>NW_027225594.1:67500-667500 GCF_038994185.2 Dermacentor albipictus
AATTCTCTATGGCTGCTGGTATCTCTACTGAATCAAATGCCTTTTCGTAATCTACGAAAGCCATAAAGAGAGGCTGATTGCGCTATGCGGACTTCTCAACTGCCTGATTGATGATATATGAATGTAATACATTGTAGAGTATGCCTTCCTGAAGCCAGCCTGTTCCCTTGGTTGACTGAAGTACAGTGTTGCTCTTATTCTGTTGGAGATTATCTTGGTTAATATTTTATATAATACTACAAGTAAGCTAATGGGCCAATAATTTTTCATTTCTGCAAGGTCTCCCTTTTTTGTGGATTAGTATAATGTCGGCATTCTTCCATTTCTTTGGGATATTTTCTTTACCCAACTACAAAGATAAACACGAAACCTAGTGTGACGGGTTGCCATGCTGATGCGTGCACCCTGGATTTTCAAGTAATCTCGCGACATTCGAAACGCATCACGGGCGCTTTTTGTCGCGTGTGACGACACAACTGTCTATGATACGACCAGTGTCAATTTTATCGAGAAGCTGACGACCAGAAAAGGATCACGCAGCTTCCACACAGTTCTGCCCGCATCTAACTCAATATCCTGGATGAATGTTTCGCGTAGTCGCTTTCGAGCGAGTTAATTTTGAAGGTGATTGAATGCAGTTACGCAATGTATTTTCTATTGTACAATGGACCTCACGGCCGCACAAAGCTTCCTGATACGAACACCAGAGGAAACTGCGGCGCTCCAGTCGCTTGGCGTGCCACAGGTAGTACACGAATTTGCCCGATTTTCGTGCTTGCGTCTGCAGGCGTTCACGTGGTTTTATTTACTGGAATTTGTCTGCCTTTATCGCGCCAAATTACAAAGCAATCGTAGTTCTTCGTAGACGGCAATCGTAGACGGCAATGAGACTCCTCCCACAAGTATACTGATTTTCAAGCTGTTGCAGTTATATCACAACATCTAATTGAAGATGTCGCAAAGTCGCAAAGCCGTTTGAAGCCAGAAGTACGAAGTTTAGGCAAAACCATGCACTAACAATAATTCCCGCGGTGACTGGATGGCCGCATTCGCAGCTCAAGTATACGCGTGCACTACTGCCACATTTCCCTGCAGTAATCGTTGTACACCGGAAATTAATTTACAACCTTAAAAACGAACGAGGATGTAAACCGGTCGATGTCTCACACGCTTACACCTTCTCTTTTTTCTTGAGTGTAGGGGTCCTATATCCCAATATACACCTTTATACACGTTTAAGGGTGTAAGTTATCTTACAGTGATATGAAAAATTCACGATCAGGAGGCTCCCCTTTACAGCCTTTTAAATTTCACAAGCGCCAGCGGCTATTCTATACCGAATCGGACTAGTGTCGCCGTCCCAAGAAGGTCTCACGTCAGGCTCGCCGATCGGGTTAAATCCGCGCCCGTCGCCTTCCCGGGCATCACACACGCATCGCGTATTCGCCCTATACCCTCCCCCCCCCCTGCCCCCACCACCGCGGGCCACATTACTCCGGCGTTTTCTCACCAGCCGTAATCACTTTCTCGCGCAACGGGGTTATAAACGCGCGCATACCCTATATAACGGCGCTTTTTTACTGTTATTTTTTTCCCCGCGCGAGGGGGGATTCCGAAACAGGCCACACACAAGGCGACGTTTTCTCTTGCGCATCCTGTTGGTGCGCTTTATCAAAGCAGCAGCAGCCAGCCACCTCTGCGCGAACGATCGATGCCGGCCTACGCTGGGGTTACGGGGCACTCCAGTTTCGAAACGCCGTCGGGACCCCCCAACCTCCGCCCCCTTCCCCACCTCCCCCGCAGTCCGATTCCAAATACAGAATAGTGGCGACGTGTATGCGTATGCACGTAATGCCGCTCTCGCACGCCGCATCGACCGCGTGTAGAACTGCGGAAACCGTCTGGCCTTCTTGAGTAACTCGAAACATTTTTTTTCCCTTTCATTTTTTTTTCTTTTAGGGAGAAGCTGTTAAGGGGAAGCTGTAGCTCGGGGCCGACTGCGTTTTACCTATTCAAATACATGTAAAACGCACGAACGCACTAAAATGCAACAAATTTGACATTCAAGTGGGCTCAGCGGTTGCCTAATAAAGAGCGTTTTTTTTTGTTTCATTCTTTTTTTTTTTTCATTTGTATCGAGTCCCGGCCACGGCGACCGCACTTCGATGGGGGCGAAATGCGAAAACGCCCGTGCACTTAGATTTAGGTGCGCGTTAAAGAACGCCAGGTGGTCCGAATTTCCGGAGTCATAATGAGATCGTGATCATTCCACATAAAACCGCAACATTATTTTTTTTTTCATTTTACGTTTTATTCGTACATACTGCTATCCCGATGCACTGGGACATTGCAGGAGCGGGCATAAAGCATGGAAAACAGAACGAAATAACGATACTCGACATCGTTAGGCATTTACTTCGCGCACGATGCAATTACTTCATTATATAGTCTGCTATACACGCAGTGAAAGCGTTCGAAAATACTGGCTTCAGTGAAGGAGTTATAGCGCGCATATAAGGAAACACTTGCAAAGCCTTTGCTAGATTATGGGCAGCGGCAAAGCGGAGCATAAGACTTCGAAAGGTGCGAAAATTGTTTTAGTACCCCTGGGATATGGGCGAAATTTAGTGCTTCGAAGTATACCCCTTTCTTCTACTCTGAGGGACCCCCTTAACGAAATGGGGTTCCCCCGATTACACGTGGTACGGCATGGTATGTCTTCAGTACGCAACGAAGTAAAGCAAATGGCTCTCCTTTGAAATAAACCTGACAAAACGTTAAGCACCTGGTGCATCTGGTGAAATCACGTCACTCCTACAAATTCATTTTGGCAAGCACTAAATTGTTAATAAGTCCCCGTTGTGTACATGTAAGTTTTGTGCTGAAACCGCCGCGCACACGGTTGCCTCTTTAGGTACAGAAATGGGGTAGGACGTGTCCCCTTCCGCAAGGGACCTTGCACTGAAGAGGGCGACTATCCTTTCGTCGTGTGTAACCCCGCGTGAACGCCTTTTTCTACAGATGGCACCTATAGTCAAAAGGCCCTTGAAATGCTCGTGTGTCAGGGTTATCATGCAGCTTCGCTGTCTTTGATGTGCAAGTTCGAAGTATAGGTTAACAAATCCATTTATTATGCGCAACGTCTCACGCCCTCTCAGCAGAGAGTCTACTCTAATGCGTTGTTGCACTTCTTACGGGCAACAAACCTGCAAAGGTGACTACAGCCCTGACAAGTGCTAACTGCTATCTATGAACAGCAGTGCGCATGCACGTTATTTTTTTACTCTCTCTCTCTCTGTGTTTGTTTTCTTCTTTTCATTCTACGTCACCCGGCCTCCTCCTCTCGTCAGTGTAGGGTAACAAACCGGATTTATTTCTATAGATTATTCCATCGCTCTGGTTTCTCCCTTTCACTCGTGAAACATAGGGTGCTCGGATTTTCGTACATCCGAGCAACATTCTTTTTTTTTTTGCTTTCCGATACTCCGTGTCGCCAACTAGATGCCGTGCTGTGAGTACTACGGGGCTCATGTCAGCCAATCAGCAGTGACAGCCGGCTGAGGGCTCCCACAGAGGGTAGTTGGAGGGTCTCGCCCATTCTACGCTACAAATCTTTCCGTGAAACGTCCTGTCTGTCAGCGTCGCGCGGGGGGCGATCAGAGGGAGACGTGGGGCTAACCTTTCTGTTCTTTTTTTTTATTGATAAGGTAAGAAAAAAGCGTTTTGGCACACGAATTTGGTTCCAACGATGCTTCTCGTCTTGTGAATAGATAACTATATACGCTTGTGCTTTTATGCACTCTTAAGCTCAACTTTTCTATCTACTAACCTATACCATCGTACATAGTTTAAAATATCATTCATAATGGTTTATGCAGTTATAGATAACAGTTTATAACAGTAAACAACAAATAAAGTTAATAAAGAACTGTCTAAGTAGCAATGTGAAAAACAACGACACTGCCACGTAACACACAAGACGACTATAAAAAAACACCACCACGAACAACAACATTGAGTTCATTCGTAATTCAGAGGTACACATTGAAATTAACGAGTTCAGTGTAAAGGTCGCAATTCTAAGTTCGTTCAACAGTCCTCAATCTCAAGTTACATGTATAGGTGTAGAAAAAAATCGGCGGTAATGCGGTATTCCTCGTCCGTATGCTTTTGCTCAAAGGAGCAATGTTAACATCCGTTAACAGCGCTTGACACTGCAACTGCCTTCAAGAGAAAAAAAAAAACAATCTTTTTGCTTTTTTCCCCCCTCCTGTCTGACGTGACTCTATAGCACTCTACGCACTGCACAGAAGTTGGTGAGATGACGTAAAATAGTGATTCTTTTTTTTTATTATTTCTTTTCCCCCGATAGTCGCATCTCGAAAGCCTTGCCTAACACAGGCCTCGTCCACGTATACCTCTCCCTCTTCTGTACCCTCCTTACCACTTGTGCCGAAAGGCGGCGTTACTATAACCACAGCGCGGCAGCCATTATCCAACGGAAGACGAACAGCATGAGAGACGGAGCCATTCGGCGAGGCGTTATGTGGAGGAGAGCCCGCGGGCGGCATAACACCGCCGCGTCTGCATTTGCGAAAGATTCCCGCGTACGCCACACGACCGAAATGGACGTTCCGGTCCGTCTCGTATATTTGTGTGCTTTTACCGCTAGCCGCAATGTAGTGGTAACGCGGCTAGCTAGCTATAAACTCCACTTGATGAATAGCAGACGACGCCGTGGAAACAGCGCAAGTAGTGCGGCCTTAGATGTCTCACTCCGCGCGCGTTTCGGAGTGTAGTTCTTTTCTTTTTCTAATCTGTCATGCCTTGTACAACGTAACTACTGCATTTAACTACAACTACAGGTAACGGATGTAACGATTACGTCAAATCATCTATCATTTGGGCACCCTTGTGTAAGTTGTGGTGTTACCGGTACGTTCTCGTCGCGAGCGCGAGCGATTGCCACCCGCTGAAATGTATCACTCCGCCAATTCGGAGGTAGAGAGATTCCGATGTGCTACGCCTTCAGTGTAGTAATTACGTCACATTTTGCGACATGATATAGTATGAGACTCAACTTTACGTCGAATTAGGCGACGCAAGCCCATGTATTGCTTCAATGTGTGACGCACTCTTTCTTGGTTGTGAATTCGAGCAGTGAGACAAGTCTCCCTAGCCTTCGTAGCGTTGTCCGCCTTCGTATAACTTCGGCTATGCCGTCGGGTGGATGACACACTTTCGCTTCCACGAATTACAGCAGCAGGCCATGTTTGTGGCTGCAGAGAGAACACACGGAAGCGAAGGTGACACTCTAACTAATGGTCGTAATACCTGAGTTAACCGATACCACTCTCTTTGCACACAGTTGCTTGTTCGTCTCTGTATGATCAGCGTATTTGCGACCCTCAAAGTAGGATACATTACTGTACTAGCGGTGCTCAATGGACGCGTTGGGAGCGTAAACAGCCTTTCTTTTCGGGCAGAAGCACGCGGGTGGGCGTCTGTGTGGGTAGGTGTTCAGACGCAAGGCTTTTGTATAGTATATGTGCAAACAAGTCGGAACATCAAATGTGCTACAGCATTGTAAGAACTTGTTCACAATTATGTTGTTTTCACGCCTTTTTTAATACCTGAGCACGTGTGCCGGATAAGCTTTTTGCTTTAAGCTCCAAGGCATTTAGGGAGAGTAGATGACCATCCGCGAACAGACAATACTAGAGCACCGTCCCCACGGATCATTGGCTCAGAAGGCAGTGAAGCAACTTTTGTGCTTTCTGAGAACGTTTCTCTTGTGGGAGCGCCTCTGACTCCGTAATACTACCGTTCGTGCACGTCTCCCTCCCTCCCCTTTCCTCTCACTTTCTCTCTTCTTTCCTCCAATCTATTTCTCTTCTCCCTTCCTGCACAGTAGGGTATCCTACCGGATTCTTGACTTGTTAAAATCCTTGCCTTCTTTTTTTTTATCTCTATCTCTCTTGCTTTACGCATTGAGTGCGTCCTCGCTTCCTGTATTTGATTTCGTTTCAGTTTTATTCCCTTAAAAGACCCCCCAGGGGGTATCACATAAGGGGACAACAAACAATATTGTCACAATGGTCAATGTGATGTTACATTTGACATGCTATGCATGAGGCTTGACGGGCGGGTGATAGTGGCGATGTCGAAAGGCATTGAAGGACTCTGGTCGGGATAAAGGTCGTTCCAGTCTTTTTGTGCTCCGGGAAAAATATGGAGCAGAAAATGTTTTAGCGCAGGAACGTGGGTGAGTATGCACACAAATTTGTAATTATTGCTTGTTTCTTTACCAACTGAAACTAAACTAAACACCGTCCACAGGCAAGAAAGAAAGAAGAGTGCCGCGGGCCGCCGAAAAATCTTAAACTGCACGCATACTCCGCAAGGTAGAACATATATATATATATTCTTACCTTGCGGAGTATGGTATATATATATATATATATATATATATATATATATATATATATATATATATATATATATATATATATATATATATATATATATATATATATATATATATATATATATATATATATATATATATATATATATATATACACACACACACACACTCGTCCTGCCAAAATAACAATAATAAGTGCTTAAATGATATTGCGCGACATAAAAAAACGACACGGACGTGAAAGAAGACGACACACCAAGCGCTTGGTGTGTCGTCTTCTTTCACGTCCGTGTCGTTTTTTATGTCGCGCAATATCATTTAAGCAATGGATTACCAACTTGCCCGGAATGCTGCTCTCAACAATAATAATAAGTATAAAGAAATAAAAAAATCCGCCCTCTGCGAGACGGAGTGTAGACACAGTGATGCATATTGGCGGACACGATGTCCAAACGCATTAGCTCAGCTGGCTGCCAGTACGTTACTTCGCACTTACACCACTCAATGCCCAGTTCTATTTTATCTGTTGCCTGCTCACATAGCGTCTGAGTACTGAGCGCGTGCACGCGCTCGACCTTGATGAAAAAGAAACTTGAGCTTTCGTTGTGCGCGCTCTTCACTGTTTGTTTCTTTTTGACTGCGCTTAGTAGGTATCATCATCATCAGCAGCAGCAGCAGCAGCAGCAGCAGCAGCATCATCAGCCTGGTTACGCCCACTGCAGGGCAAAGGCCTCTCCCATACTTTTCCAACTACCCCAGTCATGTACTAATTGTGGCCATGCTGTTCCTGCAAACTTCTTAATCTCATCCGCCCACCTAACTTTCTGCCGCCCTCTGCTACGCTTCCCTTCCCTTGGAATCCAGTCCGTAACTCTCAATGACCATCGGTCATCTTCCCTCCTCATTAGATGTCCTGCCCATGCCCATTTCTTTTTCTTGATTTCGGCTAAGATATCATTAACTCGCGTTCGTTCCCTTACAATATCTGCTCTTTTCTTATCCCTTAACGTTACACCTATCATTCTTCTTACCATAGCTCGTTGCGTCGTCCTCAATTTAGCAGCGGTGGCGTAGAGGTAGAACACCCGCCTCGCACGCAAGAGGTCCGTGGTTCGAATCCCGGTGCCGCGCAATTTTCCACCGGATTAAAAAAAAATCCGCGTGTTGATAAAATTGCATAAAAAGGCCTGGAGTGTGGCCTGATCCCGATGACCAGAACCGGCAACGCACTCCCTTACCAGAGCAGGATTGGCCACCCTGGTTACAGTACATGGCAACAACCTCCTATATGAACACAACAATTAGTAGGTATCATATCTTCAGTCATTTCGTTCATTCTTAGTGCTTTAGAGCTCGCATTAGGATGTCTATGGCAGTGCAGCATACGGTTAGGCACTGGATTTTGGACTGCGTGACTGGCAAGCAAGGAGAGGCAGGCCAGGGCAGGCCCGGCTAGGGCACGGCTGGGTAGGCCGACAACATAGGAGGACAACATAGAAACACAGACAGGCAGACAGACATCGATTTATTCATGACGCCGTCTGCGACGTCACAAGTTTGGAGCCGAGTCGCAGGCGTTAAAGCCCGCCCTGCACGCAGTTTCCACAAGTGCCAAATCAATTTGTAACGGAGAGTATAGATTCTGTTCCCCTTTAGCGCAAATAACACGTTCTACTCGCCTCCTAAGAACGTCCCAGCGGACATGTTCTCATGCGGACAGCATCGATGACTCGTTGCGTTCGGCAACAGTATGCGAGAAAGTCAGCACCGCGGCATTGGCACTTCAGAAGTTGACCTTCTTATTTATTTTTATTTTATTTATTTGATACCTGCTTCGCCTTTGCAGGCATTACAGCGGGTGGATACATAAAAATAAGTATTATATTTGAGACCAACAAAGAAACTAATTACACAAAGCGCGGTAAAAAGCATCATTCGACACATTGGATGCAATCATAGGCGGAAGATCATTCCACTCTCTTATACATCTAACAAAAAATGAACAGCGGGAGACGTCACCTTTAAAGGCAAATTCATTTACTTTGAGACTGTGGTCCCTTCTTTGGGATATATAAGACGGCTCTTGAATGTACTTCTCCTTATTGATTCCAGTTTTAGAATGGTAGATATTATGGAAAAAATTCATCCTGAAGTTTCGTCTACGATCTTTCAATTCTTCCCATTTAAGTTTACGTTTGCTTTCTCTCATGCTAAGTTGACGATCCCAATTACCTAGAACGAATCGCACTGTCCTATTCTGTATTTTTTCAAGCGTATCGGCCAGCTCTTTGGTATACGGATCCCAGCAAACGCACGCCTTTACAGCTCTGTGCCTCTCGCGTGAGCGTCACTGTTGTTTAGACAACAACGAACTGAAAATATGGCACACGCGACCTCTCTAAAACGCTTTTGTCGGAGAAAACAACCAACACAGTAAAACGCTGTAAAACAGTTTTATGACAGTAAAACGAGCACCGAGGCAAAGGACGCAGAAAAGTAGCGCGGAAAAGGAACAAAAGAGGGCGCTCGCGACGCCGTCGCCATTTGTCGCGGCTATCTTTGGCGTAAAAAAAGGAGAATCGCGTTCACCGCCTCGCACGCATCGACGCCCCAGCGCGCCGCGGCTTTCCAAGAGCTCGCACGCAGATTAGGAGCGGCGTCGCGCACCGAGGTGGATGAGCCCGCCACGCACGGATTATCTTGCGCGCGCACGCGTTTCTTTTTTTTTTGTTACGCGTCGCCGGGCGAGCGTCGACCTTGGCGGCTCGAAAGGCGCTTGGAGCGTGTATACTTCGCTATACGGGGACGCTGACACTTCGCAATAGGAAGACGCGACGTAGCGCCGAAAACATGACGGTTACGTTCTGAAATTGTTCAGAGAAATGTCAGCCAAAAGAATATGAGAATATTTGAGGGGCTCGATGCATTGTTAGTTACAACCGCACAGAGTATAATAGACAACGAAGCCAGATGAAACCTAGGGGAAATGAATGTCCATGTTGTTTTCTTTCTTTTTTTTGAAATATAGAAATAATCTGGTAAAGGGACAATGAAGGTGGACGAAAAAGAGTCACCGCAACGGCGCTCTAAGAGGATAGGCAAGAACACGTGATCCGGCTTTGGAGGAGGAGCGAAGAGAGCGAGGCTCGCGCCGTGCACGAGAGATGGCGCCAGGAGCGCGCACAGCAAGAGCAGCGCACCGGTCCCGGTCTCGGAGCTGGTTACGGCGAGGCCGACGGCGACTTGAAACGCGGGAACTGGAGCCAAAGGGCTGCGCTCTGAAATAACTTCGCCTGTGGAAGATGAACCCGCACCTTCAAAATTAAGGTACCACGGTGGCAACCCTCCAGCCCACCATCTTCGGTGTTTGTGCATGTGTATAAGTTTAGCCCCGAGGAGTCTGAGGAGGGCTAGCCAGCGCCGCTCACCGCCAAGGTGGCTGACGTGGAACGATCCTTTCATCAATGCCTCCGAGATCGGCTGGGCAGCGCCGTACGACGCGCGTCACCAGATCTGGGAGGTTCATGCAGCTTGGTAGTAATGAGTAGCAAACATAGATTTGCCTAAATTTCGTTGTTTCGGCTTGAAACGACTTTGCAAACTGATCATATATATTCGACGAAGCATTGCGTTGCAAGCACAAGAGTTAGCAATGCCTAATGCTTGTCAGCAGAATCTTATTGCCTTCACGCTTCCGGAAAAAAAAATGCATGTTTGAAAATTTAGGGCAATAAATGTTTATGAAACGCAATAAATGACGTTACAAGAACAGCCGATCGAAGCCAGAAGCTCAAGGACGAGACAAATCCACGAATTACCCGTCACATTGCCACGGTAACTGAGCGATCGCAGCGCCAGAGTCCGCCCTATAGTAAAATGTTTGCAGGAAACTCTATGCTTACAACCGTGTAAGGACCGAACGTGGGTACAGCACTGCGCACAGCTTCATTCCGCCAAAGGCCTCGCCGCCCAGAGAGTCCCCGCGGCTTAACGTCAGCGTGACAAGGACGCGCCACGGAGCGGCGCAACGCAGAGAAGACGCCGCGGTGCGTCTTGCTCGCCTTTTTTTCCACACCATGACCGACCCCACGCTTCCCGTGCATGCAACGAAGCGCTGCGCGTCTCAATGCAACGCGCAACCAACCCACTGTGTGTCGAGAGAGACGGGCTCCGATGCAAAGCACAACCCTCGCCATTGCTACTCGAGGCACGCACGCGCACAGCGCAAGCTACGTCCCCTCTTTATAAAAAAATATAAAAAAAGAAAAGAAAGAAAGACACACCACCCGCGCATTGCAAGAACTGTCAAGAGGCTTCCGCTGCCGTCGTGTCTTGTTAGGAAGAGGCGATGCACGCGTGTATAGCGGCTCATCGCGTTTCTTTCTCGCTGCTGACGTGATGAAAAATTGCGGTTACGTACCACGTCGGCACGGGGCCGTTACGCAACGCGCAGCTTGGAACTATCACTGCCCGAAGCTTTAAAAACAAGTGAAGCTGCTGCGTGCACCCACCTGCCCGCACATCGTGTGTGGTCGTGTTTGTCTCTTGTACGAGAAAGTGCGACGGAAGACTTCAGGTTTAGAGTCGGGGAGAGCGAGGTTTGCGCAATTCTTTGCAGAGGAACAGCCCCGGTTCAAAGCTCAATAAGCGGGCGAACAACAACAACAACAACAACAGCGACAACAAACTGGCTACTTGACCTCTGCGTGATGGGTGACCGTCACAAGTACTGGACTGTGCTATCGATGCTGGTGACCGCAGAGGCACTCTGCGCGGTTGTGAAGTGTCCGTGTGTGTGTTAAGCTTGTCGATATTTCTTTCCGGCTCTTTGTTTTCTCCTTCTTTTATATAGTAACAGCTTTGGAATTTTGGGTAGCCGACTCGAACGAAGAAAGCCTCCGCATTGTTCTACAATTACAAGAACAAAAAAAAAGAGCTGGCATAGGGGTAGAGTCACGTATAGCAATGTTTTCAAAATGTGGAAGCCCCGTCAAGAAATTGAATGGTCGCGTGCAGTCACGGAGGGCTAAAGACGTGCCTTTTGTTCGGCACCCACATGATTTTCAGGCATGCGCGTCTCGTGAAATGACGTTACCAGGTAGTTAAGAATAATTCAATGAGAGGTTAACAAGAGAAGTCTTATTCAGGACCCAATTTATTGGCACGAGTTCTTATATTAGTGAAGGAAGAAGAATCATGCTGGGTGTATTATTTCGACAAGGCAAGGCTTCTCTTTGTCAGGGCAACAACTTGCCCTAACGAAGACAAGTCGCCTTATTGAAGAGGTGGCTCCAAGATAAGGCTTGTTTTCCTGACGAAGACAAGCCCTCTTATGAAATTGTTGGCTCCAAAATAAGCCCCGATACCTTTAAAAAGTCCTATTATTGAAATGTTGGGTCCAAGACAAGGTTTGTAGCCCTGCCGAAGACAGGTCGCCTTATGAAAACAGTGGCTCCAAGAAAAGGCATGTTGCCTTCAAGAACAAAACTTTCTTAATCGGAATGCTGGCTTCAAGATAAGGGTTGGTGCCCTGAAGGCGACAAGTTCCCTTATGGAAACGTTGATTTTAGGATAACGCTTGTTGTCCAGACGAAGACAAGTCCACTTATCGAAACGTTGGCTCCAAGATAAGGATTGATACCCCAAAGAAGACAAGTTCCCTTATCGAAGTGTCGGCTATAAGATAAAGCATGCTGCCCTGACGAAGATAACTCCTCTTGCCGAAGCGTTAATTGGCTCCAAGACAAGGTTTCATACCCTAAAGAAGACAAGTTCCATTATCGAAGGGCTGGCTCCAAGATAAAGCATGCTGCTTTGACGAAGATAAGTCCTCTTGACAAAGCGTTAATTGGCTCCAAGACAAGGCTTCATACTCTAAAGAAGACAAGTTCCCTTATCGAAGCGTTGGCTCCAAGTTAAAGCATGCTGCCCTGACGAAGATAAGTCATCTTGACGAAGCGTTGGCTCCAAGACAAGGCTTGGTAGCTTAAAGAAGTAAAGTTCCGTTATCGAAGCGATGGCTCCAAGATAAGCATGCTGCCCTGGTGAAGATAAGTCCTCTTGACGAAGCGTTAATTGGCTCCAAGACAAGGCTTGATATCCTAAAGAAAAGTTCCCTTATCGAAGGGTTGGATCCAAGATAAAACATCCTGCCCTGACGAAGATAAGTAATCTTGACGAAGCGTTGGCTCCAAGACAAGGCTTGGTAGCTTAAAGAAGTCAAGTTCCGTTGTCGAAGCGATGGCTCCAAGATAAGTGCCAGCATGCTGCCCTGGTGAAGATAAGTCCTCTCGACGAAGCGTTGCCTCCAAGACAAGGCTTGATATCCTAAAGAAAACAAGTTCCCTTATCGAAGGGTTGGCTCCAAGATAAAGCATGCTGCCCGGACGAAGATAAGTCTTCTTGCCGACGCGTTGGCTCCAAGGCAAGGCTTGATACCCTAAAGTTCCCTTATAGTAGGGCTGGCTCCAAAGTAAAGCATGCTGCTCTGACGAATATAAGTCCTCTTGACGAAGCTTTGGCTTCAGGCCGCCGTTGCTTGGTGGCTATGGCGTTCCGCTGCTGAGCCCGAGGTCGAAGGTTCGATTCCTCGACGCGGCGGCCGCATTTCGATTGGGCCAGTAATGTAAGAAAGCGCTCGTGTACGTAAAGTAAGGTGCACGTTAAAGAACCCGATTGAGATCGAAATTAACCCGCAACCCTGCACTGCAGCGTCTCTCACGATCCCAGGGCTACTTAGGGAGGTTAAACCCCATGCAGCAACGAATCACGTATGCTGTGACCGCAGCTGGTTTCACCGCACAGATTCGTATTTTTGCCATCACTTCGCTGAGCCAAGGTCACCTTCGCGATTGAAGCGATCGATGTCGATGTGCCAATGTGAGTGGCAATTTTCGTTAAGGCTTAGCCAGGGTGATGCTCATGATAGAAAATAAGGAAGAACTTTAACATGTCGCTGCTTGTTGGATCATTTGGCTCGTTCTTTGTTATGGCGTAAAAGGCGAAAAAAAAAAACAAAAACAAAAACAAAACAAAACAACAGGACAGGAAGGCAGAAGTGACTGCCTCGCTTTTTCGCAAATGTAGAAATGGCGGTACAGATTCACCGGCGTCCGTTGTATAACGTCGCCCCTCCTGCAGCGTTCCACCGGTATACCGTTATAGCTTTGCTCGTTCCTCATGCCGATCCTACTCGGGCGATTGTTCCAGAGCGTTGTCACCATCTCTCGCACAACAAACATACTCAGGTGCATCGGAGCGCTCACGACTTGGCGCGTTGCGAAAGGCTCTACAGCTCCAAAACAGCCAGCCGCCTACTTTCAGGGCACTGTACAGGGGGGTCCCGACTGAAACACCTGATAGGGAAGTGGCGTATGGCGCCACACTCGGCGCCGCTCTGGGCCCTACGCCGCCTTCTTTCTATCTATTTATATTTTTAAAGAAAGGAAAAAAGACGCGTGGGCACGCATACTGGAGTGCGCCGTCGTGCCCCCCTCCTCCACGAGCACCGCTCGCGATCCTTTTCACACCACGACAGAGGGCACGCGAGGCATGCAAAAGAGGCTCGCCGAGTCTGTGCTGCGGATGCCGCTATACACGCCGTCTTTTTTTTTCGTGGGTGTTGACCCCGGCGGTGCATACCCCCCAGTGCGTTCTGTCGCCGTTTCGCTTCGTTTTGGCTTCGAGCGAGTGTTCGTTCGTTTGTTTGTTTGTCTCCCGGCGATGTCGACAGAACGCGACACCTTCTCTGCGGCGGCGAGCAGATGCGCGGGCGAGGACGAGACACGCTGTCTGCGGCCTGCGCGCGCGAGAGGCGCCAAGGGACGACGCGAGGCGCTAATGAGGACGCGCGACGCGACGGCGAGGCGTGTACGTACGCGCGCATGCACGTGGTTGTCGCGTTGCCTTAGCTGTGCTGTAACGCCGGCGTACGAGAACGTCGCCGTCCTTGGCTCCTACACTCCAGCCGAAAACGTCGTCGTCGTTTCCTATACTGGGTGCTGTGTGTGCGTGTGTGGGGAGGGGGGGGGGGGGAGGAGACGGCTCTCGTAGCTCTATTTCTTCATTTCCTCTTTGTCGGGCGCGTTCTTGAATTATTCCAAATATTTGCAACAGGCGAGGCGCAGCGCGCGCGTAGTACGTATAGGGGGTCGGAAAAATACCGGCGTTTACGTAAGTGCTCGCAACCGTTTCTTCTTTCTTTCACCGCATCAATTCTTCTTGCAGGATATGCAAATTCTCCCTGTCAAAAGGGATAAGTAACAAACAGTCCACTATGGAAGCTCTCGTACTAAAGATGATTTAATAATTATTGTTACGAAACTCTGTGATCGCCGTCTTTTTCCGGCATACGAAATTGCGTGCCTGCTCATAGACTAAAGTGCAGCCCGCTCGTCGCGCCTGCGTTCTCGTGACGCACTCGGGCAACCGATTTCCAAGGGAGCAGGTATACGCGGCTACATGTCTGCCTGCTATAACTGTATGTGCATATCCTATATTTCGGATCCGAATCGAATAGTGTTTGTTTATTCGGTTTTTTTTACATGCTCCCCAACTGTCCGGAGCCGCACATGCATAAAATAAGCGTTCTACCATAGAACCGGCTTTTTTTTCGATGTCTACGTCAGCGGAAACTATAGGTCATCGTCCGACGTGGCTCAACACAACACAGTACACATACATGTCGACGTGTGTACGCGTAAGGCCATCTGTATTACCGTTACAGATGCGCTCGTCACCGGCTCTGCTCCCTACAGAATTATACGACCGAAACAAACGTATCCCTAAATATACTCACTGCAACAAATATACACCATCAAGCGCATCGTTCTTTTAACAAACGCCAATTGATTTCTTTGGCACCTTTCTCTCCGTTATCAAACGAATAGTTTCCTTTGGCTCATTCGCTCGTTGTCGTACCTGTCTCGCGCAATCGGGCCCTTCCTCTCGCGCAGTCGGGCACTTGCTCTCGCACAATCGGATATTTGCTCTAACACAATCGAGCACTTGCTCTCACGCAATCAGGCTCTCGCGCAATCGGGCCCTTGCTCTAGCGCAATCGAGCACTTGTTCTCACGCAATCAGGCCCTCGTTCTCGCGCAATCGGGCCCTTGCTCTAGCGCAATGAGGCCCTCGCTCTCGCGCACTCAGGCACTTGCTCACACGTAATCGAACTGCGGGGCGCATTCGTCACCGAACGCCAACAACGAAAAAATAGCTGTTTGAGACGCAGATGCTTGGTAGGTTCGATTCGCGTGCACCACCTGAACCATGTTCACGAGGTGCTGCACCCCGCCATTCGTTTCAGCGACGCAGCAATGGCGCCCGCTGAACCACGCCGTTCGTTTCAAAAGGTGCAGGAAAGGTGCAGGGCCGCTTCATGATTTTGCTGCACCCACTTAACAGTAAGTGCCGACTTGGTGCAGGCGTACAGGTGCGAAGCAGCAGCGCAGCAGGCGTTGCACACGGGCGCGAGCGTGTGATAAAACCACGCTTACGCACGTCTGACGTGTATACGCAAGTGTGGTGGGTATTTACGCCCCAGGAGCCGATCATAATTCAGGACCTCTCAAACTTGCTTCGTCAGGAGGCATAATACGTTTGCTTAACAGTGAAGAAGAAAAAGCTCACGTTCACAATTCTTGCAGCTTATTTATCTCCAACAAGCCGTCTAGATTGTGAGCGCTTACGGGGAATATTGACATCGACTCCACAGCCGTGGGTGCTCACTGGGGACTTTAACGCCCACCATTACCTATGGGGAAGCTCCAAAGTGAACTCTAGAGGCAGAACGTTGGTGTCCTTTGCCTATGAACTGGAATTTTGCCTGTCAAACGATGGAAGCCCTACTTATCTGCGTGGATCAGCGTATAGTAGCTGCTTGGACCTTACCTTCGTTTCACGTTCGCTTTCGAGAAGAGTGCACTGGTTTTCGGATTTAGAAACGCGGGGTAGTGACCACATCCCCACCTATTTGAAGATCGAAGGTTTGACTATCTCCAAGTCTTCCAGAACCGTCCAGTGCACCGATTGGCCTAAATACAAAATAATAATGGAAGACTTTTGTCGGGACGGCACCTCCTATGACCTACAGGGCGCGATAAAGGATGCCGTACAGACAACCACGCATTTGCTTTCGAAGAGTTCTTCCCGCACCGATTTCGACATCGAACTAGCGAAACTTCGAGCGATTCGCCGTCGCGCGGAACGAAGATATAGACGCACGAAGTCCAATTATGATTTGAGATTGGCTAGACGAACACAAAAGAAAATGCAGCGTCACATGAACAAGCTGGCTTCGCGACAATGGGTATCCTTTTGCGAGTCCCTGGATCCGCGAAAACCTTTGTCGCTTATATGGAGGACTGTTCGTGGCCTTCGCACAACCGTTGGTCAGCGTCACCCGTTCAAATCTCTGGCACTCCATCTACAATGTAGAGATATTGATGTCGCTGAATCCTTCTGCAGAAGGATTGCTGGCGAAGCATATTCCGATAGAACAGGTACGGGAACGCTCGACCATCCACCGTTCTCACGTGATCCCCGCATGGAATGCCCTTTTTCTATGGAAGAACTAGACGCTGCGCTGGCTTTGTGCAGGCGTTCTTCAGCGCCAGGACCTGACGGCATTACATACCGTGCCCTGTGTCAGCTAGGAGACCACGCTCGGAAGGCACTCTTGCTCCTGTACAACGACTCCTGGCAGACGGGTACGGTTCCGCAAGAATGGAAGTCAACTCGCCTCATTCCACTTCTGAAAGCTGGCAAGTCGCCCCTGGACATTTCCTCATACCGTCCGATAGCACTTGCCAGCTGTGTCGGAAAAACAATGGAAAGAATGATTTTAACACGTCTGGGATGGTACTTAGAGTACTATGAAATCTACCCAGATGCTATGTCCGGCTTCAGACGTGGCCGTTCGTCAACAGACAACGTTGTTGACTTGATAACATTTGTGCAACACCAAAAGGCCCGTAAGCGACTATCTGCTGCTCTGTTTCTAGACGTTAAAGGGGCTTATGATAATGTCACCCATGAAGCCATCCTTAGCACGTTAGAAGCCGTCGGACTTGGTGGTAAGATGTATATGTGGGTGTGCAGCTACTTACAGAGGAGACCATTCTATGTAGACACAGAAAATGGCCCGACATCCGAGCATTACAGCAGCCGAGGAGTCCCTCAAGGCGGAGTGCTTAGCCCGACTCTTTTCAATCTCACCCTCTGTGGATTAGTTGACAACCTGCCAAGCACCGTACGCCTTTCCATCTATGCGGACGACATCTGCATTTGGACATCAAGCGTGACACGACTTCAGCTTCGCGCTAGGCTTCAGAAGGCTGCCACAATGACATCTTGCTACCTTCGTGAACAAGGACTTGAAATTTCATGCGGAAAGTGCGCAATGGTGGCATTCACGAGGAAGCCAATGTCTGGTTACGGCGTATCTATTAACGGACAACTTATACCATACAGCAGAACTCACAGATTCTTGGGAGTCGTAATTGACAGAGACCTGTCTTGGACTCCGCACGTCAATTACGTAAAAAAGCGGCTGACTGCTATCTGTCACCTGTTCAGCTTCCTTGCAGGAAAAAGTTGGGGAGTATCTGCACACGCTATGTTACAGCTGTACATGGCGTTGTTCGTTGGATTCGTGAGATACAGCCTGCCTGCAATATCCAACACCTGCAAGTCTAACCTGCGTGCGATACAGTGTATTCAAGCCCAAGCCCTTAAGATATGTCTTGGGTTACCACGCAGTGCATCAACTGCTGAAACCATTGCCCTTGCGCAGGACTACCCAATCACTACGCACATTACCGTTGAGACAATGCGCATGCATCTCAGGCATAATGCCAGGACCCCTTCGCACCACTTGGCGAGCCTCACAGCTGCAAGGCCCTGCTCGACATTTAGCGGCATTGTCAGTGCACATCGTGCATCGTTTACGTCAGGGTACGCACCTGCGGCCAAGCCAGCGTTTCCTCCGTGGTGTTTGAGCCGTCCACAAGTACATCTAATGATTCCAGGACTACAGAAGAAGACATATTTACCGGCCTCTGCTCTAAAACAGTTGACCTTACTTCTTTTGCATGAAAAGTACAGCAACCACGTGCACATCTATACCGATGGATCAACTACGTCATGCAGTTCCGGTGGTGCCGTGGTGGTACCAACGCGAGGAATGACACTGCGGTTCAAGACATCGCATGTCACGACCTCAACGGCGGCAGAACTAACGGCCCTGCGTCGAGCCCTGGAATTCATTGATTCGGAAAGACCCAGAAAATGGGCTGTGTTCTGTGATTCCAAACCGGCATTACAGTGCACGCAGTCAGTTCTCCGACACGGATGTCATGACCAATTGACATACGAAGTCGTGAAACTTCACCATGACGTCCAACAAAAAGGCCACGAAGTCGTTTTTCAGTGGGTGCCTGGCCACTGTGGAATCAGTGGCAATGATTCCGCCGATAACGCTGCTCGCACAGCTCATCAAGAAGAGCACAGCGTTCCGATTCCGCTTTCAAGGACTGACGCTGCAAGGCAGCTTCGACACCTGGCACGTAGCCTCACAGTGACCGAGTGGAACTCGCAAAACTTACGACTGACACGACTACATGGACTAAACCCCTCCCTGCAGCTCCGACCTCCACCCGGACTTCCTCGACGTGAAGCTACGCTTCTCTGTCGCCTTTGGTTAGGAGTGGCTTTCACAAAGGCATACTCTACATTAATTGGAGTGACTGACAGTGCAGCATGCGAGGTCTGTGGCTCCGAAGAAAACATCGACCACCTGCTGTGCCATTGTCTAAGATATGACCTAGAGAGACAAGAACTTGCCAAAGCTTTCCAAAAACTGGACAATCGGCCGCTTTCTGTGCAGGTGCTGCTGGAACACCGCCCCCATCGCCCGTCGGCCCATAAAGCAGTGAAGGCACTTTTGTGTTTCTTAAGGACGACGGGCTTGTGCGACCATTTGTGACTACCAATGCAATTTCTGTAAGGCCACACACGTCATCGAACTCACTGCAATTTCCTTCCCTCCTCTCTCTCCCTGTTATCTTTGTTTTCCCCTTTCCCATTCCCCCTGTGTAGGGTAGCCAACCGGACGTGATTCTGGTTAACCTCCCTGCCTTCTTCTTATCTCTTTCCCTCCTCCCTTCCTCTCAAACTTACCCATTGCGTGCGCATTATAGTCCGACATAACATGACGCCTGCACCGCGTCTGCACATTTGCATTCCTTTCGAGTGTCTCGGTGGGCCTGCACCTCAGAAATCCAGCTGCACAATTTCTGAACTTGTCGTGAACCGTCGTGAGCTAGTTCACAGTGGTGCAGGCGAATCGAAAAGACCCGCTATTGCGCAAGAGGTTTGTGACGTTGATGCTTTGAATAATCTAGTCAGTGGTACGTTACTGACTACCTTAGAGGTTAGAGAAGTGTCACGTTTCTCGTCCACCTAGGCTAACGGTTGCGGGGCGCTTTTGTCCATGTCCGCTGCGCATCTCTCGTCAAGATGTGCCCAGCACTCTTAATTCTTCCATAGGAAATATATACATTTCAACGCCACGTGGTTGCAAACATACTTGTGTCTATTTTCACTATTCCTGTGGCCTCACCCAGCTGGCGCAGATTCTGCGGTATAGCCTAGTATAGGTTCAGCGATGGAACTGCCTTTTTAAGGCGAATAGCATTATTTACTTCTTTCCGTGGTTTTCGCGCTTGGTCGGTGGAGGGTCGATGGTCGGACTCGGCAAAGTAAACGTTCGTTCTGTCGCACGCTCTCCAACTTATTGCCTCGTTCACTCGTTCGCCTGCTCGTGCACTCTCTTGCTGGCTTGCTGGCTCATTCGTTGGTCCATCACCGTCGATGGTTTCTGAACAATTCTTTTAGTAAAACGAAACAGATTCCACGAGAACTTCGTATTTCACTTAGTTTAGAAATAAAAGTGTTCGGTATTCAATGTGATATTCGAAGGCCGTTTTTCTAGGATGTTCGTATTCGATTCGATTAGGAGCTTTCACGGCTCGAACATCCATATTACCTGCTACTGAAACAAATTTCAGCCCATTGCTGCTATTGACGTTACCGTAGTTTTTATTCCTTGTTAGTCGTTTAGTCGTTAAATTAGGTCATGTCGTATATCTGTCACAATAGGCTTACTTTAGTGTACTGCGCAAACGTAACATAGATAGATAGATAGATAGATAGATAGATAGATAGATAGATAGATAGATAGATAGATAGATAGATAGATAGATAGATAGATAGATAGATAGATAGATAGATAGATAGATAGATAGATAGATAGATAGATAGATAGATAGATAGATAGATAGATAGATAGATAGATAGATAGATAGATAGATAGATAGATAGATAGATAGATAGATAGATAGATAGATAGATAGATAGATAGATAGATAGATAGATAGATAGATAGATAGATAGATAGATAGATTATTGCACGAAACTTGTCGACACCCCTCAAGCGACCATGAAAAGCAGGCTAGCGATCTTGAACGGGGCGCCACACTTACCAGCCGGAGGAGGAGTATCGCTACAAAGATAGCAACGAAGTTCAACAAAACAAACTCGTGGGCCCCCTTTCTCTCACTCCCTTTCCGTCTATTATTGCACGGTGCTACATATACTGCGACCAAGTGCAATAAAGCATTAGTTATTAGCGCTGTGTCCTGTGTGCCTTCTCTCGGGTCCCGCGTTTCTTTGCGCTAAATACTATGAAAAAGATAGCAGCCGAGTCCCGCGACTCAAAATAAATTCGCAATATCTCTGTAGACGACAGCCGTAAACTCTCCGAACTTTATGCAATCGCTCTCCGACGCCCGCGTACACTTGAATACACCCGAGAGATGAATCTCGCGCACAGCAGTTTCATTAAAACTCGAAGCATTTAGTGAAAAAGCGTGATTAACGACGAAACGCGGCGCTTGCGAATCGCTGGTCGATTGCACGATTCAGGGTCATTTGCAAGACTTTTCCTTCTGAGTTATATGTTCCGCATGGGTGCTCACCTCATTTGCTTAACGATCGTCTTCGAGGGGCGCTGCCGAATGGTTATAGGGTTGTGCGAAGATGAAAATGAGAGAAAATTAGAGTGAAGGGGTTGGCACATGCTTAATGCGAGCTATGAGTGATTGCGCAAGGAAAGAAAGAAAGAAAGAAAGAAAGAAAGAAAGAAGGAAAGAAAGAAGGAAGGAAGGAAGGAAAAGAAAGAAAGAAAGAAAGAAAGAAAGAAAGAAAGAAAGAAAGAAAGAAAGAAAGAAAGAAAGAAAGAAAGAAAGAAAGAAAGAAAGAAAGAAAGAAAGAAAGAAAGAAAGAAAGAAAGAAAGCCAGCCAGAGTGCAACCAAATGTGTGTCTGAGCAGAATTCATGCCTGAGGGCTTTTCATTCAGACAGCGACCAATCTAAACAAGACGTAACAAAACAAAGACAGAGTCTAAATATGACCACGGTTTATCCGACCATATATTGCGGAAATTGCGTAGTTGCTGAGAAATGGCGTGCGGTACGTTATTACAACAGGGCGCCGTTGCGCAACTGAAGCTAAGTGCTATAGTGCGTGACAACATCAAAAGAATTCGCAGACGATGGTTGGGCGATTCCACTTTAAAAAAAACCACCGCCCGTCTGAGTCCTCGACGCGTTAGCGTGAAAACGCGTTTTGCCAGCAGCGAACGATGCCATAAGCAGCCCGCCATTTATGCTCTGCAAGCGTCCCGCTGCGCCCCGCTGAGCAGATCCACTCCATGCGTGCGCTGAGACGTACTTAATGATCTGTAATGAACAGGCGAGTAATGACTTGTAATCAGTTCAACAGAAAGTCACACCAGTAGTTAAGTCATATAAAATACCTATCTGTACAATTAAAAGAAAGCAAACACTTACTCAATTCTGAAGATGAAAGGGAAGCGCGGAATGCCACAATAACGAAGCATATCACACTTCGGGGGTGCAATGAATTTGAGTGGTCGCGACAAATTTGGAAAGGAGTAAGCTGGCAGCGCTGGCGTTGACGAATGTCATTCTGCGCATAAAGTCAAAGATCTTGCGCATTTGGAAGTTGCCTGAAAGGATAACTTTCAAGTTTAACCAAAGTTCACCTTGGTTATCCGAAGGACAAGCACATGCCGGAGGGCAATCACGTACCGGAGGACAAACACATGCCAGAGAACAAACACATACCAGGAGACAAACACATGCCAGAAGGCAACCACATACCGGTGGACAAACACATACCAGAGGAAGAACACATGCCAGATCATAAACACATACAGGTGGACAAACACATACCAAAGGACAAACACATGCTAAAGGGCGAATGATGATGATGATGATGATGACAGGGCGACCACATACCGGAGGACAGACAAATTCCAGACAAACACATACCGCAGCAAATGTTCGCAACAAGATAAGGCACCTGTGTGCTGCAGCAAAGTCCGCAAACGACTCAGAACATCGTATAACAGAATCGCAAGATATTCGCGCAGCAAGCACCGTGGGGAACGCCAACCTTCCAAGAAGCACTGGGACTCAAAGTGGATGCATGGAAGCATTAAATGGTCAGCAGTCGAGATAAACGAGCGGCGTTTCGAGCATTCCTGAAAAAAAAAGAGCAGGAAAGTGATTGATAGGATCGGAGTTATTACGGGCAAACGTAACTGCGCAATATGAAAACAGAGCTTTTTAATGAAGAGAGAAATGTTCAAGGGGAGGGAGATGGACACAATTGCTAGACTGCATAGATGTAGCCAAACCATGGTTCTAGCTCAATCAGGCTAGGCGACCATTTGTTGCCGCCCTATTTTGAAGGGCATGCCGACGGAAATCACCAGTACAATGATCATAATGAAATCGGACATGCCGACGGGTCTGTTTTGGCGAATGCGCAATATGCAGCTTTCATTTGACACTGGCGACTGACACGAACGAGATGGTGATGAATGCGCCACTTGGGCGCCTATGACGGAAGCAGTATAGAACGCTTATTCAGTGGTAGCACAGCGTCTTATTTTTGTGGGCAAGGCCCGGGACCGCGTGCACTTGGACGATGGCGCAGATGGTCGATGGTTGGCCTCGTGCAATGAGCCGTTCGCGCGATATGAGTCGTTACAGCTGAGGGGCGACGGCCAACACTGCTTACGACGCATCAGTGGCGAAGTTTGCCTGTACATTTGCATGTCGTTATGCCGCGTACGAGTAATGTACTCGTGCGCTTTTTGAACGGCATTGCGTAGAATAGCAAGAAGTGGATGTAACCGCCACTGTGCCTCCATGACTACGACGTTCTATGGCTCAATGCCTGTGGCGTAGAAGAACAGAAAGAGATAGAAGCGGAAACGGCCCTTCTTATAGACATTGGACAATGTAATCTACGGCGTCAAAGCAACTTGGGAACTCACGAAACTTGCTGCGGTCAACTGCTACACCAGTGATTCTGATCTGATTTGTGCTAGGCTTTAAAGTGCACTAAAACCTCGTTATAACGAAGTTGAAGAAGGAGCCAGAATTACTTCGCTATATCTAATGCTGCATGTACTGGACTATGAATCGCTGTAGGGATTTCAAGCGGAACTTCACATACTTCGTTATATCCAGTTTCCTTATAACGAAGTTTGACGATATACTTTTTTTTTGCATGCGGATAGCTTATCTTGACCCTCTTTTGCTATATGCTGTTTAATTATTTTCGTTCTTATACACTTAACATATTCCGTTTCTCGTCTCCCTGCATATGATTGTTGTCCATCTCTCACTCACTCACTCACTCTCTCTCTCTCTCTCTCTCTCTCTCTCTCTCTATATATATATATATATATATATATATATATATATATATTTCTCGTTAATTATTCTAATCGTCTCATTTGGCATCCAACTACCACAAAGCAACAGGTGTAATGTTTATATGTTTGAGAATAGCTTCTATTTTTACTTATTTCTTTTCTTGCGTATATGATAACAAGAAGTCCCATTAGAGCCTTTCATTATGGCACCTCTTTCTGTATACTGTAGTGCGTCTGTGTGTCCTATAGAAGCCTATAATCAATAAACTCAAACCGAACAGGCTCTTGTGTGTGTTCTTTGGCAGCGCAACAAAGACGGTGGGCCGCGTTTATAGCCGCTAAACGCATTACAGATATTTTAAAATAATACATTTATAAAAATCCACTGTTCCAATTGTAACAGGAGGAGCCACGTTCACTCCGAGCACACAGTAGGTTAGAATCGCAGTGGTCGCACTCTTTGTGGTTAAAAGTTTATTTCAACAAAAGACGATGGCAACACTTTGAGTCACAATCACGGCACGATCCCACCAGGACGATAACATACACAAAGTACGAAGCATTGTATACACGGCACGTTTTCAAAGAAGTGTCCGAGTCCTTGACAAGTACTAATTGTCTCATTATACAAATTATGTTCAATTCATAATCGGTTACAGCGGAACGAAGGATGTTACAGATTACATTTGTGCGCAGAACGTTCCGGTGTCGGCCAAAAGTCATTTTGCAGAACCACAACTGTCGCTCCTACAGTCTTTGCTGCTGTTGTCAAAATGTTTCAACGACACTCGTCACAGTAAGCACGAGTGGTTGCTATGAAGGCGCATTCAGTCCACTGCGCGTGCTTTTTAAGCTAACATAAATAACATCGGCAAAAAAATGATATAAATTGATTTAAAGCACGCAACAAATACTCTGAACACCCGTCTCGCTGAGTGACATGTTAGCAAAAACGCTGCGTTGCTCGACGCTCACCGCGTCCGATGCGGGGCGCGTAGTCGCTGCGCCGTAGCAAAGCCACCTAGAAACAGTCTATAGCACGCCACAACCTTCGCTTCTCATTCCAACGAGCAGCTCTGTCTCCAGGAGGCATCTCACCTCGTGAGTGTCTAGCAGAGGCAAGCGCGCAGCTGCCTCGAGCTCCACCACTGGAAAAGCTGGCGCCACCGTCGGCGTGACGTGCTAGGAGGGATCACGTGGACATAGCGGCCGCGTCGGCTGCTTCGGGCGCGCTGAAGCGAGCTGAAAACGAGTTTAAATTCCCTCGTACGCTGCGGTCCTCATTCAGTGGCGAAATTTTCCCGCTTCGAGTGTCTCCTTTACAACGCTTGAAAGCACTACAATAGGTAGTGGCTGCCTTTGAAGGCGCTCAACATGGTAGGCTACTGCTCGGTGCCGCAGGGCCGGACGCACGTAACGGAGGCCGGTGTCAGGCTTATTCACACGTAGCCGCAGGACAAGAAGCTGCGTGAAGCTTGGCTCGCGAAACATAAAACCGGCAAACAGTCGTCGGCTACAACTCGGGTATGCAGCAAGCACAGACGCGAGGAAGATTTCTGCTACGGCGCCCGGTCTGCGATGTTCTGAAAACGGGCACTGAGACGCTCGCCCGAGTCCGCTGCCCGACAAATGTCATGACGGTTTGGTCTATGAACTTGTCGATGCTATAGATACTGGCAAGTTCAGTGGAGTGGAAAGGCAGCGGTAAGAAGCACATTTAAAAAAAGCATGGCATATGGTCATGTTTGTGTTATGAATTAATGCACTGGATTACAAAAAAATTACCGACGATTACGTTACTTCCTAATGCGAAATTTGAGCGCAGCAAATAAGCTGTTTCACCTTTTCGATAGATTGAGGCAAAGAAATCGAGCAACACATGTATGCGCTATCACAGATTTTTTTTTTATTTTTCACACGTATTCCTTTAACAAAGACTCCACTAACAGTTCTTGACAGTCATGAAGGAAGCTTTGTAGTCGGAGAAATAGACTGATATATGTTCGACTTGGTACACCAATGCTTGATTCTCAAAGACGAGATCTATACAAGTGCCTCGCGAGGTTGTCACAGCCGTGGGACGCGTTACGAGCGAGAGGAACGGGATGTTCCCCCGCATAAGTGTTAGGAAATTGCTGTTTGTCTTTATGTCAACATTAAAGTCCCCCACTACTAACATCGGTGTGGATCGATGGACGGTTAATGCGAGTTGCAGGAAGTGCACGACGTCTTTCGTGAGTGCGGTAGCGGACTCACGAAAGCGGTATCAGTCGGTCGCTGCTAGCGCTGGGGGGATGAAAGGGGGGCGGAGCTGGTTACGAGGCCGACGATAACGCCGACGACGACGCGAAACCCAGGAACGGACGCCAAAGAGCCATTTGTGTAGCCAGCCCTCCTCAACAGTCTCTCCTCCTCCCTTCCATCATCCTCCCTCGCCCGGAGAGCCGACAGCGCGCATGCGCGGCGGCGGAGCAGATTCGTCGGCGAGCTGGTTACGAGGCCGACGACAACGCCGACGACGACGACGACGCGAAACCCAGGAACGGACGCCAAAGAGCTGCGCTCTAAAAAGTAGCAGCGGGAAATTGCACGCTGAGGACACCGATAAACATACAGTGCGACGCAACTCGAGAAATAGTATTGAAAGGTCAAAGAATTTAGAAGAAAAAAAAAGATTGAATCGTCGCGCCGGCACATCACAGTCCCTGTAGGCGTAGAAGTCTCTACAATGAAATTATTTTTGAAAAGCTCTGATAGCGCCCACGCAACAATGGTTGCTTGTATACTGTCAAATGCTCATATTCTGCGGCCTAAAGCTCATGGCACGGTGCGAAAACGCGCGCGCGGAGGAAGGGAAACAGTGCGCGGACAAGCATGCAGACGCGCAGTCGGTCGCTGCGAATCTGCGCGATCGCTGCATTGAGGCTTAGTTCTATTACGCTCCATTCAGTTACACGAACGCTATAAGAACATATTTCACATAGTTTGCTCTCAGCGTTTACCTACCTTTCACGCAAAAAGCCGGTTCGGGAGACTCCATCGCGGCGACCGCGCGCAGTGGCGTTCACTGTACGTATTCGGTAAAGAGATATAGCGTCTGTAAACGATTGTGTGCTTTCAGTTTGCCCAAGATTATTATTTAGACAGTAAGAAACTTCTCTCGTTTCGAAAGTACTTACAGAAATACCCGGGAGAGCTCGCGCGTGGAGTTTTCAGTGAGCGCTGACAGCAAAACCTATGAGGAGCGCGCCACGTGATCCCTCATACTACGCCAGCGAGGCGCTTCCGATAGATGGCGACTCCGTAACTCCTCGCCGCCAATATACCACCGCGACGCCGCGAGCGACGGCGCGAGTTGGAGCCCCGTTTCTCCTCTGTCGTGACGTCACGGTGTCACGTGGTATTGAAGGCGACACCGCCGCGCCTGAGGAGCTGGGTTGAGCTCTAGTAATATGCTTCGCATAAAAGTGACCTAGTTTGATTCCGGTGTTGCTAGAAAGACATATGGCGGTCAAGCATTTTGTTTCTGTGTAACCAATGATGGGTAATACAAAATAATTCCGAGATTTTACGTGCCAAAACCACGATCTCATTATGAAGCACGCCGTACTATGTGGGGCGGGGGGGGGGGGAGTACCCGGATTAATTTTGAGAACCACCTACATTCTCGAACGTGCACCCAATGCACGATACACGATCACTCTTGCATCACGCTCCGTTCGGGACGCAGTCGCCGCGGCAGATATCGAACCCGCGTCCTCGAGCTGAGCGGCGCAACGATAGCCACTGCACTACCGTGGCAGATGATGGGTGGTACATATATACTTGTCTAATCTCTGTCCTTCCAGCTTCGAAAAACAAAATACGTTCTGGTTTCTAGTTTTAACCGAACATTGTCCCCTCAACTTTGCTGTATGACAAAGGCTGGGGCCCTTCCCTCAATTTTGCTATACCTGTATTGCTTTGAGATCGTTACAATATGCCCCCCTCCCCGCACTCTAGGGTAGCAAACCTGATTTCTGTTGTGGTTCGCCTCCCGCCCCCATTTCCTGCGTTTTCATTTGCCTTTCCTCCCTTTCATCTTACTATCTTACAAATAAAAAGCAAATGCTGTGTGTTGTGCCATTTGCAATTGTGCACTTTTTCTTCAACATGCTGGCTCCTGTTCCGACTGCTACACACGTTTTCATACATCATGTGCAACGTTGTAGAAGCTAGAAAGGCTTTCTGCAGTGGCTGCATTCACACGAATAAATAGCTCGGTGCTCTTGGCCGCAATTAGGTGAAGCTGTTTTTTGATGCGAAAGCGTCAAATGTCTCACTCAGCGATAAAAGCCGGCGTCCTGCGTCTGCAACAGCGAAACGGCACCTAAATTCCCATTGGCGTGACGCCACGCGTCACGAGTGGGCGATAGGGAACACCCGCGGCAGCAGTAGCGCGCCAGGTGTTGCGTGAGGGGAGAGGGAATGGCCGCGACGCCACGTCACCGTCGCCCTCGCTCTCAGAAGCCTATGTTATCCACGCGTTGCCTTTCCGCGCAAGCTCTCGCCTGCGTTCTAACTGCGCCTCGGTATAAGGCTAATAGAGACTTTTACCTTGTACGCTATTCCGGTAAACGGGAGTGGTTTGGGCGGATTACCGGATGGTCGGGGCGTAAACGTGACCGGTGAAGCCGCCTGGTGTTGTAGAGTTCAACCAGACAAACGCATAGCTAAAACTGCAGTAACTCACCATATCCTGCTTCGCCACTCGTGCAAATTTTTGGCAGCGGCGTAATTGTGAACACGATTACGCCACTGTCGAAAATTTACGCCAGCAGCTAAGCAGAATATAGTAATTAGCTCTGTGTTTGTGTGGTTGAGCTTTGCGCCACCAGCTGGCGCCACCAATCTGGCCGCTCACCTTGACGCCCCCGCTAAACCGGAAAACCGCCCGCGCTTACCCGAATAACGAACACGCTAAAAGTCTTGAATCAAAACGCGCCAAGCGTCTCAACGCGCTCGCTTGCCCTTGAGGAGTTCGTAACTCGAATGAACGCTCAGCGGCGTTTAAATGGACATTAACGCTTTTTATTTTATACGCTCATGACGTGGCGCCACCTCCTTGCCACTGGCTGCGCCGTCACGTACCCAATGACGCCTGCACTAGGCCACACCTTTAGTCATCCAGAACCGCACGTGACGCTGCCGTAGCGTCGGGGAAGCGTGCTCGTCTCTCACGTCCGAGGTCCGGGTTCGACTCCTATACCGAGGCCAAAATTTACCAATGTTTCTTTCCCACGCCATCGATTTACTTTGTTGACAGGAACGTCCCTGAGAAACCTGACGTCAATCCGAACATTATTTGCGTGATCTTACTAGTTGCGCCGTCGGCCATCTTTGGTACCGTCGCTCGACGCCGTGTTTTTTGTGTAATGGGGCACGCGTTGCTTTCGCATTAAGAATAAATGAATCCACGAAACGGAACCAATCCTGTATTTACACGGCTTCTAATGCGTCGCTTTAAGATCTATTTGCTTTTCGTTGTCTTTCTTTTAGGGTTGTTACGTTTGCAGCGTGCGTGTCGCAGCGGCCTCACGTGCGTGTTGGCGTGTGCAAACGCATTTGGCACGCAGCAAATAGACGGATCTTAGTTGAAATCAAGAAAAAGAAATGGGCATGGGCAGGACACGTAATGAGGAGGGAAGATAACCGATGGTCATTAAGAGTTACAGAATGGATTCCAAGGGAAGGGAAGCGTAGCAGAGGGCGGCAGAAAGTTAGGTGGGCGGATGAGATTAAGAAGTTTGCAGGGACAACATGGCCACAAGTAGTACATGACCGGGGAGAGAGAGAAAATGATAAAAGGAAGGTAGGGAGGTTAACCAGGACTGAGCCCGGTTGGCTACCCTACACTGGGGAAAGGGAAAGGGGGACGGAAAGATGAAAAGAAGAGAAAGTCCACTGGAGATATCAGTCGGTCACTCAGTCCGAATCACAGGCGCTCACTCAATCCGGTCGCTTTCAAATACCGCAGCAGCGCTTTTGTGGCCTTTTGTAGCTGCGATATGCGAGGCCAAGGTCCCAAGATCTTCTTCAAGGTGAACGGCTTCCCATCCAGCTGATTGAGAGCTGTGCAGAGGTCTTGCCTTTCGTTTTCATAAGATGGGCAGTAGCACAGTAGGTGTTCTATGGTTTCCTCGACACCGCAGGCATTGCACTCGGCGCTATCAGCCATTCCAATCAGAAATGCATAAGCATTTGTGAATGCGACTCCCAAACGTAAGCGGCACAGCACTGTTTCCTCATTTCGCGGAAGACCTGGTAACAGCCGCAGTTGCATAGAGGGATCGAGGGAATGCAAGCGATGGTGAGTGAATTCAGATGTGTGCCACTTCTCCAATGTCAAAGAGTGCGCTAGCTTGCCTAAGTGTTGGGCTGCGTCGGTCCGCGATAAAGGTATTGAAACAAGGGTTGCTCCTTCGTGTGCTTTTCTAGCAGCTTCGTCAGCGAGGTCGTTGCCGGAGATACCGCAATGACCAGGCAGCCACTGAAACACGACGTCGTGTCCTTTCGCGATCATGAGATGGTGCATTTCTCGTATCTCCGACACGAGTTGTTCACATGACCCGCGACGAAGAGATGCCAGAAGACATTGTAAGGCTGCCTTGGAATCACAGAATATGACATGACCGGGGTAGTTGGAGAAGTATGGGAGAGGCCTTTGCCCTGCAGTGGGCGTAACCAGGCTGATGATGATGATGAATAGACGGAACTCACGGAGCAATGCATTTTGTCGACCGAACTTCCTGCGTCGCTTCCACAGCGTTGCACGCTTAACTCATGAAACGGAGTATGGCGCGTGCACGCAGGAGACGTATTCTGCGACGATATCACTTCGGCGATACTCCATCGCCTTCGCGTGACGTATACGGCGCTCAGCCAGCCAATCAGCTTATCCGATTTTGCTCAACAAGCCAATCGGCTCGTCCGATTTCGCTCAACAAGCCAATCACCGCGCGTCTGCAGAAGGCGACGCTTCCATCACCGAAAGTGATCGTCCCAGAATACGTACCCCCAGAAGAAGCGCCACCGGTCTGTACCGACACGCACGGATACAGCGCAAAGTTCGGCGGAACAAAGGCAGCGCCCGGGCCCACAGACAATGGGCGAAAGAAGAAACGCGTTTTTCGCCGGGACAACTGCCCAGCCGAGTCGGCGCGTTTGCGTCGCTTTTCCCATCGAAGTGAGACGGCAAGGGCAGCTAGCCAGCGGATCGACGCATCAGATGAATGGAAGGAAAAAAAAAAAAACGAGGCGACTAAAGTTTTTCTGTAGGGAATATCCGGCGCGACAAGGGGTGGGCTCCAATTCGCTCCAGGAAAGCAAGATGTTTAGCTTTGAGCCTTAGAAGACCGCGCAGTTTCCTGCTAACATTAGCTAAAGGGAAAACCTGGCTATACCACGGGAATGACGGCGTTGTGTAATTTCCTGCTTGCGGCTTCAAACGAACGTGGGGCTTTATTCATTGCGCTCTATCTGCCTTTATTGGCCTAAATTTTCAGGCAAGTCATCATCATCATAATCACCATCATCATCATCCATTGTATTTATACCCACTGCAATCTTGAATCGTACTCTGTCTTCTGCCAGCTGACCCAGTCTTGTGCCCACAATTTCCTAATTTCATAGAACCGAATGGTTCTCTGACCTCAGCGACTGCGCTTCCCTTTACTTGGAACCCAGTCTATTACTCTCATAGACCACGGATTATCTGCCCTACGCATTACATGGCATACCCAGCTCCATTTCTTCCTCTTAATGTCAACTAGAATATCGGATCGATCTACCCCGCTTGCTCCCTAATGCACATCGATGTCTTGATGCCTCTTAACGTTACGTCTACCATTTCTTGGCTTTCGACGCTCGTCTTCAATTTCCTCTCGAGTGTCTTAGTTAACCTCCAATGCGACTGAATGTACGAAGGTGTTAGTGCTTTGCGCACAGTCAGGATAACTGAACCCCTTGCATATTAAGGGAATATATCGTGGAATATTATCAACTTGCAAAACCACAAGGTCGTCTCAACGTGAAGAAGGACGATGTTTAGGCCGATTGACGTACCACGCCTCATACACATGCGGTCTGAACCGTTACCCTTGCATTTCCTGTAGACATCATAGCAGGCAGAGTTCCGTATCTAGTGAATTGTCTAGGTAACTATATGAAGAAGACAGCCGCTTATCCTCTGCGTCAGTTTGTGTATTGGAACACGAACGTGCTTGGACATCGTTCACCTCTCGGCACCCAATTTCTGACGGCAAGGCAAAAAAAAAAATCTATGTGAGTAATTGTCTTGAAAAGGACCGTAGAAGAAAATAAGTAAGAACCATCGAAGCTGATTGTTTAAGTAATCGAACAGCTTTGTGACCTTGCCTGAATTATCCGTGCAACTTTTTCGGTCACTGGAATGCATCGGCCACCTACCGTGGTAGCTTAGTGGTTATGGTGCTGCGCTGCTGAGCTTCAAACCACGGGTTAGAATCCCGGCTTAGAAAAAAGTTTATTCTAACTACAAAAACAATACGAACATATTGTATTTAGATTTAGGTGCACGTTAATGAACCCCAAGTGTTCAAAATTAAATCGCACTCCCCCCACCATACGGCGAAACTCATAATCAGATCGTTGTTGGGACATAAACCATACAATTTAATTTGCAGACGCGCCCGGCGTCCAAGGAAGTCTATTCGCTTTCATAATCACAATAAAACAAACTGACTTACTTCACTCACATCTCGTTAGAGCTATGGTGCAACGTACTTAACCTGCGGGTACGCGACTGTTTGTTGGCCCAGATATTTGTGGTTTCACGGCCTCATGCGTATCGATTTCCTAAGGTGATGTTTTTCCCAAGGCGGTCACGTGGCTCGAACGGCACTCGCGCTAAAGGTTTCACGCCTCAGTCACGTCCATGGGTCCCGAACGCGACGGTGTGTCTGGCTCAACAAGGGTCACGTGACAATACTTTGTCCCGCACTTAATGGTTGATACCACAGCTCGTCTGTGTCGTCTGTTCGCGCTGCATAGGTGGCAAAGTATTGCCTACATCGCTGCAGGCTTCGGTGCCGTCTTCTCAAAGCTGTCTCGTTTGCAAGCTACGTAAGCATATTGCAACAGGGCTTAAGATGGCGGCTTGTCCCATGAAGACCACACAGTAACCACCTGCGCTAGGATTCGGAACGCATTCACTTAGACAAAGACGAAGGAAGGGAAGTACACGGACGTGTTCCGCGTCTCCATGGCTCTTGGTGCACAATTATGTACGTTGCGTTGCATCTTTCTTTCAGCATAATGATATAACTACCATCAACGATGAGCAAGTCTTGTTGAGTGAGTTTCCGGGAAAAGAAAAAACGTTTGGGAGATCGAGGTCTAGATAAGACTTAGACTTCTACGGCCACTCAGGAGGAAGATATATGATCGCTTGATTACTGTTACTACCGTTGTATTACTATCTTATTTTTTTGACGGCGCGTTGTCACGCAGACTCTGTCTGATTGCCGGCAACGGCAAGAACAACAATGCCAACAGACGAAAAGTTTGGACTCGAGAACAAATACAACCGGAAACTGTGGACTTACAAAACCAAGTCTTGTTGGAGAAAGCAAAGAAGGAACGAAAACAAACAAACAAACAAACAAACAAACAAACAAACAAACAAACAAACAAACAAACAAACAAACAAACAAATAAATAAGTAAATAAATAAATAAATAAATAAACAATGAAACAACCAAGCAAACAAACAGACAGACAAACACACAAACAAGCTTATATGCTGATCACACCGGTTGGTTATTCACGACGTCGATAGAAAGAAAGAAACAAAGAAACCTGGAAGGGTGAAGCGGTATGAGCCTTGGAATAGAAGATGAAGAAGCGCAGGAGTCTGGGTTCAGGAGAAGAGAAGAAGGAAGTGAGAATAAAATGTAGACAAGCAACGTCGCGAACGTTCCGTCGAAGCTGATCCTGGAACCTGTCGTGGCCTGGTGGCTGAGCTCCCGAACACTGGTTCTGGTCAAGTAGCTGGCGGTTTTCTTTTATTCTGTCTCTTTAACGTAATTGTTTGCGATCTTTTGTTTCAATATCTGCTAACCTTCCAGAGTAATTACTTCTTTCTTTGCAATGTCACTCTCATCGCCAGGCCAGGAGGCTTCCTCCTGGTCGGCTTCTGTTCCTAACTCTGATTTGCCGGTGGAGCTTTTCTTACGCAGTGGGACGAGCAGCGTTCCTGTGGCTTTGGTTCCGAGTGATGGCGGTGTGATTCGCATGAAGAATCCCAAAGCAATTCAAAGCGAACTCCGGATGGCCTCGGCCAATTTTCAACAAATCACCGAGGTTCGGCAGTTCGGCCGAGGGGGCATTCTTTGCTGCTCGTCTGACCAGGCTTGTGTTCAAGATTTACTGAAGTGCGACGTTTTCGCGACACATCCGGTGAGCAGTTTCATTCCTCATCACCTTGCATGTACCAAAGGCCTAGTTCGCGGTGTCGACGTAAGTCTATGTCCGGCAGACATCTTGGAAATGTTTTCAGCGGCAGGCGTGATTTCTGTGTATCGCTGCAGCCGTGTCGTTGACAATAAGCGCATACCCACAGAAACAGTCATTGCTACTTTTGCTGGAATGAACCGCCCATCGGAAATCAAGGCATGGCCACTTATATACCGCGTTGAGCCTCTATCACCTCGTGTCCTTCAGTGTCTAAAGTGCTGGCGGTTTGGACACTCCATAAAAGGCTGCAGGTCAAACACACGATGCCGAAAATGTGGAGAAGGCCATCATTCAAATGACTGTTCTTCCCGAAATGAGTCCTGCTGCCTTTGCAGTGGTTCCCACCCAGCAGATGAGCCTAATTGCCCTGCAAGGTCTAAAGAAGTACAAATTCTTGAAATAATTGATAGACGTCGATGCTCTCGTCGTGAGGCCATTGGAGAAATTCAGAGCAGATCTCAAGGGTATGCTGGTATAACGGCCCGTCAAACATTGTCCATGGAAAACTCAATCTCTGAGGCTGTGGCAGCTTCCGTTGAAAAGGCATTGGAGAAAGCAATGGAGCGTATCATGACAAATCTCACCGACTCCCTTGCACAGGTGCTGTCTTCACAACTAGCTACGTGGCTTCAATTAAATAACAAAGCCAATATTGAGGATCTGGTGTCGGGTGTACCGCAGACTCCACCAATTGAAATATCAACCACGCAGACATTCACAAATAACAATACATCAAAGCCATCAACTTCTGAGAGAGTCGACCAAACATGTCTCTCCGACACAGATGGGATAGAAAATCAAGATGTAGATATGGACCCCCGATCTCTTAAACGAACAAGGTCACCGACAGAGAAAAAACATAGCTCTCCCACCAACTCCAAGGCAAAAAAGTACGTTAAAGAGATTCCTACTAAGAAGGACTTCTTAAAAGAGAGCGTTTTAGACCAAGCAGTCTCTGCTGCTCGGATTTATTCACAATAGGAACTTTAACAGTAATTCAGTGGAACTGTCGTTCCATACTTTCCGCTGCAACAGATTTATTATATCTTATTTCTAAATATTCTCCAGATATTATTGTTTTACAGGAAACTTGGCTTGTTGCTGGTCAGACTTTTCATCTAAAAAATTTCCGATGTTTTCGATTGGATCGCCTATCTCGAGGCGGTGGTTTAGTTTTGTTTGTGTCATCAAAAATCTGCCATAGAGCTACTATAGCATACCAGATAATGTCCCCAGACTGTGAAATCTTAGCACTGGATATAATACTCCCTGGCTGCACACCTTTTTCTATAATAAACACGTACTTCCCCGCTGGAGTGCAAGATACCCGCTATCTGGATATCTCTATTGCTCGCAGTCAGAAGAACATCATACTGGTGGGAGATTTTAATTCTCATCATGTGTCGTGGGGTTTCCGAACGGACACTTGTGGAAAACGGTTGTGGGATTGGGTCTTAATGAATAATTTCTCTTGCCTAAATTCAAGAGCACATACTTTTGTACGGGGTCAGTCGCGATCTGCCCTAGATCTTACGTTTGCTACCTCGAGCATGTTTGTCACCTCCTGGATGACTGTAGACTCCGGAACTAGCAGCGATCACCTCCCTATAATTTTTGAACTGCTTACCCCATTGACTAGTTTACATAGTAATGTGCGCACTTTTGTTAATTACGAAAAATTTAAAAATGCGTTAAAATCAGCTTTACACGCTCAGGAGGGCATGGAGAGAGATATTAAAGCAATGAGCCTATGTTCAATTCTAAAACAGTCATCAAAAAAAGCTCAGTTTGTCGTGCAATCTACTAAAGGTGGTTCATATTGTCCCTGGTGGAATTCGGACTGCGAGCGAGATTTTAGACGTAGAAAAGCTGCGTGGAAAAAGCTTTTATACAACCAAAGTCCTAATAATTGGGCTGATTATACATATATATCTAATACATTTAAACGAACAGTGTCAAAGGCTAAGGAGGATTATGATTCCAAGCACTACACATACCTTTCGAAATCTTGCAATAAAAAGGCACTGTTTAAATTTCTTCGATCTCGTAAAGTTATACCGGCGCCCGTGAATGTCGATTCTGTCGTTTTAACAACAAAAGAAGTATCGGAATCACTTGAGAAAATTGCTAAAGGACTTGCGCAACGTTTCAAACATAAATTGCCATTAGGCCTACAGAAACCTCCCTCAGGAGACGACTTTGAAACAGTAACAGTGACAGAGCTTCAAGGCATTATTAGTTCGTTACCGACGTCAGCCCCCGGTCCAGATGGAATTACAACAGGAATGCTAAAAGTTTTATTTGATTATGCGCCTCAGGACCTCCTAAACATAATAAATTTCTCTCTCAAAAATGCATGGGTTCCAAGAGAGTGGAGAATAGCTAAAATTATTCCATTATTAAAGAAAAAATCAGCAGGACTTGACTTAGACAACATAAGACCGATTTCTCTTACTTCCAATGTCGTCAAATTAATAGAAAGAGTACTTCACGGCCGCATAACAAATTGGATGCAGGATGATACCCTTCTCAGTCCTTGCCAGATTGGATTTCGTCCCGGTCACTCCATATGGTGCGCCCATGTAGATTTAGAGAGCCGCATTAAACTTGCTCGCCGCAAACGAGAGTACGCAGCTTTGGTAACACTAGATGTATCAAAAGCATACGACTCTGTAGAACATGATATTTTATTCGATAAACTTCAGTCTACGAATTTTCCTAAATATATAACCGCTTGGATCTATGAATTTATAAGAGATAGAGAGTTTTACTGTTACCAACACGGTATTTCGACTTCCCAACACAAGCAGACAAGAGGTGTACCACAGGGTTCCGTTCTTTCTCCTATATTATTTAACATTTTGCTAAGCACAATTCCTTTGTCTCCGGAAGTACGTGTTTATGTTTATGCCGACGATATCGCATTTTTTACGTCCGCAAATAATATACATTCACTACAACAGTCGTTGCAGAATTACTTAGGAATGCTGGAAACATGGCTAGAGGGGTTACATTTGTCGTTAAATATTAGCAAAAGTGCAGTATTAGTTTTCCCATTAACTGCACAGGTGCATATATCTTTACAATACCGACAGGAAATCATTCCCCAAGTTGACGAAGTCAAGTACCTTGGTGTCATTTACGATGGCAAACTCACCTGGCACAGCCACATTGAATATATTAAAACAAAGGCAGAACGAGCCATAGGCATGCTCCGCCGGCTCAGCCACCGACGCTCTGGATTACGCAGGGATACTTTACTGATGATCTATAAAATGTATATTCGGCCCATATTAGAATTCGGCTGCGTAATATTTTCCGGTGGCCCGGCCTACAAAATTAAACCTCTGGTACTTTTAGAAAGAGAAGCTCTACGGTCATGCCTTGGGCTACCTAGATTTGTTGCCAACGTTGTTCTTTATCAGGAAGCTCATATACCCACCCTAGATTGCAGATTCCGCATACTTACGGTTCAAACATTTTTAACAATTTACGATTATTTCAAAAGGCGTACGCAATATATATTTATCACTGAACCGTCTGAGTTTTTCCAAGTATCGTGGTCGAGATTCCACAGTCCTCAGGTAATATTCGTTCAAGAACAGTTACAAAAATTGGATGTGTCCCTACACCATGTTTACCATTCAAATGATGCCTTCCCAGACCTCAAAATTCAGTTCGATGACATATTTCCAAATCATGCTAAGCTATTACCAAGACGAGATTTAATTAATATCTTAAAAGGCCACCTACACCAGCTAACCACTGACAATGTAATAGCTACGGACGCTTCTGTGTGCAATGAGAAGGCAGGAGTGGGGATCTTCTCTGAATCTCTTCAGTGGTCTTACTCCCTTCGCCTTCCCGACTTCACGCCTATATTTCAGGCAGAATTATTAGCGATAACACTAGCATTACGAAAACTGCCCCAAAATGACCCATTAGCTGTTATTGTTACCGACTCGCTATCTGTATGCACAGCACTAACTGCATCTTTAAATTCAGCAATTCAAAGAACATTTCGTTCGATGGTGCCTCCATACTTACGAAAAGTACGTTTGCTATGGGTACCCGGACATCATGGGTTGCATTTGAATGAAATGGCTGATTCTCTCGCACGAGCTTCCCTGAACGGCCCAATCATATCTGTTTTGCCGACATTGGCTTATGTCACCGCGGCTAGGTACAGAAATTTCGCTATTTCTCAAAACTCTGCAATATCCATGCTAACACCCTCTTCTGATTTCCACCATCTTGGCTTCCCATGGCATACTAATTGGTGTCCTTCAAGGCAATTGGAAGTTTCCTTTACAAAATTGAGATGTCGCATACCTCCTCTAAATTTTTACTTACACAGGTCTGGTCTCGCAGTGTCCCCTCTATGTTCTTTTTGCAGTGAGCCTGAAACTGTCGAACATTACTTTCTCTCGTGCCGCCGCTTTCTAAGACAAAGAAAACTATTAGAATACTCATTTACTAAACTTAGCCTTTCGCTATCCTCGCCAACCATTCTTTCTTTTGGGGCGACTTCACTGGGATCCAGCCACAGGGATGCTTTTCTAGCAGTTTACAATTTCATCAGAGACACAAAAAGAGTACCTTGCTGAATTTCTAAAATTATCCATAATTTATATTATTTCATTTCTTCACGTTTATTTATTTTATTGGAATTCCTAACAATAATCAATTAAACTTCTAATTTACAGTACTCTCGTCCCACGCTCCACAATACAAATCTAGATTGTCTCTACATCTAACCATACGGAAAACCGCCTGCTTCTTGGCCAATCCCCCATAGTGGGTACGCGCCACTCTCGAGGCCACAAGACAAGACAAGACAAGATGGACGCCAGTTCCACAGCAATGCTTTACGTTTACTGTGTCCTTTAAGTAGGAACGCTACATTATTTTGGCGCAGCCGACAGCGAACTCCAACATGTGGGTGAGATTTTTCCTTGAGGAGACCTCCGCGGACAAGATCATCTTTTCGAGATACCAAGCTGAAGATGAACCAGCGGTGGAACTACCTCGCGAACTCAACTCGGCAGAACTCATGAACCTGGTTTTAGAGAAGGCTTCCATGGACCCTGATGAACTACGTCGGAAGGGTGCTGTGAACGTGAACTTGCCTCTGGTGATCTTCGACGAATTAGTTCTTCAACCGATGCGTCGGAAGGACTCTGGATCACAGTCGTCGACGGAAGAGGTGAGCCTCGTTTTGAAAGCACTTCGGCTACAACAAGAACAGATTTCGCAACAAAACCAGCTGGTGACATCGCTTATAAGCTCTTTAAACGCTGAGAAGCCAGTGACTAAATTTGTAGAACCTGATGCATTCGACGGCATGGCATCAGGTCCAGAAGGTTGGCTTGAATTCTATGAATATGCCGCTGGAAAGAACAACTGGCACTCTAATGAGGACAAGATTACTAACATGCGTAGTTACTTAAGCGGTGTTGCACGGAAGTGGTATGATTTGCACATTATTGAAGAGGCTGGCAACTCTTGGAATCAGTGGAAAGAAAAATTCTTGACGACATTCCGAAGCAACCCAGTGCAAAGGTGGGACGCCGCGCTTAATTTCAAATTCAAGCAAGGCTCCCTCGTAGAGTATTTCTTTGACAAATGCCGCCTTTTAAAGCTGGCCGAGCCTATGCTTCCTCCGTCTGCCGTAGTAGCACTAATAATGCACGGACTGCACGCGCAAGTCCTGAAGCAAGTGCAACTACGGTCACCTAAAACTATGGAAGGGCTCCTGGAGTGCCTTCACGACATATCATTTACTTCAGAAGAAAATATAAACGCTAGCTCAAGCGGTCACTTCACACGGTCCGGCACGGATTGGTCAAGCCGTAATCAGCGAGAACCGCGCCGCCTTGCAGGCGGCACAGAGAGCTTGGGTTGGCGCGCTCCCAGAGGTCGGGTGCATAACATCGACAGCGACCCTGTTCCCCTACTTTCGGACGCTGAAGAGGCTCCGACGACAAAAAACTGATAAACAAGGGTGATCAGTCCGACCCGATGACCACAACTGAGACTGTTTATTTAACTTGCTCTAGCCTACTTCACATCCCTGTGAAAGTGGGAAACAGACACATGATGGCTTTGGTTGACAGCGGTGCTTCTGTGTCTATAATAAATGCCAAGCTGGTAGATGCAAGTCACCTGCATAGTGGAAGAGTACTACGGGTGCAAGGCTACGATGGAAAAGTGACAATGCATAATCAGTGGGCCTCAGTAAACATCGAGTTCCAAGGTCATGAAATAGCGAGTGAAGTACTGGTGATTGAGGGGGTGACGTATGACTTTCTGCTATTCAGACCAGATATAAAGAAACTAAAAATCAACGTATACTGGGACGATGCGGTTTTAGTGGAAGGACTATCAAGGCAAGAGACACAGCCGGATAGAAAGGATAACCTGCGAGTTGTCAATTGCGCGGAGGATATTGCAACGACCTATCCTGAACTAGTATGCATAGGAAGCTATCCACCGGCGATGACGTCACACAAGGTGCCTTTCGAACTCACCGACAAGACCGCCATCCGAAAATCACCTTACAACATGTCAAGAGAGCGCAAGATATGGTTGAAGAAGGAATTGCAGGAGATGCTAGACGCCAATATAATCCGGCCTTCGGTGTCACCCTTCGCCTCTCCCATAACTATTGCGCCGAAAGAAGATGGAACTTTCAGACTGTGCACAGATTACAGGGTTCTCAACCGACAGACAGAACTTATACCATTTCCCATGCCGAAGATAGACACGATTATAGATGAGACAGGTGGTTGCCGATGTTTTTCACGTATTGACTTGTGCAAAGGTTTCTGGCAGATCCCGCTAACCGAAGAAACAAAAATGTACACTGCTTTTATCACGCCCTTCGACCTGTACGAGTATAACCGGCTTCCTTTCGGTTGGAAAAACTCACCAGCATGGTTCCAGAAGATTATGAACGAAGTCCTGAAGCCTTTCCTAGGTGTCTTTTGTAACGTGTACATAGACGATATTATCGTCTTCTCCAAAACAGAGACGGAGCATCAGGCACACCTGTCCCAGGTATTAAATGCCTTGAGCTTGGCACACCTCAAGGTTAATTTTAAGAAAAGTGCGTTCTTTCAAAGAAAAGTGGTGTTTCTTGGAAGAGTCTTTGATGGGACTACCAAAAGCACGAAACAAGAGTCCGTCGAGAGGATATCCCAACTGGTAAAACCATATGACGTACACTCATTGCGTGTATTTTTGGGATTAGCAGGACATTTCAGGCCCTTCATAAAAGACTTTGCCATCAAAACAAGATGCCTCACGCGCCTAACACAGAAAGAAGTTCCATTTGAGTGGAATGAGGAATGTGAGAGAGTCTACCGTGATCTGGTGCACAGAATATCTGCTGACCCTATTCTACGCATACCAGATTTCACTTTACCCTTTGAACTGAATACCGACGCCTCACACTATGGGACAGGTGCAGTCTTGTACCAGAAATGTCCAGAAGCATCCGGCCGAGAAAAGCGACACGTAGTAGGTTACTACAGCTACACCCTCAAGCCACCTGAAGTCAACTACACCACTACTGAAAAGGAAGCTCTTGCAGTCCTCAAAGCAATTCAGTACTTCCGTACGTACCTAGAAGGTGCGAAGTTTACTTTGTTCACCGATCACCAAGCCCTCACTCATCTCTTGAATATGACCCAACCTAAGGGACGTATCGCCAGATGGGTGAACTATTTGCAGCAGTTCGATTTCACCATCTCCCACAGACCTGGACCCCTTTTGACTGATGCAGATGCATTGTCTAGACTGATGATACAGGCCAACAACGAACAATCGGCAGAAATCAATGAAATTAAATTGTGGGAAGGCACTGAACAATTGATTTTTAGGGAAGGTCGCTATCAAGTCCCGCCAACGCTGGTTTCCAGGGTGCTTTATTTGTACCACGATAGCCCAGAATCTGGAGGACACGACGGATTTTGGCGCACCTACAACAAGCTAGTCAAGAGATTTACGTGGCCTCACATGAAAGACGACGTCAATCGATACGTTCGTTCATGCCACATTTGTCAAATCAACAAAGTGAAATATAAGCAGCCTACGGACGCCATGATAATACCTTGCCACTCAAACGTGCCTTTTGAAGTTATACACCTGGATTTTGCCGAGCTAAATAAGAAACGAGAAGGAGTCCGAAAAACGCAAGCTTTTCTTCTGGCCATAGATGAATGCACCAGGATGGTCGCGGCACGGGCAGGAAAAGAAGATGCGAATAGTGCCATCGCCCTTCTCGAACGGGATATGTTTAGGACAACCAAGACAATTGTATGTGACAACGGTCCAGCGTTCAAGAGCGAAAAGCTAGCAAGATGGGCTCGAGACCATAATATATCAATCCAGTTCTGTGCGCCATACCATCCCGCAGCGAATGGGCTTGCAGAGCGTGCAATACGAGATGTTAAACAATACATCAGGATGTACGATAGTTTCCCTGGTGGTTGGAAATGCTCTTTAGAAGCAGCTGTAAGACATCACAATCGCTCCTACACCAGCGGCTTGGGATGCAGCCCGCAATTCGCTTCTTCAGGAGAAACCCCTATTCTTCAGGCGGACCGTGAACTTGGGCTGTTAGAAAATCTCCAGATCGTCGAGGAAAGGAAACAGAAATCGCAGGAGGAGAGGTACCGTAAACGAATGAAAAAAAATTTTGACAAGAGACATTGCTCAGATATTCCAGACATTCAAGTCACCGACCTCATTCTAGTTAGGAAAGGAGTAAGAGAATCCAATGCCAAATTTTATGGTCCTTACTCTGTGACAAAGACGGCCACTCAGAAAGGAATATTGAAGACTGTGTGGTACATTGGCGAACGTGGCTCAGTTGAATGTGCTTCGATTGGAAACGTTTTCAAGTATTACCCCAGGAGGGGTTAGCAAAAGAAACCTGGAAGGGTGAAGCGGTATGAGCCTTGGAATAGAAGATGAAGAAGCGCAGGAGTCTGGGTTCAGGAGAAGAGAAGAAGGAAGTGAGAATAAAATGTAGACAAGATGGACGCCAGTTCCACAGCAATGCTTTACGTTTACTGTGTCCTTTAAGTAGGAACGCTACAAAATACAACCGGAAACTGTGGACTTACAAAACCAAGTCTTGTTGGAGAAAGCAAAGAAGGAACGAAAACAAACAAACAAACAAACAAACAAACAAATAAGTAAATAAATAAATAAATAAACAAACAATGAAACAACCAAGCAAACAAACAGACAGACAAACACACAAACAAGCTTATATGCTGATCACACCGGTTGGTTATTCACGACGTCGATAGAATAAGCGCACTTTAAGAGCACCGACACTCACAAAACATAATAAGGCACGCAAAGCGAGCACTGACTGAGGCTATATGCCAGCGCTTTGTGTTTGTGAGAGTGTTTCGATAGCGCTGCTTCAAGTCACGAAAAAAAAAGACGAAGACAAGAAAAGAAAGGCCAATTAAGAGGCCGATAAGCTCTTTCTTACACCTTGAGTTAGCTGCATCTCCCCCGACCGGCCTCTGCTTTCCACGTTGTGTCCACGTCGCAAACTCTTCGCGAGGTACAGTATAGCATAAAAGCTTATAGTGATCGCCTTTGCTGCTACTATACTTCCCTACGGTTGACCTCAAGCTCCTAGGCCTCCCAGCCTCCTTTCCGTGGATCTATTTTTTTTCTTCCCACTTGCGTGTATATACGAGCAGCTGTGTTATATGGCAATGGTCGTTGTCGTCGCTTCTTCTGCCTCAGGTTGCCGCTGTTGTACTTATAGCTGCTTTCTCGTTGCGTGCTATCGTTCGCGCTACAAAGGTGTCACCGCTATAATTCTCTCTCTCTCTCTCTCTCTCTCTTGCAGGACATTTTCTTCACCCCCGGGGGAGCGTCTGGACGCGCGCCGACGTGTGTGTTTACGGTCGGTCCCCGGAACGTGTCTTCGGGACGAAGCAAGGACGACGGCCCGATAGCGAAATACCACAGCGCTCCAGCGATGCCGAAAGCAAGCGAGGTAAAACAGGGCGACGTATACACTGGGGGACAACGCGAAAGCAAAGAAAAAAGAAAGAAAATGCGCTCGATATACGAGACACGAAATGCAGAAGCCTTGTGAGGTAAAACAGGGCGACGTATACACCGGGAGACAACACGAAAGAAAAAAAAGAAGAAGAAGAAGAAGACAAAATGCGCTCGATATACAAGAAAGGAAATGCAGAAGCCTTGTAAACTGAGATTGTTCGCGCATATTTATGCGCAAACGGAAGAACTTCGGCTCAGGGGTGGGGGAGAAAGAATACATACTTGTTTCGTGCTGAAAGTACATAGGCTCGCAAGATCAGTTCCGGATATTACTCGTGAAGTATCATCGGTTGCGCGCTGTTAAGAATTCCACGCATTGGTTGTAAATATGCTTGCTATTCTGTTGAAGAAAAGAAGAAGAAAAGATTATGCACGATATCTCGTTGCATGTCAGTGGAACGTTTACTTATGTTAAGAAAAGGTGATAAGAAATGCAATAGAAATGTTACAATATGTTTTGTAAAGAATCAATAATGCGCGTTCACATGGAAAATTCTTTAGAATTTGAATAAAAATTAGTTTTTTAAGAATGTTTTACATAGGGTCAACAATGGAGGGGTTTGTTATCGACGAGCCATATAATACTTCATTGGAGGAATAAAATTGCTGTTTGGAATAGTGCCAATACACCATTTACTGAACACATACTCCTTAATTTGGCAAATCATTTCCGCGGAAACCTTCAAGGCGGCGCAAATGCCGCGAAAGGGAAAATTCTCATCCACCCCAATTGTAACACGAAGCTATACAAAGGAAACCAATACGGGTTGCCCCGAAAGAAGGCTTCGTAGCTGAAGAAAAATTCTTCCTGTTCCGGTATTCGAACCCGGGGCCCAACGCCCTTCCGGAGGAGTCGCTAACCAGGAGGCTAGCAGATCGCAGCGCAAGGACAAATTAATCGACTGTACTCCAAGCACATCAACCCCGGCTGTCTGTCTAGTGTCAAGTAAGAGAGAGAGAGAGAGACAGACAGACAGACAGACAGACAGACAAAGAACTTTATTAATGGTCCTGAGGAACCGGCGTTAGGGTACCCCCCTTTTCAGGGAGTCCCCGTAGCCGTCGCGGGCCGCACCCACGTCGGGGTCGGAAGATCGTGGTCCTCCGCCCTGTCGCAGGCCCTCTGGACAGCCCGTAGTTGCTCTGAGAGGTCGCCGCTCTTAAGGGCTGCCTCCCAGTCGGTTGGAGTGGTTAGCGATGAGCTGCGTAACGCAGGGCATTGCCAGAGCATATGGGACAAGGAGCAGTACGCCTCCCCACAGTCTGGACAGTGGGGTTCTACGTTAGGCGCGAAGTGACTGAATCTGCCCCTGGAGGGAAATGACCCCGTCTGAAGCATGCGAAACGCCGACGATTGTGGTCTATTAAGTTTAGGGCGTGGTAGCGGAAAGGCCCGCCGAGCAAGTTGATAATGTGTCAAGACTTCGTGGAAGGTGAGAAGCGAATCCCTATACAGCCCTAAGTCGCCGCCCGTGAGTCCACCTGAACCGCCGCGGTGTGTAAGACCTCGCGCACAGTCATGGGCCAACTCATTGGCGTTAACAAGCTCAGAGTGTACATTGATTCCCATATGGGCCGGGAACCATTTGATGCTATGAAAACCAGCAGCCCCCTCGCTGCCGAGGATGGCCGCCGCCTCCTTTGAGATCGAGCCGGAGGCGAAAGCTCGGGCTGCCGATCTGGAGTCTGTAAAGATATTGGAACGTAGAGGGTCCTTCAGTGCTATAGCTATAGCAACTTGCTCGGCTACTGTTGAAGAAACCTTCCGCACGGATGCTGAATTAATGAGAGTGCCATTACAGTCAACCGAAACTACGGCATAGTGATCAGAGCACTCGTACTGGGCGGCATCAACGAAACATGCCAGATTCGGAGTGGCAGCAGCCGCTTTTAACAGGGAACGAGCCCTGGCTACCCGGCGCCCTACATTGTATTGAGGGTGGACGTTACGTGGCATGGGATCTACCTTGAACGTATCTCGGACCATGGGTGATAGGGTCACGTTGCGCTCCGTGATTTCCTGGTGACCGCATCCAACGGATTCGAGGATGCGTCTCCCCGCTCGCGATGATGATAGTCGAATTATTTGAGCCACTCGTTGGGCCTCGATCACCTCTGATAGGGTGTTGTGCATGCCTAGTTGCATGAGACGCGCGGTGCTGGTAGTGAGTGGTAAACCCAGCACGCGCTTGATGCTTTTGCGCATGAGGGCGTCGATTTTGGCCTCATCCCCTTTAGACCAGCGCAACGCGGAGGCTACATAGTTAACGTGGCTCATCAGAAACGCGTGGTAGAGTCTGAGTAGATTGCTCTCGCTTAAACCCCCTCTGCGGTTCGAGACCCTGAGGATAAGCCGAAGCATATTCTCCGTCTTCGAAGTAATGCGGGCTATAGTCTGTGAGTTGCCCCCGCGAGATTCCAGCAAGAGTCCGAGGACCCTGATGGTATCCACTCTGTGAATTTGTTGTCCGTCCTTCGTATAGAGGGCTATGTGAATTTGATCTAAGGGTGTGGAGCACCTAACCCCCCGTCGGGTGGGCCTATACAATAGAAGTTCGGACTTGGTTGGTGACAGACTCAGGCCCGTGTCTAGTAGGAAGTGTTCTGTGATGTCGAGCGCCTCTTGGAGCGCACTCTCAACTGCAGCGTCAGACCCTCCCAAGCACCACACGGTAATATCATCCGCGTAGAGGGCGTGACCCGTTCCTCTTACTGTGGCCAGTCTGTCCGAGAGGCCCTTCATGGCGATGTTAAACAGTAGGGGAGAGATGACCGCCCCTTGCGGGGTGCCTCTCGCTCCCAATGTAAATTCCTTCGATTTGATTTGCCCTATTTTGACAGTGGCCTTGCGATCCCTGAGGAAGGAGCTAACGTACGCATGGAATCGTGGCCCCAGGCCCAGATCTGAGATGGCGTCTAGTACGAACCGGTGCGAGATGTTATCAAAAGCCTTGGACAAGTCTAGAGCAAGGATGCCCCGAGTGTCTCTAGTGTCGACATCAATGATTTGCCTCTTTATAAGTAACATGACGTCCTGTGTGGAGAGTGCCGGCCAAAAGCCGACCATGTTGTGAGGGAATAACTCATTATTTTCTATATGCCTAGATATACGGTTGTGAATGACATGTTCGGCCACCTTACCCACGCAGGACGTGAGCGAGATGGGCCGCATGTTCTCCGGCCCAAGAGGTTTGCCTGGTTTCGGGATGAGCACCACTGAGGCTGTCTTCCAGGAGTCGGGGACTAGGCCCGTTTCCCAAATTTTATTGACCTCCCCGGTGAGCAGCGCAACTGATTGTTCGTCCAAGTTTCGGAGGAGCTTATTGGAGATGCCATCCGGGCCCGGCGCAGAGCGACCGTTGAGCGTTTGCAGCACCTCCCAGATTTCGGATTCCGTGAAGGGGGCGTCGAGCTCCCCCACCGCTCCCCCCCGATAACAAGGATAATCCCCGTCACCGGAGTGGCCCAGCGGAAGATACTTTTCGGCCAACTCTTGCAAGAGGACGTGTTCAAATACGCCCGCCGCCTTTTGATTATGAACTATGCGATCGATGGCTAGTCTCTGATTGCTTTTGGTTTGCGAGTCGTCGAGTAAGTGTTTGAGCAGGTTCCATTTGCCCCCCGTTCTCATCTGCCCATCAACCGAGGAGCACACTTCATTCCATTGTTGTTTGGACAGTTCGATGGAATGAGTTTCAATTGTACGATTGAGCTCCGCAATTTTCTTACGAAGCCGGCGGTGGAGTCTGTGCGTTCTCCAGCGGTGCAGGATGGAGTTTTTGGCTTCTAGGAGGTGTGCAAGGCGCGCGTCCATACGATCTACCTTTAGGTCGGTCTTAACCACCTTGGTCGCAGCTTGTACGTCCTTCTGTAGTCTTGTGAACAGACTATCGAGATTATCGTAGTCGGTCTGGTCCGCCTTCCGTATTTTCCGGAAGGCATCCCAATCCGTCACTTTAAATTCCCTGGTAGGGGCTGTGCTAATCGTTAGGGTAATCTCCACAATGAAGTGGTCGCTGCCCAGGTTCTCTTGCAAATTTTGCCATCCTGCTCCGGGGGCGTTCTTGACGAACGCCAGGTCCGGAGTGGTGTCTCGGACTACCGACGTGCCGGTTCGCGTCGGGTATTGAGCATCCGTAATCAATTCCAGTGAGCAGTCAGCAACTGCCTGGACAAGGAGATTGCCCTTGGTGGATTGGCGGGGGTATCCCCAGGCATTGTGGGGGGCATTGAAGTCACCCGCTATCACTATGGGGGCTCCCTTGCTCAGGGCCACCGGCTTTGTCATGATCGTGGCGAATGACTGCCGTTGATCCGACGGCGAGCTGTATATGTTTAAAAGAAAGACACTGCTCTTAAGCCAATTGTTAGGGATAATTTCGACCATAATGATTTCCGCCCTAGTTCTGCCAATTTGTAATTTGTGTACTTGAAAGGAGCACTTCCGTGCGACCAAGGTTGCTAAACCCCGCTTTCCTTCCTCCCGTATCGATACAACCCGGTATCCCGGGAAGGTGGGCGCGTCATCGAGAGTTTCTTGTAAAAGAATTACGTGCGGTTTGACCGCCTGTGCCGAAACGAATTGCTGCAGCGGAGCTTTGCGTCGTTGGAAACTGGCACAGTTCCACTGCCACACAACCAACTTATTGGGATTGACCGCCATGGTGATTGCCTTGGATTGGCCATTCCACCGTCTTGTTGACGGGGACGGCGCTTGCGGGTAAAGGTGCCCGACGGGGCTCCCTCGAAGGCTGTCTAGCCGTAGCTAACGCGGCCTGTGCACTTTCCAGGGACGCCATCCTTTTAAGGAGGACAGTCACGCTTTCAGCGAGCTGCTGAATAGCCCGCTGCATGCTTTCTAAGTCCTTGTTATTGGACTCGGTCTCCATAGAGTCAGCGTCCCCCTCTGGGGGCGCGGCCCTACGTTTACCCGAGCGCGCCTGTGGCTCCCCTGAGGGGGGCACCGGTTGCTTCTCGACTTGCGAGGGGTACGACTTACGGAAAGACTCAAAGTCGGCCCTCATCTGCTGCATTTCTGCTTTGAGTCGAGCGTTCTCTTGCATGAGTTGAGCGACTCTGGGATCAACCTTATGCTCCGGCAATGCTACCTGCGTTACCTTTGAAGCCGGCGTCGTCTGCTTCGACTTGACACGATCGGCCCAGGTTGGCGTTTCCTGGATCCGAACCCGGGAGTTAGAGCGCCCTCGGGAACGAGAGCGCCCTCTGGAGAGGCTGCGTTGTCGACCAGAGGGCGTGACGGAGCGCTCCCTCCTGGGGGCTCCCGCCGCGCTGGAGCCACGTGGCCTGTTCTCCTTGGCCAGCTGTTGCTGCTGGTGCTTGTTGTTGGCGCGCTTACGGCGCCGTCGGCGTCTGCGTACGACGTATGGGACTTGAAAGCGCTGCTTACACGTTTTGTCCGCCGTAAGATGCGGGCCTCCGCAAAGGGCGCACTTCGGCGAACACTGGTGGTCATCGGGTGGTGAGCTTAGTCCGCAGCCCCGGCAATCCTCATTGGTGGGGTTGGGGCAGACGTCCGCGCGATGTCCCAAGCCGCCACACGCGTAGCACACCTCGGTTTGGCGTTTGTAGAGCGTGCAGCGCAGAAGGCTGACGCCGCACATGACATAGTTAGGCACTTTCATGCCGTCGAAGAGGACAACCACTGTGGTGGTGTTCTTAATTCGTTTGACTTCCAGAGCCTTCGGGTTACGATGGTTGACAATCATGCGCTGGAGTTGGGCCTCGCTGATGTCTGCGTCGACCCCTCGTATGACCCCTTTGCAGGTGTTGTCTGGGGCCGCTATGTATGCGGCTACTTTGTAGAGTCCTTCGCTTATGCGGATTTGCTGGATTCCTGCATAAGCGGCGGCGTTCTTCTTCTCCGGGGTGGATACGACGAGAACGTTTTGAGTGAAATTAGGGCAGATTACGTCGCCCTCAGTTTCTGTGGGGGCTAGTGCAGCCGCCATGGCCAAGGCTTGAGCCAGCTTGATTTGGCTTATCTTCTTGACGTCAAGCCCGCCCCTTGGGCGGACAATAATTCGTATGTGCTCCCTAGGTAGTCTGGGGAGCCTCGACGAGGCTGCGAGACGTTGCAACACGCCTTGCGGGGCAGCCGTGCGGCAGCCACCCTTCGAGCCCATGTGAGCTCTCTTGCTCGTTGAAACTGGTGTTTCTTGCAGGGATTTCTTGTGCTTGCCCAACGCTGTCGTCCAGCCTGGGCTGTTGGCTTCTTCGGGGGAGATTGCCTCTCCTAACACCATTTCTACTTCGGGCATAATGCCCCTCTTCGTCGCGTTAGGCCTAAGCCTACCCGCGCCTAGCGTTGCCGCGGCGTGGTCTACACAAAAAGTTCCACGGCTTCCGCGCAAAGGCCACTCACCAAAGGAAGTCCTCAGAAGAAACCGTGTCGAATGGCGTGCATTTCCGTGGTAGGTGACACAAAAAGCAGACCGAAAATATTTACGAAAGCGGGAGCCGATCTTTCCACGTCCGCACTAGTCGGCGCCTTCTTCTTCTTCCCAGAGAGAGACAAAGAGGAGGAAAGACAGGGAGGTTAGCCAGTGTAAGTACCGGCTGGCTACCCTGTGCTGGGGAAAGGTGTAAAGGGAATAAAAGGAGAAAGAGAAGAAGAGGAGAGAAAAAAAGTGTCAAGTAAAACTCTTGCTTGGGCTAGTTGGTTCATGCTTGAAGTAGTAAAAAAATGGTCGATATGGTCGATAGATTGCTGTTTTTTACTTTTGAAGTTTTGTGCGTGACTCGGCGTGAATAACCTACATAGGGCAGGCTTGTTGCGAAAATAAACTTAGTTGTGAGTGGCGCCGGTCCTGTCGTTTGTGTTCTTCTTCCTGAGTCCTGGTCTTCTGCGCCCTGCCTTTACTACTGTCTAGTGTCAGTATGCGTCGAATCGTAGATTAACTGACAGCTGCAAATCAATCAGGTAGACCAAGTTTCGCGCGACGCAAGTACTTCCATCCACCCAGCAGCTGCTGTCTCTGTGTCCCTGCCGCTTCGAGTTGGTCGAATAATTTGGCTTCGCTCCCCAAAGGGTGTTTGCCTCCTGGTTATAGCTCAGACAGCAGAACGAACTGCCCCGCGAAAAGGCACTACTTGTGGGCCGGAAAAACTCAAGAACTTCTTCAACTGCGAAGTTTCGTTTTGAGAAATCCGCACGGGTTCCCTTCGTATTTCCGTGCTGTAATATCGATCGATGGATGACAGCATATCGCTCTTTCAGTAGATAGACATCAATAACAGAGGAACGAAAACTTCCCAGATCATACTGTCGCAGCACTGCGCGAGTGATGCAGAGAAAGAAGTACAGTGCGTGCGCATTGGCTCGACCGTACTCTGCGCGGGGCTGGTCCTTCCCAGTGGCTGCCTCTTCCTTCCTGACTAGATCGCGCAGATCTGTGGGTGTTTAAGCAGGTGGTTCTTCAAAAATAAAACCAGTTGTTATAAAGCACTCGTCCTTGTGTTTCTTCTATTCTTCGTCCCTGTTTGTTTGCGCACAATAAGTTTTGAGATGAATCTGTTCCAGCTAGGCCGACTCGCAGTCTTGCTTCAGTTCGCTTCCTCTCCGACCCGTTTCACTCCGTAAATAAACGTCTCTCGTAACAACTTCGGTGGAAGTGCGGGGACGATCTTGGACGGCCCAGCAGCGCTACGGACGTTAAACGACACGTTAAACAACGCATGAATCGATAATTCTTAGCCTATCTTTTCTTTTTTTATATATATCGGGATCGGTTAATCGCACCCGCGACTTGGTCTTTGGTGGAAGGGCGGGGTAAATCCTGAACGATCCTGCACGACCCACCAGCTCTACCGACGTTGAACGACACGTCAAACAACGTGCAAATCGATCATTCTTTTCTCTTGTGTTTTATATATCGGGACCGGTTAATCGCACCCCCGACTTCGTGCCCCGGCGGCAGGACGCCGTAGAAAAAACCAGCCACCCCAGCGGGGTGTATACGTATAAGGCGAGAACAGGCGGTGCAGTGCAAGCCGCGGCGACCCACGCGCGAACAAGGGCGACAGGGACGCGACCACCCGCGACGTGCCAATACTCGAGTGTCGCCTCGAGCCCGTCGTGCAGCTGTGCTCCAGTTTTTCTGCGAGAGGTGCAGAACGCGGCGACGCGCCCCCAAATGCACGCAGGGGGGGGCGTTGGCCACGAGTGGGGCTGGCGCGGGTCAACACTGTTAGGCAAGGAAGTCGTTCCCTTAAATGGGTACTGACATTGGACAGTCCTAGGTTAAGGGGCGCAAGCCGCTTGCGTACGCAAGAACGCGAGAATTTCAAACGTAAATATTGCAATGTGCTGAATAGTGGCGTTTTGTTGAGCCCCGATAACTGCAAGAATGTTATACGACTAATATTGCAATTGTTTGGAGCACCTTTTGTTATTCCTTGATTTGTGAGAAGCAAAGAAAGTGCCTTGTGTTGAATGCCAGTGTTGTTGTATGACAGTTTCCTTTTCTTTTCTATACTTTCTCTTCTTTTTTTTTCTTTTTTTCTTCTTCTCCCGTTTTTCCCGTGCTCATGTGTATTTTTACAATCGACTTCCTCTTTGGGCCTGTGCAAAGGCATACAGTATTGTTAAATAAAAATAAATAGACTAGGGGCGACAGTAATGCGCATGCGCAGACTCAGACGTAGCAGTCTGTGCATGCGCAGTACCATGGCGCCTAGTTCTTGCGTACAGAAGCCGCTTGCGTCCCCTAATCTAACATCTCTATTATATTTTCGAGCATTCACTTTTTAATGCGTTAGCATTAGGAGTGCCAAAGTGGGAAAAAAAGAAAGTGCACGTGTGTGAAGCGATGGAAGCCGGTCACGTGGTTGGGATAAAGAGGGAGAGAGGGAGAGCTTAGTAGAAAATGTTTGCGTGTATATGTATACGTTCGTCAGCTGACGTAGGCGTGCTCCGGGCAGCCATCAGTTGCGCTTAGGTCCTCGAATAGGTAGGACGTGCGTCGAGTGAGCTCCTGAACCACACTTCTGCAATGTTGTGAACGCGGTTTAAATCACAGATACGATACCTCAAAGAGGTGCGACGTAATGCTCGCGCATTTCTCTCGAATTTACCGCTAAACCGCCACACTGAATCGCTTCGAACGAAAGACCGGTTCCTCTAAACTCCAGAAGAAGAGAAATAATATCAGGCCTCGCAGCACCCTAAATAATTTAACATAATAGGCGTTCCACGGGCAGTTTCGGTTTCGTTTCTACTGCGCTGTGACGTCATTATGCACTGTGTGGTCACGTAAGAGCAGGAGATAACGTTTTATTATGTGGGGGGTGGTGGGGGGCGCTCTCTCCGGATCACTCGGTCGTCCGCTAAACGGCTTCGTCGACCCACAACGAGCGCCAGCAAACGAGACCACGAGGCGCAATGCCCTGTTCTCACGTGACAACACACTGCGTCATGACGTCATAGCATAGAATCCTCCTGGGAAGTAAGACCTGAAACTGGCAGCAGAAAAAACATAATTGTATTAAGTTATTTACAGCGCTCTTAATAAGGCTTGCCACTAGTTTTTTTTTGCCCTGTCCAAATGAATGCTCGAAAATATAATAGAGATGTTAGAGTAGCGGACGCAAGCGGCTTGTGTACGCAAGGACTAGGCGCCACGGTACTGCGCATGCGCAGACCGCTACGTCTGAGTTTGCGCTTGCGCATTACCGTCGCCCCTAGTTTATTTTTATTTAACAATACTGTAGGCCTTTGCACAGGCCCAAAGAAGAAAAAAGAAAATTTTTGAAGTTCAGAAGCTTAGGACCTTAAAAGAAGAAAGAAAGAACGGTCCAAAATATCGCGTCATTAGTCCTTCAGAAAGGGTGCACTCGTGACACCCAGCCACACGTGCGGTGCGAGGCGGACGAATCTCTGAGGCAATGAATGGAAACGCACGGAGGATAAGCACGTAGTACGTGACTAGAGCTCCTGAAAGCCGTTCCACAGCCGGTCATTCGCCTATTTAGCCGGGGGGAACAGAGAGAGGTTGTTTACTCTCAGCATTAATATGAAAATGAGACGAAGTGCACCACTCAGCGTATAATGGCAAACGCATAAACCGCTGCATGTAGCGACCTAAGCTGGTTAAGTATATCTGTGCCGAGAAAAAAAAATGATACAGAAAGCGCTGTCGATCACCGCGGGAGTTATTTGACGAAGTAGGACACATGTTACGGCGCTGTTAAGAGGAAGCTTTAGCTCGGCCCCATCTCCGACGCCGCCTATTCAAATACACGTAAAACGCAGAAATGCTTTTCAGAGATAGCTCCTGGACCGATCTTTAATGACATTTGCTGCATTTTAGAGATGAATTTAACTTCTAGTGACCGCTGGAAGCGAAATTTCGATTTACGGCCTGAACGTATTTATAGAAAATGTTAAAAATTTGTAAGTAAAAAAGGCAAAAAGAATTGAACCCCGAAGTTAACGAATTTGTGCCTCCGTATCCAAAACAGATATCGCCGTTCTGCAAACTGCATGAGTTGGGGCATCTAACGCAAACGATTGCGATACATAAGTTTATAGCTTACGTGAATCTGTTACAACGTGACAATGGTTTTGCAAAAGTGATACTTACAGAAGAAGGTTATATTAAAGAGCGGTGTGTAATACATTAGTTTGGTCCACTTTAGATGTACTATTGGATGCAGTTTACACAATTGTGATATCATTTTTCTTGTTCTTCAGCTAGAGTTGTAAACTCGATACTTTCGCTTTCTGAAAATATCCGGCTTTCACAAATTTTTATAAAATATACTGACAGCATAAATGAAAAATCCGCTTCTAACAGTCACTAGATTTTAACTTTCTCTAAAACCTACGGCGTCCATTTATCAGAAGGTGACGACCAAACATCATTGGTCTTGGGATCGTACCTTGCATTTAAATTTTGTGTTGTTGTTGAACAGCTTGGTTAAAGTTAGCTGGGACACCCTCTATAAAGGTATCTACAACCAACACCTGTTGGCGCCTATTCGTATACCAGAAGTAGAGTGGCGGTAAAATTGTGAATTTTGAAATCGAATATTGTAGCAGATCAAATAAGAATTGAGTATAGTATTTATGGCACCGGGAGGAGCACCGAGTCGAACGTTTTGCGCATAACTTTTTTTGTGCTCATATAGTTCAAAGCGCGCAAACTTTTTATCTAGAGCGTGTTGCTGGAGCCCCCCACCTTCATCGCGTAAAGTTAAGTTGTTTTTCTCCCTCTTAGATATTAAAGGGGTCGGAAACGAGCCAGGGTACCATAGATGCAACCCGGTAAGAACAGGATGTTCGATATTTAAGATGCGCAGTTCGCTAAATCTCAGCGTAGATCTGGGGCACTATAACGTAAAGCTATTACGAATTTTTCTATTATAATTGTGCAATCAGCCCTCTGAGATTGGTCAAAAAACTTTTTTTCGACCACCTCCACCTCGCCTGTCCGTCATGCGACGTCACGAAAACCGCGATTGCCCCCAATCTGAGATGACTGTACACAATGATTATGCATGATTCGACCAACCGAAAGAAAAATAATTGTTTCTGGTTCGACGCCTTTACGCCATTAACCCTCTGATAGTGGTCAAAACGCTGCACCCATGCACTTCACCTGCCTGTCACTCGACGTCACAAAACCATGAAAACTCATTGCGTCAAAGTGACGTGTACGCGTTATAGATGCATTGATAGTCCAAATAAAACTGGATTTTTTTTTCTGAATAGCCGGAGACTGTACCGCTCGGAAAGGAATAGAAGACGGCTGCCGCCGATCGCTCAGACACTGGCTACTCGCACCTGCCGGAGAGCATGGGTTTATTTGCGTGTAACAAAACGCTTTGCGTGACCGTATAACGTTATTGAGCCCTTTCTGCACGTATACGACATCGCTCTACGAATTCTTCACTGATGATCCGTTTTAGCCGCATTTTTAGCCGTCTGTGGCAGGCCGCCGCGACTTTAGACAAGCCACCAGAAGTAAAGGAAAGCGGACCAATCGCAGACGCCGGCACCTCCCTTTACATCTGGTTATCTATTTTCAGTGCGCTGGCTCAGCCCCATCGAAACCCTCTCCACTTGCGCGTGCTTATCGCCTCTTATCAGCCAATGAGATAAGAAAAGCCGCTCAATGTAGGCAATGTATATATATATATATATATATATATATATATATATATATATATATATATATATATATATATATATGTTTGACGCTACAGAAACATCGCCGGAGGTAGCGCTTGGGCAGCTTTCCCAACCGACCACGAGTGCTTGCATTGCTCGTGCCGAGATGCGTCTAAACAATTGTCGCAACACCTCACGCCTTTTCTTTTGACTTCCCTCTGCGCAGGTCTTGCTGCATACCGGCGTTCCATTGCGGTGACAGGTCGGAGAGACTGTCCTTCCTGGAACTCTGCAAACGAGGAGCTGCTATTCAGGTGTCCCTGCCTCCTCCGACATCTCCCCGAATCCCACCCGCTGTTACCGCAACAGATGGCGTCGCGAGCCGGTGCCAGAAAAACATGTCATTTATTTATTTATTTATTTATACAATACTGCAGGCCCAAATGAGGGCCTGCAGTTGGTTGTGCCTGCAGTAGTGGTTGCCGCATATATGAGCACTGGCAACCACTATCGAGAGAGGGAAAAAAGTACCAGAAGTTCAACGAGCGCTCATTGCAAAATACTGAATAGAAAAAGGATGATGTGGAAAGTATTATGCAATATTCACGTGTAAAAAAAGAAGAAAACAGTAACAAGGTTTGCCCATATGGCAATACCCCCAGTATCAAAGACACAAGCGGTCAATAGAATCGGTATTTATCAATTGTGATAATGGCAGGCTGTTCCAATCTGTTACAGTGCGAGGGAAGAATGAAAACTTAAAAAGGTTAGTTCGGGTGTTATAAGGCGTCAAAGAATCAGCGTGACGATGCCGTGTTCGGCGCGCTGTAAGTGGTTTAACATAAGCTTGTGGCTGGAGGGACAAACAGTTGTTCTTAAGCAAGAAAAGAAATTCCAGTCGTTGCATTTTCCGGCGTAGTTGTAGCGTTTGGATATTATGTTGAATCATTAGGCTAGTAGGAGAGTCGCTCAGTCTATATTTAGAAAAAATAAACCTGACAGCTTTACGTTGGACCATCTCTAAAATGTTAATGTTCTTATAGGGATCCCACACAATGCATGCATATTCCAGTTTCGGTCGGATGAGTGAAGTGTAAGCCTGCAGACGAAGAATGCACGCGATCGCAGCGCTGGTTTTTTCCAGTCGCTTACGCGCGTCTCGGCGACTCGTGTGTCACGCATCGTGCAGCAACACAGCGCACGGCAAGGCAGTCGACGTGAGAACATCGCGGTTGAAAACGGCGCGCTGAGTACGCTGCAGACCGTTTTCATCCGCGGTGGGACAGCAGTGCATGCAAGACCCCACTGAACTTCCGGTCAGTCATTTTGGAAATTCCAGTTAGCCAAGAAAAAAAGAAGTATTTTGTCGCATAGTATAATGTAGGCACATATTCTTGATGTTTTCAGATATACAAAACGTGCGCCGTATGTCGAGATCATGTATACGCGTTTTTTGTTGCATTTAACACTGCAATTCACTTGTCAAAAACTCCTACTCTGCAACAAAACTGGTGCCAGATGTAAGGCCCTATAAATTTTTAGGCTATTGTAACTTACGTTTCTCCAGACTGTTTAACCGGAAGTCTCCTATGTTTGCAAGCATGAAAAGGGTCTACAGGCATCCGGGACAGCGCTGGAACAGGGTTGAGAGAGGGGCGCGTTTCCCGAGAAGCTTTTCGCTCAGAGAAGGGTCTTCCGCGTGAGTGTTTGCAACACGTGGTGTACCTGCAGGAGGATCCACCATAGCCTGCAAGGAAATTTCACCTCGTCGTCTTCTTGTGTTACCCAGTCGCGCCGGTTTGGTTGGATGTCTGCGTGGTGACACGCTTCAGTGGCATTGCGGAAGACACCCTCAGGCGGAGCCACTGCTGGCGTCATGTCGCCATGGAAACTAAGCCGCAGCTATACTAGACCATGTACCCGAGTATAACATTGCGATCGGTGCCAACCTAGCTCCAATGTTGGTGGCCACGTGGACCAGTGTAAGGTAAATATGACAGAAGGTTACGACTACAATGGCTTTGCTTGCAGGCGGGATGATACCTTGAACACATCCCGTGCCAATGTCCAACCTGCAACTCCCAACGATATTTTCTGCGTACCAGACGTTGCCGCTTAGACGACAGACCGTTCTCGGAAGCTAAGATCCTAGGACCTTGGCCGTAGACTTTTAGTGAGCACAAGACCACCAAAGCGGTAATGCACTCGCTGATTAGAACCGGAATAGACGAGCGTCTGTGAGTGCAACATCCATCGTGAGTGAGTTCTCCCTCTTACCTTTCTTTCCCCTTCCCCACGCGTACGGTAGCCAGCCGGGCGGAACCTTGGTTAACATCCCTGCCTTTGCTTCTTTTCTCTCTCTCTCTCTCTCTCTATCTCGTTTCTTGTCGTGCTAGGGCAACACCTACACCACTACCGAAACAATGCCAACAGCAACACACAAGCGGCCTTGATCACGTGCTCGTTGAAGACTACCAGAAACTTTCTGAGAATGTTTCTGCAAAGTCCTTCGTCCTGCATTTCTGCAGGAGAAGCCTGCACTCGACCGAAATTCAGCTGACAGTGACGATAAAAATTAATAATACCTACGACGTATGGTCACGGAACCTGTAGGATACCCTCAATTGCTGCCATTGTAAAAAAAAAGAAAAAAAAAGACGACACTAAATTAGAGCTTCTGCTCGAGTGTACAGAAGACATTTGGAGCGCTTTCAGTTGTCATGAAAGCATCGCAACGCCCCTCCGCCTAAATTCCCTCCCTCTCACCGCGAAGCCAACGCCATCTGCAGGTCATCTCCAAATGGCGGAAAGAGAGCTTGTCGAGCACCTCGTTTCCTACGCGCAACGCAGTTAAGGGCAAGATATAGTCCGGCGTAACGCGCGCGCGCGGCCACGCGCGTCGCGGTTAAGCGACGTCGGTAAAAAACGCGCACTCTACAGTTCGGCGTCACGGCGTAGCCGGCGTGCCCAGGCGCGCTTGGCGAGCACAACGCCGCCGGCGCGGAGATAGAGCGTGTTCTATTTCACGCGGCTGACGCTAGACCAGAATGCACTGCGCGCTGTAGCGGCAGCGAGCAGAAGGCAGAATGGCGGCCTGCGATGCGCGTCCTGACAGTGCGCCTGTGGTTTTTTCAACATCTGTGTGTGATGACAGCGCGAGTGAGGACGCCTGCTTGAAGCGATTAGCAACCATCCATGTGTATACGATGTGAAACGCATGGACCACCGCGACACAGAGCGGAAGAACCACGCGTAGGAAGCTATACGAAAGCAGTGTGGTCTCGCCACAGGTAAGCTGCATTTCGCAGCTCCTGTACTAGCTGGTGGTAGTCGCCGAGTTGAGGGCGCTTGTCGAATAGCTTTCGCATGTACATACATGGTCCGCTTCCGTTTTTGACGTAGCCGAAGTACTAGCAATATGAGTGCGATGTTTTGGTTGTCAGGCATGGCGGCCGCATTTCGGTGGGGGCGAAATGCGAAAAACACCCGTTTGCTTAGGCTTAGGAACACGTTAAAGAACCCCAGGTCAGAAATAAAGTGGTTTTCGCACGGAAAACCTTGTTGTTTTTTTTTCTGGCTGTCAGGACAAGTTAACGCCATCCCGCAAAAGTTTTCATTTTAGCGCACAAACAGCGCGCGGAACGAGAAGCGCGCGCTACCCGAACGGCGAGGGTATATGCAAGACGCGCATGCGCCATGTAAACAGCTGTTCGCCGCGGCGAAGTTGCGCTCCCGGACGCACAGATGGCGCCAGCCTCGAGCTGCGCGCGCACGCCGAACTCTAGAGGAAGCAAATTTCTTGCACCCCTGGCGTCGCTAGCGCAGCGTATCCGACTTCGCCTGCCGCGGCCTGGCGCGCCGAGAACGCCGGACTATATCTTGGCCTTTAACCTTGGTACTTCTCTGTGCGCATGCGCGCACTAATCGTTAAGGGCCGTTTATAGTCCGACGTAACGCGCGCGCTACGTTACGTTGGCGAAAACAACTCCTTCTATAGTCCGACGCATTGCAGCGCCGACGTAACCGGCGGCTGCCAGCGCGCCCCGACGTGCCCGGCGCAGATTTGGCTCCTGCTCCATTCGCACGCCGGCGCCGCCGACTGTGTCGACCCACAATGCATTGCGCGCGAAGAAAAAGGCGCGAACACAACTCCGCAGACGGCTTTTGCGGACGGCGCGCGACTTGGCGAAAGTTCTGCGCATGCTCCGAAGATAGCAGCCGACGGCGCGCGCGTTGAAGTATAGAGAGGATGGCCTCCCGGCTGGCGCAGCGCAACCGACGTAGCGTGACTGACCGCGAACGACGCTCGCCCGCGCGCCGATAACGCCGGACTACACGGAGGAAGGAAACTAAAGGCCAAGATATAGTCCGGCGTTCTCGGCGCGCCAGGCCGCGGCAGGCGAAGTCGGATACGCTGCGCTAGCGACGCCAGGGGTGCAAGAAATTTGCTTCCTCTAGAGTTCGGCGTGCGCGCGCAGCTCGAGGCTGGCGCCATCTGTGCGTCCGGGAGCGCAACTTCGCCGCGGCGAACAGCTGTTTACATGGCGCATGCGCGTCGTTCGGGTAGCGCGCGCGCTTCTCGTTCCGCGCGCTGTTTGTGCGCTAAAATGAAAACTTTTGCGGGATGGCGTTAACTTGTCCTGACAGCCAAAAAAAAAAAACATAAGGTTTTACGTGCGAAAACCACTTTCTTTCTGACCTGGGCTTCTTTAACGTGTACCTAAATCTAAGCACACAGGTGTTTTTCGCATTTCGCCCCCATCGAAATGCGGCCGCCGTGCCTGACAGCCAGAACATCGCACTCATATTGCTAGTACTTCGGCTACGTCAAAAACGGAAGCCGATCATGTATGTACATGCGAAAGCTATTCGACAAGCGCCCTCAACTCGGCGACTACCACCAGCTAGTACAGAGCTGCGAAATGCAGCTTACCTGTGGCGAGACCACACTGCTTTCGTATAGCTTCCCACGCGTTGTTCTTGCGCTCTGTGTCGCGGTGGTCCATGCGTTTCACATCGTATACACATGGAAGGTTGCAAATCGCTTCAAGCAGGCGTCCTCACTCGCGCTGTCATCCCACACGGATGTTCAAAAAACCACAGCCGCACTGTCAGTACGCGCACCGCAGGCCGCCATTCTGCCTTCTGCTCACTGCCGCTGCAGCGCGCAGTGCATTCTGGTCTAGCGGCAGCCGCGTGAAATAGAACACGCTCTATCTCCGCGCCGGCGGCGTTGAGCTCGCCAAGCGCGCCTGGGCACGCCGACTACGCCGTGACGCCGAACTGTAGAGTGCGCGTTTTTCACCGACGTCGCTTAACCGCGACGCGCGTGGCCGCGCGCGCGCGTTACGCCGGACTATATCTTGCCCTTAAGGAGAGGCCCTACCCCCTCCGCGCGCTAGGAGAAAAGTGTGGCGGAAATCACGTGGTAGGTTCTCATTTTTTTGCTGTATGGCCCCGCCTTTTGGGCCACAATGGCGGCGTTGTTTGAGCGCTCACACGTGTTGCTCTGGTAGGTTTCGTGCCGTGGCAAAGGCGCTGTGTGGGCGGGTTTGCGTTAGTCACCGTGTCTTGTTGCGCTGTGTTACCTGCACCGTGCTCTGCCGGATGTTGCACGAGCGCGAGCGCTCCGCGCGCGAAACCACGCGCAGCGCGGCGTGGTTTCGCGAAAGATGTAAACAAGAGAGGAGGGTGGCACAAAAGGCGGAGCATCGCCATGAGCAACGCCAACTTCCGGCTTCACTTTTGCTTCACAAAGAGTGACGTCAGGGCCTCTCCTTAGTTTCCTTCCTCCGTGCCGGACTATAAACGGGCCTTTAGAGAAAGAAGCGCACAGAATGCGGTCGCGCGTCGACACGTGACTATCTCGCTGCATCGACCCTTCGCTCGCTGCGCGCTGAACGCGAGGTCAACGTCGAACTATGGTGGGGGGCCACGCCTCCCATTCAACTGCCGGGGGCATGAGAGTAAACAAACTGCCGTCCGCTAATGCATATGCAGCCGGTGAGATACCCGAAGCAGCTCTGCAATGCGCGCGATGCAAAAGCGCACGGCGAGGCTAAAGCACTGCTGTAGCTTTGCCGGTCCCGTGGGACGACGAGCGCGGGGGAATCTGACAAGGACGTGTGGCCGCGCGCGCCGTACGATAATGCGGCGGCATTGATTGATGGACCACGTTGTTTAGGGGAAATGTCCGAAAGGAATCGTCATGCACAACGAATCGAACAGTTAAATAAACGTGTTTGTTCGACCGAATGCGCGTATATGCAGAATGACCGCACGAACGAGCGGTGCCCTGAATACAGGACTGCGGCGTCAGCCCTTGAAGGAGGATGCACTCAAGAGTTTATCGTGGGGCCCTTAGACTTCTACTGGACATGTGCACTTACGACGTCGAATGAAACTTTGGTTGTGTAAGCTTTTGCGGTTGCAGGCGTTCTTTCGGCCGCATGTCTCACGTAGACCGGTGCTGGTTGCATCGAATAGTGCACTACGTGTGGTATTGGTTAACGACACACAGCGCACAACCGCAGACGAAAATGACCAGGCAAAATACAGCGCTGGTAAGCTGAAAAGTACCAAGTGATTTAGGTGAGTTGGGCAACGTGTAGGTATGGGCCAGGAGGTCAGGCATCTTAAAGTTGCCACGTACGAAGGTGAAAAAAAGTGCAGCGCTATCTTTGCAGCTCCGCTTACGTCATTGTTCGACGTAGCGTTAACACTAATAGCAGAGAAGTACTGTCGTTACTGCTGTCGGATGTCAACTTGGTCGATATCAACTTAATCTCATAATCGTGATATATATATATATATATATATATATATATATATATATATATTACGATTGCTGCTACAATGTGAGAAGACCTCAAGCACTGGTCGGCTTCAATGCTTGCAACGGGAACATGTGTACCAAAGTGAATGTTTAATAAAGTCAGTGGGCTAATCTACGAGTCCATCAGCGATTATACAATTAATGATGCGGCCTGGAGGCAACATTGCGCTTCCGAAAAAAAAAAAAAGTTGCCCGTTTAAATCTCCATTGCACTCCTTTCCTTCAGGACACAACTTACACTTTATGTTTGCACTATTCCGTGATTACTCATGTCTGAAGCCACAAAAGTGGCTTCAGACATGAGTAATGCCTTCGAGATATGTAACCATGGAAATGTTTACTTGCTATTGGAAGGTGGAGTTAGTGTTTGCTCCATATGGTTCGCGTCATCGTATATGACGCTTTGTGTGCTAAATGTCAAATCCGCCCCACCCCACCCGCACAAGAGAAGACGCAAAGCTACGTGCCGAAATTTCGTAGGTGACAGCCTTCATTCGCCGAGTGCTAAATGGCACCGAAATGCCGCACCCAAGCACGCCCCGAGGCTACACACCGAGGCGCGTAGTACCAGCGCCTTAGTAGTACAGGTTGGTCACCGTGCACGTGAGGTGACGATTGAAAAGCAAGACTATGCAGTACGTAAGCAAGAACGTGCCTAATAGAGACCCTAAGCGGGTAGTGCAGTGCTTCCGAGGAAGCTTGTTAGGCGGCACCAATAGCATCGCCACGAGGCGGCTACTGCGTGAATTTGTGCAACCGACTTGACGTCGATGTGCATTGGTTGACCATTGATGACTGGTTGAAAATGCAATGTGAGATGTGCGTTGGCACAATACTGCGAGTACTGCGGAAAGAATAATATGGCATTAGCTTTTACAACTATTTTAGTTATCGCTTAATTATCGCTATTGAAATGACGCCGCGGCTTCCGAGATCTGAACGCGCGCCGCCCGATAGCGGAGGTCATGTTGACGTCATCAACAAGCTGAGCAGGCTTGATAACCATGGCGCGCCGACTTCCACTACGTCACGTCCGCGTTCTTATGCTATTGGGCGCCGTAGTTCTGCGTTATGGGAAAGTAAAATTTGGCAGCCAGAAGGCGTGAAAATTTGAGTCGGTTGTAACTCTAGTTTTTATTTTAATGTGAAAATTTTGTGACCAATAACTTGGTTTGTGCGCGTTAGGTATTGTAATTCATCTTGCTTTTCGTTCATTGACGTGGTAACAGAAGGATAACAACGATAATGATGGCCTTAAATAGTGTTTCAGGGATCTCTTGACTTGCTCCTGCAAATACTCTCAGTCACAGTTTTACGTTCAGTTTGTTCTTTTTTTTTAAAGAAGAGCCGCGAGTTATTTGAATCCTTCCTTCAACACCCGATGAGTCTAGCACTTTGCGCTTTACACTCGAGTAAATTACCTAGGGCTAACAAGCTTTGCGAAGGTGACAGTAAGTTGTCGCGCAGCAATCAGTCGAGTGACATATAGGACTGACACTTGTGTAAAAGTCTTTTACCTTTGTCACTCTGCAACTTTCTGTGCGGCGACTGTAACTGCCACTTCTGCGAGGCTATTTTAAGCGGGGACAAACTTACTCGGCGTTGAATATGCCTTGCGCAAGCTGGAGATCCTTAAATAACTGGCCTTCCTTGACGGTAATTTTTGGCTTCACTGCAGCGCCCCCGTTGGGCATTATGCGCAAATGCAGCCCCAATTGCTATGTTGTGTGTATGTCTCCGTTGAGAGGTGCGTATACTTAGCACTGCACATCACGCACCTGTTTCGGTAATTATATTTTTTTCCTCGTTTATTAACAGACGTAGACTATCGCAAAACGTTTACGTAGAATATCTTTTGTTTTCTGTAAGGAAAATCACTGTGCACTGTAGGGCCAAATTTTTATTGAAGGTTGATTAAAATTCGGTTCTGTGGTGTTACGTGCCAAAACCACGATACGATTACGAGGTACGCCACAGTGGGCGACTCGTCGTAGTACGCCGGACGGCGAGCCATCGCGTGCCGCAGAGCACGTATAGGTTGCGGGACATTTGAATATTTCACAACGGAGCCTATGGGACTCTCCCAATTGGTTGCATTGTAAAATATTCAGATGTCTGAGGAACCCACGTGCTTCGAAGCACGCCACTGGAATTTCACCAGAATGTCCCAGTGGGTCTGTGTTATGTATAGCCCAAAGTCATTTTCGTTTGCTAATTTTGCTCGCGAGATATAACTTTTTTCCTCCCTTTTTCCCCATTCAGTTACGGCGCACCGCCGCGAGATGGCGGGACTTGCACGTGTCCCGAAATTTTGGGGAAGTTACCATTGTTTATGGAACAGTGTGCCAATTGCTTATAAAATGTAAAAGAAAAGTGCGACTTTATTGACGGTCATTCTGTTGTCAGATAGTATGCTCCATTATGCTGAGTATGAAGACTGCTGGTTCTCCCGACATTTATTTTCCCTCTTCCTTACAAAATGTGTGCGACATCCTGGATGATGTCGGCAGCCCCTCCTCTCTCTGCTATCGCGACACCGTACATGTCCGAAAAGAATACTGCTGATATCCGAAATTTTGAAAATCTGATGACCGTGAAAAGTGCTGGAACCTAACTGCTTTAGCAGTGTACGCTGACAATCTCGCACCATACAGAACAGCCAGGAAGGAGTACCCAACACCACATAAATGCCTCAATAAGTTGCAAGAGAACACTCTTAGGAGGCTACAAACTAATGCATACCCAACGCCAGCTAAGTTACACCAGTGGTACCCTACACTATACTCTCCGCAATGCCCACACTGTGGAGAGGTAGCTAACCTCTACCACATGGTGTGGGCTTGCCAGTTTAACCCCATAGTTGACCCCATTCCAAATCCCTAAAAAGAGCAGTGGGAGGCTATTCTGCTCAGCGATGATCCTGACCGTCAGCACTGGCTGGTGGGGAGGGCCAGCGCAGCAGCAGTAACCAGTGGGCTACCGGAATAGGCGGCCCACCCACGAGTTCTACGAATATCCTGCAAATAAAGATGTTTTCAATCAATTGAAAATCTAGCGTTCACTATTATAAACAGACCACGCGAAGTTCGAAACCAAGGTGTTTGTCTTGAAACGCTAAGCTTGGAGAGAGATAGATAGGCGGTCGAGCCTCCAAAAACACTCCAAGTGTTGGTGAAAAATGATATACCGCGCCCACCGATCACACGCACAAACGAGACGCACATCTAATCACACGGACTGCATACGCGCCAAGGATGTTCCTGTTCACGAACAGGTACACTCACACACATAATGGGGGATTGCACCTCGCTCCCGTTTTCTCATCCCGCCGTCAGCAGCGAGACTGACTGGACAGCCTGACTCAGTTCCGGGGACGTCGACCGACAGCTTGAACTGTTGGCCTGTGCGGAGAACACCGCGTCACAATCACGGCACAATTCCACCAGGATGATTATACATCGAAACATTGTTCAGACTGCAGGATGTCAAAATAGTGTCGAAGATATGGGTCATCGCACAAGTTGTTCCGATGGAGCCGAGCGTTCAAACGCAATTCTACCTATAAGCTACGAGGAGCGACCACAGCAGTAGCTCAAGGTTTACTTGTAAAGTCGTAGAATATATTTTTTTAAGCAGTTGATTGTTTCTTTAAAAGAAGGCAATTCTGGAAAACATAGATCGCGTGGAGTATGTCTTTTAACCTACTATAACAATTAGCAAAATATGTACCTATTAGACGGAAATGAAACGTTGACTCTTGCTAGTACGCTCTAGCTTTCTAGCCTGGGACCGAGGGAGCAGAGAAGGGGACCAAAAAATTTGGAGGATGCTAAAGGCATCGATTTTCTCCCTCTAATACCAAGAGGGAAATCTGGCGCCACCGTCTAGGGGGCGCTGTGCTGTCAAGAGAATGACGGTATATAAGTCTGCGAGGGTTGTGTTGGCTGGTGTTGTGAAAGGTTTCGTCTAAAACGTAGACACGGCTACACAAATAACGCGTTCTTAAAATAAAATCTTCCTAAAAAGTTTTCATTCCCGCATGTTACATCTTCCAGCAAAGTTTTCTCACATACAGTGCATAACCAAGCGAAGAAAAGCAGGAACAGACGACAAGCTGTTCCAAAGCGAGCGCAAGTCTTGTCGTCGGACCTCCAACTTTAGCGGTCCGCTGATAATTTTATCAAGCAGGCCCAGGGCCTTACTTGAGCCCGATCTCTCAGCCACGTCCTCCTTTACCTTTCCCCCTTTCAATAAAGTTTACCACCACCACTACGCGCCAATGTCATTCAAACTCATCCAACCCATCAACACTGATTGCAGATATTTACGACTATAACGAGAATCAGGAAGAAGCCTTTGCATATACAGTTTTTTGAAAAAAAAACAGACAGAAAAATTCAGTGACGATTATGATACTCCCCAATGCGAATTTCGAGCGCAGCTGTACGATGTTTTGAATTCGCGCTATGTTATGACACACCATATCATTGTGAACCACAGGGTCCCCCTCTCGGCTGCGGCGCTGAGCCGCTGCTCAGGCAGGTCGCTCAGCAGCAGTGCCAGACGAAACATTTCCAGTGGATGCATCGCTCATTGTAGAGAAAGAAAGCGTGAACACAGGAACGCGCGGCGCGCGGATCGCATTCTCTAGCGGCGGCAACGCAACGTGTCCGAAGTCCACGTCAGCGCTTTGTTTGCATAGCGCTCGCCGCACGCCTGGTCGCCTCCGTCGAGCGTGTCTCGTGCGCCACTTCGCTTTCCTCCTCCCCCCTTTCGCCACACTCTCCTCCTCCGCTTTCCTCCTCCCGCTCACGCTGCATCCTCCTCCTCCGCTTTCCTCCTCCCACTGACGCGGCACCCTCCTCCTCCGTTTTCCTCCTCCCGCTCACGCTGTACCTTCATCATCCGCTTTCCTTCTCGCGCTCTCTTCGCTCTCACCGTCGTTCGGCTCCCGCTGCGCTCCGCGATCGCTCCTTCAGCCTTCGATGCCCTCGGTCACGAGGGACGCGGAGGGACGGGCCGTCGCTCAACGAAGGAACGGGCGCTTAAGAGCTACGCTCTAAAGCAACGATAGCGCGGTTTCCTTTCTTAGCGAATTCAGGCAAAAGGGAAAAAAAATCTGGGGCTTCACGTGCCAAAACCACGATATGATTATGAGGCACGCCGTAGTGGGGGACTCCGGAAATTTGGACCACCTGGGGTTCTTTAACGTGCACCTAAATCTAATAGCGCGGATGTTTCGAGTGGACCTCAACGCCACACGTTGCCGAAGTCTACCTCACTCCTGTTCATTTCAGTGTGACTTGTCCCACTAGATGAGAAGCTTAAAGGGACGCGAGAAGTGGACAGCATAGAAACTCGTGCGCAGGCGAATTGTACGCGGTCTCGTCATCCTCAGGCATACGTCTTTTCTTTCGACCCGCTCAATTTTCGGAAAGGACGAAAGAAGGAAATATAGAAAGGAAATGCGAGAAGGGAAAGCCATTTCGCTTTGCCGGAGGGTGAAACGGAAGCGACGAGAGTCAGACCGACGTAATCGATTTGGGCCCGTTGAAAGCTCTTGCGCATTTCAGCCATGCTGACAATTGGGGGGAAAATTCAGAAATAACACCATGGTATACACAGAATATGAAGCAATAATACAGAAAACATTGCGCCGGCTTGGGACTAAATCGACACTGAGGGACAGTTCAACCCCGTGCCTTGTGTAGCGCCATTTTATCTTTGGCGCTGCTACAGCTGGCCTGCACTTCCTCACTCCAAACAAAATAGTTTTACCAGTCTGAAAAGTATAATAAACATCTACGTAGAATACCAGTCATACACAGCTAGCCTATGAACCATTTCTACGTGCTATCTATAGCAAGCCCCAACTAGGCCAGCAAACAGTTCTGTGCTATCTATACCTCGAGACGACGTAAAGACGGCCTGTGGACCTTGCTAGCAGAAGACAACGAGTACGTTATTGTGTAAAGACCTGTAGAGCCGTGGCAAACGAGACGGACACACGTCTTTTCGGTAACAAGGTCTAGTTTATTCTGTCAAAAGAGAGAATTGAGCAGGCGCGCGCAGCGCGCCGGAAGTGGCGAGGGCTTTAGAGAGCGAGAGGAGAAAAGAGGGAAAAGGAGCATAGAGAAGTGCGGTGCACGGACCTAGTCCTAGTGCGAAAGGAAGGCAGTAAACACAGTAACAAGAAAAGGGAGCTCGCGCACGACGTTCGGCACAGTGAGTCGGATCATGTGTCCGTGTGCCTGGTGTCCAACACTCGTGAAGGTCCGCTTACGGGAGGCCCGCGGCACTCGCGAAGATCCGCTCGCGGGAGGCCCGCGGGACGCCCCGCGGAGTTGTTTATGGCTGCGGGGGTGGTGCGCAGCTCCATCGCCGCGCCGCTACAGATTGCTCCCCCCTTAGAGAGGAAGCTGAAGCGACGAACGATGCTCACAATGCACAAGTGGCAGCCCAGTGAACGCGACGAAGAGGTGACGAACCGCGCACTTGCAAGGCGGAGTCCGCATGTTCCGGGGAGGCGAGATAATTAAGCGCGGGTGCCTCGCTGAATGCTGGCTTGAGTCGCTCAAGCGCGATTGTATCTCGTTTCCCATTTACGTCGACGACGAAGTTAGAAGGAAAACGTTCTAAAACGGGGAATGGCCCGAGGTAGTGGGGCTGCAGCGAGCCGCGCACAGGGCCGTAACGCACAAAAACATGTGTGGCTGTCTGCAAGTCCGAAGTGATGTACACTGCACGGGGTTTGTTAAAACGGGTAGGCTGCGGACGGAGGTTTCGGAACACATCGCGAAGCTGGTCGACGTACTCGCTTGCTGTTAGAGAGGAGGTGAGGGTGTTTTCTTCGAAGAAGTCGGCTGGCAGGCGAAGCGAGGTGCCGTAAACAAGCTCCGCAGTAGCGCAGGAGAGGTCCTCTTTGAAGACAGATCGAATTCCGAGAAGCGTGAGCGGAAGTCTGTCAACCCACTTGTTGGGGCAGCCGTGCGCTGTGAGTGCTGCCTTGAGATGGCGATGAAATCTCTCGACGAGGCCATTTGTTTGAGGGTGGTAGGAGGCAGTTCGCAAGCGTGCTGTTCCGAGAAGTTGAAGTAGCTCCGTGAAAAGGGACGATTCGAATTGCCGGCCTCGATCAGTGACAACTTTCGTTGGACAGCCAAATCGGGATACCCAAATGGAAACAAAAGCTGCGGCGACAGTAGCTGCAGACATGTCGGGGATAGGTGTCGCTTCGGGCCAGCGTGTAAAGCGGTCGACACATGTCAGAAGATAGCGATAGCCTTGGCATGGGGGTAGCGGGCCGACAATGTCGACGTGCACAACGGAGAAACGTTCGTCGGGTTGCAAGAAAGGCTTTGTGGGGGGGACAGGGTACCGCTGAACTTTCGCGCGCTGACAAGGTGCGCACGAGCGGACCCAGTCTCTGATATCTGCGTTCATGCCCGGCCAGACGAAGCGTGATGAGACAAGCTTTTGGGATGCGCGAATGCCTGGGTGTGCAAGAGTGTGATATGAGTCAAATATTTGGTTGCGGAATGAGGTGGTTAGGTAAGGCCGAGGTGTGCCCGTGGAGGTGTCGCAAACAATTGGCACATCTTCAAAGGTAACTAATTCAAGCTGAAGAGATGTTGACGCGTCACGTAAGTGACGGAGCTCAGAATCACTAGCTTGTTCTGTAGCCAATTCTCGGAGGTTGAAAGGAAATGATGTTGAGATAGAGCTCTTGGAGCGACTGCGCGTGATAGCATCCACGCGACTGAGGGCGTCAGCTGGTGAGTTGTCAACGCCGCTGACGTGGCGTATGTCAGTTGAAAACTCTGAGATGAAAGCGAGCTGGCGCACCTCACGTGGAGTGTATAATGATTCAGAGCGGCCGATTGAGTAGGTGAGAGGCTTGTGGTCAGTGAAGATTGTGAAAGAGCGGCCTTCAAGTAGGTGTCGGAAATGCCTCACGGCGAGAAACATGGCGAGCAACTCACGGCCGAAAACACTGTAGCGTGTTTGTGCGGGGGTCATGCGTTTTGAGAAAAAGGCAAGGGGCTGCCACCCACCGTTTACTTTTTGTTGCAGTACCGCTCCGACCGCAGAGCTGGAGGCATCCGTCATGAGCGATAACGGATAGTTGGGGTTGGGATGAGCTAGCAGTGTGGCATCGGCCAAAGCGTGCTTGATAGAATTGAAAGCTTCATCTGTTGTGCTGTCCCAGGGCAGTGCGGTTGACGATTGTTTGCCGCAGAGCAAACGCTCGAGGGGTTCCAGCAGCATAGCACAGTTTCTAATGAATCGGCGGTAAAAGTTTACCAGGCCTAGAAACTGGCGCAGCTTAGTGATTGAAGCTGGCTTGGGGAACTCCATGATGGCTTGCACTTTGTGGGGAAGAGGGCGGATGCCGTTGTTATCCAAGCGATGGCCGAGAAAATCAAGTGATGGTACTCCGAACTCGCTCTTGGCAGTGTTGACGACGATACCATTTGCTGATAGGCGCTCAAAGAGCTGATGGAGATGTTGGAGGTGCTCTTCGTGGGATGAGCTTGCCACAAGCAAGTCGTCAACGTAGGCGAAAACGAACGGCAGACCACGTGTGACTGTGTCGATGAACCGCTGTGATGTCTGTGCGGCATTTCGGAGACCGAAAGGCATTCTCAAAAATTCAAAGAGGCCAAATGGGGTAGTAATTGCTGTTTTTGGAATGTCTTCTTGTGCGACAGGAATTTGGTGAAAGGCTCGCACCAGGTCAATTTTGGAAAATACTGTAGTGCCATCCAGTGCCGACGTGAAATCTTGGATGTTAGGCAGTGGGTACCGATCCGGAATGGTTTTTGCGTTCAGGGATCGGTAGTCCCCACACGGCCGCCAGTCACCTGATTTCTTGGGGACCAAATGGAGCGGGGACGCCCAGCTGCTGGACGATGGTCGTACGATTCCAAGTTCTAACATGTGTTCGAACTCTGCTTTGGCAATTTTGAGTTTGTCCGGGGCGAGTCGTCGTGGGCGAGCAAATACAGGTGGACCAGTTGTTATGATGTGATGACGTACATCATGCTGTACGGGCTTTGTCCAGTCTGGTGGTCGCGTGAGGTTGGGGAACTGTTGAAGGAGGCAAGAAAAAGGATCACCAGCAATTGTTGTGTTTGGGGCGACTATAGGCGAGTCACAAGAAACGACGCCATGAACAGACAGCAAGGTAGCAGTGTCCAGCAGGCGTTGGCGTTTCACATCGACGAGCAGTCCGTGGTGGTCCAGGAAATCAGCGCCAATAAGAGCACGGCGAACATCAGCGACGAGGAAAACCCAACGGAACACGCGGCGCAGGCCAAGATTCAGGGTGAGGGACCGCGACTTGTAAACAGGTATCCTGCTACCGTTGACAGCTTGAAGATAGGAGGTCGGTGGTGTAGTTCGGTCGGAACGTTGCGCGGGAATAATGCTGACCTCCGCCCCGGTGTCCACCAGGTATTGCTGGCCTGTGGTTCTGTCCATGACATGAAATAGGCGACTTTTGCTTTGGCCCTGACCGGTTGTCGCCATTAAAGGTCGGCCGGCTGGTTTCCCTGCCATGCACAAGGACGGAGGCAGTGGCGCGCCTCCTGCCCGAAGCGGCGGTGATAAAAGCATACCCGTGGTGGCGTTTGAGACCGGGAGCGTTCTTCTCTTGGACGCCGTGATCTACTCGAGCTGCGGTACCTTCCGTGACGGGGTGAAGTGCGATGACGCTCCGCAGCACAAACTAATTGTTCAAGGCGATTGCAGAGCACGTCGATGGGAGAATCGGCGGAGGATGATGTTTGCGGCGCTGAACTCGCAGTGGTGCTTGATGATGTTACGTTGCACACCGCTGGCGTCACCACCTCCATGACTTTGTCCGCCAAGCTGGCCAGGCTGTTGAGGTCCATCACCGTGGCTGTAGCGAGTACCATCTGAACGTTTACTGGAAGGCGCTGCATGAACAGTTCCCGCAGGAGGCGGTCGTCGCTTACTGTTGTGTTGTCGCTCATGAGCTGTCGCATACGGCGAAGGAGCTGGCTTGGCCGACGGTCTCCCAAGTCCTCTGCGGAGAGCAACTGTTGCATGCGGGCTCGCTGCGATGTTGTTGTGCGCTCGAGAAGGGCAGCCTTAAGATCGCTGTATGGAGTGGCGGGAGGCGGTCCAGAAAGCAGGTCGGCAACTTCTTCTGCAGCAGTAGGTGACAGTGCCGAAACAACTAGGTGGTACTTGCGTTGTTCCGTGCGAACGCCAGAGAGAATAAATTGCGATTCCGCTTGCAGAAACCAAACTGTAGGGTTGCGGTCCCAGTATGGTGGGAGTCGGATGGAAACCGCGGAGACGTCTTGTTGCTCGGTCGTGCCCGTAGGTTCAGTGTCTGGTTGCATCTCGTTGCTGTGCATGGCTCCACAATAACTTCGGCAGTGCCGCGAAGAAAACTACGGGTCACCACTTTGTAGAGCCGTGGCAAACGAGACGGACACACGTCTTTTCGGTAACAAGGTCTAGTTTATTCTGTCAAAAGAGAGAATTGAGCAGGCGCGCGCAGCGCGCCGGAAGTGGCGAGGGCTTTAGAGAGCGAGAGGAGAAAAGAGGGAAAAGGAGCATAGAGAAGTGCGGTGCACGGACCTAGTCCTAGTGCGAAAGGAAGGCAGTAAACACAGTAACAAGAAAAGGGAGCTCGCGCACGACGTTCGGCACAGTGAGTCGGATCATGTGTCCGTGTGCCTGGTGTCCAACACTCGTGAAGGTCCGCTTACGGGAGGCCCGCGGCACTCGCGAAGATCCGCTCGCGGGAGGCCCGCGGGACGCCCCGCGGAGTTGTTTATGGCTGCGGGGGTGGTGCGCAGCTCCATCGCCGCGCCGCTACAGACCTAAAAAGGCTAGTCAACAACGGTTCTCATTGAATAAAATCTCTTATTCTTAAAATCTCTTAAATGTACCATGCGGCTTGATGCTCAGACTGCACTATACCTTCTGAATAAGCCAACATTGTTAGAATGCGCATAAAGCCAAACTTAGGTTAATGCGAATGAGCACATCCATATTTAATTTCAGCCGTATTGCGCTAATTACGCATTATTACTACTCCGTACATAGCTTTACATTAACTTGGTGCGTCTTTTTTGTTGAAAACTTCATTTTGACGCCTTTCTGGATGTTATACCTGCCCGAGAAGGCATATGTATATATATATATATATATATATATATATATATATATATATATATATATATATATATATATATATATATAAACGTGCACCAGAAGTTAAAGAATCTCCCTTAGCGAATTTGGCTAAAGGTTTTTTTGATATAACGCTATGTATACGGCACAAACTAACGGGCCGAAAGGAAGGCTTAGAAGAAAGGGAAGTAGAAACGGATACAAAGAAAGGCGATCTGCCAACTGTAGCTCACTATCAGATCACAATGCCTATTATTACGATAACAATCGTTTGGACACCCCATCCGCATTTTCGCGGTCGCCGTCACTGATATTGTATGTCGATATATCCTCTAAATGAATAATAATGGTGGGAAAGCCGGACTTGAACAAAGAACCTCTAATGCCTGACCTCGACGCCGAGCCCAGCAAGCAGGAGCAGCCTGCGGTACGGGCACGGGCCCCTCGCGCCGGCTCCTGAGAGCGAGAGCGAGAGTGATGTGGCGTCGCGGCGATGCCCTCTCCCCTCTCGCAACACCTGGCGCGCTATCGCTTCAGGTGTTCCTTCTCGCCCGCTCTCCTCCGCCGAGGCGCGCTCGTGACGTGACGTCACAGCCAACGGGAATTCGTCGAGCCGCCCCACGTGACGTGGTGTCGCAGCCAACGGGACTTTAGGTGCCGTTTCGCTGCTACAGACGACGTCTTTTTCGCTCAGTGGGGCAAGTGACACTTTCGCATGAAAAAAGGAAAATGTGCAAATTTAACAGGGCATGTGGCTGGACTCCACGATAAGTTCCTGGACTGTGGAGGAAACATTGCCGCGGTCGAATCGCAGAGTAGTGGCCCCAAACGAAAGGGCCCAAGCGCAACTGTAAACCTTTCTATCGCTGTCAACGCTTCGATCTTCGGGCGAATCTGCCACTTTTTGACTGTGAACGCGAACACTGGAACTGCGTGAACGCATCCAAAATAATCAATTTGATTGACCTGTTGATAAGCTTTCATGTAACCACGCATGGAATAATGAGCAACGAACGTTTTACAATATCCCAATTCATCGCTGTGTTAAACAATCAAAAATGCAATCCCTTTTTCGAAGTTTTCCAAAAGCCTAAGTTCTATTCAGCCAATCTAATATGAACCCTAGCTCGATCAGACTAACCCGATTTCGATGTCTGGGCGAGAAATATCCCATTCGGGTTTCATTTTTCAGCGATAGCAGTGACCTCTACGAAGGGTCTATAGGACGACGTCTACAACTGCTCTTGCACATCTAGTGAATGTCCGTGGTTACATACAGGTAAAATGAAAACCTATAGATTTATTCAATGTTTTCAGAGAGGGCGTGGTTTTGATAGAGGCCAAGCACGATGAACTGACTGCCTTGCACATCTGTCAAAACGCTATGGATTACAAACAAAACGAAAATTTGACTGTAGTTTATTCAACATTATCGGTTTCCTGCTTGCAGGCAACTAAAAGGCCAGAAACAAAAGGCGTTCACTGCACCCGCTGGGTCCCTGACGTCATGTACTCTATATACGAAGAGGATAGCAACAAACAGCACACAAACAAAATATTTTAGGTTATGCATTATGCATGAAAACGCAGAATTCATTTAGTATCATCAAGAGATGAAGTAACGAAGTCACCAAAACACTGAAGTACTCATGCCTATTAAGAAGGCCACCAGAGCTTGATAATTGATAACAAATACCACAGTTAATCATCAAAGCTATCTGTCTGCCGTGCGGTGCGGCGCCGCATTTGCTACGCAACGCACACATGCACGCACATACACATAGTTAGCTTAACCGTCAATCGGTGGAAGGAAAATTTGAGCGAAGCCCACGTACAAAAGAAAAACTACACTAGGCCTTACGCATTGCACAAAAGACGCCAGTGCATTCAGAGATTTTCCAAGTAATAGTACCAATGGTGAGTTGGGTAATTTATTGTTATTCCATTTGTCTTTATTCGAAAAGCTGGTGATTTGGTACACTAAGAAGTGAATTAAATAGTTAGTTCTTACCTTTGGAGCTCTATACCTAGTTATTCCGAATTTATAATTGTCAATCGCCAATGTGCTTGGAGTAAAATAATACCGTTTTTCTTTAATTCTGTATAAGTATACATGTCCTAGTAAGAACAACTTTCGCAGAATCAACAGAGGTGTGCGAGGAAAAGTTTTGCAGAAGACTATCTACGGATTAAGTATTTTTGTTCTAATAGTGGACGGGCACGCACTGGAGATTTACAGTATAGAAGCAGAAAGAAGTGAGTGCCAGGGGTTTTCCCTCTGTCAAGCACAAACACAGCGCAGTCACTCGTCGCCGCTTTGGAAGCCGTAACAAATTTCGCGCTGACTCACGCACCAGGCGCGGTTGCCCCGCAAAAGCCCGTCTAATCTCGGCGGGCGTCCATCACGGGGGCCCCCGAGTGCCGAACTATAAGGCGGGGACGATCTCCGTCTCAAGGACGGCTCTTCGTATTCTTTATAGCGCGTGCCACGGGCATATACGGGTGTACGCAATATCCGCTACACCCGATGCATAAGTCGTTATCTCGACGACTCGGCGAAAGGGGGCCACTTCTTACGGGGGTACCGCATTGACCCGACTGCAAGCCAACAACTTCTTTTTTCACTCGCAGGCCTTCGTTGTGTGGTCGTCGTATGCGGCAACGAGTACGTACCGAAGGATTAAATTAGTTCAAATTCCGGGCTTCTATACGCGCCAAAACCACGATATGATTATGAGGAAGTGGGGGAGGGGAGCGCAACCCGGATTAACTTTGACCTGCTGATAGTCTCCAACGTGCGTGCACCCAATTCACGGTACTCAAATGTTCTTTTTGTTTTTGTTTTCTGTTTTTGTTTCTTTACATTTCGCGAAGGAAACCATTGCGCAACAAACCGTTGTCCGCCGGTTGCATTCACTTCGTGGACTCGTACACGGAAATACTCAACATCTGTTCAGAAAACAGAAGGGCTGGTGAGTGACCAAAACTATCGAGCATAATTTGCACAGCCAGTTCCGTGGGCGCACAGACCTTCCCTCGTGCTCACTTACTCGAGAAAGCCGCACACAAGCTTAATCCGGGGCGAAAAAAAAATAAAGAAGAAAGACCACCTATGCAAGCAAGCGGCCGCTTGTGATCGCGAAAATGCGGTAAACATACGCGCCAGATTGTCGACTGTGCGCTCGCACCGCCGACGCCGCACGTTGCGCTGGACACACAGCCCGTGCCAAGGTCCACGGTATGGCGGCACTCCCATCGAATCACTCACGGTCTCAGTCCGATGTGCGGCCTTGAAAAAGAAAGCGTTACAGCACAGCCACGACCACCGCGACGACAGGACACACAGGCGCGTTCCATCCGGTCGCAGTCATGCGCGCGCTCATGAAGCAGTGGCAATGCAGAGAGGCAGATAGGCCTAGTTGTTATACGGTTACGTTGCGAGGGTGTTTAACCAAAAGTTAACCAGAAGTTAACCAGGTGTAACCAGAAGCAGGATGGTATCGTGCGGACAGGGATGCGTGCCTGCCTTCGTTAAAGACGGGGACTAGTGCCTTTAATTTCTACTGAGAACGCGTTGAATTCGCTACGTCCGCAAAGTGCGGATATTTGAATAACCTCGTGAAAATCACTAACCAAGAACGGATCGTCAACCCTTCACAGCACTCCCTTAATAATTGGCACTCACCCCTGGCTGATGTCGCCCTGTTCTTACCGCTTCGTCCTGTACACCCTGACACTGCAGAGGGAGAAAGATAAAAATATAACTGGGAGAGCAGAGGGCGGGGCTCCAGATCTTACGCCGACGTAACCCTTGCAAAAACAATTAATGGTGTTCAATTGAAGCTCAATAAAAAGTCAACAAAACACATTAGGCTTTCTATAGATGGTCGCAGACCTGCGCCCCTCATGAACCAAGGTTGATACAGTAAGAGGCAGATAAAAAAATTCACAGGGTCTCTTATGTTATCTCTAAGACGACTTGAATGCGAAAGCCCAAGTGCCGATGCATTAAAGACGGACACGTGACGTACACATCCCCCTTAATTCGCTTGGTCTACTTCGCTTAGCCATCCCTCTTAATTCGCTTACTCATCCCTCTTAATTCCAAAGATCGAGGGTTCGGCTCCCAACCAAGGTCGTGTGTTTGGGTGCCTTAATTAACTATACCATAATTAACTTCGCCCTCAATAATTTCCCCTTAATGACCACCAAAGGTGGTGGGCTCGACTACCACAAATGGTCGCGGTTCGACTCCTACCAAAGGTCGTGCGTTCGACTGCCACCAAAGATCGTGTGTTCGAGTGCTTTAATTAACTTAGCCTTAATTACCACCAAAGGCAGTGGGTTCCACTCCCACCAAACGTAAAGGGTTCGTAGCCTTCTCGCGCCTTTCTTGTCATCAGCGCGTTCTCGCTAAAGGACACTGAAAGTCGACTGACCGAAGAGACGTATAAGGCTTTCGTCTTAATAAAAAGATGTAGTGAGGCCTCTCTGAATCTCGCATTCCCGTCTTCCCTTGGAAAAGTAAATCGCGATGTTCAACTTAATTTTAACTAAAGCTTTTGTGCAATCATTTTCCTCTCCCGCACCTAACAACGAATGTCCCGTCTTACAGGGCTGTAACTTTCCTCTTATGGACCCTATTATATTTGATGCAACAGGAATTAAAAAAATAATCGAAAATTTGAAAATTACTTCCTCCTGCGGTGTCGATGAAATCACCACCAAATTCTTAATTAGCACAGTTGAATATTCATCTATCATATTGCAATATCTATTCTCGCAATCATATAACTCTGGCATGCTTCCGCTTGATTGGAAAACAGGAAAAATCGTTCCCATACACAAATCAGGTGACACTCATAATCCCTTTAATTATAGACCAATTTCTCTTACCTCAGTACCTTGTAAAATTATGGAACATGTAATCTACACGCATCTCATTAACTTCCTTGACGATAATAATTTCTTTACTCCTCACCAGCACGGGTTTAGAAAAAACTTCTCTTGCGAAACACAGCTTCTCACATTTACAAACGATTTACACTCTAACCTTGACGCAGGCTTCACGACGGACTGTATTTTTTTGGACTTCGCTAAGGCATTTGACAAAGTGTGTCATGCTCTACTCTTACACAAACTAAGCATTTTAAACATTGACCCTACACTACTTAGGTGGATCTGTAGCTTCCTTACATCGCGCGTTCAGTTTGTTTCTGCTAATGAATGTACTTCCTCTCTAGCCCCTGTCGGCTCAGGCGTCCCTCAAGGATCTGTCCTGGGCCCACTTTTGTTTCTTATATACATTAATGACTTACCTATTAATATTTCATCAAAAATATGTTTATTTGCAGACGATTGTGTGATATACCGCAAAATTTCCAATAACTGCGATGTAACAGCCCTACAAACCGACTTAAATAAAATAACTGATTGGTGCAGCACGTGGAAAATGCAACTTAACATTAAGAAGTGCAAAACTATGAGGGTTTCTCGTACTAACTCTAGTTCTCCAAATTATTCTCTCACTAATATATCACTTGAATGTGTCACCTCGTATCGTTATTTAGGAGTAACCATAACTAACAATTTGTCTTGGAAATCGCATATTGATATCATAGTGTCCAAAGCTAACCGCACTTTAGGGTACCTACGCCGAAATTTTTCTCGTGCGCCATCATCATTAAAACAATTACTATATACCACTTACGTTCGCTCGCAACTTGAGTATGCTTCATCAATATGGGATCCCTGGCATTCAACACTAATACATACGCTGGAAGCTATACAAAACCGTTCAGCCCGTTTCATTTTAAATAACTTCAATCGGACAGCAAGCGTAACACACATGAAATGTTTATTAAACCTTCCTCTCTTATCCGACCGCCGAAAACACTCACGCATTTGTCTTTTTCACAAAATCTATTATCATAACACCTTTTTACACACTCTTTGGATCAGGCCAGCACCTTTCATTTCTTCTCGTCGTGATCATAATCAGAAGGTTAGCATATCTCATTTCAATACTATCATGGGCGCAAATTCATTCTTACCAATGACTAGCAAAGACTGGAACAGCTTATCCCCTTCATTAACAGGTATAATTAATCCACTTATGTTTAGAAACGCACTTGAAAACGAACTTTTGTAATATACTTACCATTTGTCTTGCCTATGTGTATGTACCTTTCTCTATTGCAGCGTTTTCATCAGTTTTCATCAGCATCATGATCAAAAAGTTAACAATGCATTTTGTAAATCTACTGTACATATTATGTTTTTTTTAATCTCTTTACCATTGTGTACATCACATTTGTATTTGTATCTTTTGTACCTCTGTTTATTATCATCGGATGTCAACTCAATTAGCAATTATTACTGCTGTTATAATTATTTTTTTTGTTTGAGTTACTTTTACCGATGTTTACTTTGTATTCCCTTAGCCCCTCCCCTCTATAATGTACTATGTACCTTGAGGGTAAAATAAATGAAATGAAATGAAATGAAAGCTTGAGTGAAAGCACCCGAGAGTCAATAAAACACATAGGTTCATTAAAAGCTTGTAGCAGTCCTACGCGATCACGGAGAAATGGCGATGCTTGAAGCGACAGAAAGAGAAATTAAGTGGCGTGGGGACACACTAAATCTTGCATTGAGGTCACCGCTTGCAAAAGCCGTTTAAAATGTTCAATCGCGCCTCAAGAAAAAGTAAATTCAATGCAATGAAGAGTCAATTAAGACACAATAAATTCATTATTCAGCTGGTCGCACTCTTTATTTAGCGCGCCCGTAAATTGTCGGCGATGTAGAACGACAGACACCAAAGAAAAAAAAAGACATTTCTTGTTGATGTAGTTGGTTAAACATGACTATTAGACGACAGGTGCACATCGACACCCACCGAAAACGACGGTCCAGACGAGCTACATGTCGTTTCTCTGCGTTTGAGTGCATGTGTGTTGCGTCTGTCATCCAATAGCCAAATAAAAATACCTGGGTAAGTGTGTCTAAATCTTGCCCCGTAGTGTTCTTTCCCAAACATCGCCCACAATGTTCAATTGTGTCTCAACAAAAACTCAACTGAGTGCAAAGAAAAAGTCAATAAAAACTCAACGGATTCCTAATGACTTTCGTACGGGTTCGGCGTGGTATGAGCTTAGTATAGTGGTGCTGCCAGCGTAGCATGCCATTCGAGATGTCGCGAACGCTGTACCCTGCAAATGGCTGGAGCGCAATGAATTACGCGAATGGCCTTACATAAAACAGCGTTACAGAGAGAGGCAGAGAAAGAGAGTGAGAGAGCAAATCGCGCGTTATCTCCTTTCGCAGTGCTTCTCGCGAAGTGCCCGCCATCCGTCTTGGTCCGCCTCCGCAGCTGTGCACCTAGCCGCGCAGTACATAGAAGGAGCCCTTGTTGTTAAGTGGCTCCCTCACTCAGTGGTATGGCATACTGCTGACCGAGGGACGTACTCGCTCGGTCAGCGTGGGGTGAGTGAGCAGTCCGGTCGATACTGTCGCGGTGAGAAAAAAGACAGCCTTTGCTATAGCGGTGGGTCGGGAGAGCTATGTTTGAGCCTGCATTTGTGCGGTTTGCTTTGGCGCAGAATGGGAGGTGGAGATCTGTCACATTGCGTGGCCGGAATGCAAGCTTGCTGGAAGTGGTCGTTAAGCCTTCGAGATGTCGCATATATATAGCGGCACACTGGATATATATATACGCGTCGTCTCTGTTCGGCAATGAACGCGCCACTTTGCGGCCGACGTCGTAAAAGGGGTCCCGACAAGGCAGCACGGTGCGACAGGCAAAGCTCCATGAAAGTGAAAGGATTCCGGGTGGGAAGTTGAACATTCAGTAGATAAAAGTTTGTAAAGTGAGCGTATAGGCTCAGATGAACGTGTACAAAGTGGCGAAGTGGTACTTCGCTGTGACGAAAAGCAAGGAGTGGCCACATGCACGGAGATTGCAGCCAATTTTCAATAGAGAATGTATTGATTGATTGATTGATTGATTGATTGATTGATTGATTGATTGATCGATCGATCGATCGACTGACTTACTCATCAGCCACAGTACGATTCTGATCGCTATTATGTTCGAGACGACGACTGAATGGAAGCTTCATCATGGAAGGATTAGTAGCGTACCATGGACAGACAGACAGACAGACAGACAGACAGACAGACAGACAGACAGACAGACAGACAGACAAAGTGAGTGAGTGAGTGTGAGTGAGTGGGTGGGTGAGTGAGTGAGTGAGTGAGTGAGTGAGTGAGTGAGTGAGTGAGTGAGTGAGTGAGTGAGTGAGTGAGCGAGTGAGTGAGTGAGTGAGTGAGTGAGTGAGCGAGCGAGTGAGTGAGTGAGTCATGAGCAACGCCTAATGCAGGGATACATATTCACATCCTTGCCTTGGATGCTTTATCGCGCGCCTAAGTCTAATTAAGAAGAGCGTTCCTTTCTAGCGTCCCGCTCCATCGAAACGTGGCCATGGGGAATCGAACGTATACGACCGCGAGCTCAAAACAGCGCAGGGCCATCGTCCTTTTCTTCTACAGCGGCGGGCGCCTGCAAGAAGTTCGGCAACCATACGGCAGTCGAACCCGCTACAACAATGGAAACGCGCTTCCAGCTGCGTACACACCCCGACGCCTACAGATAGCACGTCCCGGAGACAGCCCCGAAGGCGTCCGTGAAAGCGGATTCTCCCGCCGCGCCTACACAGTTCGCAGACCGGCCGCGCGGCCCAAGATTCGTGCGCGGTCTTCTCCCCGCCGTCGCGTGCTACGGTTTTCTCGATTTCTTTTTCCTCGTGCTCCGGCGGCGACCGCGAGGTGCACCACCGCACACACCAAGCGGGCGCGTTCGCGTGTGCGGAGTGCTATAAGTGTATCGACGAGGCATCGAGACTCGTGATCGAGATACGCACCCGGGGGCCATGCGTGCGTGCGTGCACGCATAGGACGGGACCGAGCCGTTCTTGATCTTGCACGAGAAAGAAACAACAAAAGAAAGAAAACGTGACCGCGCAGACCGGGATAGGGGGGGGAGGGGAGACACAAGCGAGATGAAGAAAAGGTCGGCGAGCGACGTTTCTATCTTTTTTCCCCCACTTTGGCGACGACGAAACCCCTCAGGGTTAGAAGGGGGGAGAGAAGTCGTGTGCGTGTATAGGGGGGGGGGGGGGAGTGTAGCCATTCACTCGGCGACGAACAACCGGACTAAATACTTTCCTCGCGGCCCGCGACCTACAAGAAGGAACAGAGCTTGTCGGCGAAGAAGGCGCGAGGAGTTTCTAGGTGAGCGAGCCCGAAGCTATAAGCCGTAGCCAGCCGGCTTCTCGATTCGCTCGGTTATCGGAAGAGTCGATCTTCTTCTCTGGCGCCCGCGCGCGCGCGATCTCCTTTGACCGGCTGTGCACCTACCTCTCCTCGGGGCACCCGATGCGACACAGAACTTCGCAGAAGGCGACGCAGAGACATAACGAGGAAAGGTGTCGTCCGTACGCGCGCTCTTGCTTGCGCCCCCGAAATACTTACCGCGGGAGTACGACATTGCGGCGGCTGGCCTCGCGGCTTTCGAGGAGGTGGTCGCGGTCGCCTATAGTGCGAGGCCTAGGTCGCGTATGTAGAGCTGCGCGCTCTACTCCCCGTGTCGCCGACTTCTGCGCAGCGCGGTATCAAGCTACGAGTCCGTCGTCTCAGCGAACCAGATCAATACTTCTTTTTATACTTACTTCAATCCTCAATATTCAATCAATCTTCAATCCGATCAATACTTCAATCCTGAAACGTGTGGGTAAAAGCGCAAACAGACGACCACCAGAAGGGAGACACGTACACGCAAGCGCTGCGTACGTGTCTCCCTTCTGCTGGGCGTCTGTTTGCGCTGTTACCCGTATGTTTTCAGCGAACCAGAACAGAGATAAGCAGAAGAAGGGTACACCCGCAGTACGGCTCTGGTAGTTCTTTATGTACACTCGCGACGACGACTGAACGGAAAGCTTCGCAACGGAAGGATTAGTGGCGTACAATGAGCGAGCTCTCCTTTCCTCATAGGTAATACGCAGCCATCTCTCGTTGTTGAATGGGTGACACAAGCGCTGTATAGCCTTTCGCTGCCCTGCGCGGAACTAGTGAGAGGGATTATTGAGCAGCGGGGAAGGGATGGGGGTTGTAGGAGTAGGGAGGGGCAGTCGCAATGACAGAGACACGCGGCAAAAAAAAAAAAAACTGCATCCCATATCTCTGTCCTGTCTGGTGATCTCTGTCTCCCTGTATTATCCGCGCACGCTCATACCTTCATGGACGCTCCGCGCACTGCCAATTCAATTTGAGAATTTGAATTTTATTCCGACAAGGCAAAATGAATACAAGAAGCACTTGAGAAGCGTGTGGATCCGTATAGCATAGTGGCGGTTCGTGAAAAAATATTAATTCTGGTGATTTCAGGCGGAGAAAGGATCCCGACATGATTATGAAGCACGTCGTAGTGGTATACTGCGGCTTAGTTTTGACCCCCTGTAGTTCTCTAAAGCGGCGCCTAAATGCAACTATACACAAGTGTTTCCGCGCTTCGCCGCCATTTAAATGCGGGCGCCGTGGCTGGAGTCGAACCCACTACATCGAGAGCGACAGCGCAACGCGTCACTAGGCTGCCGCGGTGAGTCCACTACACTGTAACATAATTTACACCCTAAAAGTGAAAAGGGTGTAAATGTGTCTATAACTCACACCCTTATGGTGTCCGTTATATAGATAACACCCTAAGGGTGTGAGTGATAGACACATTTACACCCCTTTCACTTTTTAGGGTTTAAATTATTTTATAGTGTATGCTATATATAGCATACGGATTACAGATCTATGTGTGAAGTAGAGAGAAAGAGACTTCAATGAGGGATGGCGGAGTTAGCATAGCGGTATGCCTGGCACGCTACATCGGTGCCCGTATTCCCAGAAAGTATATACTATACACTAAAACAGTTCGTAAAAGCTAGCCAATCACGCTGAGGGACGTATTATTAGCGAAGGCGCCCGGCCAATGGCAAGCAGCACGTACGGACGAAAAGCCTTGCGAATTTGGTCCCTGGCGATTAAGGCGAAAGACGAAATAAAAAAAAGTTCGGCAGCAAGTTACACTCCCGTAACACCTGAAGGCGAAAGCCTGCTGCCACCTGAAGGCGAAAGCCTGCTGCACACATGGTAGTGCGGCGTCTTGCATCGTCGCGTCGCTGCTTTCGCGGTTCGGCTTCTTTCGGCTCGTTTTCGACTCTTAGCTGCGGCTTCGAACGCTCGTATAGCGGGGTCGGACTCCCGCCAGCGAAGTTTCTCTTCGACTTTACGTTGCATCCGCTCAGCAGGGGATTGGAACGTATGCTGTTCTGTGCGTTGCATGGGTGATTTCAATGAATGTGCAGTGTTCGCTTCACTTTGCTGAGCGCTTGTATATAGCCTCAGATTTACGGAGGTATGTGCCATTACATTTTTCGCTTGCTTACGGGGGCTCATAGCCATTGCTTACGGGGGTATTAGCCATTGAGGAGGTCACGTGTTTTTTTTTTTACCATTCGACTAGACACCGCGTTTTCTGTACACTGTATGCGTGATTCCAATAAATGTACACACTGTACGCTTCACTTTTCTGAGCGCTTGTAGCCTCTGCATTCCGAGAGGGATGAGCTATTCCATTTTTTGCTTGCTTAGGGGTATGAGACATTGCTGATGATGATATTTTTGGACCACTGGACCGGACGACGCGTTTTTTTTTCAAGGCCATCGGAGGTGTGAGCCACTAAAGGCTTTCGCCTTAAAATTTTTGAAAAATAATTTTTCTGACCGACTATCTTCTTTCAGAAACAGGTGACATAGTTACGATAGACCCACCCCTATACGCGCTTCGATTCCCTGATTTTCGGCAACAACGTCGACAATGACCGCAACAACGACAGCGGCTGCAACGGCGACTATAGCAGCCACACTTTTATCGTCACAGGATGAATCTGATGCGTTTTTCCCTGTGCCCATGTAGCGGAGACGACGAAGCGATTGATCTTTTTTGTTTTTAATTACGAAAGTGCTTTATGCCAGGCTCCACCGAAAACATGTTCCATGTACGTACATACGTCACGCAATCATATTCACGCAAATCCGCACGACTGCAATATTTTGCCGTCTTGTGCACATGTCCACCTAACGGTTTAAGAAAATAGGCACATGAAGGTTAGAAACGTTTGTTATATTGAAGGAATTGCGCTCTTAACAACACGTATTTGTTGCAATTAGATATTTAGGTATCACTTGTATTATCACTGAGTGATTCCGTAAAAAACGAGACCGGAAGCCTGGACACAGCTGAGGGTAGTAAAGGTGACAGTGCTTGAAAGTGTCTCGCGATCTAACTCAGTAGGCGTTGTTCCTGGAGTGAGTGTGGCGCATTTTCGCACGTGATCCCCAACAACCGTCACCGCTGGGTGGCTCCACGGTGGCTCACTTTTTTGAATATATTCGCCACGGGTTAGGGCACGTGTTTGCTGCACCAAAAAAAGAGCGAAGTATACTCGGCCCATCCTAAATGGCATGCGATGTTATTCACTCAGTGAGACCCCTAAGTAACGTATGCACCTTCCAGAAGCGCTGGGATTTAGAGAGAATGGAAACATTAACCGGTCAGCATTGGAGATAAGCCAGAAACGTTTATAGAGTACTAGTGAGAGAAAGAAATAAAGCAAGATGCGTCCGCATATGTAGCAGGCATAAGTAACGGTCCAAAGTAGATATAGAAGTTTTAAGGAAGAGCAAGAAGGTTAAAAGGAGATGTAGAAAGAAAAAGTGCTAGTCTGAAAAGCATATATATAGCGTACCTAATCAGCTCAAGCAGGCTAGGTGACTACTTGTCACCTCCCGCTTTCGAAGGGGATGCCAATAAATTATCAACATAATTTTAACATGTGTATGGTCGTGTAGTGTGCATGCCGTCTATAGTGGATGTGAGTCCCTAGTAAATGAACAAACAAATAACATTGTTTATACAATGTAATTCTTTTTGTATTGCACATACATGTTATGGTATTTTTTTATTTTTTTACTTTTGCCTTGCTATTAGAGAATGTTAAATGCTACTTACAAGCTGTGTGCCAAGCTTTTTGCGTTAGAGTGCATGTTTTAAAACCTGCCAGCAATGCCACTGCGTGATGAATGTATACTGTGGTGCCAGATGACTAGTGAGGCGATCCTTAACGGTGCCTTTCATCTCCAGCATCGCGACAATCAGGTATTTCCAACCAAATAAACCAAATAAAATTAAATATACGTATTTTTTTTTCATTTCCGAAGGACTTGCCCCAAGGCGTAAGAGTACTAAAAAACAAATGAAATGAAAGCCTCTAACTTTTCGTCGAGCAGAAACAGCAGGCCCCGTCTCTGCAAACTCCCTGTCCACCACCCAAGGTCGTAGTTTCCGGATATATACCTCCTGGCTTCAGTCCAGCCTTATACTTATCAAAATCGTATAGCACTTATCGCGCGCGTTCCAGGACACATCTGCAGCGGGTGTCGATAATAATAATAATAATATTTGGGGTTTTACCTGCCAAAACCACTTTCTGATTATGAGGCACGCCGTAGTGGAGGACTCCGGAAATTTTGACCACCTGGGGTTCTTTAACGTGCACCTAAATCTAAGCACACGGGTGTTTTCGCATTTCGCCCCCATCGAAATGCGGCCGCCGTGGCCGGGATTCGATCCCGCGACCTCGTGCTCAGCAGCCCAACACCATAGCCACTGAGCACGGGTGTCGAGCATCGTGACATTGCCACTGGAGCCGAGCGCTTGAGATCACGTTCCCTGGTGGTGTTCCTTCGGAAAAAAAAGAGGAAAAGAAAGAAAGAAAAGAAATCGACGCCGGTTCCGGCATTTATGTGCCAGAACCGGCGGGAAGAGATAGCGGCTCCGTCTGCAATGCGGCGTCGCCTATGCGAGTCATGCGAATGCTCGCACGGACGCAAGAAAAGCGCGCATAGTTGACTACGCCCTCGAACGAATGTCCGCAACCGGCGATGCGTGGGAAGGGGGGTGGGGGTGGGGGGATAGCACTGAGTTTGTTCCCGGGTCACCGAGATCGCGCCGTTATAGCGAGAGGCGGCGTGTATAGGGGTATACGTGCACGGGACACCGGTCCGTATACAGCGTATCGGGGATAGCCGCGGACGACAGGGCACCGTGGGCCGCGCGCGATTGCCTTGTTCCGTGTTTATTCGAACGTAAGGCGCCAACGCATTGTTATACAATAGAGCTGTTGGCGCGTCCACAGCTGCAGTCGAGCGCTCCGCGAAAAAAAAAAGTATCTTGGAAGTTATATATAAAAAAAAGTGTGACCTCGGCAAGCATCCGCACTGGTTGAAATGGTAAATTGGAATGCATTCTTGTCGGTCAAAACCAGGAAATACTTCGAAGGCGTTACTCTCCCAGTAGTTGACCACAGTTTATGAGGGCACGGCTAGGGTCTAGTAGACTATCTCTCATCGCACGTCATTCAGAAGGCAAGAAGCGGCATCAGCGCGCTGCTAAAGTTGTCCATGCTCTAGCAACAACACGGGTAAAACGACTGGGAATGTGCTGCAACCGCAGTGGCCCATCGGTTCCCATGCGTTGCGGAGCGACTGGGCAGGAACTGAAGAATATTTGAGGCTACAGCGCAGGTGCATGGTCGTATGCATTTCCGGTAAGCGCCGCACTAACCAGAAGATAAACAATGTCCTCCTCCTCCTTCTCATCATCATCGCCATCATCAGTTTATGATCACTGCCAGGACGAAGGCCTCTCCCGGCGATCTCCAATTGCCCCTCCCCTGTCTTGCGCTAGCTGATTCAAACGTGCGCCTGCAAAGTTCCTCATTTCCTCATCCCAACTATTTTGCCGTCCTCGACTGCGCTTCTTTTCCCCCAACGATGTATGACAGCATTGTAAACGACGAACCGGGACTGGGTTACAATCGAATAAACACGGTATCCCAGTCGCGCCGCGCGCACTGTGGCCAACGCGAACAGCTGCGCGCGCGCGGCTTGCGCATTCCTCTCCACACACGTGTCCACACACACAGACACACACACATACACCGTAGCGCGCAGCCCAGAAGGAGCTGTAATACCGCTCCAGCCAGTGTCCGGCGTGGGCGCAGTTCAGCGTGCCGCGAGACCCTTCCTGAATGACCATCTGGCGTCGATAGCCGAATAACGTCCCTCGCGAGGAATGCGTCCGCGAGTCTCCGCTATGGTCGGCACCGCGCGAGTTCGCACAAGCCGTGCACGCCATCGCCGCCAACGCGCGCATACACGACTGTACGCTGCGCACTGACATGGCGGGTGGAGGTATCTTTCGGGTACGCTCCACACACAAATCTCTCTCTCTCTCTCTCTCTCTCTCTCTCTCTCTCTCATTTTTTATTTTTCATTCGCTCCTCGCAGAGTGGCGCTCTGGAAACGCATCACCTTGTTGCATTTCTTTTTTCTGTCGTCGAGATTATTATTATATCCGTGTGTGCGTGTGCAATATGCTGGCTACTCCTCCAAGTTTAATCAAACGGTGCCTATCAAACTCAAATCGGCGCAGACAAACAAACAAATGAGCAGGCAAGCAGGCAAGCAAGCAAAGGAACAAGCAAGCAAGTAAGCATATAAACACACAAACAATAAAAAGAAAGACAAATAAAATGCAAATATAACACGGACCCCGCTCACGCACTGTTCCCGGAAAGTCCACGCAAGCCCACTGTATACGTCCCAGCAAACTCAAACGGCCGAAGTAGTCATTGCGAATTGGGATGAGCACACCCCACGTCACAATGAGAAACGGGGCGCGGAAAAACAACCGGGGGCCTTGCGATGGCGCGGTTTCTTTAATTTCATATTTTACAGCGAAGCTGTTACGCGGGTACTTAACACGGCCCTTTTCGTGCAGCGACGAAGGCCGATAGCGGCGCGCTCGGTGTCAGACGGAAATCATAGAAGAGCCAACAACACAGCCTGCGTCAGTGCCTCGAATTCGCTTTGAAACGTAACTTATCAAGAACCACAGAATAAAAGTTGCCTTTTGAATACCTCACTCGAATAGAAATCAAGGCCCGTATTTACCAAAACGTTACCCTAAAAGCGCTCGTGCCAGCCAATGGTCATCATCATCATCATCATCATCATCAGCAGCAGCAGCAGCAGCAGCAGCAGCCTGGCTACGCCCACTGCAGGGCAAAGGCCTCTCCCATACTTCTCCAACAGCCCGGTCATGTGCTAATTGTGGCCATGTTGTCCCTGCAAACTTCTTAATCTCATCCGCCCACCTAACTTTCTGCCGCCCCCTGCTACGATTCCCTTCTCTTGGAATCCAGTCCGTAACCCTTAATGACTACCGGTTATCTTCCCTCATTACATGTCCTGCCCATGCCCATTTCTTTTTCTTGATTTCATATTTCTTATGAGCCAATAGTAATGTGGGACAAATTATTATCGAAGGCAATCAGCCAATGTTAGACAGCACTTACGGACGAAAAGCTATGCGAATTCGGCCCCAAGCCCCTTGCGCGTTTATCCTTGCCGGCAATTGGCAGTTTTTGCTTTCACACGTCGCGTTTAATCACTTTGGAGTTTAGCGGCCGCCTTAACCGGCAAACGCTTCGCCGCCGTAAAGTCTGCGCTTTTGTGGCATGTTTATAGTCAATGCTATTTCGTTGAAATATGTTATCTTAATGGGTCAACTTTAGTTTGGGCGGCATTCGAAGCGCCTCAGCGTTTACACGCTAATGTCAGCGTCCCGTCAGCGTCTCGTCTGAGTAATTTGCTTCGGCATCCAGGGGCCTGCCAGGAATCCCACCTGCTGCTAATCTATAGGGGGCCTCAGCCCATCATTGCCGGCACTCCCGAGAGACCTAAGAGGATGACGAAAAAGTGTTGCATACAGCGAAGGAGCTGCACCGTACATCATAGCGAAGCGATTGCAAAGTCTTGGGTATAGGTTCCGGGCACTGGCAAAACAGACCCTCCCCCCCCCCCCCCCCCCTAGGAATTACATGGCGGTGTGAGAACTCCCTTGTACACCACCGCTGTCCTAGATGCGTGAGTTACTTGGGTTGGCATACCTCTACGAAGGCTTCCGCGCTACGCAAAAATGCGTATCTTGACATTATTCGTCAAAGAAAGACGTTCTCTAGACGTTAGGCGCACTCTAGCTACTGGTGACGGCGCAGACTTATGGGCATAGAATTCCACCCTCTGTCATTCTTTTTTTCTGTTTGTGCTGAAAACGACACAATAAAAAGCATGTGCTAACTGCGAACAAAGTTTCTGATTGTGACTTTGTGTAAGTTAAAATTGAAGAACATGCTAGCAAATAAGACAAACGTAATGTGAATAGCCGGGAATATGAGCGGGGTCCTGTAAGGTGGCATATACGAAGCACTATGTTTAAGAATTGGTTTCATCAGCCATGTTACACAGCTGAGCTTGGTTGAATCATAGTGTCTGTTTAATAGCGTGTGCATATGTATTATCTATAGACAAATTATCATCATGAGCCTATTTTTGATGTCTACTGCAGGACGAAGGCCTCTCCTCTGTGCACATATAGTAGTGTACGTATGTTTATTTTCGTCATTTCTAGTAAATAGTGCAATTAAAATGTTTCTACACAGCATCATGACTCATTTAACCGCGTTTGCCGCGAAAGCATGCAAACGTAACATGCGTAATCCCACCTGTCGCACATTCATCATAAACGCCTCTCCGTGTTTGTAACACATCATCGTACGTGTTGTTTTATCAATGTCGCGTATTATGTAAGTCTACGTCAGTCAAACTTGACTACGGTTACGTGATTGTTGTGGAATTATAGCGTACCGGACTTGCATCTTTGAGTTCTTGCACGGTGCATTGTACTGTTACTGGACTCCCGATAGTCAATCAAGTAACGAACTTTTTTTTTCCAAACACAGGTAGCGTCCTTAACACTCGTAACTGCGCAGTGTCTGTTTAATAGTCTGTTTGTGCACGTAGTCTTGCATAACACCCACTCCAATCAGCCGATGAAGTGGGCACGCACGGATGCGCCAAGCTCCGGTCTCTCACAGGTCAGAGCGGCACTCTGAGTGAACAGACGGATGTGTTCCGATCACATGACATCGAACAGACGGATGTGTGATATCGAACAGACGGATGTGTTCCGATCACTTGATATCGAACAGACAGACGGTTGTGGTCCGATCACTTGACATCGAACAGACGGATGTGTGATATCGAACAGACGGATGTGTTCCGATCACTTGATATCGAACAGACGGATGTGCTCCGATCACTTGATATCGAACAGATGGATGTGTGATATCGAACAGACGGATCTGTTCCGATCACTTGATATCGAACAGACGGTTGTGTTCCGATCACTTGACATCGAACAGACGGATGTGTGATATCGAACAGACGGAGGTGTTCCGATCACTTGATATCGAACAGACGGATGTGCTCCGATCACTTGATATCGAACAGACGGATGTGTTCCGATCACTTGATATCGAACAGACGGATGTGTGATATCGAACAGACGGATGCGTTCCGATCACTTGATATTGAACAGACGGATGTAATCCGATCACTTGATATCGAACAGACGGTTGTGTTCCGATCACTTTACATCGAACAGACGGATGTGTTCCGATCGCTTGATATCGATCAACCGAATGCAAACCGCACGGTGAGAGCGTACTGGAGCGCTCGAAAGCTACCCGTCGAACGTGCCATAAGGCAATTACAACAGCACACTAACCAGCCTTGACGAGTAGTTCGACGAGTTGTTCTGTACGACTGGCTCTTAATTCGTGTCATCTCTTGCATAAAAAAGGTCCTTGATTGAATGTTAACCAGCGCATCTCACTATAACAAATATTTGGCGGGTAAATATTGGTACGTTGCAGAAGTCGCGTATAGAGATGCGTTTACAATATTTACGAGAGAGACAACGATGCGTAAACAATATGGCTGTCGAGACCGATACCACCTCTACATGCGAAATCGTCTTTTTCTGACTGGCGCCACTCTTGGTTTGCTCCGTAACATAACCTAACTATAACGTAACAGTATATAAGTGGGTGCTAACCCCCGCCTGTAACGGCGCCGTCTCGGCGCTAACTATAACCTAATATATAAGCGGGTACGTTGAAATTGCTTCCTTGCATTTATTTATTCTTCTTTCTTCTTTTTTTTTCATTTCCTTCTGTTAACTCTTATATTAACATTTACTTAACCCTTAACCCGAATCATCTGAACAAGTATCTCAGGTATTGCGCTTGGCTAACATCTCGAGCGCTCAGTATCTCACTAACGTCTTTCTCTCTCCTGACTGCGTGGCTTCGGTATGGACTCCGAGATGCAGCGGCCCGCGGAGGCCGTGCTCGACGAGAGAACCTGGGCAGGCTGCCGTGACTGCATGTTCGCATTTCACCGTTACAGGGCGCTCTGGCTACGCCTAAAGACTTGTGTCCAAAACGTGGCGTTAACGACGTGCTTCAGGCTCCAATGTTGATTCCGGCGCATGCAATTAGCAAAGGTGTAGCCGCCGAGATCGGCTTCGATTACCCAGAGTGAGCCGTGGCTAGGGGGGGGGGGGGAATCGTGGATTTGGATATCACCTATCTTATTGCATAGCAAGCTATGTTTGAGTAAAGAGATGTTTTGGTTCGCTGCTATTTATTCTTTCTGCCATTTCTTTTGCTTATTTCCTTTTTTGGTTTTTCCCAAGGTTCTTAGTTTTTCCCTGCAGCCGGCGCTTCAGTGGCCCATTTTCTCACGGTGTCACCTATTAAAAAGCAACAACTTTGCCATCTAGTGGCCGCAGCTCTTACGAGCCTTCACATCGGAAGGAATGTTTTTTTTTTTTTTGCGAATATGGACCCTGTTCCGCTCAACAGTCATGTACGCCGGATACGTCAAGCAGTCAGCAAAGCTGTTCACGTTGCGTCATACAGCCCAGATCCGTCGCGCGCCCTAAGCGTCGAATGAGGTCACCCTTATTTCTACTGTCTTCTCTGCTCACAAGACGTCGCACTGTCGTCACAGGCGTTTTTGTCCCAGTCGTTCATAAGCCAGCTAACCCGCTCCGCTTCGGGAGCCTCCACTTCGAAGACGTGGGCTCCTGCGTCATTTAGAGCATTCAAGATCAGCCGAGCAGAAGACGCTTTAGTCGAACTGCGGGCAAACCTTCCCTAATGGACTACGGTCTCCGGTGTGCCTGGCGGCATATATAAGCCTCCTTTTGAGACGGCCCCGGTGATTACGTAAACTTAATCCCTCCGACGAGACGTTCTGCCATTATATGGAAGTCCATTTCGACGGGCTTCAATCTGGTGCCTTATGTGAGCGTGAAACGATAAATGCCCTTTCGAAGCCTCCCAGCTGCTTTTGCGCACAGCGTGTCTATTTTCAAAGGGACCAGAGTCGTGCTGAAGAACGGACGCACGCACAAGACACACACACACGCACGCACGCATACAAACACACGCACACACACGCACACGCTCACACACACACACGTACACACACACACACACACACACACACACACACACACACACACACACACACACACCACCACCACCACCACCACCACCACCACTTTCTTTCTCTCACTCACACAACACCACCAAGCCCGCACAATCATCCCTCTCATATATATCCGGAGGGACGGACGGATGGACGGACACGCACGCACGCACGCATGCACGCACACAGAGAGAGAGAGAGAGAGAGAGAGAGAGAGAGAAAGAAAAAAAAAGAGAGAGAGACAGACACGCACGCGCGATCTTCAAAGCCTTCTATGGTTCATATGAATTGCGCGCACGTTATGCAGAAGAACGTACAGGAGAACTGGGAAAGAAAGCACTTGACGGCTACTACGTTAAGCGACTAAAATCTCCGAACGTTATGCGTGTTCGTAAATGGAGGGCACTGCAAGGGCGTAGTGCATGGCAAGTCCCGCCACTGCGCCTATACAAAAGTGCTTATGCGCTTTCCAGTACCAAAGAGGAACAAAGAAAGAAACATAGAAACAAACAAACAAAGAAAGGAAGGAAGGAAAAAGGGAAAATGAATGAGTAAAACGGCAAAGAGAGGCAGGTCACACGGGGCGACCGGCCCAGTTCCGCGCTGGTTTTCCAGACCGCCGTGAAGACGTCGTGAAGACGTCGTGAAGTCGTCTACGCGACGACAAAAGTCGCCGAAAGAGGTTCTACGCGCTCGCTCGCGCGTGCTCTATAATAATTGTGCGCCGACCGCCTCGCTGCACCGACTGACTTCACAGTCTTGCTCGCCCGCAACCCTCCGGTTCATTAAGGGGCGACAAAGATGAGCCCGTCCCGCCCCTCCCCCCGTCTCTCTTTCCCCGGAGCGCGTTTTAAGAGCCGGATACCGATCGTTCCTTCCGGCGCCGCTTAGTATACCGCAATTATCGCGCTACAACTCCGCACCTAGCCGGCGGATAGTTCGCAGGAAGCTTTGTTAAGAGGAACCCTAATCTCCACCTCCTCTCTCTCTCTCCCTCTCTCTCTCTCTCTCTGGGGTGTGTGGTTGGCGTCTGCGGCCTTCGCCGACCAGCTAGCTGGTCATGGTCCTCTTGGCAGAGGAATATCTATATCTTCCTTTAACCTGCAATAAAGTATCTTTTCTCTCTCTCTCTCTCCCTCGAAAGCTTGTATAAAAATGGCAGTCTTTCAGGGGTGAACATAGGTTGGTTATTAGAAGAAAAAATTAAGATCGATGCTCTCCTTTCTTTTTTTTTTGCGCCGTAACCCCAGCGCCAGTACGTGAGTGTGACGTCGCGCATTTCAAAGTTTTTTTTCTTTCATATTTGGACCATTGTGACTCGGCAAAAGTTCTTGAAACTTGCTCATTTCAGCTTTCGCCCCCCCCCCCTCCTGTATAATATAATGCCCACCAAAAAAATTAACCAGGCCAGGACAGCTGTGGCGACGTCGAAAGCCATGACGTCACGCCGATCGAGCTCTAGTGCGCGAACTTCGAGGGGGCGGCGCCACCAGTCTTAGGGTTTTGTGCGCTGTTGATGAGGATGATGTTTAGTGGCATTCCCTTTGAAACGGAGAGGGGATAAATAGACCCCTATAGCCTGCTTGATTTAATAACGTTTTACTACATCTATCGCTATCTAGCCTTTCGCCAATCTGATCTCGATCTTAACTCTCGCATTTAAAACCTCTATCGCAATACTATATACCCTTATTCGCACTTGCAATGATTCTGGTTCCATCCATCTTTTTCCTTCTTTTCTTCCACCAATACTCTTAATCTTCTCTTACTTTTCTCGACTGGTGGTCAGTTAATCCTCCCATCCATTTTTTGAATCCCAGAGCCTCTGGAAGGTGGACACTACCTTCGGGTCTCACTGGATCATCTCGGCATTCCACTAGGATGTGCCGAGTCGTTACAGGTTTTCCTTTCCTTTTTTTTTTTGGCAGCACACACATGACTCATGCTGCGGCACACATTTACTCCGGTATGTCATTGTCCTCAGCAAGCCAGCTCGGGCCTCAAGTAGCAACGCTGTACCTGTACCATTATCTGTATCTTAGATTTCTTTCTCGCAGTTTTCGTAAATATCCGTGATCTTTGTTGTTCCCATCCTTTGCATTCAATTCGCCGTCTATGTTTCTCACATTTTCGTTTTTTTATGACTCCTGGTTGTCTATTTACACATTCAATTACCCTGTTCTTGTATTTGGCTGCAAACTTTCGAGACATCTTCCTCAATTACGTTTGCTGGCTTACCAAGCGCTTTCTAGCCGTAAGAATGCTTTTTTTTCTTTCTGGCATTGCGGTAGGATAACTTACGAATACAGTTGGAATAATAACGCAATCAGCTGGCTCAAGAGTGGGACGGACAATTGGAGATCACTGGAAGAAGCATTCGTCCGGCAGTGGACATAAATGGGCTCGTGACGGCGATGATAATGGTGACGACTTTCTATTTATTGTCCCTTATATCGTCCCCGGCCAACATAGCCGGGGGTTGAGATAGACGCCATAGCCGGGGGTTGAGGATTAATTTTGGCCACCTGCGATTCTTTAACGTTCACGCTACACACGAGCGCGTTTGCATCGACCCTATTGGAATGCGAGCGGGTATCGAACGCGTGACCTCGGCGCGCCCAGCGGCAAGTATACCGTTCCTCTAAAAAGCCACCACGGTAGTTGTGCGTACTCGCACCCTTGTTATATAAGCAAGCAAATGCAGACACACACCGCGACTCGCGGAGCGTTTGCACGAACTCGATTCACGAAGCTATTTTGTTCTTGAGTGCTGTTTGCCATTGTGGTCCGTCACCTTCGCTAATAAAAATGCCCACCTTCACGACAGGCTGGAATCACGGCTCTTACCATTTGCTCTAGCGTGAGGACGTTGTGCACTTTCTTTTGTATCGAAAAAGAATAAAATTAAAACGATCGATCGATCAATCAATCAATCAATCAATCAATCAATCAATCAATCAATCAATCAATCAATCAATTACTCAGTCAGTCAGTCAGTCAGTCAGTCAGTCAGTCAGTCAGTCAGTCAGTCAGTCAGTCAGTCAGTCAGTCAGTCAGTCAGTCAGTCAGTCAGTCAGTCACCTCCCCGCACGCATTGTTAGTAATGCCGAAGATGCCTAGCATGGAACATGTTGAAGGGGCAGCGCAAGACAACGAAGACAGAAGGCAGGAACACACAGGACAGTATATCTGTCCTGTGTCCTGTATCTCTCCTGTATATCTGCCCAGGACAGTATAGCAGTTCTGTGTGTTCTTTCTGTCCTGTATATCTGTCCCGAGTGTTCTGATATACCGTCCTGCAGTATATCTCTAGCATGATATAATTCCGTATAAATTTTATTCATTTAATTTTGGTACATTTAAGCTTGGCCAATTTTGGTACATACCAAGACGTAGACGGCTATTTTATGAGCTACATGACACGGATATCAAGATATTCATGCCGCGACCTATCATATATGTTCGTCATACACTCTTGTCATACTATACCAATTCTGGTACATACCAAGACGTAGGCGGGTGTGTCATGAGCTACATGACACGCTTGTCATTATATTCATGCCATGACCTATCATTTATGTTCGTCTACATTCTTGTCACACCGTGACAACTTTGGTACACACCAAGTTAACGAGATGACCATGTGAGCACGAAGACGTAGGCGCATAGATAGATAGATAGATAGATAGATAGATAGATAGATAGATAGATAGATAGATAGATAGATAGATAGATAGATAGATAGATAGATAGATAGATAGATAGATAGATAGATAGATAGATAGACAGACAGACAGACAGACAGACAGACAGACAGACAGACAGACAGACAGACAGACAGACAGACAGACAGACAGACAGACAGACAGACAGACAGACAGACAGACAGACAGACAGACAGACAGACAGACAGACAGATTCAAAGTGGCAAATGTTCGCCAAGAAATTCTTCGTACTTAATAAAAACAATTTTTCGAGTACCACGCTAAGTGCTCTGTGTGAGCCTGTACGATTATTATTCTTTGCAAAGCCCGTTCGTGTTTCTTTTTATACCACATGACGGAGCAGCGAAAAAGCGATACGCCTCCGCGAAGCACCAGCATCTCCTCCCATGCATTTAAAATTAAATAGCAATACAAAATCAAACAGTCCGCAGACTATAGTGCGCAAAACTCGGTACTTGAATCACTAACTGAGCTTCGTCTTAGCCCCGGCGCCGTTTACAAAGGAGGGCCGGGCCCGCGGGCTCACCGAATTGCCGCGATGTTGGGGGGGGGGGGGGGTGGGGGGAGGGGAAGGGGAGGGGGGTGTTCGCGACGAACGATTTCCCTCCGGGACGACGACGCTTCGCGAAATGTGGCGGGCGCGCCAGCGGGCGTTTATAGTTTCCCCGAGAGAAGGACCAAAAACTAAATATATAAAAATAAATAAAGGAAAACTGATGCAACCACCTCAACGAAAAAAGAAAAAGAAAAGCGACGTCGCCAGCCTGACCCGCTTCTTCTTTTCGTTCTATAGTGAGCCGGCGCACCGTTTAAGACTTTAACAAGCCTCGGGGAAGGGGAAGGAGGGAGGGGGGAGAGAAGAGACGGGCTATCGAGAATGGAGGAAAAGACGCGTTCGCGGAGACCCAGTTATACATGTATACCTGTATTAAGGAGCACGTCGATCGTGGATTGAGAGGGACACCCACTGAAAGAAAAAAAAAAGAAAAAGAACAAAAAGAAATAAAGATGACATTATTAATAATAAACGAAGGATGTATGGAGAGGGGGAGGCCGCGAGAAATCGGAGCAGTGATGGCATCCTTATCGGCTGGCTTTGGCTGCTCTACGGGTCCCGAAACTTCGTGACTGTCAGAGCGCAGGGGGGTACGAAATGCAAGAGGAAGCAAACACGAGATTAGGGTTGGTGTCCAGCAACATGAGCGCTTAGTGTAAGCGCAGGGTGGATACGTATAAACATAAAAATTAAATTGTGAAGTTTAAGGTGCTGAGAGAGAGAGGGGGGGACAGAGAGAGAGGGAGAGAGAGGGAGGGATCTTAACCAGAAAAGTGTGAAAAGGGTAATGTAGAGAGAGGGGAGGAAAAAGCGGTGAGTGCGTGCGCATGCGCGGACAGCACCACGACGCCAAACACGATCGCAACAAGCAAGTCGTTCTCAAAAAGCGCAAAAAGTGTCTTCACTTCCTTCTGGGACGGTGATCGGTGAGGCCGGTGTTTCGGTATACTGTGCGCTCACTGAGCCGGCGATCATCCAGTCGCCTGAAGGCGTTGGACATTGATTGCCTTTGTCTGACCAATTGAGGGCAGTGGCACAATAGGTGGATCGCGTTCTCCTCGCAGGCCGCAGACATCGCACGCGGGACTTAATTTTGTTGCGGCCCGAAAGGACAAAGACGCGGACGTGATGCACTGAACGAGCGCAGACTCTCAATTGAGAGAGAGAGAAAGAATGAAACCTTTATTTGAAGTAGTGATTTGTCAATCGAGGTGGGAGGGTGCCTTATTCCAGGAACCCTATGGCTTGGATCGCCCTCTGAAGATATTTATTTAAAAAAAGAGATGTCTATCGGCGGTAATGTTAAGTTTTTTTTTTCCCCTTGGTGGTCTACTTTTTTCCTCGTAGTTTTTCACGTATGATTGTTTGCAACTTTTATGCTTCGTTAACCTTCGTGCTTGTATTTGACCAAATTTTTTTCTTTTTGTTTCTGTGCGAGTTGCAATCGCTTATCTACGATATTTTCTTTCTTTTTCATTAAAATCTTCACTTGAGAGTCAGCGCTCCTCCTCTGTTACCCCGTCTACTTCTTCGTTCTTTCGCGCTGCAAGAAAATTGCGTTACCGTACCAACTCGCCCTACTTTCGACCCCGTTGCATGCATGGAACTCGTCAGCCGTTACGATTAGTGTTGAATAACAAGCTTTCGCGAAGGCAACTCCCGACTAGAACCGACGCGTAAGAGACGTCTCGCGTGTTGTGCCGTGCGGGAGCGCAGCTGTACGCAGGGTTTATTTAGTCTATGCGGTCTCGTGCGGTATCGTATGCGCGGTGTATATTCCACTCGGATAACGAGAGTCTGCGAGCCAGAAGGCGAAGACGCACTACACACAGCATTGCAGTAACTTGGTTTCCGTTCACAACCGATGTTAAGAGCACAAAGAGGAGACGATAGGAGGGCCTTTCCTTCTTTTCCTGCGCTGTTAACGTGCATTGTTAGCGAAGCTGCGCGTTTGGATATCTGAGGAACGCCGTAAGTGAAGCGCTCCGGATAAATTTCAACTACCTGTAATTCCATATAGTGTGTGTGTGTGTTTGCAGCATAAAATCAAAGTCGCAATGTGACCACGAATATAACCAGCGGCACCTCTCCCACAACAGCGCAACGCCATCGCTATATACATACATACATACATATATATATATATATATATATATATATATATATATTTACCAAGCCACCGCGGTGATTGAGCAAAAATGTAACTGCGTGAAGATAGAACAATTGGCAGTGGCTTAGCTCGGCTATGCCAGGATATACGTAGCGAAAGCTAAGGCATAGCATGGTTAGGCTTGGTTAATCTTGGTTGCAAGTCCAGGTTACTCTGGTTGTCCAGCTATGTTGCGGCGTTTAGCCAGTCGTTCGGCGCGCTGTTCGTCTGTTTTCCGGGCGATTCGTTTCCTCTTCATCTCATTCCCATGTCGATTTCAGGCCTCTTCCTGCTTATCAGAATTGTCGCCGTCCATACTGCCGCCTCAACTGTGGTTGCGGCGCACGTGAGCTCTTCTTTTCAATCCTCGCACATGCTAGCAGGCATGGACACATCTGGCGAAGCGAACGGATGCGAGTGCAACGACGAGGAACGCGGTGTGACGTCATACCAATGGGCGGCGGCGGAACACCTGTCGCTCGGTGCTACTAGTGGCGCATGCGCAGTAGGAACTAGGCAGCGAGAGAGAGAGAAATATCCGCGGCGAGGCGCACGTTGGGACGTCATGTGCCTCCTCGGAGCACCGCCGCGGGGAAATCGCAAGTTCGCGACCAGTAAAGCTTTCTGTTTAAATGGAAGAATGCAGCTAATCCCCAAAAGTATCGCATGCATATATCTTCCAAGCGTTTCCAACAAACACTCAATGGTTCGCGCTTTACACCGCATTTTACTGTTGAAACTAGTCTCTTGCGACCTGATTATCACGAATACTTTACAACTCGTCCATTCTGCTACATTTTTCATGCAATATATCGCAACAATATATTAGCATATTGTGTGGAATGTTTATAGACGCCTACTCGCAGTCGATATGAAAAGAAAGAGTGAGTGCTAACGGTTTCGAATTCGTTCCCTTTCTCTCGAGGCAACGTGCTGCCCGCCGCCGAAAGCGCCATCTAGTTCCACTAGAGCAAACTATTTTCCGTCAAAGGCTTGCTCTGGTCGGCTGCTCCGGGATGTGACAGGGGAACGGCGACAGAAAAGGAGTCACGATGCTGGTGACGAGGATGGCAAGAGAAAAGTGCGCCTGTTTGTTGAAAGGCCAGCGAGCTGTGCTACCCCGTATGTCGCATGTCCAGACCAACTGTCCAGGCACCTGTTCGGGGTACAGTATCATATAGAACGCCTGTCGACACATGCTGTCTTCTCCGATCTTGATGAGCTCCAGATCTGTATCGGCCTTTTACGGCTGAGCCAGAGAAGATTCGATGCTAAGAGCTCTAATAAACGATGTGAACCGAAACAGGCGATTCTGTCGCGAAATTTTAGCAACGACGAAGCCACGCCAAGCTGTAGACATTTCTTTGAAGGTGCGGGAATGAAAACGGTAAGCCACTGTAAAGACTATTCAAGTCACTTTGCAGTCTGGCACACGTTAAAAGAGAGGAAACCAGTAAGGTCACTGTACGGTCTGGCCCGCTTTAACAACAAAGGCCGAGTAAGGCTATCGTACAGCCTGGCATACATCAAGAAGGAATTCACAGTTGGTAACAGGACAATTACAATTGAATTATGGTACGAATGCATACAAACTGTTTTCTTTCTTATGCACAGATGTCAGCTTATGATGGGTCCTATCAGCCTTTCCTTCTGGATAAAGTATATGCACGCGTTCCTTAGCACACGATCGGGGTAGTTGGAGAAGTATGGCAGAGACATTTTCCCTGCAGTGGCCGTAGACAGGATGATGATGCTGACGATGATCATGATGACGTGTTCCCTCTTAAGAGTGGGGCCGACTGCGCATGCGCAACCCACGACTTTCGGAGCGATCTCTTCCTGCACGTACAAGTACATACTGTACCGCCGAAGAATCTCGCAATCGTGAGCGCAAACACGCGGCGAAATGTGTCTGACCCCGCACGAGGACTCGATCAAACAAGAGGACACAGAGTACGTATACGTATACGTCATCGAAACACGTTGCCGCAAAAAAAAAAAATGACCGCTACGCGCGCAACCCCTTCACGGGCGATCCGAATCGGACGCCCTCTAGTATACGCGCGTCCCTTCTTGCGCGACGCCGAAACGCGTGTGAGGCAGGCGCGCCGCGTACGCGCGTACATGTGGGTGGGTGTGAGGGCGAGTGCGCGCGCAAACGTCACGAAAATGCGCACGCGTCCCCCCCCCCTCTCTCTCTCTCTCTCTCTTTAAGGCTGCCGATTACGACGCCGACGCCCGTGCGTTATCGCTCGTGGTGGTCGCCGACCGAGGTCCGACTTCCGCGCCGCGCGGCCCACACACCCGCGCGCACACAGAGAGAAAGACGTGAAGCGAGTAAACGGACACTGCGTCGCAGTAGTGCGTATACCTGCGTAGGCTATACAGTTCATCCAGCTAGGAACACAGGAGAGAGATTGCCACAGTTGGTGCACACGTGACCGCGGCCATCTGCTTGACCCTGATCAGCCTTCTCTTCGCGATGATAAGATTCGACCGGCGCCGTTGTGATGGGGAAACAGTGCCGCGCGAATTCGCTTCGGAACGGCGATTTTGAATACCCTTTGGCGCTGCGGTTGCCAGTAGTTTAAAAAAAAATTAATTATGGGGTTTTACGTGCCAAGGAAGGAAGGAAGGCAAACTTTATTTGGTCCTGCAAGTAGTGATAATTCATCCCACGTCGGGACCGGAAGGCCAAGCCTCACGGCCACATCGTGAGCCTGCTGGACAGGCCAGAATTGTTCATCCAGGTCCGGGCTGCGAAGTGCAGCCTCCCACCTAGACGCATCCTTGATGCCCTCATTGTCCACGACAACTATGGTAAACACCTTTCTCTCCTAGTTGAAAGAAGCATCGACGAAGCCAACCTTCTGATTCTCATCACGAATGAGTCTCAGCAGGCAAGCTCCCCTTGCCTTTCTTCTACCAACATGCCAAAACCACTTTCTGATTATGAGGCACGCCGTAGTGGAGGGCTCCGGAAATTTCGACCACCCGGGGTTCTTCAACGCGCACCTAAATCTAAGCACACGGGTGTTTTTCGCATTTCGCCCCCATCGAAATGCGGCCGCCGTGGCCGGGATTCGATCCCGCGACCTCGTGCTCAGCAGCCAAACACCACAGCCACTGTGCAACCACGGCGGGTTGCCAGTCGTCGTCGTTGGCATCGTCGGGCCGGACGTTGCCGTTTTCGGTAACACTTATGACAGTATTAGAGCATTTCGTTTTCTTTTAGTTACCTTCCTGAATTATTTTGTTTCTTTCTCCGAGATATAAGGGGTGGGGGCGTCCAGGTCTGAACGATTTTTTTGGATTGTATAACTTTATTTGTCCAACAGATGTAGGGAAGGCTTTAAGCCTTCCCACCTAGACAACGGCCAGGAGTCCTTGGACCCTAGCGGCGGTTTCGGCCAGTCGGATGGTCTTCAGTTGAATCTCCGGATCGGAGCCGAGTAATAAGGTCTCCCATTGTTCTAAAGACTTTATTCTTCCCTCAGAGGGAGCCTGTGGGTATTCCCACAGGTTGTGATTAGGATCAGCCCTGGCTTTACATAGCTTACACTGGCTGGAGTATGGAGGCTGGTCTGAACGAAAAAAAAATTATGGGGCTTTACGTGCCAAAACCACTTTCTGACTATGAGGCACGCCCTCGTGCTCAGCAGCCCCAACACCATAGCCACTAAGCAACCACGGCGGGTGGGGGTTTGAACGAGATTATGCGAGAACTTTGCTGAAGTTTTGAGTTTGGCGCATAGCCGGGAGGCACATCGTGCTTAGGAGTGACCCTGTTTATATCAGCGGCTCTTCGAGTTCTCTCGAAACTTGAAAAACTGCTACACTTGCCGTACTACACCCAACGCAGCCGGGAAGAAACGGCAACTAAAATCGGCTCAAGGCCAAATTAGCATGCAACTCGGGGAAACGAAAGTGCGTCCCCGGCAAAACTGTTTTCTTTCAGAACTAAGCTATATAGTCCGAGCGCCGAATGAGGACATTTTCTTTTCTTCTTTTTTTCATTTTTTGTTTGTTCTCAGTCAACGGCAGTTTTATTCCTAAACAAATTTCTTTTCTGGAGGCACGACCGGTTCACTCCAGTCGACTGGAAGCAAATTATTAGGTTACAGTGCCACTGTGCAGCGTGGGTTCGCTTTCGCATTTGCAACCGAACGAACTGATACGAGGCCATCGGGTCAAACGCGTGCCATCAAACGAGGTGCACACTTGACACTCACAAAAAAAAGTTTGGGTACTATGTGAATTGACTTTTGCTTTTTTCTAGACAGAGACTCTTTGTAGAAGTTAATTTCGAGCATATAAAGTCTGTACGCTATCTAAGGACAAAAACTATTTATGTTTTCGTTTGCCTATTGTAATCTCTACAGACTTCCGTGAGAAGTTTAAATACGAAGCATTCCTTGCTTCACGCCAGGCAGTCCGCGGTAGCTAGGTATTGTTCCTGTAGTCTCTCCTCATTTTAGGCCTCTTCGATGAAAAATTTAAGCCTCCGACGGTGGTATCAAACCATGCAGGGTCTCTCAGAACAACAAGCCCGATGCTGTGAAATTTTATGCCGCAGACGCATAAACGCTTGTCTTGTGCCAACGCCAACTGGCTATCTGAGGCAACTGGCAAGCGCGTCACGTCGCCATGGCAACGAATTAAAACGAACGCACGTGCGCGCGGGCCAGTTTCCCTTAGGCCACGTCCGTGTACAGGAGTGGAACGCGCGAATTATTGTGAACCTTATCACTGTCTTTCGCGTCGCGTCACGCCATATCTGGCAACGAGTTGCTTATAACCCCCCCCCCCACCCCCCGCAATAGCTGAATCACAGATTAAGCATGTAAGCTTTGCAATGCGCGAATAAATGTTACTGGTGTATTCGGTAAATTCATCTCTGTACCCTATAGTGGGCATGGATACACTGTAAGAGTTGTAGGACGATCCCAGCGCTGACATCCAGTCGTTAGTATTGGGGGCTCAATGCCGTCGCTCGTAACCCGTTGTCAAGATTGGAGTCGGGCATGAATTAGAAGGTAGCTGGTCCATGCCTTCGTCCAACTTATCCACGCTGAGGACGTTGTTGAAGGAAAGGACTGCTCCTCATCGAGAAGGAGTAATATGCGTTTATTTACAGTATCTACATAAGGACGTTGCAGTTCATCAGACTAGCATGTCTGCGAGAGAAAGTGCACTGAGCGTACGCACAACAGCGGTTTATAAACACTCGGTCCTCCCTCGATCCCAAGGTGAGGGAAATGTTCGACCAGTCATCGTAAACAAGTCGCCTCTCTGCGCGAGGGATTACACACACACTTCTTTGCGCGAAGGTTCACGGTCCTCAACTGACGTCAGACGGACTTCGTAGAACTCGGGGCTTACTTCAGGAAAGGCGCCTTTTATTCCCCGAGCTGACCCCCGCAGTGCAGCCGGTTGCCCATTGTCTTGCGTCTCGAACGGTGCGTGGGAAGGGTCCTCGAACTACGTTCCCTCGGGGAGTCCCCCGCTCGTGGCAGACCGGGTAGGCGGTGTCGTGTTCCGGCACAAAGCCTGCTTCGTCGAACTCATCTTGGCTCCAGCGACGGAGAGTCGAGGAGGCGCGCATTGTTCTCCACACACAGTCGACTTAGTGACGCCGTGGCTAGAAGTTTGCGGTGGCGTTCCAGGAAAGTTGACGCCGCTGTCGCAACTGGCTGGCAAAACTTGCACCTCAGCTGGGCCGTTCTTAACAACACTCTCGACTCCACGCACACATCGCTTTACGTATCACCCTGCCGGCTGCGTCCCCGATACAGCCTACCTGATAGCTGTTTTAGTGTGATAGCAAGTATAGGGGCACTCCAGGGGCATTTCTGCCGTCGCCGTCGCCCTGACGTTTTTTAATTTGAACACATATAAAAGGATGTCCGCATTATTGACCCGCCTTCTTTTTTCTCAGCTATGCAAAAGAAATGGCACTTTGACTTACAAGAAAAAAAAAACATAGAGCCTATAGGAATGAAATAGTGGTGACTGTAGAAACCGTTACTTCTAAATTCCCGCATAGTAAAAAAGAGGAGAAAAAACCCGCAGACTGTTTAGGAGGCACGTTAAGCTCGAGTTAGGATGCAATAGCGTATACAGTTTCGTCATGGATTCGATCGTGCCGATTGTCGTGTACGGTACGATCAGCGTCAAATCCCAGCAGTAGCAGCTGAAGTGCAAAATGCTTCACTGTGCATATAAATGCAACTTCTTCGCGCAAGCTCGTATAGACGCATGTCAAAATCACCCGGAACATCTGGTCGAGCAGACAAAATGCGCCTCAATACGCTACCGCACCCAACGTTACTAGATGACCGCACCGGCGTATATTACACATCACGCTTCTTAAAAAGTACCTTATCTGGGATTTCTTCGTAAGTGCCAACTTGCGCAACCTCCGGTCGCGTATGACCGCGGCTTCCGAAGATAACGAAAATGCTCGCGAAATCGCTATATATGCATATGCGACGACAGCACCTGCCGCACTGCGACCCTGTTACCACGCGGGGGTTTCTCAGTATCTCCGTGCTCTCCTAATATAGTCTATAAAGCCACGATGCTGCAGGTACATCAGAACGCTATAGTGACGCACTTGCAACACACTTCGGTGGTCCAGACGCTGTCGTAAGTCCGAACTGTGGGAGCAGTTCTAACGAGAAAGAAAGGAAGAAAGGAAAAAAGAAAGCACTCGATAAAGACGGCTCGAGCTAGACGAAAAAAGGAGAGAGATGCCATTTCCAACGTTCTTGCATCTTCGCGACGCAATCTGCGCATGTAGGCTTAATACCGCAGACGAAAAAAGGAGATGAAGGATCAAGTGAAAAAAAGAAAGAAAGAAAGAAAAAAAGAAAGAAAGGAAGAAAGAAAGGAAATCAAGGGTGTACAGGAATCCCGGATGCTCCGCCTGGTGGCGCCGGTGTCGAATGAGGTCGCGATTGCCACAGAATATGGGAAGGATGCGCGCCTTGGATTTGCCTGTGCGTCTAGGTTTGTTTGCTCGTTTATTCGTTTATTCATTTTTCTTCGTTTATTTCTCGTCAGTTTTCTCCGCATGAACGAGAGAAAAAGCCGTCGCTCGCCAGCTCGCGCGTAAGGCGATTAAGGCAAATATTCGCCTTCCATGTGCCCTTATATAGAGCTTCGGACGGAGCATCTGCACCGAACTGGTCGAGCAGTTTCACTTCAATGCGGCGGGAATTCGAATCTCCGCAAGCATAGAGTCTGCATCGGGGATTGCGCGGTACGTTCGCGTTCGATCGCGCTCGGATTTCACGGTCTGTCGGCTGCTATTTCGAAACGCTGCATGTCACGACCGGTTTCCGTAGTATCATGAAGAGAACGCTTGCGTAAGGCCGCCGAAAGCGAAGTAAGTTGTTAACCCTGGACGAGATGGAGTAATTCAATAGCGTCGAACGTTGAGATCACTGTCAAGAGCAGCTTTTAAGAGTCAGGGGGCAAGCCCGCACTGTCTTCTTCTGTGCAGGCTTGCCCCCTGACTCAAGCTGCTCTTAACAGTGATCTCAACATTCGATGCTATAGAATTATTCCATCTTGTCCGGGGTTAACAACTGAGTTAAGAGACCGTTTATAGTGTCCTTGTGTATGGTGACCCTACCACACGTACTCAGTGCTTACTCTCTCCCTTTCTTCCTCTTACTGTTCCCCTTTCCCCCACCCCAGTGTAGGGTAGCAAACCGGATGCTGTTCTGTTTGACCTCTCTGCCTTTTTTATCCTTGTTTTCGCTCTCTCTCTCTTCCGTCCTGGTTTCGACAGGTGGACTTGCCTTTTTTCAAGGCGACATATGCTTGTATACCTTTAAATAATAACAAGAAAAAGCATACGACGCCTTGAAAAAGACAAGTCGACTTGTCGAAACGTTGGCTCCCGCTTTTACCTTATTCTCGTTTTGCTCATCGTCTTGAATTTCCACGTCCGGCCTTCCTCGTGTTTTCCCTCTCCGGGTTTGTGACTTGAACGCTTCACATGTGTAGTTACGTGGTAGCGCGAGCTCAAACCACGCTTGTGTAGCTGTAGCTCGCGGGCGGTTTGCAAAATAACACCACTTGTGTTATCGAAAGAATATGTGTCGAAGTAAAGCCTAACAGGAGCGGATTGGACCAGGGGTGCGTATCGTTCAAATTCCTAATGTGTGTGGGGCAACAACACCGCGGCATAGTATAGGCGGTGAAGGAGCAGAAATACTAGCAGAAGGAATGAACAAAGGTTCGAACGTTGTATCCGTATAATCATTAGTACGAAGAAAATGCTGTGAAGTCGGCTTGAAGGAAATTTCTGACCAGATATACCGAGATTCGCGGAGAAAGAATGGTAACAAAAAGAGAAAATTTAGTGATGATGAGCACGGAAATGGTAGTGAACCGGTCTGGATATATAATAACAACATTTTTTTGCCTTAGGACAACCTTTCTGCAGACACAGGAACGAGTCTATAAAAAGGGAAATCGGTCTACATTGAAACTGTCTAAGCCTACGGGACAGGTTAGGCGCAAAAGAGAGTGCTGTATAAAATTGCCTGTACTAAAACTGCCGCTACGTTATATTAAAAAAAATTGCTCACGCAGGACCCATCTCGCGACGGATGTACACGTTAATGAGACTAGCATTTACGCAATGTAAAGACAGACCCATGGCTCACGCAGAACGTTTACTCAAAGTTCAAGCACAATTCGAGGGTTTGAAGGATGCCCCAAAGGCCAAAATTCAAGGAGTGGGAAAGAAAAACCTGTTTGTACACATGTACACTAATCAATAGTGAAATCTCCTTCTTCTTAACTGGAATTTCTTGCAGCAAAGCAGCTGCTCAGCTGGATACAGGCTTCAAGCCATTCAGGTCGCTTTACTAAGTTGACTATCCTGCTGTAGTGACGTCAATGGCCATCCGGCGTGATGGTTAGTATGTCGTCCGAATTAAGCCAAGGAGACTTGTCGTGTTAAAACCAAACGGCTGAAACTTACTTTGAGCCAGGCATTTCTAGAGCGAAGCGCTCGAAATATGATGGCTATCATGGCTAGAGACATGATGGCTATGGTGTGAACTAGCAGAACAAAGTAGTACGTACCACGACCTGGTCGCCTATACGATTTGATTTGGCTTTTTTTCTAGCTCCACGATGTCAACGGTAATTTATAAAAGATTGCAAACGGTCCGATAGACAGGGTCCATGGCGTAGCCCCTATGCGGATTTTGTTACTCCGATCGTTCAAAAAATTGCCCCCAACCCCACTTTTCAAGGAATTCAGGAATCACATTTATTTTCAAGGAAACCTAAAGGTGCTTGCGTCTTTCTTTTTTTTTTTCTAAGTTCAAGGGCATTCAAGGATTTCAAGGAGGTGTACAAACCCTGCACATCGTTTTGCCAAATTCTCCACTTATATACTGTGGGGTTTCCGGTTCTCGCGGTGGTTGTGTAAAGCCGTTCCGTTGTGTTGCCGGGGGCTCCGTGTCGCTCTCCTCCTTGCCTGGACGGGGTGGCAGCGGGTCATAAAACACTGTCGCTCTGCTGTCACCCCGCCCACGCGAAGGTCAACAGGCTTTGCCTATTGGCCGACATTTTGGCGGGATTCGGGCCCGGCTTGCGTGCACTCCGGGTAAGCGCGCGCAAGACGGGTCCCGGGGAGACCACATCGGGGCGTCGGAAGGTGCGTACTGGTTCCTCTCTGCCGGCGGCGGCCCCGTTTGTCCGCCGCCGGCCGATGGTTACTTCGGCTCGTCGGGGTCCCGGCCTCGCGGGCGCGCGGGCACTCTTCCGTCGTCTCGATGTCCTGAGGCAGCGTCTGCCGATCGTGCCCCCGTCTGTTCGTCTGTCGTTTCTCTCTATTTCCCTTTTCTCTGCTGTGGGGCGCACGATGGCAGGCGCTGACCGAAGGATAGGCAAATTCTTACTGCTCGGGTTGTTTGTTCTTTGTTTCTCTCTCTGTCGCGGTGCGCCATTCTAGCGGCCACCGGCGACCATTCGGCCATGTTTCGTCTAATTAGATTCACATTCGGACGTGATGTTAAAACTGTTAAAACGTGTGTTTGTATTGAGTCCCAGGTTAATAAATGTTCTTTGTTGTTTCTTGAGAGCTTTGCCTAGGGTCTCCCTTGCTGCGCGCGCGCGGTCTCGCCTTCCCCTAAGCTGTGGGGCCGGCGGGGCGCGTAGGCGCGCAGCTGCGCGTCGGCACACGGAGCGGGCTGGAGTAGGCGCGGGCGCGCGGTGCCCTGCGCTCGCGGCGGCTCGGAGTGCTCGAACCCGCGGTGGTGGTCGTCCGGCGCGCCGTGAGCGTCGCGGGTGAACACCACAATACGCAGTCGACTTCTTCAATTTTCTGTTACCGAAATCCTGTTCACTTCTCTGCAGGCTTCTCACTCAATCCGCGCTCCCCCCTATTCACTTCACTTCTTTCTCCACATTCGGCTAGCTTTTCATGCCGACTTTTTCACCTCTCTTCAGCGTATACCCGATGTTTTTAATTTCCGGTTGCCGAATTCACTTCTCACATTTTCTTCTGCTTGTACATAGGGCACCTACACCCAGTGGCACATACTGTAAGATAATTTATACCCCTAAAACTGAAAATGTGTGTAAATTTGTCTATAACTCTCACCCCGCGGGTGTACGTTGTATAAATCACACCCTAAGGGTGTGAGTTATAAGCGCATTTACACCCTTTTTCACAATTAAGGGCGTAAAAAGGGTGTAAATTACCTTGTCGTGCACACCCATTCTGGAGGATCGGCCAAGAATGACCACACAGCATGTCCAGTTGCACATATACACCCAGTGACCCAAGCTGCCTGTTCGGGCACGTACATAACCAGTGGCCCAATATCGCATGAAGGAGGAGGAGGAGGAGGAGGAGGAAAAAACATTATTTAAGGCGGTTATGTATACCTGCGGACAAGCCGGAAAAAAAAAGACGTGCATTCCCAAAGGATGTTAATCGCATTAAAACAGAAAGTGCGGCAAAATGACCACTATATGGGGTAAAGGAAGAAACAACGTAGGCACTGTGTTTTCAAACAAACACACAAACAGCGGACAACACAAACGCAAAGCGCTTGTGTTGTCTACTCCTCACTTTGTCCTCGTTTGTGCGCGCTTGACCGTGATCGGCCGTGTGTAACCAACTACCCCAAAAGTCGGTGCTCTTGAGCTGTATTCTGTCTTTCAATACGTGGTCCTCTTTCTGGGCTGTTACTTAATGCGATAGCATTCTTTGCCTATACTTTCCCCGGCTTGGTGTCGGTGTCTTTCCTTCTTTCTAACCTCTATCGACTTGCGCAGGGCGCACTCCACAACGATAAAAGTGAGAGCGCGAACTCTTGTAATTGACAATGAAAAAAAAAGAAAAGAAAGATAGAAGAACGCCTTATTTCTGTAATATTGGCGCTGTTGGCTAAGAAATAGCGCCGTAGTTAAATTTGATGTCAGCTATGTTGAACCAGAATTCCCCAGTATTACCAGACGGCCAAAATCTGGTTGCGGTCGGGATGCCGGGTTTAGTGAAGCTTTCGTGAAAAGGTCTATAGGCGCTGTGCGTAGTTTGTGGTGGTTCTGCGACACGTGGATGTGTATTAGCATCGTAAGCCTACTTCTTTCCCTACAGACTGTAAATGAGTGTCTTCAGCAAAACGGTACGTTGCTTCATAGCTTGAATCCCAATCGCATTAACGTCGACAGCTGTAAGGAAATGGGTTCTGCCGGACGGACGGACGGACGGACGGACAGGGACCTTTATTGAGGTCCTAAGGGACTCAATAAAGGTCCTAAGGGAAGCCAAGCCTCTGGCCTCTTTCACGGGCCCTCTGAACGGTCGTGGACCGGATGTTGAGCTCGGTACTTGAGGTGGCCTCGTCCCAGTCCTGTTCGCTGGTGAGTGTCGTATCCCGTAATGCAGGACACTGCCAGAACATATGAGCTAGAGTGCTAAACTCCTCCCCACAATCCGGGCCCTGTGGATCAGTTCCTGTGTTATGCCGGATCTTTCTTTTTTCCTGAATGCATTGCTCGGCTAACTAAACGCACTAGTGCGAAGAAATACGTTAGCGACTGCATAGGCTGCAGAGACAGCTGTCAAATGATTCTCAACATACTAGCAAAGCAAATGATTTCGAGGGACGGGAAGTGGGTCTGCTCGACTCCCAAGACGTGTGTATAGGCAGCGTGCGCTCGCAACGTTCGCTCCGTCACGTTACGCGGAAGCTTTTTCGGTGTGGTACGTAAGCGTGCCCGCTCAGCTCGCGCAAAGTCTCGTTACGTCGCCGTATACTTACGCTGCGTGGGGGAGGCCCGCGTTCGCGCGCGCGGTTGTTTCCCTTATCAACGTGCGCGCGCTATACTTAGCCACTTAAACCCTCACTTCTCCCCCCCCCCCCAAGGCCAGATCCATGCCGCATACACTCGTGTAAAGACAGCACCTCCTTTTATCCCCTTCGGTTACGAGTTACTGCCAAGCGCTCTTATTATGTCCTCCAGCATTATGGTAGCTAGATATTTCTTTTTGATACGGGACGCTTTATTTTAAAGGAAACTTTCATACCGTTGACTCCGTTGACTTTGTAGATAGATAGATAGATAGATAGATAGATAGATAGATAGATAGATAGATAGATAGATAGATAGATAGATAGATAGATAGATAGATAGATAGATAGATAGATAGATAGATAGATAGATAGATAGATAGATAGATAGATAGATAGATAGATAGATAGATAGATAGATAGATAGATAGATAGATGGATGTTGACAATGATGATAAAGATGCTGACAAGAAAGATGTGCGTACATATTGAAGTCCAGCAAGTAGTGGCATCTCAAGCGCCTTACGTACAGACCAGGTGTCCGGGCACTTGCCAGGGGCACAGTATACCAGGGTATTTCTTCTACTGTGGAATGCTTTGTTTAAAAGGCACTGCCGTATCACTGCCCCTACCGTTTTAAATATACGTTACGGGACTAGACGGGCACTAGTAGCAAGACAAATGCCAATGGTTTCGCTAATTAACTAAAATATTACTAATCCCCGAACACATGGTGTAATTGCAAAATAAAACAGAATTAAGACGTGTCTGTTAAAACTAGCGCCACTTACGAGATATATCCGTCCCGAAAATGTAATAAAAGATGTCTCGGCGTTCATCCAGTTAAGATCACCCCGAACTGTTAGAGGCATGCTTTTGGGGAAAATGTTAACTGGAACACTGATGTATTTCTTTTACCAGCACATGCTGAAATTTGAGCATCCATGACTTCACTACTCATCAACTTCGCTTTCACTATTACAACGCGTGTACTAAAGTGATTAATAAAAAATCATTTATCAAATTTTCAGTAATTAGCCGCAATTATTGTCGAAATTCTTCGTGATACTTATGTCCGCCTAGCTGCATGGCTGATCTGCATTAAGTGTAGGGGCCTAGGCGTCACAGTTTCTTGTAAAAGAAAGTGTCGCACATAAAAAAGAAACACCCGATTTATTTACCTGGAAACACGGCATTAAGTTTGCAGAAAGAATTTCGGACGTGTAAGCAGAAATGTTCATGTCACATCAGGCCGATCGTACTTATTACAACATTAAAACTGAAATATATGTTGCAAGTGAACGCGTTGGTTCAAATTTTAGTTGACGGCCTTCTGATGCCAGCAACACCAATTAACACCATGATTCAGACAGAGCAATACATGGAACCTCTTCTCAAGCCTGGTAGTGCGCCTCTGAAGTTGCCATCGTCTTGCATTACTCTTCGCCCGAATTCGGCTTACGATGTTGGTTTTGGTTAGCAGAGGGTTAACTTCACACTCAGCGCTACGTTAAACGTTTTCAGCTCGTCGTCACTAGTCTGAATAGTCAAAAGTAGGTTGAGTCTCCATGCGTAGTCACCGCGACTGAAAGCGGTGGACATTTAATAGATCGGATTTGGGTGATTTAGGCGCCTTTATAGGCCAACTGCGTGTAGGAGGTCATGTCGAGGTGCCTCGCGTCCTCAGTCATGCGCCACTTCCGGCGAGGGAGAATAGCGACGCTTCTTTTTGTCTTCTTCTTTCACCTCCGATTTCCACGGGGCGCAGACACAATGCCTAAATGAAAAGATGGACTGAGTCTGCACCTCCTACACAGAAACGACTGTAGCATACTTTTACCGCAGTGCGCTTACAAATGCGATACGCTACTGTTGCATTCGTGTAAAACGCAGCTTTAGAACCCATGAACCTACCAGCTTCCTTCAATATTAGTTTTCTGACAATTTGTTGTTGGTGCTGTGTTTTTTCTTTAATTTTGAGCGGCGAAGGACGTTAGAAAGTTTCCTAGCCAGCGTCGGCAGGCAACCACTGTCGGAGGAAGCTGTCTTCGGCACATGGCCCGACACTGCAACTTCAATGCGTGCAACTAAAGTGTTGTTGAAGTTTCCGCAGGACTCCAAGCTCGACGAGCGGCTCTAGCGAGGCAACTGTCTCATATACATAAGCACTCACCACTTCTCGTATCATCATCATCATCATCATCATCATCATCATCATCATCCATCCATCCATCCATCCATCCATCCATCCATCCATCCATCCATCCATCCATCCATCCATCCATCGATCCCAGTACTTCTGTCACCCCCCTTCCCTCTTCCCCAGTGCAGAGTAGCAGACTAGAGCGCACTAGCTCAGGTCGACCTCTCTGTCTTTCCTCTCAATACATTCTATTCAATTCAATCGAGCGGCGAAGTTGTGGGTGTACACTCCCCTTGCAGGAGTGTAGCCCTTACTCGAGTCTATGCGGTAGTACGAGGCCGAGGCATAAACCCCCTTCCCGAACCAGTGCGCCCCTCGGCTCTCGCGTGCGCATTCGCTATAGCATACATACGTGCCCGCGTGCTGGGCTGGGCTGGGCAGGGGCGCGGTCTATTTGCGCCGGCGAAACCGCGTACCGCCGCGTCTCGGAGCCGCTCCGCTGGAGGGAAGCGCTCGCCCTGCGAACGTTATACGTATATACACGTACACGTGCATGAACGCACGCACGTATTCGGCATCTCGTATGAGCGAGAGCTCCTCGACATCTAACGAAAGAAAGAAAGAAAAGAAAGAAGCGAGGCGGATCGTGTGTGTAGACTGAACGCACTGCAGCGGAACGCGCCCGTCTGCTGCCTGAAATATACGAGCGCGCGCGCGAGAGAGAGGATCGCAGCCAGTACGGAAGTGAAAGGTTTGCTGGATTGGCTCGTGGGCTGGTGCATCTTGGGGAAGAGCAGAAATAAGCGGAGCGAGACATGCTATTATATATATATATATATATATATATATATATATATATATATATATATATATATATATATATATATATATGACGCATTAAAATAGTGTTTTCGTTTGTCCGCAAACTTCTGACTGTTTGCGGATCCACCTAGTGGCGCCGAGCTCAACCAGACAAGCACAGAGCTATTACTGAGGTTTGAGGTAACCAAGTGTGTTCTACTTCGGCGTAAATTTTCGGCAGCGGCCGTAGTCGTGAGCACGTTTGCTTTTTTAGACTCTTTTGTTTCGGCGAAAACATTTATGTAAAACGAATACGTGTCCAAGGCTTTGTGGTTTTATGAAGCGTCGCAAGGTGTCGCTATCAGCGTTGTTGCTACCGTACACCTATCCTGTAACCCGGTAAGCTAAACCTGATTGAGATGGTCCGTGCGTCTTTAGACATATTAGACACCCCACTGGCTCGTACAGTAGTTGTGCGCACATTTGGGATAAAATCCATAGAGAGCGAAGTAATCTATGAGATGTCTGGAAGCAGTTGAAAGCCTATAAGCTTAATTACTTGCATCACTGGAGAAAGCCTGCTGAATAGAGGTATCAGAATTTGTACACCTTGTGATCAGCCTGGTCGGTTGGTATGCGTCTTATTGACGAGTAAGTTTAACAGCCGACACGGAAGGAACCACATGAGTCCTTGTGGCTCCACGTCCCTGTGGTTCTTCTTGTGGCCCCTGTTAAATCTGCCTTCCCACAAAGCTGTACAAATTGTAAAACTAAATTGAAATGGTTTATTTGTCTGTAGACATCTTATCCGGTGGTTATGCGCATATCTTAAGAAAAAAAACCATAAGCAACGAAGTGATCTACAATACGTCTAGAAGTGGTATATGACCATCCCACAAACATGTTTCGCTGCAGAAAGTCAGCAGAACAGGACTCGGAGTCGCTGTATTCCTTGTGCTATGTCGGGTCGATTGGTTGGTACATCTTCGTGACGAGTAGATTTCTTCATGCCCCTGCCATCCAATTATTGCGACCGACTGGAGATCCAGCGACTCAACCGCAGGATTTATCCCCCGCCTCACAAAAAGCTCAGCACTGAAGATGCCGTAGCTCTCCGACTTATACAGACCAACACATTTCCAAACCTACACAGATACAGTAAAATGTTCCCACATACATATCGCGGCATCTGCCCCTGGTGCGTCGACACACGCCCTACACTCTTTCACATCTCGTGGGGGTGCGAGGGCAAACCTCAACACTTAAAGACGCCTAGCACGTCATTTGAGCGGTGGGAGGTACAGCTGACTGGCGATACCCTGGCGGGACAAGAAGCTCTCGTCCAGCAAGTACGTCGAGAAGCCACGGCCAGTGGAGTCCTGGAATGAGGACCCCACCCACTCGACCTCAAGAGCAACCACCTCGATGGTCCGAATAAATGTTTTTTCTCTCTGTCTCAACAGCGCGGCACATGACACAGAAGGTACCGCAAGGATAGAGTTTTCTGTCCCAGTGATTCCTACCGTGTCCTGTGTCACGTTCTTGAATCTGCTTTTCACCAAGATTTCGCACATGTAAATATAGGTTGAAATGGTTTGTAGTACATACACATTTTATAGGCAACTTTGTCTTATGCACTGGTTATATGTATATTTAAGAAGAAAGCTTATGGGAAGCAAAACAATCAATACGATGTCTATAATGGTATAAAGGCGTAGCATATGTTTTTTAGACTAATATTGCAGGCTGTCTGTACACTGTGTACAGACGAGAGGCAGCCCACTCTAGTCGGGTACCCACGCAACATGCAAAGTAATCCATAACATCTCTCTAAGTGGTTTAGAGACGTAGCATAGGCTGCTCGCGTCCCCTTCAGTGTGTCTACAAACGAGAGGAGGCAGACTCGGTTACCCAGACAACATATGCAGTATACATGTGTATTTATGGGAACAAATTATATAAAGTAAACTAAAGCATATAAGACGTCTACAAGAGGTATGTAGACTTACCGTAAGCGTTTTGCCTGCCAGTAGGGCTACTCCCGTTCGGCTATGAGACAAACGAACATGTACTTGGTCTCACCGACGCAGTGCAGTGCGGAGAAGGCCAAGGCTCGTGCCAACCGATCGGAGAGAGAGAGATAATGACTGTGAAGAGGAAGAGGCGTTCTTCTCTGCAACCATTTGGAGAACGAGAGCCGGCTGTTTGTTCCAGACAAGGGAGAAGCGGATTACCCGTTTTGTGCTACTAATCCTTCTGTGATGAAGCTTCCATTCGGGCAGCGTAGCGCGAAAGAGGCGATCAAGGGCGGACAATGGAGATAACATCTCTATTTGGCTCTGTTTTCTGGTTGGCCGATGCGCCCCATAGCTTTCGCTTCAAGGTACGAAACACTTTGGTTGTTTATTTGTTAGCCGCGGCAGTATGGGAACTCCGGCTTCTGAAAAGCCGGCTGTTCCAAAATCACCCCTAAAACTAACAAAACAATTTTGGGCAGTTTCTCCCGAGGCGCCAAACATTGACTTCACGTTGCGCTTGAACATCAGTGGACGGCGTTCTAGCTATATACGCGACATGTTCGCGCTACGAAGCGCGCAAGGTGAATCCCACTGACTAAAAAAGAAACAGCGCCCCGCCGGCAGCTACCAGGCGTCTCAGAATGCTGCCGTGATGGGCGCCGCCATGGGCCTCGCAGTTGTATAGCACCGCGATGGTGCTCGAGATGAGATCGGCAGGAAACCGTCGGTGTTAGTCAGCGCCCGGCGAAACTATCTGATGACGTTAGTTAGACGATTGCTGCCCGCCCCGCTCAGACCAGCGCATGTACGCTGCAGATCGGCATGGAACACTAGTGTTCCTATAGTGCGCATGCGCACATGACAGCAGCGGAAGGCAGGACGCATTCTCGTGCTCGCCAAGCGAGATTCAGCGCAGCGCTGTCGGTTGCTTCGCCGTTTATGCAGCCGAACGCGGCTTGCATGTCCCCCGAGATTCCCGTAACCTCCGCGCGCGAATCGCGCATGCGCCGTCAGCGGGACGTCACGACAACGGCGAGGCCGACGACGCGAATGCGCCTCAAGCGTTCGTGCAGTTGCTATAGCAATAAAGGCGCCAAGCAAGAGAACAATTTTTCCAGACAAAGCAATCAGAATTTGTTACGAGAAATCAACCTTGCTTACGAAAAGTATGACATCAAGTGACGAATACATACGTAGCTATATGCCTAACGTCTAAAGTCCACGAACGACCTGTGACCAGCGGCTATTCATGTCGAAACGTTGATTTGATAGCAAAGCACCCAAAAAAGAAGTAACTGTATCATCTAGCCCAGCGACACTAATTTGGAATTACGCAGGCTGAAACGACAAGACTAAACGGATTAACCATTTCGTCAACGTTCAAGGTGATCACTCTTGCACATTCATGACTGTGTATCAGCGCGAAATCGGGGAAATGGAATTATAGCACTAAGCAGCGACCGATCAATACAAACAATATACAAGGAACGTGGTCAGCAAGATATCTGCTGCAAAAGATGAATATATTTGCAAAACGTCATATTAGCATATATATATGTATACATATAATATGTACATATATGTATATGTGCCACACATATTCTACGGAAAACGAGGCATGTCTGTTTCAACCTACACTCCATTTAGTGTACGTGGTATACGACTTGTGCATATATCATTCGGTTAGACGCATGGATAGACGTCAAGTTAACTCTCCGTTGCGGTGTTGTTATATCTCTATTAGTCTCCTTGTTACTTTATTTATTTCATTATTATAATTATTTTCCTCTTTTTCGCTCTATAATATGCAGAAATCCAGCAGTCGAAGTACTCTCTACCTCTATTTCTACAGAGAAAACCATTTATAACAGATAAGAACTGAGCTGAGGATAGGCTAACACCCTTGTAAACGTCACTTTACACGCGTTTACATTTCCTGTATATTTTAATCCCGCGTTTGAAAAAAGAAGAAAAAATAAACCAGTTGCTAGTCTGCGCTCGTATTGTGTACTTCCTCTCGTCTTTCGTCCGGGTTGCGCTGCCCACCCATAGGAACATGTTCAATCACCAACTCGCCCAGCTTGCTGTGTTAATTCAATTCGTTCCAAGTGGATAGGCCTCCATTTGGAGCGAATTCTCAGGACTATACACCATTTTCGAGATATTTCCATCCCTCCCCCTCTCCCTTTATCCATCCATCCATCCATCCATGCATGCATGAGTATAGCCGTTATTTTATTTCCTCAAAACTTATCTGCCTAACTTGTACCGCTATCTATGAGTAATCAAGCGAACGAGCACAGCGAAGGATGAAAGAGGGCGATAGTTAAGAGCGCGAGGAGGAAAGCGGAGGAGGAGGGTATGGCAAAAGCGTGAAAGGAGAAGCGTAGTGCCGCGCAAGACGGGCTTGCGGCGACGACCGCTACGAGATGGCGCCAGAGTAGCACGCCGTCGTCTGTTCACCGGTGGCATACACGACGAGCGCGCGCACAGATACCATATATGGAAACAAAGCGCTGCATGAGCGGAGGTCTTCCTGCAGCGGCTACTGTGAATCGTGCCCACGCGTCCCCCACGCGCTGCCTCCCTCGCGATCTCCCGGTTTAGCGAGGCAGTTGCGCCACACTTCGCTCTGTTTGCAGCGTGCCGCACGAGACAGATGGCCCGCCCCAGTCAATATATCCCGAAATAAAAGAACGTGTAGCGGCAGCAGCATCGGCGTCGCACGAGAGTTGACGTAGACGCTCGCGTCTACACGAGGCTGGAGCGGCTGGCACGCTCCGGCACGGGCTAGCGTTCCGAAGGAGATTAATTAAAAAGAATGCTACGCTAAGCGATCGAGTGTTGGTGCTTCCTCTCCTGCGAGAGCCCGACTTTACCGGTCTACGTGGTCGCTCGTCGCCACAAACGTATAGAACTGCGCTCAAATTTCGCACGAGGGATTATCGTAATCGTAGGCGATTTTTTTCAGCCAATATTCTAAACGTCCCTTGATTATCTCAACTGATGACCGGCTGATGCTTCAGTCCACTTTGGTGTACTATACCTACGGACCTGACTGGATGAATCCCTTCGCGTTTCATTAGGATGTGCTGAGTGGTGTCCGAATGTTCGCTGGAGCATACACATGCCTCCATGCTGTTGCGAATACTTGCTCCGGTATGTTTTTGTTCTTAGGCAACCAGCTCGAGCCTCAAGTAGCAAGACACTGCTTTTTGTGTTATCGCACGCATTTTCCCTTCTAATTTCTTCCTTCCCGTTCTTGTAATTCATCTTGGTATTTTTTTGTTTCCAACCTTTGCCCCCAATCCGTGCTCTTTTTCTCTCTCACTTTCTTTTTTTTTTCTTCCTGATGACTTCTAGCTGTCTATTTACACTTTCAGTTACCACGTGCTTGGTTGCCAACTTCCTTGACCTCTTCCTTCATTTTGTGTGCACGTTTTTCAGGTACAAATACGTGCGCACTTTAGCCACTCGTTTATCTTCATCCATGGTCCCGAGACTTTCTTCAAAAGTGATTTTGCTCTGCGCTTACCTCAAAAGAGGCCCAGCCCGTGTCACTCTGCACTGCCCAATTTGCGGCTTTACCGTGGGTTCCCAAATCCAACCGGCCTACCAATGTTTGCTCAACTTCCAACCGCAACAAGATGTCCGATATCCAGGAACGACGCCTCCAAACCCCCTGGCGGTGTTTTTGACCGTACCAGCGTTGTGAGACGCCCGGCAGCTGCCAGGGTGATGTTCCTGCTCCGCAGTACAGTGGCCGTGTACGAACACGTTTGCACAGCGTAATATTAGAACACAGCCCGCTGAGCTCGAGCGCAAGGCTAAACCTCGATATCGCTATCAGTGGTACGGGCATAGCTGCAGATTTTATCGTCAAGCCAATGTTAATCGGGCCCTCCACCACACGCCGCTGTCCCGTCTACATATACGTAGACACGCAAGTGCTTTGGCATCATGACAAGCTTCCGTTTATGATAACGATTTTCACATGCCGCCGACAGAAGACATCGCAGGTGAAGGCGACGAAGGGACTACTCCGGTTCTTGAAACAGACGGGATTGGACAAGCGGCTGTGACAGTGATATCACGTACCATGCCAGATTGATGGACTCCAATGGACGCTGTGTGTGTGCTGTGCTATGTGCTCTCTCTCCCTCTCCCCTTCCCCATCTTTCCTCTCACCCATCCCTCTCCCATGTGTAGGGTAGCAAACCGGTCAAGCTAGAGTGGTTAACCTCCCTGCCTTTCCTTCTCCACTTTTTCCTTCCTTCCTTCCTTCCTTCCTTCGTTGACAGGCGATCGCCCTTTCTGCGAAAATGCAAACACGTTTGAAATAAGCAAACAAATGATTCGCAGTAAATTCGATGGCCTCCATCAGTTCATTCTATTTCGCCTAACCCTCCAACGAAAAGTTATGCACACAGACGGGTATGCGCGAGCGCGTCGCCCAAGGTCAATGACTGGATCAAGGACTCATCGTCCACACGCGACAACTGACCAAACACTTAATGCCAAGTGAAGATGCGTGCCAAATATACGCGAGCGTTAAGTGTCACGTCTATCACTTCGTAACGCCCACCAAAACAGGATGCACGACACTTGACCGACGACCGAACCCTTCATAAATAGCGAAGCCAAGCAAGTAGTTCGTGCCAGCGAGCTGTCTCAACCGTTCACTCCCACGCCGTCAAATGACACGCCTATCGGAATTCGTACGGAAATAAACTTATTTTTCTCGTCTCCCCCAAGGTCGGGGATCGAACTTTCGTCGAATTCTCAGCTGTCATCCGCGAGACATACCAATGTGTAGCGCTCGTAAGCCACCCTGCCTGTGACTCCTTCGTTGACACGTGGTGCCTGACTATGCCAACTTTCCTCGAATACGCCCTAGGACGAAAAAAAAAAGCGCCATCAAAAGCATACGAGTGTTTGGCATACGAGTGTTTCAAACATCCAGTCGACACTCACTCCGTTCACTTTCATGACGGACACATGACACTTGACCAAGACCAAGTTTCAACAAAACCTTGACACAAGGGTAAACCTACGTTGTACATGTGTTAGGCTTCGAGTCAACGGCTCGACCAATGAAATGACATTGCAGACGCGTCCCGCTTTACCACGCAAACTTTCGTCAAAGCACCAACTATACAGAGGGTAAACATTATGAAGCACAGGCACACAAGCGTTGAGCGATAAGTGATAAGCGCTCTCTGCGAGCGACGCGCAAGCTACAATTCGCTCGATTTAAACCAAGCCTTTCTTCGCAAAACAAGGCATGCCCCCCTCCCCCCCTCCACCCCTCCACCCAGAAGCGCTCAAGCGTTTCGTGTAAATTCGGCCACTTCACGCTGACGCATGACGCTCCTCCGTCTGATACGGCACAAAAGGGAAGATTTTTTGTTTGTTTGGGATCTCTCTATAGATGTCCATTTTTCGTCCAATCTTCAATTCTTCGATAAAGAAGACGAGAAAAAAAAAAGTAAAAGGCCACACCCGCATTAATGTTTAAGCTTCTCAGTCCAAGGACACTCGACCAGTGACTCCTTCGTCGAGATAACGACGCGCTCGAACGTATCAACTTTCGCCAAACCGACGACTACGAAGGGTAAACATGCGTGCCCCAAAGAAGACACACACGCCCCCGTACAGCGATAAGTCGACAGCTCACTCTAGGACCCTCGCGATGGGCAAACTACGCTTTGGCCAATCTAATCCCGCGACCAAGCAAGCCCACCACTCCGCAGACAAGCTCGAGCGTTTCCCGCGAAGTCGGAGTCTGCCCGCTGACGCACGACACTTCAACGGGACTCGATACAAAAAAAAAAATAATAATAATAAAATAAAAGAAGAAGCTCTTTGTTTGGGACCTTTCTCAAGCAGGCCAACTATCGCCCGACCCTCAACTATTTGTCAACAGAAACGAAAAACAAACAAACAAACAAAAAGGTTCGTCTGCACCGAGACACGTGAGTGGGTCTACGACTCCCGACCAATGACTCCTCTTCCTCCTCCTTCTTCGCCGTCACGTGACGCGCCCGAGCGTGTCAACTTTCGTCGAACACCTCTCCTCGATTACGAAAAGCAAGCGCGCAAGCATGTACGAAGCGTCTTTACTTTTTCATGTATTTTTTTTCAAAGCTTTCAAAAGCTCGGCTCTCACGTAAAAGCGTGCGACGCGCTCCCGTCAACTCGACCCAGCAACGCCCCGTCGCCGCCGTCCCACGCAATGCGTCGACCTTGGTCCTCGAACCTCCCCCTTTTCCTCCCGCGTCTCCTCCGGTAACAAGTCCGTGAGCCGTCGCGGTGGCAGCAGGCAAGGGCGAACCGTAACAGGACCGTGGGCGAAAAGAAGAAAGAAAACGCGACACGCAACACATACCCACAGAAAGACAGACAGACGCCGGCGACGAGAGGCCTACCCGAAGCCTGCCCCTCCCCTCTCCCCCCCCCCCCCTCTTACTCCCGTCACCAGTTCCCTTCCTTCTCTGTCGGCGAGTATGCAGAGCAGCGGAATATGAGAACCTTCCTGACGAAACTCTCGAAACGGACGAAAGTCGGGCGGAAAGAAGCCCAGACCACTGTTCTTTTCTGTACGTATGCCTACAGTCCACGTACGGCCCAGACGTGTTTGAGCACTCCGCGTATTTCCCGTGTCCTGTCGTTGAGCGCCCAAAGTAGGCGTGCGAGCGTTCGTGATTAGAGTGGATCGCACGCGGCGCAGAAACACGAGATGGGCAGGAGCTGACGCAAACGTTGTGCTGACTTACAGAGAACTCACAGGGAAAAAAGAAACTGATTTCCCTCGTAATCACTCGTTTCCCTGAATATTGCGCGTTTGTCCAAATAAAGGGCGCGTCACCAGTCGGGACTCAAATGGCTGACTAAGTGCAAAAGCTTCAGATGCCGGAGTATGTTGAGATGCTTTATTAATGTAGAAATTCATCTCTCCTCCTTGGTCAGTACCTCTTTCATCCTTTTCTTTCACTTGGACAGTCATGACTGCTCAGCCGCGTACTATACACGTACAAAACGACAGGCACAAGCGCTGGCTTCCGTGTGAAAAAGTGCAATGCTATACACTCGTGCGTGACAGTGCAGATAATGCGTGCACACAAATATACCCAAGAACATGCATCCAGGTTACAACGACGGCAGACGCAAGAGTAGAGCAGAGAAAATTATCCGAAGCTTTGGGTCAGACGACAGAGCAACCTTCGTAGACGCGGCTGAATACCCAGACAGAAATAGCTATGTAGCAGTAATCGTAGATCACACCCGAAAACCCCGTACGAGCGTATCAGTTAATACCAAACATTCCGAGACCGCAGAGGAGGTAGCCATTGCACTAGCATTGGTCTCCACGAATGCTCAGTACATCATTAGCGATTCTCAAGCGGCCATTAGAAATTATGCGAAAGGTAGGATCTCTTCTGAGGCATGACATATCATCAGAGTCAATGAAGCAAAGTTCTCCAATGCAGAGAAGAACGGCAGGCAATTGATCTGGTTCCCAGCGCATACGACTCCAGACATTCCCGCAGTCAACCTCAACGAGGTAGCACACCGCGAAGCTCGAGGTCTTACTCGCCGAGCTGAGCAAAGAGTGACTTCCATCGGTCAGGAGAACGCGGAGGAGGAAATCTGGAGAGAAAAAGACATATTAACAAGATTTAGTGACATTACCAAATTCTATCAAAATCGGAGGCGAGTATTACCACCGCCTCACACTAAACTGAACAGAGCTGAGTCCGTTACTTGGAGGCGACTACAAACAGAAACTTATACGAGTCCCGTGCAACTAAAAACTTTCTACCCCGATATATACGAGAGCGATATGTGCAAGCTATGCAAATCTGTTAGAGCCACCCTTCAACACATGTTGTGGGGATGTGAAATATATCAAAATAAAATGGCAGTCTCCCCAGAAAATCTACGGGCGCGGTGGTCGGCCGTGCTGCTCAGCTCAGAACTCCAAGACCAACTTTGGGCCGTCCAGCGAGCCAAGGAAGCCACACAGGAGCAGCAGCTCCCAGTGGCCATCTAGGCGGCCCCAGGCCCGGGCCTCTCAATCGCCGGATTCCAAATAAAGTTATCGCATCGCACTCCGTGACAGTGCAAGCGCTCGTGCTTTCTTACGAACCCCTTTTCGTAACTGTAAGCCAGCTTTCCCTCGAGGCAGCTGCACGAATATAGTGACGGCGTATAGTCAGTTTCGCGACCATAGCGCACGAGCCGTTTGCCATGTCATGTGACGTGCTAAATCGCAGACATTGCTCTCGTTATGAAACCACGTGCGCAAGACGACGATGATGGTTTTCATGATCTTCATCTACGGCTCGCGCCCAGTGCGAAGGTAAGCCAAGAAAAGCGGCGGCATGAGGTATCGTAAAATAACGACGAGAAACAAAAAAGAATGCCAACTGAAAGCCTGAAAAAAACAACAATATGTTTCAGTGTCGCCCTAAAACGCTGCGCTAAATATCTAGAGAGATATATAGAAATATCTAAAGAGATATGTTCATGCATTCCTGCATGTGTGTGTGTGGGTCTATGCGTCCGTGCACAGCTTTCTAAAGAACCCACCTCTCACCTCTTCAGTTACTCTAATTCCAAGAGACCATTGCCTTAACGGAACGGAACCAAAGTTTCTCTGAAACTCTGTACGTGGCGCCCTCTGTGGGACTCTCAGACCGTCGATGTTCAACCTCGCAAATCAGGCACGAAATGGCTACAGCCGGGGGCGATTTAAGAATGCAGCGGCAAATACACCTTTTCCCAATTGGGACAGAACTCATATAGATAGCCCAGCCAATCACGTTCGCACATTTCCGTGACATCACGGCAAAAACAAATTTCTCAATTTATGTATATATATACGACAGACAGACAGACAGACAGACAGACAGACAGACAGACAGACAGACAGACAGACAGACAGACAGACAGACAGACAGACAGACAGACAGACAGACAGACAGACAGACAGACAGACAGACAGACAGACAGACAGACAGACAGACAGACAGACAGACAGACAGACAGACAGACAGACAGACAGACAGACAGACAGACAGACAGACTATTTTCACCGTTGCTACAACGTGACGATTGATTACAACGGATAAAACAACGGACGAAGGAAGTCGACACGGGACAACCACGTAGGCGCGGGAATCATGTATAACCAACTCGCCCACCAGCAAGTGCTCAGTGACGATTGCACAACCTTTCAAGCAGACAGACTTCGCACAACTGACAATAGCGCGCTGGAAATTAGCTCGATAGCAAAGACGGGAAAGACTAGAATACAGATGGTCCGGTCTCGGTACTCGTTTAGACAACGTGCAATCCGAGTCTAGGGAGGTCATTCTTCTTACCGCTTCCTGGAACGCTGGGGATACCTGTGACCCGTGGCCGACACCCTTCAGCCGGAGTCTGTGACCCACGAGTTCGTTGAATCTTGCGCGAGACGCCAGGGCGGCATTACGGAGGCATTTGGTTCCTCGAAGAGTGGGACGCCGCAAGTGGAAGGATTTCGCCACGGTTAATTGAGAAAAGGCAGACGCAAACTGGGATGAGTCACGGGGCATCAGGCGCGGAACCAAGCGAGCGCGCGCACACGGCGATGGGAGAGAGAGAGAGAAAGAGAGAATAGAGGAACAGACAGATGGGAAGAAGCGCGACCACTATCAACGCAGGCATTATGCACAGAAAGATGACCTTATCAAATGGATTCTTAATGAATTTTAGGGTCTTACGATCCAAAACCACGATTTGATTCGGAGACACGCCGTAGTGGGGGACTCCGAATTAATTTTGACCACCAGGGGATCGTGCCCCCAGTGCCCCCCAGTGCCCCCCAGTGCACGGGACCGTGCCCCCCAGTGCACGGGAGACGGGCGTTTTTGCATTTCGCCACCATCGAAACACGGCCGCCGAGGCCGGGATTCGATTCCGCGACCTCGGCCTTAGCAGCGCAACACAGCAGGCGCAAGGCCACCGTGGCGGGTTGCCTTATAAAAGAATTGGAAGGCAAGCATTTAAGAGCGTCTTTCGGCTCGGAATAGTAATCAGTTGCTGGTGTCTGTCTGACTGACTGGCGATGCTTCCATTCTTCCTTCAGTCAGTCAATCACATGTATGTATGTATGTATGTATGTATGTATGTATGTATGTATGTATGTATGTATGTATGTATGTATGTATGTATGTATGTATGTATGTATGTATGTATGTATGTATGTATGTATGTATGTATGTATGTATGTATGTATGTATGTATGTATGTATGTATGTATGTATGTATGTATGCATGCATGCATGCATGCATGTATGTATGTATGTATGTATGTATGTATGTATGTATGTATGTATGTATGTATGTATGTATGTATGTATGTATGTATGTATGTATGCATGCATGCATGCATGCATGCATGCATGCATGCATGCATGTATGTATGTATGTATGTATGTATGTATGTATGTATGTATGTATGTATGTATGTATGTATGTATGTATGTATGTATGTTTGTATGTATGTATGTATGTATGTATGTATGTATGTATGTACGTATGTATGTACAGTTGAATTCAGAAGTCTAGAGACTACGGAATTACCCAAAAAAATCTTCTAGCACAGCTGCGCAACGTGAAATCGTGTTAAGGCATGACGCTGGTCGAGCCGGCGCACGTAGAACTTTTGCACTCTACTGTACACCCGGCCACAAAATATTACGGACCATGAAATCTGAGAAAAATCTGGATATCTCCGCAGCCTCACAACACAGCCTAATATTAGCATTTCGGGCCTCCACTAGAATATGCTAGAAACATCTTCGTATACAGTATTAATGGCTACTGCTACAGGCTGCTCGAGAATTGAATGTTTTCCAACATCCTGTGGTCCGTAAACTTTTGTGGGCAGGTGTACATACATACATACATACATACATACATACATACATACATACATACATACATACATACATACATACATACATACATACATACATACATACATACATACGATTAAAAATATAAATCCAAGTTTAATGAGAAAAGCAGCTAGGGCTCGTTTTAGCACACACAATAAACAACTCTTTCCATCAGCGGGGTTATCTCAATTCATGCTCTGAGCGGTTGTCTGTCCCTTTAAACGTGGATATATATGTGTTTTTAATTCTTCGCGAATATTCTGCAAATAAAGATGTTTTCAATCAATCGCTAAACATTGCGAGAAAATGAGTGATGGGCGGCTTCCACAATTTGGCGACGCGGGCTTTGGGCATCGCTCTCACTTCTCAGCGTTGCTGGAGAAGGGACTCTTATTTTTTACAGGCTGGTCAAATCGAAAAATTCTGCTTACCAAACGTCTACCCGAGTTTGGAAGTAACCGGTACAGGCGTAAACACTACCGAGGTTGAGCTTTTCGTTGCGCCATAAAAAACTGGATGCTTAAAAATATATTAGCCCCTATAAGAGCAACCGTTACCTCAGGTTACCGTGCAGCACGGGCTTCGAGATTCGAGATATTAGCTTTAATCTCGGAGGACATGAACGCAGCGTCGGAAAGAAACAGCCAGCAGCACTGCATTGTCCTTGTGCAGCGAAGTGACATCAAACAATATTATTGCCAACAGCTATGCATTGTCTACTATCGTGTTAAATGGCCACCAGGCCTCATCTGAAATCCTGGATTTTCATGGGCGCCGCCATATTGCCTAGGCAGTGGCTCCATCTATGGGCAGACGGCATGTTCGCTTAGCCGAGCGCTCCGCGCTGTATGCCAGGTATACGCTCGGCCGTATGATAGGATAGGAATAACTTTAATAAAGTGCCGGCAACCGACGGTTTAACGCGTCGTGACGCTGGCCAAGCGTCGACCCGGAGTTAAACTCTACTCTGCACTACACCAGTTGGGCCCGTTTTTAGGGGGTCATGAGGCTTGTGCGTTTCGAGCGCACCCCAGGCCTGCTGGAAGGCCCATAGTTGTGTGTCCTTATCTGCAGACTGCAGTGCGCCTTGAAGTTCGGGCGGGTAAGGTAAGGGTAAGTCCTTGAGGTAGCTGCCATCGGGAACCTGGCACAGTTCCACATGATGTGCCATTGGTCCGCCGGACCCGCTGCACAAACACCGCACAGCCCACTCGGATAGAGCTCTGGGTGAAGCACGTCCAGCATTGCGGGGGCGAGGAGTCACGCGGTCTGTATCTGCCTTAGGATTACGGCCTCCTCCCGACTGAGTGCCGGGTGGGGAGGCGGCATTGTCTGTCGAGCTAAGCGGTAACACTTGGTTACTTCGGCATAACTGGTCAATCCGTTCTTCTTTTCGAACCACCACACGGAACGGTCACTCTCGGGGGCGTGGAAGGTAAGCGCTCGCGCCGCCGAATGGGCCGTCTCGCTGTGGTTCGGTGAGGATGCGCACTCGCCGGCGTGAGCCGGGAACCACTTGATATACGGACGGTGCTGCCGCGGTCTTGAAGTTGGAGCTTGCCGATGAGGCGGTCGCCGGCGCGCATATTCGCCCCTTGGCAAAGTTGCGCACGGCGTTCCTCGAATCACTGAGTACGGTGCGGCATTCGGCCTCGGTGATCGGCCGTAGTTTCTGGTGGTTGGTTTCGCGTTCGCGCGATTTATTTAGTATGACGTGGCACGTCTTCTACGTGGGAACCGGTTATGTGGGACGTACTGAAGTGATTCAAGTCGGCATGGCCGGAGTTTCTGCTGGCGTTGGGTACGGAGCACCCAGTGCAATGCGTGCGCGCGTATTTGAGCAGACAATCGGCCTCGGACATCAGTTGTGTATTCCTGACAATTAGTTTAACGAATGTGACCTTACTGCAGCCCTCTCATTGTAACTATAAGATCTGGTTTACCAGGAATGAGTAGTCATACGAAACATAGGACGGTTCTAACAGTGTGGGCACAGTTCTACCGTGGAACAAGTTGTGCTGTTCACTGTGACAAGCGTTCAAATTGTCATCTGCAGATACATTGTGCGACTACCTCGCTTGTTGGACGAGATTTTCTCCTCACGAATAGGAAAGCTTTTGTTAGTTATAACAGCGTGAATGAACAGCGTGAGTCACAGTTGCCGAGTGGTCGAGCAACCCAGCTGTAAACTGCACGAGCGTCCGAAGCAGCGGTGGATGCTGGGCAATAGATCTGTTTCTTGTGCAAAGCGCATGGCCGAAGCATGCGGCATGAAGTTGCGAGGCCTTACTGCGGCATTAGCTAGTTTTTGTTGTTGTATTTTTCGCCTAAAACGAGGATGAAAATAGCTTTATTTTATTTTATTTTTCGGTCTTGTTCGTTCCGTCCACTACGACACACTCACCCGTTTCATGAAAATTGTGTCGTCACAAATAATAGTCGGATTCTTTTTATGCGATACCTTTGGACATTACTAGTTTACAGGGAAAAAAGAAGGCAACGCAAAAGCACAAAGCATATTTGTACACAAGTACGAAACACTACCTACAAGTACGAAAACGGGCGTAAGAGACGCAGAAAGCATCTGTCTACGCCCTTAAAAATGGCAGAAATCCCCACCGAAATTAATTTGGTTTAATAAATGAACAATGCTCTTGAAGGTGGTGTGAAATATTTAGGTAGCGTTTGTTGTTCAGTTGTGTGATTCCGTAGAGAACAACGTCTAGCTTTAGGCTTAGGTGCTGTAGAAAAATTAAAAAAAAAATACGTTCTATTTTTCCAAAGTTATGAAACACGACATTGCGGTAACTAATTTCAGTAGCGGTGGCACACGCACACTTCGGTTCCGTAGACTTCGCTCCATAGCCACGTAACGTTGTTCGTGAGTGCGTACCCTTACAGAAATAATGCATAGTATTCAACTGCATCTCAACACACATTCTATTGAAGGAAACTACCTGCTGTGCCACTGTCCACGATATGCCCCCGAAAGACAAGAACTTGCTAACAATCTCCGACAACTGGACAATCGGCCGCTTTCCGTGCAGGTGCTGCTGCATCGGCCCATAAAGCGGTGAAGGCACTTTTGTGCTTCCTGCGGACGACGCGCTTTTGTGAGCGTCTGTGACTATTAGTGCAATTACTGTTAGAACACACGCGTCAGCGAACGCACCGCTAATTTCCTTCTTTCCTTCCCTCCTCGCTCTCCCTGCCATCTTTGTTTTCCCCTTTCCCATTCCCCCGGTGTAGGGCAACCAACCGGACGTTATTCTGGTTAACCTCCCTGCCTTCTGCTTTTCTTTTTCCTTCCTCCTCCTTGAAGGAAACAGCAAATCAAAAAAATGGCTGTGGCTTAGCTAAGGTTAAGCCCAGGATGCGAAGCATACTAGCCTTTATTTTAGTTGTTGAACCACTGTTTAGCCTGGTGAACTGCTGTTGCTTGGCTATATTTGGTTCGGCTAGACGAAGAAACAACTCATGCGTTACTCTTCTTCGCCTTCAAGAGTGGAACGCGACAGCGTTCCCGTCGACCCGCCAAGGGGTGTAAGACAATGGGCTATGACGCAGCGACTATGCGCTCCGCATTGGACGCGGTGAGCGTCGAGCAACGCAGCGTCCGGCGCGGCAACGAAATGTGCGCCTGAGCAAGCGACGCACGCCCACGGAGATTTCTTGCTTCGTGCGCACGCCTGAGCCTTAGAAACAGCTCGTTTCTAAGGCAACACCGCATTCACTAGAGGCGTTTTTGTACCGCTTTGAAGCATCGTACTCGTCGCTCAGTGGTAGCGTCTCCGTCTTACACTCCGGAGACTCTGGTTCGATTCCCACCCAGCCCATCTTGCAAGAGTTGAGCCAAAGCCACCTAGAAAATCAGTCTCTGTAGCACGCCGCAACCTTCGCTTCTCATTCCAACGAGCAGCTCTGTCTCCAAGAGGCATCTCACTTCGAGAGTGTCTAGCAGAGGCAAGCGCAGCTGCTTATATACCGCCGCGACGCCGCGAGCGACGGCGCGAGTTGGAGCCCCGTTTCTCCTCTGTCGTGACGTCACGGTGTCACGTGGTATTGAAGGCGACACCGCCGCGCCTGAGGAGCTGGGTTGAGCTCTCGTAATATGCTTCGCATAAAAACACCACAACAGCCCCTGCCAAAACGAACAGCGTGATACAGACGACGGACAAGGATTTAAGCAACGAACAACGCGAAACAGACGACGAACGGCGCCTGTCGTCTGTTCGTCGTCTGCTGCTTGCTGTTCGTTTTCGAAGATGTTAACCTGCCAACTCGCGCAGCTTGCTGTTTTGACACAACGGCACACCTCGATAACGACTTCTGTAAGGGTAGGATATACTACTCGTAGCGCTGGCAGACGCACCTCCGGGCTCTCACTCCGTCCCCGCCGTCCCCGGCGAGATGCTCCGGGTCCGAGGCCGATAAAGGCCGCGCTAATTAATACGGATGGCCCGGTCGACTGGGACGCCGCGCTCCCGGCGGAAATGGAGCCGCCGGCGAGTGCCGTGGGCTCCGACCCCGGGCTCGCGTGGCGGCAATGAACGAGGACAGATGCGTGTCGCCGTCAAAGCATTATATAGCGTCCCGGCAGACGCCGTTGATCAGTTGACGCGCGTCCTGATTGCACTTTCCGTCACGTGTCCCCCTGCGCCCGCTCGCTCTCTCTGTGTACACTTGGAGGCAAAAGGACCAGCACGGGGTGACCTGATTGCACGCTCCCTTCGACGGCCTCGGTTCAGATTCGCCGCAGTTAATCTTTCTTTTATTGGCGAAGCCAATATAGGGGACGTTCATGGGAGGATAGCTCCATGGGGTGAATATCTGTCTGTGGTGTTGTGTAGCTGAGGACGAGGCCATCTGTTCGATTCCCACTGCGGCTGCCACACTCTGACAGGGGCGGAATGTCAGATCGTTCGTACACCGCGCAAAAGCCAAACAAGACAGAAGAGCTAGCTACCGTACTACATCTATCTATCTATCTATCTATCTATCTATCTATCTATCTATCTATCTATCTATCTATCTATCTATCTATCTATCTATCTATCTATCTATCTATCTATCTATCTATCTATCTATCTATCTATCTATCTATCTATCTATCTATCTATCTATCTATCTATCTATCTATCTATCTATCTATCTATCTATCTATCTATCTATCTATCTATCTATCTATCTATCTATCTATCTATCTATCTATCTATCTATCTATCTATCTATCTATCTATCTATCTATCTATCTATCTATCTATCTATCTATCTATCTATCTATCTATCTATCTATCTATCTATCTATCTATCTATCTATCTATCTATCTATCTATCTATCTATCTATCTATCTATCTATCTATCTCTCTCTCTCTCTCTCTCTCTATCTATCTAACTGTCTATCTATCTATCTATCCATTCATCCATCCACTTACTTACTTACCTACCTACCTTTCTTTCTTTCTTTCTTTCTTTCTTTCTTTCTTTCCAATGTCGAATGGAGCGCTCCGAAAACATTGGGTTCTCGAGTCTTTCTCAACTGAAGAATGAAAATGGGTGAAGTCGGCTTCTCCACGCACAGCATCTTATTGCAGAGAAGCCAGCCTTGACGTATGCACTTTTGCTTTCTTGGCGAGCTACGCACGCAGGGACAGCTTTCGGGTCGCGGCTGGCTCGTGCGTCATATTCAGGCTGCCACCGGCAGAGGTGAGTGTCGCAATACAGACTATCTCACTAGTCCAACGCCAAGTGACCTTTAGAAGTGTTTTAATTCAAATCGCACTCGTGCCGGATGTTAAGACGCGTTTTCTGAAAGTGGCAACGGTGGCGTAACTCTTGCGGCCTCAAAATTTTGCAGCCGCTATTAAACAGCGTTAGTTTAGCGTACGCAACTATAACGTACGCTATACGCTATAGTATAGCGTACGCTAAGCAGCGCACGTTTTTTTACAGTTTTAGTTGGCCTGCGAGATCCTTGAATCTCAGAGGTCATATGGCGTCGTTGCGGATATCTCCCAACTGTAGTGATAGGTGACGCTGACATCTCGAATGTTTCTTTCGTTAGGCTTCGACTCGTTCGAAACGAGAAGCGATCTCGAGAACACCGCAAGGTTATCCACAATAATCTGCTGTCGAAACGGCCTCAGACTAAGCGAAAGCCGTTTACACAGTCATTTGCTACGAACGAAGTGCATTTTACAAAAGCAACGCCAAATTCAATTCGAAGCGGGCAGCCGGCACCGCCGCCATGTTTCACGCAAACTCCGCAAACCACAAACGACGCTAACGCTAAATCTGAGAAATTGCGTGCGTACGCTACACGCTATGGGTCGGTTATCGTTCTGCGCATGCGCAGTAACGACCCGCTATATTATAGCGTACGCAATGGTATAGCGTACGCTAAACTAAATCTGTCTATTATTTGACGAGCTGTCAGGTCGTTCATATCAAAACCAATTATTGCGCGTGCTACAGTATTTGTGTGCTTAAGCACCCGATATTCTCGGCATTCCTTAAGTGCCACTTGTCATCCTCAAGGCTGATGCTGTTGCCCCTACTACTACTACTACTACTACTACTACTACTACTACTACTACTACTAATACTACTACTACTACTACTACTACTACTACTACTACCAATACTACGACATTCTGAAAATAATTTGGCCAGGAAATTTTAACACATGATTACCAGCCCTTGTATTCGAGGGCCGTCTTGATGCTTTAGTGTAACTGTTGTTTCGTTTTCGTATGTTTTTATCAAAATACAACTGCCATCGTCCACGTCCATAACTGATCAGTGTGATTATTTTAATAGATATATTCTTACGTCATTTATAGCGAAAGTTTTTAGGCCCTTATACAGCCATGTCACACCTACCATAATAAGTTCACTGTCCACGCCATTCAGAATAAATCCTTTAAATTACCATTTGTCATGGCGCTCTTTGGCCATAACTGGCCCTTGCGCCATTAAAAACCACATATAATCACTACTACTACTACTACTACTACTACTACTACTACTACTACTACTACTACTACTACTACTACTACTACTACTACTACTACTACTAATAATAATAATAATAATAATAATAGACATGGCAGAGGACTAGCTAGAAATCGAATCGTACAATATCCTTAGCGTTCTTGCAGGCTATAGGAGATCAGAGACAGACGCCTAATGTTAGGCAACTATTATAACTCCACGGTGAAACATCCAGAGCACACGTGTCCATGGACCAGAAATAATTCATATACAAGTCATAAGACGGTCATATTCAGCATCTTCACTGCACCCACATTCATTTCCTTCGCTGTGCTTCAATAGTTCAGTGCAGTGATCCGGACGATCGTGGGCGTTTACGTACCCCTTGTTGTGGGCTTCACTCTAAAATAATTTACGCCCTAGAAAGTGAAAAAGGGTTTAAATGTGTCTGTAACTCACACCCTTAGGGTGTCCGTTATATAGATAACACCCTATGGGTGTGAGTAATAAACACAATTATACCCTTTTCACTTTTTAGGGTGTAAATTATTTTACAGCGTTGTGCGCGTGTCTGTAAGTGCGCGGTTGCTTCTGCCTCTCCGTTGGCGCACGAGTGCGAGTGTCTATCCTTGTGCGTGCGCGCATGCGTGCGTGCATTCGCCATTAGAAACAAGTGCACTGTAAAATAATTTACACCCTTAAAAGTGAAAAAGGGCGTAAATGTGTCTATAACTCACATCTTTAGGGTGTTATCTCTATAATGGACACCCGAAGGGTGTGAGTTACAGACACATTTACGCCCTTTTTCACTTTTTAGGGTGTAAATTATTTTACAGTGTGTTCCACTAACAGATAGCATACGGTGACTCAGGTCACGATACTGGTCCTAGTGAAAACGAGGCAAAGAAATACCAAATGGTAGTGTTTATTTTTCGCCGCGATGTTCAACGTACACTGAGAATGAGGATATTTCGTTAAATACAGAAATATTTCGCGGGAACGAACTGATGGATCTTTCGGCTTAGGTGTTCTTCAGTTCGGGCCAGTTGGTGCAACATGCTGCAAAAAAATTTAACCAACAAGAGTAAACGAAGACGCAAGAACACATATACGCAGGATCAGCGCTGTTCCTGTGTGTGTGTTCTTGCGTGCTCGTGTACTTGCGCTGGTCAAAAATTTTTACGTTGACGGATCACAGCAGCAGAATTTTATTCAGTATTGTTTTTGTAGGAAGCTCTATGGAAACGTTCGAACGCCCAGTTGCGCACTTATCAAAACTTCTGTCTCCTTTTACTCACGTATACCTCTCTCCGCTGCTGCCAGGCATATATATATATATATATATATATATATATATATATATATATATATATATATATATATATATATATATATATATATATATATATATATATATATATATATATATATATATATATATATATATATATATATCATAATCTCGCAGAAAATTAACATTATTCATCACGCACTTTGTATACGGCGAGAGTCATTTTTACTACGATAGCAATCCCATGCACGTGTAGGGTAGCAAACCGGACGGAGACTAATATCTGGTTAACCTCCCTGCCTTTCCTCTTCATCTCTCTCTCTCTCTTGCCGTCACCGTGAGGTTACTTTTGATCCTGTACAGAAATTAATGCTGCCACTTATACGAGTACCGTGCAACTAAAAACTTTCTACCCCGAGATATGCGAGAGCGATATATGCAAAGCTACGCAAGTCTGCTAGAGCCACCCTTCAACGCACGTTGCGGGGATGTAAAATATATCAAGATTAAATGGCAGTCTGCCCAGAAAATCTATGGGCGCAGTGGTCGGCAGTGGCTACCCAGCTCAGAACTCCAAGACCAACTTTGGGCCATCCAGCGAGCTATGGAGGCCGCACGGGAAAAGCAGCTCCAGAAGGCCACCTAGGCGGCCCCAGGCCCGGGCCTCCCGATCACCGGATTCCAAATAAAGTTATCTGGCTCGCTCCTACGAACCAGGAGTGCGTCGAACGAAAGCTGACGTGACGGCGGGGTGCCACTGCGTAATCATTCCCTCACCTTAGAGGGATGGCTTTGATCCTCCTGACCCATATTGTTCCTTTGCCTATCCTTGACTGCTGAAAGACGAAGCGTAATTCTTGATTTCTGTGCGTTGTCGCACCGCGAACACCGTCGGCCCCCGAATTGCCCAACCACACTGGCTCCCCAGATGCCCTATTCGCCGACAGCGTCGTAGTGCTGAAAAACAAAATATCGCCTTCTTCTATCGTTAGACGCACGGATTTTGCGTTCCAATGAAGTTCCCAAGACAAAAGCACCGGTGTATAATGGCATTTTGGATGCAGATAAAAGAATCGCTATAACGAGGTCCAAATTAATCATAATTCTTTCACTGGGCGGATGAACCTCAAACGCAGGAAAGTTGTTGCAAATGTATGCAATGCTCGTTTGTCAAACAATGCAAAGCTTTCAATACTTCATACATGCGCACCCACATAATTCACCGACCTACCACTCACTCACTCACTCACTCACTCACTCACTCACTCACTCACTCACTCACTCACTCACTCACTCACTCACTCACTCACTCACTCACTCACTCACTCACTCACTCACTCACTCACTCACTCACTCACTCACTCACTCACTCACTCACTCACTCACTCACTCACTCACTCACTCACTCACTCACTCACTCACTCACTCACTCACTCACTCACTCACTCACTCACTCACTCACTCAAGCAGTCAGTCAGTCAAGATGCAAGTTCAGAGGACCGTAGCAGAAAGGCGTTCTTACAAAAATTAAATTATGGGGCTTTACGTGCCAAAACCACTTTCTGATTATGAGGCACGCCGTAGTGGAGGACTCCGGAAATTTCAACCACCTGGGGTTCTTTAACGTGCACCTAAATCTAAGTACACAGGTGTTTTCGCATTTCGTCCCCATTGAAATGCGGCCACCGTGGCCGGAATTCGATCCCACGACCTCGTGCTCAGCAGCCTAACACCATAGCGTGTGAGAAACCACGGCGGGTTAAAAGGCGTTCTTAAACACCCCGACGACCATCGCTCAAGCTTCAATCGCTTTCGCCTCTCCTTGCGACTGTCAGTTGGCATTGAACGAGCTGGACAAACATTCAAGACTGACAAGTCGTGAAGACTCTCGCGACAGCATTAACGCGATCCTTCCGACTCGAGCCGTATTTGCATGTGTGCCGTCAATATGACGCGTTCACGCCCCCGCCGGCACGCCGGACAAGAAAGCAGCGCGGCCGTCACTTACGTCTAATTGAACCGCACGGACGACGGCATATTACCAAGGACGGTGCCCTCGCTTCGAGAAACGAGAAAGTTGTCTTTCACGGACGCCCTTCCGTCTCCCAGCGGCGGTGGTTATGAGGTTACCGCGACTTCCCGAAGAAACGCCCCTCCCTCTTTCACTTTCTCCCTCTCTATCGAGCCCTCGCTTCAGACATCGATGACGTCATCTGCGACCGATTCCCCCCCTAGCTGGCGTCGACCTCCGGGAGAGTTGGCTCTGCGTCGCGAGAGAATTGCGTGAGCGCGTTGGGCGCGCGCACATATCATGCACGCACCGCTATAGCAAAGGTCGCGTATATACCGTGTAGACGCTTACACAGCAGGCGGAGAAAATGAGAGCGGCAGAGGGGTTCGTCGGTTTAGCTACTCCGCACTAGGGACGGAGAAAGTGTAGAAAAGATGAGGAGGAAGGAAGAGGTGACGTGAAGATAAGAGACGAAAAGAAGATACGAAGAAAACCTTTCTGCCGTAATTGTGTTACGTGGTAGGCGGCGACCGGATCTAAACATACGGCACCGGTTCACCGAACGAGCGCAGTGACACGTACGTTCCTGCGAATCGGCGACCAGAGCGTTCGCTCACGAAGGAAATACATAATATACGTGGCAGACTGCAGAAATGATATATAATTTGACACAACCTTACGTCCACCAGCTGTAGTTGTGACATATGCAGTAGTTATTGTGTACAGAAAGCATCGTGGATAGCGATTCTACACCCCCCCCCCCCCTTGTTTTTCTAAAGGCCCCCCTTTAATTCGTAAATAATTTTATTCGCACACGATGAGGAATTTTGTTTATTAGCGCCGGAATAAGGACTTATACGCGAAGGAACTCATCGTCCACAGCCGGCTTGTGGTGGAAGATGTAAGGGTGCATATGTAGAGAACACATTTTATGTAGCCCTTGTTCTTTAGCTTTACTTGTACATAAATACGACTTTTAGCCCTTGTATAAAGTGGAATAATTATCTGCCGTCTATGTCATGAGTATGGGAGTCATAAACATTGCTAGTCTCACGCGACACATGAAGAACATAAAGTGAAATAGAAAATTATGACTACCACTTCTCCTCTAAGAGCCCTCAACACCCATCTTTCCTCAACCCCCCCCCCCCCCCCTACACATTTAGGCACCCTCCCTAAATTCAAATCTTGGGGATACCTCTGCGTCGTACATCCACAGCAACTGCTCTGCAGACGCGCGGAGTGCTACTGTTATGACCGAACTACTTGCACAGCATCCGCAGCGTTGCCTGCCAAGTATGAAACTACGCAGGAAGAAAAAGCTGGGAGGGAGCGCGACGTGACAGACTTGAAGCAGGAAAATAAATGTCCGACGACTACGATACTGCCTAATGCGAAATCTGAGCGCAGCTGTATAGGCGTTTTCATTTCGCGATATATATTGAAGCAAATAATTTGGGACCCGAGATCGTGGGAACGCTGGCATGATGAGCGGCATCAGAGCCAGCTGTGGAAGAAGACGACGACGAACGCGCGAGCAGTGCACAAGCTCGTTCGCGCGGTTACCGCCGAGGGACGCTCTACCCAGAAACAGGCGCCGAAGAGCTGCGGCCTAAATGCAGGCGCAGCACATATGATCGTGTCGTGGTAGGTTTTAACGCCATAGCGTTAAGGACCCCATGACGCAGAAAATCCAGCGTCGGACTTCGTTTCGGCAAAACGATTTTCGAACCATCCATGCCCCAGGCCCTTCATGTGGCGCAAGGAAGTTACTGAACTAATTGAATTTCTCAAGCTAAAATGCGTAGAAAAATCATAAAGCACGACTTGCAGGCAACCTACAGATATGATAGCGTCGGATTCTAATTTGTATAAATCACAAAACATAACGCTGTCACGCGAAAACTCAAACAAATACCTCGTCCAGCGTTTCTACCATACATAGACCGGCCACGGCGTCCGCCATTTGCGCGCGCCGGAGCGCGAATATCTCGGAGGACACGCAGCGGGGAACCCGATTTCTTGAAACACTTCCAGATGGCGCTCGCCTCCGCCGCATCACTAGCCCACGCAAGAGGCTGCGTTTCTACTAGAAAGCTCGCGCTCGTGCACAGCGTTCGCCCGAGCGCTTCCGGGTAAGCATTACGGTTACGTACGGTGCAGTTGCCGGGAAGCGCGCGAAGCAGACAGGGATCTTTGAATGCTATCGCATCCCACTCTTAAAGGCGAAGCTTAAGCGTCCTCCAAATTTTTTTAGGACATCCCACCGCCGCTCCCAGCCATCTCAGCGCGCGGTCTTCCGAGAAGACAAGAAGTGCGGTAACAAAGTGCAGCTGCCAAATCATTGCACGTTGCAACGACGATAAATAGACACGTTGCAAGAAGCGATCGACGTTGCGCACGTTTACGTGGATAAAACGTGCCCAGAACGGTGTGCAAAGCATCCCAACACCCAAGAGTGCATTGATTAAAACCTACCGTGAACGAAGCACGCCGAGCCGAGTCCGCCGAGCGCGTAGTCACGTGTTGCGTTAAAGTTCGGAGAAGCGTGACAGAGAAAGAAAGCGAAGGGGGCTGCTTCACAGATTGTTGGCTCGCGAAGACTGACTGCGTGATGCGAAGTCACTTCCTAGTTTTACTTTCTTTTCACCGTGTGGGTAACGCATAGTTATAAGTACGGGAGCTCGTACCTGTTGACAGACCGACCGAAAGAGTTTAGTTTTTTTTCTCTCATGAATTTAATTGTAAAGTCTTACGAGCCACACCACGATCCGATTGGGAGGCCCTCCGTTGTGGAGAACTCCGGATTAATTTTTGACCACCCGGGGTTCTTTCTTACGTGCACACCCAGTGCACTGTACTCGAGCGTCTTTCTTTTTTTTTTATTCCTCTCCCATCGGAACGCGACCACCGCGGCTGGAATCGAACCTACCACCTCGAGCTCATCACCGCCACAGGACTAGCCACGGGTGTCCAGTACAAAAAAAAAAAACAAAACATGAATAACGTGAATTGATTTCAAGCATTGCGGCGCGTTTGAAACACGAGCGCCACTAATACACGCGTCTATACGGTACGCGCGCATAAATATTTGCCTCCCCCAAAGCAGCGCGCCTATACGAGGACGGAGATTCGCTGGCAACTTACGGTGCGCGCGTAACCGCTAACTGCTCTTCAGAGGCGTTACGCGCTCGGCAAGTACAAACACAGACGCTCGCGCACCCATAGATCTATGCGGACTTTCTTTTCCTTCTTCTTTTTTTCTTTAAATTGAAAGGGAGCCCGTGTGTATACAGTATAAACTATAAGTGGCGTTTCAAGGCGCCCGTACGGTCGACGAAGGGCGAAGCCGACGAAGGTTAAATCCTGACCCTCAGCCCGCCGGCCCGGAGACATGGCTGTCCGTGCCGTATAGGGCTTCGCGCTGTCCTTGTTCGCTTGATCTTTTTCGGCTCTGCCGGTGTCACTTCATTTTTTTCTTTATTTTTTGCTTTTTAAAAACAAAATACATCGCATATTTTGATTCACTGCGCCGTCATCGATCGCATTCGTTCTCCTGTCCAGTCCCATCTCGTCGACGAAGGGATGGCGGCATGAATTTATATATATATATATATATATATATATATATATATATATATATATATATATATATATATATATATATATATATATATATATAAGCGAGGGGTAAAGGGGGTTAACCGAGGGGCCCGATTTTTATTGGTCATATCGTAAGAAGCCAGCAAACACTGACACGAAGGACATAGGGGACATTACTTGTACTTTATGAATGCAATAAAGATACGATAAATCAACGTAAATGAAAGTGGATGAAAAAACAACTTGCCGCAGGTGCGGGACGATCCCACAACCTTCGCATTTCGCGTGCGATGCTCTACCAATTGAGCTACCGCGGCGCCGTTTCCCCGTCCATATTCTTGGGGTATTTATGTTTCCTAGTAGAAAGAGCATCCCATGCGTGTGTATATATATATATATATATATATATATATATATATATATATATATATATATATATATATATATATATATATATATATATATCGATTAACTCGAAACTGGTGTCACCCTCCAAAATTGGTTACCAATGAATACACCTTGCGAACTCACCTGTTACAACTCGTAAATTGGAATGCGCCATAGAGTAATTAATTATAAGGTTAAAAAGTGCTTTTTTTTAATTAGTCGATTGTGTCGTCAAATTTCTTGTGCGAGTAATGTCCACATCTTGCAGTATTCCAGCTCAGTGACAAGAATTATGCTATCTGCCACAGGCGATTTAAAAACAAAATTCACATGGTCTAAAGACAAAAACAACCCAAAGGTATAGTAAGGAAAAGGGATACGAAAATGGACGAAAGGACAATGTGTCGCCGGTGGGAGACGAACCCGCACCTTCCGCATTACGCGTGCAGTGCTTTACCCATTAAACTAACACGGTGGTCGCCAAATTTCCTTGAGCATTTGTGCATGGGTACACAATATCACCACTAGGAGTGTTTACCAGCGTCACTTTCGAACATCTAAATTAAACATAACAGTTCATTTTTTTATCCTTATGCTTCCGCAGGCTCTTAGCTTCATAAGTATTCGTCTATTTCATTCAAGATGCGGAAATTTAGAAACATACGTCCTTCAGACGTAAGCGGTGTCAACTATAGACAGACTGCTGCCGCTGCTGCAGCTGAAGTGAATGTCCGTAGCGGTGAACGAATTAACGACCTCGAAGTAAGAATGCGGCAAAACTTCTCCACTTCGTGTCACGTGCAAGGTCGTTACGTTTATACGTTCGCGCGTTGGTTATATTTGCATCATCAAAACAAGGGCCATCCAAATTGCGCTCCCTCGGCCCTTACCCTGAATATTGACCGTCATTGACTCAATCCTAGGTGATTGGATGGCAACATATCCCTTTCACTCTTGTCCAGTTGGTCCATGACGGACTTCAGAGCTGGTAAACTAGATCGTGATTAGCATGCCAGTTATCCGTGATCGACAGATGTGATTGACAGACAGACAGACAGACAGACAGACAGACAGACAGACAGACAGACAGACAGACAGACAGACAGACAGACAGACAGACAGACAGACAGACAGACAGACAGACAGACAGACAGACAGACGGGCAGACAGACAGACAGACAGACAGACAGACAGACAGACAGACAGACAGACAGACAGACAGACAGACAGACAGACAGACAGACAGACAGACAGACAGACAGACAGACAGACAGACAGACAGACAGACAGACAGACAGACAGACGGACGGACGGACAGACAGACAGACAGACAGACAGACAGACAGACAGACAGACAGACGGACAGACAGACAGACAGACAGACAGACAGACAGACAGACAGACAGACAGACAGACAGACAGACAGACAGACAGACAGACAGACAGACAGACAGACATTTTGACCAACTGATAAGTAATTGATTGATTGCTTCCTTGATTGATTGGATCACGTAACGTGGAGCTCCGTTAATGATTTCGACATTAATGTGACACTAAATAGAAAAATGATTTCTTCTCTATCAGTAAATTACCCTTCTACAATGTCAAAAGCACCATGCGTTCTTACCACGATAAGCTGCAAGTGGTAAGCGAAAAGAGCGCAACAACAAAAGACGGGTGGCGACGCCTCCTCGAAGTTGCCGCAACAGTTCGCTGTGACGTCACAGATTTCTACTGCGTCTTTTAGGGCCTACTTAATTATTTAGTGGCAAAGATATAGGCCATACTGTGTTCTAAAGGAGCCAAAGATTGCACGTGGCGAGCTTCGGGAACTTTTTCTGAGCCGACGCAGCCCGTAGACACGAAAAGGCACTGCGAAATCTGTGACGTCACAGTGACGTACCGGCGTAGGGGAATCGGCGCGAAATTAAAGAAACTGGAACGTTGGCCTTTATTTTCTCTCGTAATAGTCAACTTATGATTTCAAAATTAACGACAACACACTAGTTTTCAAAGAACGCTTTGTGTGTATAAACTGAACTAGTGCTTCGCTTTAGTGTCCCATTAAGTCGTGAAGTGCCATTCCCGGTAGGAAAAGAATAACGAAGACCGTATTTTTCCCCTTTTTCCCTGTGGTAACAATTACAACTGAGGCCTAACCGTCGCGCGGTTTTCCACACTCCCCATTTTACATCGTATTTTGTTGTAGCGCAAGCTGAACAAGGACAACAGAAAGGCACATCTCACACACACAGCGCTAACTTTCAACGGGAATTTACACGTGCTGTATGACAGTGGTTCAAGGGTGTTGTTAGATATGGAGCTGTTTCCTGCGATTACTTCGAGTTCCCCAGACCACATCGGATTGCAGCACAGCTAATTGAGGAATGCAGAAGCAGGAAAGCGCATTCCAGAGGAGCGGCCGAGCAAACAAGTTTAAGGCAACAAGTTCACGTGCCAACAAGTTCGTGCGCCGCCGGGATTAGCAGGTGGGCATCCGACAATGGAGCATGAGCAGCCCTCCCCTTCTCCTCGTTAGAAGTGCATTGCCAGTCTGCGAGGCAAGACCACAGAGAGCCGCCAGGTGTGACACCGCGACACGGGCGCCTACCATTGGCTGAAAGTGGCGTCATCGGAGCGGACTCTCCCATTGGTCAAACATGACGTGACTTACAGTGCTCGAAGGGCTTATAAGAAGCCTTCCAGAGATTCTGGGATATGCCCTGATTCCCTGATTCACCTCTCTCGAACTTCTTGCCGCGGGCCGCAGCGTCCGAGTTGCTGCCGGCCCGTAATGACTGTACGAATGTTACTTGTCGCTCACCTCCTTGTACATAATGTAGAATAAATACTCCCAAGTTTTGGTTTTCATCCCGGAGTCCGTCCCCCAACCCCTACAGTGTATACATAGCGATGAGTACGAGGAAATAAATGTGTTGTTGAAAGTTAGCGCTGTGTGTGTCATATGTGTCTTTCTGTTCTCCTCGCTCAGCTTGCGCTACAACATAATAAGATATGGCGTACCAACAAGCCCTTATAGCTATCCTCATCGACTCCATTTTACAGTCGCGGCGCCAAAGTGTTTGCCAATTACACTACATATAACTCCTCGCGACTTAACCGTTACAGAATGCGTCGCGCTAAGCGTCTCCCCGTGTAACGAAGTTCGGCGCCTCGAGTACTCTGCTCCCAAAAGGAAACCAGGCAACCAGCATACCCCTACATCTAAAAGAAAAAGGAGAGTGCGTGATACGAGTGTTTATGTATACACATATGCGGGACCGAGTGCGCGCCTCCAAGGCGGAGCTCGGCGCCCGAGGGTCGCCCGGAAACGCGGCGCACACGCACGCACGCACGCACGCACGCACACATGCAAGTAAACACACGCACCAATCACAAGGTCTACCCCGCCGGCGCCCCAGTGTGCCTTGCCCGGCAGAGCGAGTGTTCTTGCGTGTTACCGCTCGCTCGAGTATACATACGCGGATACGAGCAGATACACAAACACGCGAGCACGCAGGAGAAAGAAAAGAAAGAAAGAAAGAAAGAAAGAAAGAAAGAAAGAAAGAAAGAAAGAAAGAAAGGCTCTGTGGCCGGTGGCAACACCTTCAACCGGGCCTCGACCTTGGAGGAAAGCCCACCGACACGAGCTGGTTCCGGCGGCGAAGCGGCCAAAGAGCCGACGCCGCCCGCTTTCATTCGCCGTGGCCCAGGGTCAAAAGCAGCGCGGAGAACGGACGCTCTTTTGTTTCTGCGCGCGTCTGTAGAAGAAATGGCGGCGGAGAGCGGTTTTTGCGAGCGTGAAGAACGCGTTGGTGACAGTTGTAGCTGCTGTGAAGTGGAAGGCGTTGTATACCTTGAAAAGTGCCTTGCAATATGCTTCCGCAATGCGCGCGACGCATACTTGTTGATACGGAGGGGGAGGGGGGAGGGGTGCGTGACAATAAGGAAGTTGGAGAAACGAGAACGGGACATCTTGTCTCTCTCCTCCTGTTGAGCGTTTTGGGATGTAGACACTTCGGCTGTAATCAATCAGTCAGTCGACCGACGGAAGGACGAACCGATCGGTTTGTCACTCGGTAAGTTTGCAGAGCTTTTCGGTCGTTGGGTAGTTCGGCCGTAATCGTGTCAGTAAATGTAGCTAGTGAGTGATTGAGTGACTGACCATAGCGACCGACTTATACCTACCGACTTACCTCCGATCGGTAGGTAAGTCGGTCGCTGTGGCCGGTGACTAAGTCAGTCGATCGCTATTTAAGTCAGACGAATAGTGGGTCGGTCAGTGATTTAATCAGTCAGTCACGCGGTAGCATAACCATTTACTCACTCAGTCGGATGGTCGGTAAGTCAGTGCCTCAATCGGTCGCTGGGTAAGTCACGCAAACAGTCGGTGTTTCATCCGCGATCGGTAGGCGAGTCAGTCGCACGGCGGGCTAGTCGGCGAGTCGCTTATTCATTCAGTCTATCGGTTGGTTGTAAAACCGATCATCCGGTCGGTAAGTCAGTCAGTAGGTCATTTAGTCGGGGCGCTATTCTGAACATTGCCTGGTTCGGCCATGTCGACAAATTTGGTAATGGCGGCATTATGAGCCGATCAAGGAGTCCGTACAGCAGCCCTCTGTGCATCTCTGATTGGCTCGAAATGGCGCCATTTCAAAAAAGTTGACAATATGGCGGAATTAGAGAATGTCCCGAACAGTATGCCCTCGGTCACTTTGCACTGCACCCATCGTTATGCGGTGACTACGTTCCTTCGTCTAGCTTTATCGCGAGTAACGAAGTGTAAATTAAATTAAACCCGGGGGTATTAAGCGCGAAAAACCACAATGCGATTATACGAGGCACGGCGTGGCTGGGTACTCCGGATCGATTCTAACCACACGGGGGTTCTTTAATGCACAGCTAATTCACGGTACGCGGGCGTTTCCTGCGGCAACGTATACGCTGACCAACGCGGAAGCGCTCGCGCCTCGTCGTCCATCACGTGGTTTTACGGCTCTCTCTTTTTTTTATTATTCGCGGGTTTCGTACTGAAAACGAAAGCTGTGCTTCATGTTCGCTTCACGCCTCTGCTTTACGCGGAGGTATGAGCCATATTGCTCCTGACCTTGCAGTGCCGCCGAGGTCGGCCCGCTGAGTTTTCTGTCGACGTGACGGACGCGAAAAAAAAAATATATCCGGGATCTTACAGCCATAGACATCATCATCATCATCAGCAGCAGCAGCAGCAGCAGCAGCAGCAGCAGCAGCAGCAGCAGCAGCAGCAGCAGCAGCAGCAGCAGCAGCAGCAGCAGCCTGGTTACGCCCACTGCAGGGCAAAGGCTTCTCCCATACTTCTCCAACAACCCCGGTCATGTACTAATTGTGGTCATGCCGTCCCTGCAAACTTCTTTATCTCATCCGCCCACCTAACTTTCTGCCGCCCCCTGCTACGCTTCCCTTCCCTTGGGATCCAGTCCGTAACCCTTAATGACCATCGGTTATCCTCCCTCCTCATTACATGTCCTGCCCATGCCCATTTCTTTTTCTTGATTTCAACTAAGATGTCATTAACTCGCGTTTGTTCCCTCACCCAATCTGCTCTTTTCTTATCCCTTAACGTTACACCTATCATTCTTCTTTCCATAGCTCGTTGCGGCGTCCTCAATTTGAGTAGAACCCTTTTCGTAAGCCTCCAGGTTTCTGCCCCGTAGGTGAGTACTGGTAAGACGCAGCTATTATACACTTTCCTCTTGAGGGATAATGGCAACCTGCTGTTCACGATCTGAGAATGCCTGCCAAACGCACCCCAGCCCATTCTTATTCTTCTGATTATTTCTGGCTCATGATCCGGATCTGCCGTCACTACCTGCCCTAGTGACGGCAGATCCGGATCATGAGCCAGAAATAGACAGCCATAGACAGCTTCGCTGGAAAAAAAAAAACAATCGCAGAGAAGAGAGATAGGTGGCGCGACTGCCACCACGAGAGAGAGAGAGAGGGGAAATGCAGGGAGGTTAAACAGACGGGAAGATCCGGTTTGCTACCCTACGCTGGACAGAGAGAGAGGGGAGGCAAAGTGATAGCAAACTAGAGCCAAAGAAAGAAAGGCGCACAGACATACAATCACAGTCGGTCGCTGTCACCTCATGCTGTCACCGCACATCACAGTAGCACTCGCAGCACCAGGGGTACACAACGCCCGGCTGGCTCTACAAGACTCGCACATCTCCTCCGCAACCGGCTCTATAAGAGACACAGCTAGACAACTTCCATGGCCAAGGAGCGGCCGAAGGTGACGCAGTCAATATTTGCGGAGTTGCGGCTGTTTCCCCTCATCTTGCTTCGCGTGAGCTAGGGTCAAAAAGGGGGCGGTCTTGGTCCCCCGCAGACTTGACGTGTCGTTTAGTTATCGCCGGGATGTAATTGGGTAAAGGTTAGGGGGCGTATATAAACTATAATCTATAAGAGTTGGTGTTCCCACCTTGGAGAACAAACTTACCTCACGACTATTTATTTTTTCCCGAAAACAAGCCTGGACTGGAAACGCATTCCTGTTTCCGTCACGCCACTATATCGCAAACTTCAAGGCGGCCTTAAAGAATATAATTTTGCAACCAAGTCAACCCATGCGCATATATTTTGATCATTAAACCCCAGGCCTTTCTGCTATGCCTTCGGGCAAGTGAGTGAGTGAGTGAGTGAGTGAGTGAGTGACTGAGTGAGTGAGTGAGTGAGTGAGTGAGTGAGTGAGTGAGTGAGTGAGTGAGTGAGTGAGTGAGTGAGTGAGTGAGTGAGTGAGTGAGTGAGTGAGTGAGTGAGTGAGTGAGCGAGGGAGCGATCGAGCGAGTGAATAAATAAATAAATACAACAAATGAAATAATATTGATGGGAAAGACAATCAGCGCCATCAGCCCCGAGTCAACGACTGCATGTATTAAGCCTCTCTGCTGCAATGTACCACTTTGACACTTCTTTCAACCGCGTTGTGGCAGCACTGCGTTCATGACCACAGAGAACTTCCGGTTAGCCATTTACGAGAGTCATGTTAGCCAAGAAAAAGGAAGTATTTTGCCGCATACTACACTGCAGGCACATATTCTTGATGTTTTCAGATAAAAGAACGTGCGCAATGCGTCAAACTCAGGTGTGGGCTTTTTTTTTTGCACTTAACAATACGATCCATTGTCAAATACTCCAACTCCCCAGCAAAGCTGGTGCCAGCTGGAGGGTCCTGTAAGTTTACAGGCTAGTGTAACTTCTGTTGCTCCTGACGGTTTACCCGAAAGTCTTCTGGGAACTCTGTAAGCACGAAAAAGGTCTTAGCAAATGTCACGTGGGCGATTCCTAGAGGAAGTTCATTCAAAAGCGCGGGTGGGCCGGCCGTGACAACGCCATCGCATTATGCGGAGTAGCGTATGATAGGACCTGTGAGCTTTTTTTTTTTTTACGGCGATGTTCTTAAGGGGAGTTCGGCAACGCAACGATTCTCGTCACGTGGCGGTGAGGGCCGGCGTGCTCGGCATATCAGTTGTTAATCAAAAATAAATTATGTGGTTTTACGTGCCAAAACCAGCTTCTGATTATGAGGCACGCCGTAGTGGAGGACTCCGGAAATTTCGACCACCTGGGATTCTTTAACGTGCACCTAAATCTAAGTACACGGGTGTTTTCGCATTTCGCCTCCATCGAAATGCGGCCGCCGTGGCCGGGATTCGATCCCGCGACCTCGTGCTCAGCAGCCCAGCACCATAGCCACTGAGCAACCACGGCGGTTTGTTAATCAAACAACAGCCAGAGTGTCGAACTTTTTTCGCTTTGATACGTAACTATAAATGACAGCAAATAAAAGCGAGAGACGAAGTAAAGTGTAAATAGTGCGCTACGAATGTTAATATATGACTGTATATATGCTGGTGAAACGTCGCAAACAATTAATAAAACGTGCATTTTGAATGTGTTAATTACACGATGCTCTAAGCTTCCATTTTGAATGGACAGCAAACACACCCCTATATATTACTTACGAAAAGCGTGAGTAAATGAGTGAGTGAGTGAATGCTACTTCGCCCTCCTTAATGCATCAGTTACTCTAAATGGCATACAGCAGCGATAAAAAAGTTCGTTTCATTAGCAGCATTATTGTAGGTAGGTAGGTAGGTAGGTGTAGGTGCTATACTAACTAACCGCCTAAAAGGCTCAAGCCAGATATCACACTTTTATTAAGATATTCCTGAGAATTTCTTTAGCATTACAGCGCGAAAACAAAAGTCCGAAAAAAAATGTCACTCACAACGCACGTCCTTTTTCTCGAACCTCTCTTAAGCCTATTAAAAAGTGCAAAACAATGCCGGTGCTCACAGTCTAGCTGAAAGTGGCACTGCACTTGCGCCTCTCTTTGCAGACAGCGCGTTGGCTATATGCTATATATATGCCAATACATATATGTCCTAGACGGCACGTTAAAGTTAAAGGGAAGCTCAAGAGAGAGAGAGAAACAAGGGTAGGAAAGTCAGGGAGGTCAACCAGAACAGCATCCGGTTTGCTACCCTACACTGGGGGTGGGGGAAAGGGGAATAGAAAGAGGAAGAAAGGGAGAGAGTTAGCACTGAGTACGTGTTGGAGGGACACCATGCATACACAAGGACACTATAAACGGTCTCTTAAGCCCGTGCACTTCAAGTACCGCACTAGCGCACGAATCGCTTTTCGAGCCAGTGACGGATGTGGCCACGGTCCGAGTATCTTTGACTCGGTGAATGGTCTCGAGTCCAGTCGGCGTAAAGTTGCCCGCAGAGAGAGGCGTTGGACATCGTAGCGAGGGCAGGTACACAATAGGTGCTCGATAGTCTTCTCGCACCCACAGGAGTCGCACATCGGGCTCTCGAGGGCCATTCCCATACGGTAGGAGTATGCGTTCGTGAACGCCACTCCCAGCAACAAGCGACACAACAGGGTTGTTTCGCCGCGGGAAAGGCTAGATGGCAGTTGTAGCCCTAGCGTTGGGTCCAGTTTACGTAATGTGCAATTGAAGGCACTTGGAATCCAGATACCTTGTGACTTCTTGCGTGCAAGTAGGCGAAGTTCTCCAGCAGCGTCCGACCTCGCCGTAGGTGTTGGACGCACGTCTTGGTATTTAAAGAAGGTTTAGCATTGAAATATATAGGGTGGTTTGGAAGGCTGCCAGAGTAAAATTCAACTACTCTGAGTTATTTGTTCTCGATTGTGCACCTAGCAGAGCCGCAATCATCGTTTCAAATTTTCGTCGAAGCTCAAAAAAGCCGGGTGCGAGGATGACGTCAGCACTGCAGGGGTCACGTGTGAGCACCCTATTCCAATCTCGCGCCTCCCCGCTACTCACGATGACGTCACCATCATCTTCGTCTTCAGAGTCCGTTAACCGACCCACGGCGTCTCCCGCAAAGGCGTCGTAGCTCGTTTTTTGCTAAAATAAAGCGACTTGCGGTCACTTAATTGTGACCTTTCAAAGGGACCCTGAAACGATTTTGAAGATTTTCTACAAACGTACTGAGTCTTTTAGAGTAGGACCTTCTCATCATTAATTGACGCAGCTAAGTGCTCCGCGTAAAACGTGTAATTTATTATAAGGTTTTAAAAATGCACATCGCTGCCGATCGCAGCACACTTCGCGGCGGAATTTTAAGCCGCCCCTACCCATATGACGCAAATCACCCATATGACGTCAGTGGGGCGAGCTATCCGATTGGCTGACCAGAGCACGTGATTGATAATTTTTCCAACTTTATGGTAAACAAATGATGTTCGTAATAGTTGGAATGTTAGTTAATTAGTTTTTATAAAAAGAAAGTAACATAAAGGAAATGCACAAGAACAATTTTTCTGTACACTTAAGCACTTCCGGCACAGAGCAAGTGTCGTCTGCTTGTGTTACAAGGTGCTCCGTCTTTGACGAGAACTCCGCCGTCAGTGTCGGTCCGTCTTTTCTGGAGCGCTATGATTCGACTTTGTTGCGTTGTGGACTGCAAACGTAGCGACAGGCAATATGTCATTTAATGCACATAGAATGCAGGTGCCCGTGATTTCTGTGTGTGTATCCTCTCGTATACATGATCATTTTTTGTATGTACACATCTCGTGCACATCACTTTACTATTGTGTAAAGTGTCCTATCACATCATCATTGTACATAACCATTGTGTACACTGTATATATTGAAAGTCATTTTGTACACGTGGCATTTAGTTTATGTGTAACTGTGCCTTTCCGTGGGTATACGCGTGTTTATCCACGCTATTGATATGTGTGTATACTATCTGTATGTTATATGCTACCACACTGTTGAGCAATGTATGGGTGACAGGGCCTTAGTCAGGCAGACAATGTACTGCCTTTAGCCTTGCCATCCAAGACCTTCACTGTGTCTGAATCAATGCTGAATAAATAAATAAAATATGTTGGTGCGCGAGGACTCGGACATTGCTTACGTTGAAAACGTGCTGCGTTTCGTTTCTTACATGTTATCGTCCCGGTGGAATTGTGCCGTGATCATGACTCACTGTTCGTATCGCCTCTTGTCGAAGTAAACTTTTTCTAAACACAGCTGCGACATCGTGTCCCTCTGCAAGCCAATAGACGAGCGAACTGGCTACTGGGTGCTGCAAATTTTTTGCACACCCGCATGTGTCGCATCCGCGTCAGTCGATCAGACTCGCGTATAGTTAGAACACTTGTCCGAGCTGTTCAAACGCAGAGCCATGCCTTGATATCGCAGTCAGTGATTCGCCCTTCGGGCGAAGCTGTCATTTTCCTTCTTTCTTTGTTACGTTCCATGTTATACCTTCGCTGAGCTTGATCCATCGGCTTACGATTCGACAGCCCGACAGATCCGTCGCCTTGAAACGCAGCAACGATGATCCTCAAGTGGGCTCAAGCCGGCTCAAAATCGTCTACGCCTCTTGCGCGCGGAAAGACAGTGGGAGCCGAATAAACCTTGCAGCCATTTTCCTTTGCACACGCGCTCGGCTTATACGAGTGTCGGCACTTGGCTATAGCAAAACGTTCGCCAGTAGGACCCGCGGCCACATTCGCTAACCTCACACTGTAAGTGGGTGAAACGTACTCAAAACAAGGTGGTGCCCGTTCGTTCCCTCGGCACGATCGAGCATGCTTACGGAGAGCAAAGTCAGCACCATCCTTGGCGCGCACTCCTAATAAAATTAAAGAAAAAGCCGTTGTAGACAGACTACCTAGTTGCATACGGCACAGCATTCACTATATACCTTGGTGTAGCTGCAGTTCGTAACTGTGGTGTCAGTAGCGTTACTCACCAAACAAGGTAGTCAGTGTCATTAATGGGTCTCGGCTACCAACTGGATACGTTTCTAGCTTGTAACTCATTTATCGGACCCTGAAATGAAAAAAAAGTCATTGTAGTCAGACTACCTAGTTGCATACGTCACAGCATTCGCTATATACCTTGGTGTAACTGCAGTTTGTAACTGTGGTGTCAGTAGCGTTACTCACCAAACAAGGTAGTCAGCATCACTAATGGGTCTCGGCTACCAACTGGATACGTTTCTAGCCTACAACTCATTTATCGGACCCGCTCTGGCACATTCCATAGTGGGTCCTATAAATGCGTATTACCCTTGAAATTTCGTTGTTGCGTGATTCCCCGGCGGTTCTGCTGCTGTTGGATTTTGAGAGATTAAGGAAAGAAAAAAAAAACTGCGTGCAACGGTTCACGACAAACAGCGACTACGACTCCTCGAATGATTCAAGCCGGCAAATAAACACCACAGCTATCGATAGCTATGATAGTCATCACATGCGTAAAGAAAACAAAAAAACAAAAACAGGGCGTTGACGCATGGACCAGACGCGATTTACTGCCCGCGGGAAACCACCGAAATGTAGCAACAGAAAAGAAAAGGAAGCAATTTTAAATTATCCTGAAACCGCACAGTGCGTTACGAGGGAAGCGATATACAGTGGAGGGCTCTTGAATAATTTTGACCCCATGCGGTTCGTTAAAGGTGCGCCTGTGAATCTGAGTGGTTCCGACCTCCCGGGCAGCCTCATCCGTCAAGAAGTGTCGCTGCGAAGAGTTGGCGTGAGTGCTGCAGTCACGTGGGCCATCCGCGCGCAACGGGAACATATCGACGCCTCTTCTATTGATGCACGTATACACATTAGATACCTTTAGCTTGTACGCTATTCCGGTAAACGGGAGCGGTTTGGGCGGATTACCGGATGGTCGGGGCGTAAACGGGAGCGGTGAAGCCGCCTGGTGTTGTAGAGCTCAACCAGACAAACGCATAGCTAAAACTGCAGTAACTCATCATATCCTGCTTCGCCACTTGTGCAAATTTTTGGCAGCGGCGTAATTGTGAACATGATTACGCCACTGTCGAAAAGTTACGCCAGCAGCTAAGCAGAATATAGTAATTAGCTCTGTGTTTGTGTGGTTGAGCTTTGCGCCACCAGCTGGCGCCACCAATCTGGCCGCTCACCTTGACGCCCCCGCTAAACCGGAAAACCGCCCGCGCTTGCCCGAATACTGGACACGCTAAATGTCTCTATTATGTCCATATACACGTTATGATGCCCGTATACACATTATGCGGGGACACAGAGCTTCATAATGATGTTTAACATTTCCTTTTCATGCCATAGGGCAGCTATACACAACAACAATAATAAAAGAAAAAAAAATGTACGCGAGCGTTTTGGCATTTCACTCCAGTGCAAGTGCGGCAGCCGCGTCCGGGGATCGAACCTGCTACCTCGAACGCGCTTAGCAACAGAATGACGTGGCCACTAAGTTCACCGAGGTGGGTAAAAGAAACCGAAACCCAAAGGCAAGAGTCGGAACGCAAAAAAGACAGGGACAAAAAGGCTGCACATGCACAGGACAGGCGTTAGCGCAGCATACACATGCAAACAGGCCACTCCTGTGTACTGTTTCTTTCCACTGTGATATACTAACTTATTTGTTGCGAACCCACTCGCCCCACTCAAATAAAAAAACAAAAGCTTTTGCAAACTACAGGCGCCAGGTTTCTCAAGAATTGTGTGCGCGCGTGTGCTTCGCTGGTGCGGTCCGATTGATTTCTTTTTCTTACTTTTATCTCTCTCTCTTATTTATATCTCTCTCACTATTTCTCTCACTCTCTGTCCCTTCTCTCTCTCTTAATTATGTCCCTCTCGCTTCTATCTCTCTCTCTTATTTGACTCTCTCTCCCTCTCACTATTCCCTCTCTCTCTTATTTGTATCCCTCTCTATCTTCTCTCTCTCTCTCCCTGTCACTTCTCCCTCTCTCTCTTATTTATATCCCTCTCTCTTCACTCTCTCTCTTATTTATGTCTCTCTCTCCGTTTATTTCGTCACGCAGGCGCTTCGCGGATTACGAGCGGCCCCTGGCGCCCGGCTAGCGCAGCAAAAGCGGCGGAGGCGACGGCGGCGGCTGCTCCCCGCCGGGGATTATAATTCCGATCGGAATTAGAAAAAACGCGCGCACCCGCCGGTCCCTTTGCATATTCTTTCTGTCCTCTTTCCGCACCGTCTGGACGTTGTCGTCTGCTGCAGCTGGTTGCTGCCGCCACCGCCGCCTCCTGCTTGCGCAACCGGACACGCGACTGGCGGCAGGGGGCGCTGACCGCGCCAGGCAGGCACCTGTTGTGGCGAAACCCACTCTTCCTAATTCATCGCTTTGTTCGACTCGTTTTTCCACTGATAGACGGAAAAGAAAATGCTCGCTTTGTTCGACGTGCTTGGAGATCTTCTGGAAGGTCTTCTTGGAGGTGTTCTTGGAGGTCTGCCAACGGTTCATCACCATCATAGTCACCGCGTTATATGTCCACTGCAGCCATAAACGAAGGGAGAACTAGGAGGGACTGTGACGTGAAACGAGCAAAGCCAGAAGACGTCGGCACAACCCGGCGATCATGTCGCGGTACGTTTTAGTGCGCCCAACCGCCACTCTCAGCCGTATGATGTGCGCCTGATTCTTCCGAAAAGACAGCCGGTGAGAGAGGAACTTGCGGCTGGCGCACTCCTGCATTGCAACGAAGCGTATTAGGTGTACACGAGCCTATAGACTGCAGGGCCTTCCTGCTGGCTCACTCTCTGACCTGCTGTTCCCACCCCGCTACCATCTCCCGGCACTAACACAGCCTTGTGGAGTTCATGGAGGCGAGTGGGTTAGCAGCATATACCATTGAGCACACCTGCCCCTGCCGGTCCCTGCCTCCTCTGCTGCCATATGCGGACGAGCCATCTCACCATCTCTCCTCTTTTCCTCCTACTCCTCGTCTCCCCTATGACTCTGCGCCATGCTCCCTGATGGGCTGCAGAAATTTAAGCGTCTCTGTCCTCCTTAATAATCACCATATATATATATATATATATATATATATATATATATATATATATATATATATATATATATATATATATATATATATTATTTATTTACAGATACTGCCAGCCCTTACACAGGGCTATAGCAGGAGAGGAATATGAACAATTATAAATCACATATTTTGCACATGGAAAATCGTACATTGAAACACAAAAAAGGGACAATAAATTAAAAATAACACCAAGGGGTAACAGCGTAAGCCGCTGAAGATAACAAGGACACAAAGTTAAGTATATTATTTACAAACTAGGATATTTCCAATGTGTTTAGTGAAGAAATTAATGGATGAGGATGAAACGGCTTCTTCCGGCAGGGAGTTCCATTCTTTGATAGCTCTTGGGAAAAAACTGTATTTGAAACAATCAGTATGTATAACAGGGGGACGAATAAACATTGAATGACGATGTCTAGTGGTTTCACTAGAAAGAATTTCAAAAAAGTCTGTATGCCTTATATGAACATGATGGTGAATGATTAGGTAAATATATTTAAGTCTTTCATATTTAGATCTAGCCTGTAAAGTCGGTAGGTTTGCCTGTACACAAAGTTGAGAAGGGGAGTCCGTCCGCCGATATTTATTGAATATAAATCTGACTGCCAGACGCTGTATTCGTTCGATTTTTGATATATTTATAGCAGTGTAAGGGTCCCAGACTACCTTGGCATATTCAATTATAGGTCTAATTAATGTTTTATAGGCTAGAAGTTTTGTTTCTAGATTTGCGAATGGCAAATTGCGCCTCAGACACCAGAGTGACTTGTTGGCCTTGGCACACACATAATCTATATGGTGGTTCCAGCGAAGATCACTAGTGAAAATCAGGCCAAGATACTTATGCTGATTAACTCTAATCAGTTCATGATTATTAATAAAGTAAGAGTAGTTTAAGAAATTTAGCTTTCTAGAGACTGTCATAACTACAGTTTTTAACGGATTTAGCACCATTTGCCATTCATCACACCATTTCATTATTTTCTGTAAGTTTGCTTGTAGTTTAGCCTGGTCTCCTACCGCATCTATTTTATTGTATATAATGCAGTCGTCTGCAAAGAGCCTGATGGAAACATCTATTTCATTCGGGAGGTCATTTATAAATAGGAGGAATAAAAGGGGGCCCAAAACACTGCCTTGGGGAACTCCAGACTTAATGCATGAAATCTGAGACCTTGTACCTTTAACTTCAACATATTGCTCACGAGAAAAAAAATAGGATGAAAACCATTGAGTAATAGCAGCATTTTTAAACATAACATCAATTTTTCTTAGTAATTTATGGTGAGACACTTTATCAAATGCCTTAGCAAAGTCCATGAAGATCATATCCGTCTGTCCCCGAGAGTTAATATTTTCTGAAAGATCATGGGCTAATTCGATGAGCTGAGATGTTGTGGATAGGCCTTGACGAAAGCCATGTTGGTGGATAGATAACAAATTATGTTCATTAATATAAGTTAACAGATGTTTCGAGACGATATGTTCAAGCATCTTTGAACAGGTACTAGTGATTGATATAGGGCGATAATTTGCTAAATTATCAGCACTGCCGCTTTTGAGGACAGGAATCACTTTAGCTTGCTTCCATACCTTTGGTAAAAAACCACTATGAAGTGAAGACCGAAAAATTAATGCAAGATATTTAGAATTCCATTCGGCATAGCGATAAAGAAACTCGTTAGGGATGCCATCGGGTCCAGGGTTTTTCTTTATGTTCAAACGAAGCAAAAGGTTGAGCACACCTTGTTCAGAAATTTCAACGTCAGCAATAGGCGGCCTGTCAGATGGAGTTTCAATACTCGGCATAATCCCGTTGTCTTCAGTGAACACAGATGCAAAATAATCATTGAAACTCTCGGAGGAAGGATGCTCATTAGATTGTGTCGTTGAGCGAACATTCGATGATGGATTAATATATCTCCAAAATTTACCCGGTGCTTCTTTTAGAAATTTTGGGATTGTGATGCCAAAGAACCTTTTTTTGGATTCTTTCACAAGTATCTTAAGTTTCCTTCCAAGACACTGAATGGTGGAACGAGTCCGAGAGCTAGGATTCTTTTTACAATTTTTTCGTTTACGTTTTATTAGCCTCTTTAAGTGTATTATTTCTCTAGTTATCCAAGGGCTTCTATTGCCAGTTTTCTTTAAACGCTTAGGTATATACAGTTTTATAGACGACATGACCAAATTAGCAAAGTACTCCCTGAGACAATCAGGACCCTGATTACGCATATAAAGTTCAGAGAATCTCTCATAAGAGCCCTCTAGTAATTCTAGAACCCCAACATCATCAGCTCTAGCAAAGTTTAACACGACACTTTTGCGGGAATGGTTTACAGTATTGGCGGAAAGGCTCAAAGACAGTACTACAAGTTTATGGTCAGAGATGCCTTCACTGGTCTCACAGTCTATTAGTAAAGGCAACAGGTGATTAGACACGAAAACAAGATCAAGGATAGACGAAGAACGAGCACTGATTCTAGTATAGTCGGTGACCACTTGGTTTAAACCAAAACAAAAAACAAGATCAAGAAGCTCAGTGCAATTCAAGATTTCTGTATCTCCAGGAGAGTAAGCATTCCAGTTTATTCCGGGTAGGTTGAAATCACCCAAGAGTATAATATTGTCTCCTTGTTGCATATTGCACTCCATAAAGTGCCGGAGAGAAGAAAGAACCTGGACTGGTGAATTTGGTGGTCTATACATACCGCCTATGTGGACTGAACGATTCTTAGAAATTATTTTAATTTTAATTTATTTTAATTTAATTTATTTTAATTTAATTTATTTTAATCCAAACTGCCTCAATATCAGCGGGGGCAGGAAGTATAATAAAGTCAATATTATCGCGAATCATTAACGCAACTCCACCACCTCTACCATCCCGGTCCTTCCTTACCATTACATAAGACTTTGGAGTTACCTCACTATCTAATATACCTTTGTGAAGCCATGTCTCAGTAATCATTGTAATATCCGGATCATGCTCTAAAATCATAGCTTCGATTTCCTTGACCTTATTTAGTATGCTTCTTGCATTCACATTCAGTATCCTGAAGGAATCCCTTTCCAAAATTCAAGCAGGGTCATCCCGAGGGCGTGCTTGGCACTCATAGCGCTCTTTAGCGATTTCATTCCACGCATAAAGGACATTATTGACTTTTATTTTGTCATATAGTAGTTTAACTTTTGCTCCCTTTGACCTTTCCTCCTGTGTAGAAACCCATAGACATTTTCGTACTTCCACAATCCTTTTCGAATAATCCTCACTGATTCTTATATTCGTACCTTTAAGCATTGAGCAATGACGCAAAATTTTAGATTTGTCTCTGAAATCAGCCACCCTCATGATTATGGGACGGTCTCTACCTTCAATCTTTTTACCTAGGCGATGGATTCTTTCTACTGAATCGATTTTCAGCTTCAAAATGCCGCTAAACACATCACCGTTCACCTTTTTCAACAAAACATCATATATATATATATATATATATATATATATATATATATATATATATATATACGATCACGAAACACGATCTGTCCGGTTGCGCACGCACTCAAAGCTACCGATCCGGCTATCAGGAAACACGCATCGACGCGTGCTGGCTGCCTGGATCACCGATTTTTGCATCAAGATACCAAAGGACCAGCATCGACTTCATTCCCTGTCGCCCTACGTCGCTCCCATCGCCTTGGTCACCTGGTCTCGGCGGCCCAATCAAGTCTGACTACCGTCTACAAAAGGACTGCTCTCGCTGAGTCCCGTCGCAGTCGGCGGCAAGGCTGTACCATGTACTGATCTGTTATTTTGCTGTCGACAGGTGAGTTGAAACGACCACCTGCCCGCGTTATTTTTTCTGAGTTGCTCTCTGCCGCCGACTGCACCACAATGCCTGATTGTACCACTTGTGCTGAGCCATTGCCGCGAGACGATAAGTTTCTGACGTGCTCTGTTTGTAACGAAGCTTTCCACCTGGGTAAAAACTGCTCGGCGGTCGCTGAATCAACTTTTTCGAAAATGTCAGCAGCAAAACGTGGGTCTTGGGTATGCCCGGCATGCAAGACGCAAACCGTCAAGCAACCTTCAATGGGTAATAAATCGGATGATGGAGTACTGTAACAGCAACTTTTGACTGTAAACGATAAACTGGACCGGCTGACGACTACTGTTGAAATGTTGGCTAGTCGAGTGGAAGAACTACTGACCTTCAAAGCTATCGGAGAAAAAACTGCAGAAACTGTTCTACAAATACAGGGGTCGCTCGATTCCCTTGCTGATAAATATGAATCGGTGTCATCGACAGTAACTGCGAACCAGATAGCAGTCGGCGAGCTTGGCACGCAAGTAGATACACTCTCCTCTAAGATTGCTGCCCAGGCTGAGTTGCTTGAGAAGGTTGGCTCTGAACTTAGCGAATTAGAGCAATACAGCCGACGCTGCAATTTCGAGATTCATGGCCTGCAATATAACCCCAACGAGGATTTGCCTTCCTTCTTGTCAGGACTGGCGGCGAAACTAAGCATTTCCGAATTCAAACTGACCGATGTTTCTGCTGTGCACCGACTTCCCGCGCGCAGCAATACCATTTCTGTAGTCCTTGTGCAAATGCACACTGTTTCGGCCAAACAGCAATGGCTCGCTGCACGAGGAATCCTACGTGACCTTGCTCAAGACAGTACCTTTCCACGGCTTTACTTCAACGATAATCTTTCGCGTGCCCAACGGGAACTGTATCGGCTGGCAAGGCAGAAAGGCAAAGAATCAAAATTTAAATTCGTTTGGACCAAAAACGGCAGGATACTGGCTAAGAGGGATGAAGATGCACCTATTTTGCATATCAATAAGGCATCTGATCTCGAGAGTATTGCATGAGCATGAACAAAGTTGCCTTCAAGACATGTACTAATCTAAACGAGGTTCTTGGTTTCTTCCCAAATCCTAATGGTTGCGCCTTCCGTGCTGTTCACGTCAACATTCGTAGTATTAGAAAACATTGGGACCATTTTCAGACCTTAATTACTCCTTTCAACTCCTATTTCGATGCGATCGTGCTTACCGAGATTAACATACCGTCCGCCTGCATCAATCAGTATCAGATTATTGGATACCAAGTTTTTTCATACACTAGGCCAATTAAAAGGGGAGGAGGCGTGGCAGTTTTCATCCGGGACACATGGGCAACAACTGAGCTGACTTTCTCGCCATCCCAAGCTGAAATTGTGGCAGTGCGTCTTTGCGCACCTTCCTTGTCACTAATTCTGCTTGCGGTTTATCGCCCACCGTGTTGCAACGGTCGTATATTCCTGGATGAACTTGATACTGCCCTGGCCTCTATGTCGTCAATGGACCATGTTTTCCTAATTGGGGATGTCAACATTGATACGTTACGCCCTTCAGCAACGACAGTTGGCAATTATTTGGACGTCATTTCCAAATGGGGCTTGCAAAACACGATCTGTGAACCTACACGCGAAGAATTCCTTGCTGGTCATCTTGTCACATCTTGCATAGATCACATAAATATACGTGCACATAACTTAAGTGTCAAATCTGCTGTTATTACAACGAAACTTGCTGATCATTACATGGTCTGCTGCTCTCTAACAGATGACGCTACCAACTTGGTCGCTCCAAACGAAGTCAAACAAATATCATTTGTTGACCCCTTGGCTTTCGAAAAATTTGTAATGAATCACGACTGGCATAACTTTTTGATGACTGTTCCTCCAGGCGACGCCTATGACAACTTTGTAGCACTATTCACCGATTTCCGTCTTGCAGCTACACGGGTCTGTAAAATCAAACAACGTAAATTGGACCAAAAATGGATGTCTACAGAAATACTCACGGCAATACAAGCAAAAGACTTGTTATGGGTTCGAACAAAGAGAAGTCCTAATTGTACTGCTTTGCGGCTTCGGTACAAAGAGCTTCGAAATAAGGTCAGTGCTATGATACGTCTAGCAAAACGCAATAACTTACGAGCAAAATTCACGGACGCTCGTTGTGACAGCAGGAAAACATGGTCCCTAATTAACAATCTTAGAGGTGGTGATGTAAACGCTAATCGCCATGTTGATCTGATGTCTCATCTTTCTTCAATTGGTACTGCCACCGCTAATGATTTTAACTCATTTTTTTCAAAAGTGTCTGGTGTAGCGAGACCTCATCCAGATACTTGCACATTGCAAACTAGTATTTCAGAATCCGCCCTTCTTCCCATGTTTTCGGAACATGACCTCAAATCAATCCTTTTCAGTCTAAAACCAAATAAATCTCCTGGAATTGATGGTGTTTCAATATTAGAGCTGCGCAGAACTTTCGAAGCAATAAAAGATGTGCTACTACTCATTTTAAACAATATTATTACCACTGGCATCATTCCCGATAATCTGAAGAATGCGCTGGTCATTCCTCTTTTTAAAAGTGGCGCACGCAACAATATTGAAAACTACCGGCCTATTTCTATCCTTTCATGCATTGGGCAGATATTGGAAAAAACATCTGCTCAAGACAATGAGCAGCTTTTTAAGCAATCATGGCGTGTTATCTCCTAGCCAGTATGGTTTTGTGCCGAATCGGGGTACGCAGTTGCTGCTTGAAGATTTTTCCGATACACTAAACTCTGCGTTTGAACACAATCAGATTGCTTGTGCACTGTTCCTAGACGTCCGCAAAGCGTTTGACAGCGTCTGCCATAGTATACTGCTAACCAAACTTTCTTTGCTAGGCTTTCGGGGTGCGTTTTTGCGGCTTCTGAAAAACTTCTTATCTCATAGGCAACAACTTTTGTCTATTGGAAAATTTCGTAGCAGTCTGACCGAAATTAAAGCTGGCGTCCCCCAGGGTTCAATTTTAGGTCCGTTATTATTTAACCTATATTTTAATGATTTATCTAATGTTGTGAACGTCAAATTATATCAGTATGCTGATGACACTGTCCTTGTTTCACACGCTCGAAGTTACACTGACGCCATCTCTTCTTTACAAATGGCAACAACAAGAGTGATGGACTGGTTTCAGAATAATGTAGTCCATATAAATGCGTCCAAAACCCAACTAATCTGTTTCCACAACCCTGTCAAGCAAGTTACCCTATCCTCCCCGTTATATTTGCACACATCACATTGCAATCCCTGTTCATGTGCCCCTGTGCAATACGCTTGTTCAATTAAATACCTTGGTGTCTTTTTTGACAGTGATTTATCCTGGAACTCTCATTTCGCCTATATTTGTCAAAAACTTCGCGCAGTGTCTTGTGTTTTGTATAACATAAAATTTTACATGCCATTGTCTGTCCGAAAGCTTGTAGTACATGCCTTATGCTACAGTGTAATCCGGTATGGGATATCTACATATGGTCATGGCGCTCAACATTTGGTAAGCCGGGTCAACTCCGTCCTTCGTGGCATTCTGAAGCATGTTGCTTATGATGTCTCCCCCAAATCTGATGTGTTCAAAACTTTGTCTTTACCTGATTTCAATTCTTTGCTGCTTGAAACTGTTATCTTAAAACATTTTTGGTTAAGTCAGTATAAAATTCCTTATGTGCCTGTCCGTTCCCTGAGACCAAAGAATCCTTACATTACACCCCGCTGTAAGACGAGATATGGTCGAAGACTTCGTAACTACTATGTCCCAGCAATGTTTAATCTACTTCCTCAAAGCATACAAGATGTGAAAACAAAATATGGTCTTAGAAAGGCTCTTAGACACATGAATGCATGATTGGAAGCCTGTCATGTGAGTGTATGTGTGTGTTTTTTTTTCACTATTGTTCAATAACGAGTTACTGATGGCTCTGTCGCTGTCTGCCAGGCACTGCCGTTCAAGCCCACTGTGGCTTTGGCAGGCCCGATTCTTGCACTGTATGTTTCTCAAGTCATCAATAAAGTATTATTATTATTATTATTATTATTATTATTATTTATATATGCATGTGGAAAGAAGCGACTGAAGTTCCAGTTCATCATCTGGCGAACATGCGAGGGGATGGATTCACGGAGAGTTGCGTGACGTAATTCTCCGTGCAAGTTCATTTTCTTCCTCCGTGACTGCAGCGTGGAGTTTCTTACAAAAGATTACTATAGTCGGATACAACTTTAGAAAAAAAGGGGGCGTTTACTCCTCCGAGGCAGATGCACACGAGCATCCACCAATGGGCGCGCACTCTGGACCGACGTCATGCGCCGGACGGCCGGTGACTTCGCCGCTTCGGTCATCTGGGCGGGGCCTCCCCTTTTTTCTAAAGTTGTATCCGACTATAGAGGGGTAGTTTGACTCTACAGTGTCTATGGGAGCGGCGAGCGTGGCAGTTCTGCCAGCATGAGAATGATGAACCTGCCATATATGGATTTGCCTAAACTTTGTCCTTCTGGCTTCAGACGGTTTTGTGAATTTGAATATTGATCATTCTTAACGAGATATTGCGTTTAAGTGCAATGATTCGCCACGATTACACGTGCGAACTTGCATGCCTTGCTATAGGTTTAGAAAACTATGATTGCTTTGAGATATTATAGAAATATGAAACTTTAACAAAACATAACGCCGCAGGAAGGACGGAAGACACAAGCACTGAGATTATACAAATACATGTAATTACCATTATTCTCATGTTATAGCATAACGAGCGCACAGCAAGAATTCCGGAGCGTATATCTTGCAGGATCCTATATGCATTGCAGGACAAAGACCTCTCCCATCGCGATTCCCGATTAACCCTGTCCTGGACGACTCGGCATCATCATACGCCTGTGCATTTGAGAACCTCGTAACGCCGGAGTCGCCACCTAGCGGTCATGCAGTGCTGCCACCTCTGCTCTTCAACTCAGCCGCGAGGTGGCTCTCCGCTCGGATGAACGACATCGATGGCGTCCGGGACGCTCTCTATGCCGATGACGTCGCCCTCTGGACAACCAGAGGTGATTTAGGCCAGACAGAAGCCGCCATCGTGCAGCACTATACGCCAAGGAATGCGGCCTCCAATACTACCCGGGAAAATCGGAACTCCTCGTCTTCCCGAATAAAGCAGATCTGGAAAACATCGACATCAACATGCATGGATGGAGAGCGCATACAAGAAGTGGAATATCTCAAGGTTCTTGGCCTAACCATTGACAACAAAGGCAAACGCAATCACTGTAGCTACACTCAGCAACTTTGGGGATACATTCAGTAGAATAATTGCTGGGATAACGCACAAAAGAACGGGGATGCCCGAAAAGGACAACTATACCCCTGGTCCAGACGTTCGTTGTCAGCCGGATAGTCTACGCTGTCCTATACTTGAACTTAAAAGAGCCAGATGTCAAGAAACTAGACAACATGCTCCGGACAGCCTACGAGCAAGCCCAAGGCCTGCCCCTGTCAGCCTCTACCGAGAGCCTACTGCAACTGGGCATCCATAACACAGTCCAGGAGCTCAATGAAATCCACCTCTCAGCCCAAAAGATACAGCTATAGCAAGACCTGAACTTCGACCTGAACCTGAACTATAGCTATATATAGCTATAGCTATAGCTATATAGCTATAGCTATAGCAAGACCTGAACTTACGACCTGAACTTCGAAATCCCATTTCATGGATAAGCACGTCGACATCCCAAAAGCCTGCCGGGGGCCATTCAAAATAACCCCCCTGCCCAGAAACATGCACCCGTGCTACCATAAGGAAAAAAGAAAAGCTAGAGCAAAAGCAATCCAGAGAGACTTATGTAGATGCTGCGGGTCCTGGTAATTGTAGACGAGAATATAACGTTAATCCTCGGGGCAACCATCAAAAGCAAAAAGGCACAGTTTCGTCCCAAAGGCGAAGCATCAATTGCGATAGAAAATTAGTGGACAGTTATAACAAAGTAAGGATAGCAGTTTTATGGGCTGCACAAATTTGTAAACACATGCGTACTAACTAAATTAACAAGCACGGTGTCACGCGCGCACAAGCCATCATGAAAACATCTCACTCGATGACCGATGAAACTCGCCGTCGAAACGCCGGAGCGAGGACGCGAGGCAGCAGCAGCGAGCGAATTGACTTTCCTGCTGCGCATCGCATCAACGCGAACCAAGCCGGGAAAACACAGCGCGCGGCCGGGCCGGGCTCCGTCCCCATCGCAGAAGGCTATCAAGATACAGCGGCCCGGTGGAGACCCTCCCCCTCCCTACTCTCTCCCGGGATCCTTGCACGCGACGGAAGGTGGCGCGCTTCCTCCCCGCTTCCCTCACCTTCGTGGCGAGGTTGAGACGCGATCGCCGGGTCGCTCTCTCATGCTTTCACTCGCGCATACGGCGCACGGCGCGCGGCGACGATTTTACCGGCCTTGGACTATGTACAGTCGCGATCAATTTGAAGGTGATCGCTCGAGCGGCGACCGAAACTAGGAGCAGCACCCCGTTACGTCAACGCCGTCAGTCGAGAGGGAAGCATCAGGTAGCTCCCCTCTCTCTCTCTTTTGCTGTTCCCTGAGCAGCTGTCACTCCCGTCACCCTTCACGAGACAACCTGCGAATTCATTTCGGTTCCCTTATCCAGCTTTTGCACAGAGGCGTTATTGTAGCCAAGATATGCACGAGACATCGACGCACACACATCATTACCATGAAAGGGAAACAAAGAAAAATGTTGCGAGTTAGTCTTGGGGCTGACGGTTGCAGCCTGGAAGAGCATAAAAGGGGAAGAAGGCAGCGAATTTTTACCTTCGCAGTTCCGAAATCGGCCGCTATGCTGCTTGGAAGGCCCGCCGGTCGATGCTCGCGCGATCACTTTCAAGTTGATCGCGACTGTACAGAACCTCACGTCGACAGTGACGGCAGAAATGGGCCTGGAGTGTCCATATAATCGCCATTGCAACAATAACCCAATGATAGCAGAAGAGGTATACCTATCACTCTAGCGGATACCCATCGCGCCTCACGTGTCTGAAACCGCGTTCAGAAATTGCGCGAAGTGTAGAATGGCACCGTTAGCGGCCGAGGTTATCGAAACCTCGAAGGCTCAAGCAGGCGTGAAGCATCCGGTTTGGGTGCCACGGGATCAGGGTGTACGCAGTGTTGTTGGCCGAGCTTTTTCTACCCCTGAATTTCGACTACCCCTCCGTCACCCCTGAGTATACATGAACCTGGTGACAGCATATACGCAGACCTCCCTAAGCATTATACAGACTGCAGCGACAATACGCCTGTATGTTCGCGCCTCCTATGAAAAATGTATTCCGCAACATAACAAGTCAGTATTTAAGTGCACACGCGCATGTTTCCACAAGACGATTGTTTACAAAAAGTTTGTTTCAATGAGACAATTTAGCCTTACCAAGGATTACTTATAAATTTAGTGGATACCGATGTTAATGGACATTTCAATAGACTGCAGAGCACCCTAACACTAACGCCAGTTTTTTTGCGCAGTTATAACACTGTTCGATAAATGAATTTTAGCGCTATTCGCGCGAAATAGCTACACACACGAACTCGACGCATGACACATGTATCTTTTATTCGAACGTGTAAAAAAAAATATGTACGCATTGTAAATTACGTCACAAAATACTCATTCTTCCTTGGCAAATGTGGATGCTAACCAGCGCGACGGGCACCCCATGGCGACAGGACGTTTCCTGGGGTTACGCGCGGCATACACTCACGCCATGAAAAAACAAAGGCAATAAGCACGTGAGGTACACAGCGGTTACACAGAGCCAAATAAACGCGCTTCGTCACGTGTTTTCGACGGCGCGTGGTTCGCGAGGTTACCGGCCCCACGAGACGATCGGCGTCAGCTGACTTTTCCCGATTACCGCAACACCCTCGCGCTCGTACAGACGCACAAACACAAAAAAATAAGAATGAAAAATAAAAAGCCACCACCCTCTGGAACGTATAAACAGACGCCACTAACACACCCACTAACACACGTGACTCGTGGCAGACGGAGGCCGCGGATGTAAACATGAAGCGGAATGTCTTGCGTAGCTCACCATCCCCATTTGAAAAAAAAAAATGTGGATGGTGAGCACAAGGCACTGACGGCACAGAAGGCACTGTGCCGTCAGTATTCGCGTGGTCTTTTTATACAAGCTAAGTTTCGAAAGAAACAGTCTTTCTTGCACGGACATGTAGTGGAATGTCTTGCGTAGCTCACCATCAACATTTGAAAAAAAAAATATGGATGGTGAGCAGAAGGCAATGATGGCACTGTGCTGTCAGTCTTCCCGTGGTCTTCTTATACTACTGCTGTTTCGAAAGACACAGCCTTTCTTGCACGGGCATGTAGTGGAATGTCTTGCGTAGCTCACCATCAACATCTGAAAAAAAAAAAAAGATGTGGATGCTGAGCAGAAGGCACTGACGCCACAGAAGGCAATGTGCCATCAGTCTTCCCGTGGTCTTCTTATACTACTGCTGTTTCGAAAGACACAGCCTTTCTTGCACGGGCATGTAGTGGAATGTCTTGCGTAGCTCACCACCCACATCTGAAAAAAAAAAAAATGTGGATGCTGAGCAGAAGGCACTGACGGCACAGAAGGCGCTGTGCCGTCAGTCTTCCCGTGGTCTTCTTATACTAGCGTTGTTTCGAAAGACACAGTCTTTCTTGCACGGCTAACACCCGCTTTTCTGCATCGGGTATGTTTCTTTCGTGGGTCGATCCCGGTGATAGTACAGTCTAGTTACGCGCCCAAATTCCGTATAGATCGATCTGGTACTGGTGCTCCCGGTGGTAACCACCGTACGGTAGCACAGCAAGGAGCCAGTATACCGCCGCGCGGTAGCACTGGTAAGGGGGGAGCGTTCTCGCATTCGTCCATCGTGACAGCTACAGCGTTTTGAGACTGTTGCCAAGACGCTGCGCGCATCTCGGTCGAAAAGATGCAGACGCTTTCGTTTTGAGACGGTGCGGGCCTCTCAGAGTAAGTCGAATGGTTTCTACCAAGGAGGTTCCTACCAAGGCCTCAGGTAATGCAAAGGAGGTCTAAAAAAATATACATTGCTAAACCTCCTTAGTTCCTTCACCCAATCTTCGCTTCCTTGTTAGGCAAGGAAGGCTGTCTTTCATCGACTTAAAGTTGTTACGACTTTGCACCGCTGCACCACTATTACGACTTTGTGGTCCCGTAGCGCTCGTCACCCGTTTCGTGACAGAGCGTTGGTAGCGAAGACTCCGAGTCAGGCGTCGGTGAGAGTAACGAAAGCGATTTTATACATTATATACAGGTCATTACACAGGACAATATCGGATCGGCACTGGGGCCGAGTGCTCACAGCAAACGCGACTGTTCCCGCACGGCGACGTCCGGCGAAAACGCATGACACATCTCATTCCAGTCGAGAGCGGCACTGGCTCCCGGTGGGTCAGCGGATCCGGTTTTTCAGGCGGCTCGTCGCGGCCTTATAATCCCCGAGGGACCATTGTCACTCAAACGGCCCAATACAAAGCCAGCACTCGATGGTCGTCCGAGAGGTCCAACCAGCGACCGCGCTGGCCACCTGGTTCAAAGTTCGCGCGCGCGGTGACCTCCAGGCAAAAGGAGGTGCGGCGCCGGGTTGTCTGGCACTTGGTGACACGTTCGAACATGTTGCCCGCCGATCCTTCTCCGCAGGACACCGCTGCCTGACGGCTCAGCATCTTGACTTGTCAAGGGAGAATTAGGGCGTTCGCAGGATAAATTCTGCATCTTGCAGATTCGGAATCCGGGCTGGTGGTAATGGCACAACAAAGTGGAGGTTGAATCGCCTTACACCTTTATTATTATTTTTTTTTTCAGAGTGTTGAAGTGCTACCAGCCAGCCCAATTTTACGCTACTCATGGGAGGATGCCGATTCCATTTAGGCTTCCATGAGCGCATGGTCATTTTTGAAACCGAATCGGATAAGAATTCATTAGTGATGATACCGAATACGAAAACGAATCTAATACATTTCGAATAGCCTTAGAATAATAAGACAACTTCTTCCAATAGAGCGCTGGATTTTCGCAAAATGTTACTTGCAGCACTGACGAAAATTTCAACCAACAACAAAAACATATGGGAACGCTATGCACTGAAATATAGCTCTTATACAGCAGTGACCATGTCATTCGGGGTGCTGTTCTTGTCACCGTCTCTTAAAGTGTCATTAAAACGAAACAAAATGTTCAACAAAATGGCAGATTCAGGAGAGAAGCGGGAGTGCCAGGGTACCGCCGAGAGCATGATCAACAGAAAACCTGCGCGATAGAGAGAGATACATAAATTGACCCTTAACCATATGCATATAATAATAATATCAAATTACTCAATGGCAGAACACGATCACGGGGGATTCACACGAGCATTATGCTTGAAACATCACTCCGAAATCAACTAACTACCAAGTCACACTAAAACTTGGCCTAAGCGTTACGTACGGGTAGTCCGAGGACGGAAACGAAAAAAAAAAAACATGCCCATCGCTGCTTTAAAATATCACCCTTTTTCGAATGCTCGCAGGGAGGTGCAGATTATTCAAAAACTACTCGATAAATATTCGGCGTTTCGAATAGAATCGAAATTCCTTTATAACGAAGCGCTCGGGACCTCCGAAATCCCGCGTCATAAAGGCCAACTTCAAGGTCACCTTTATTGCCAACATCAGGCGCACACGTCTTGATGCCTAAGTGCACAGGCAAACATCCACAAAAGGCTTGGCACACCTTTACAGACACAAGTCGCATTTACTTCGTTTTAAAGATTGCGCAACGTGCTGTTCCCAACAGAGCAGGCTGCTGAGCATGTCCAGCAAAATGAAACATTTGTTACTTATAAAACGAATTCAAGACATAGAGTAAAAGAAGTCGCTAATACCGTTGGCGTCCAAAAAATTCACGCAGAAACTCATCTGGGGGTTGTCTCTAAGTATGCGTAAGCACTGTGTCGCTTGCTCACCTCCACGCAGCCCGATGTCATTATCAGTGTTATGAAACTTCATCCGACCGGTACAAACGACAGCGCTGCGGCGAGAGGGCTGGTGCAAGGTTAGGAGTAAACGGAGGTTTGTGGTAGAAGGCACGGCCTTCGAGATCGGGCGACGCGCAAGATCATCGCGCCCGCCGATCTCGGAGGCCGCGGAAAGGAGTTCGTCCTGCCGGATACAAATGCTGTAATAGAGATCGACGGAATGAACAGATCAGTGGACGATGACATAAGGTGTTCAATGCATCGCAAAAAAAAAGGAAAAAGAAAGAAAGGAAAGGAAAGCGCACTGCTTATATAGTGGTGTGCGAACATTCGAAAATTTTGAATAACAGATCGAATACATATTTTATTTTATTCGGTGCGCGCTCGAATCGGAGTTGTTAATACGATCGAACTCTTCTGTACAACGAACGCCACTGCAACAAAAATTACCTGCGAAACAAAGGATTCCGTATGTCCCGCGGCGGAATTGTGAATTCGCCTCTACACTGCAGCGAAGACAGCTACAACGAATTTGCCTGTACAACGAATGCAGCGCAGTAGTGCCGCCGCTGCCCACCTGAGCCACTGCTGCAGCTGTGGTCAGCGCTAGTACTAGCGATGCGCTTCGGGAAGCGTGCCGGTCAGGGCGATTAATTTCGGTCCTATTGCACAGCAACTTGTGAAACGGCTCAACTCGTATATGTGACCCTAGTTGCAGCACAGCAGCGCGTGCGATGGTTGACGAACATATGCGTCGAGGTTGAAGACGACGTGAGTTACTCGGTACTAACGATCGACGACATCTTCGAAGCCGTCAATGACGAAAAGCCCTGACGCGAAAGTCGACGAAGACACCGGTAGTAATGAGATACGCCTGCCGTGCGAACCAAGAACCCTGGCAATGGAGGGCGACATAGGCATTGGACGCTCTGGAGCTGTATACTTTTGCGTCGCCCTCTCTGGTCATGCTATGGAGCTTGCCAGGAAACTCGATTGCCATCAAGTCGGTCGATCGCACTCGAACATTCCCACCGTACGAAGTGTGCTGAAGAAAATGGGTGTAGTGCGGTTTCACGCTCCGATGGATTTGGCCATCTGGATTAAGAACGTGGATCTTAAAGGCTATGCGTTTTCTGGTTGCATGGCGCGGAAGCGATTGCGGGAGCCGGAAACGCGTCACAGACGTTTGATTTTAAATGCGTGAGCATTTGTATGCTTACCCAACGAGAAAGAAACCGTCCGTCCGTCCCGTAAGACGATCGCTTTCGAGATAGCGCAGCCCACCCTTCCATCGTCAAGAAAGTGCTTCCTGCCCTACTTGACTTTTGTTCTGACACGCAGCTGAGAGCGCGGCTGTAAGCCCCGCATTGCTTCTTCAACCTTCTTGTTATTTTTTTTCCGCCCTCCTTTCCTTCTCTCCCTGATCTCTTTCTCCCGACTCCCCTTTCCCTGTGCAGTGCTGTTGAGGTGTCCTCCTCTGAGAGACAGTTACGGCACTGCACTTCTCTCTCCCTCTCCTTCAAAAATCACTACACACACTTTCGAGATAGCGCCCGCCGCAGCGAGCGACCTTCGTTGTGCTGAGTGTTGTGCAGAGTACTGGACCTGTTGGACAATCGTCCACTTTCAGAACTAAAAGCTTTAGGCCAATGCCCCGAAAGAACATCTGCGTTGAAGGCCTTACTCGCGCTAGTAAAGTTCTTGCGGTCCACGGGGCTTCACGACAGACTCTAAGAATGCCGCCCCCTACCGCTCTGTAGTGTACGCGCTTTGTTCGTGCTTGTCTCCCTTTCTTTCTATCTCCCCCTTCTACTCTGTTTCTCTTTTTTATCCCTCTTAACCCTTCCCCCTGCGCAGGGTAGCCAACCGGAACTACCTCTGGTTAACCTCCCTGCCTTTCTCTGCATTATTTTCTCTCTCTCTCTCTCTCTTCACCTTCGTTGGCTTCAACGCGAGCTACGCGGCAAGAACAGAGACCACACGAAGCAGTCAGCGCTCGAGCTCGTATCGCAGATCGCTTTCAAGATTGGGGCCCGCGCGTCTCCCTTCAACGCGAACTCATTGGCGAGAACACAGAGCACACGAAGCTATCAGCAGTCGGCGCTCTCTGTCGCCATCGCAGATTGCTTTCAGAATACGATACGGCAATCGCGGGCCCCGCAAGACTCAGCCGCCGCCGGAGTGAGATTGGTCGCCGTTGATAATGGTTCTGCGCGGATGGATAAGGCGCTAAAGAGCGATAACGACTTATAATGATCGGAACGTCATCAGTGCCCCCGGTGTCGCCACCTGCTGTACTTTGTTTGCGTCATCAATTCACCTTGCGCCGCAGTCCGCAGAAGTTCGTGTCTCCTCCTATGCATAAAAATTTCCTTATATTATCACACGCTTTACGTTCTCTGGCATCGTCAACTGTGTGTCTCCTTTGGCACTTGCTCGGTCACTCTACAGTGGACACTCTTCGCATTACGAGACATGTCTGCTCAGCTCGCCCTTCTTTACATCAACTAGAGTATCAACTACACGTGTTTGCTCTCTGAATCATACCGCTGTTCTGCTTTCTCTTAACGTTACGCCTACAATTGTAGGCTTGCGACATTAAGCTCAATCGATCGATCAGTCGGTCAGCCAGCCACTCGGTCGGTCGGTCAGCAAAACAATCTTGGTCTCACTGTCTTCGTGAGTGTCTTTACGTCTATCAATCAAGCGGTCAGTCAGTCAGTCAGTCAGTCAGTCAGTCAGTCAGTCAGTCAGTCAGTCAGTCAGTCAGTCAGTCAGTCAGTCAGTCAGTCAGTCAGTCAGTCAGTCAGTCAGTCAGTAAATAAATAAATAAATAAATAAATAAATAAATAAATAAATAAATACAATCAATCTTCACTCCTTCGCCAGTGTTGTTACCGGACTTGGCGACGTATGACCCATCGCGGCCTTTAACCTCGGCAAAGCAGCGTGCGTTTAATGACACGGAGTGTGTATACTTATGAGGTCATCCTCGCCGAACAAAACGCAGTGCTGTGTGCGTTGATAAACAGAGACAGGCCTGCAGGGGCTGCCCCCCTTATGGGTCGCCCCGGCCGCACGCGGTACGCTCGCTCTGTTATGTTCGCGAGGTCGTTCGCTCCGAAGGGCGAAAAAGACAACTAGTGGCGACTCATCGGGCTGCGACGGCGCGGTTACCGCGTTTTCGCGCGCGTAACCCCACTCAATCACGCAACCATCCAAACATGCACTGGGTGTTTCAGAAAGTGGGTTCGAACGTTCCTTAACCCTGTAACGCCCAGCATTTGATGTACGCTTCAACGCTTTTGATTTACGCTCAAACTTCGACAGGGCCTTTTTTTCTTTACCCCCCGAGTGGCCTATTAGAGGGACCATACTTCTCACAGACGTACCACACATCCTCTGTTATTTTTCTCGCGCCTTTGCTATATCTCTCCACTTTTCTTTCCGTCTCTGTTCTTCCCTTACCCTTTTCTCAGTGCAAGGCAGCAAACCAGAAGCTCTTCCGGTTAAACTCGATCCCTGCCTTTCTCATACAATTTCTCTCTCTAACTCTATCTCTATATTTCGGGGTGGGGGAAGGTGCCATGATTTTCTGGCCCTCCCCCTATATAGTTACAAGCCCGGTAAGACGTTGCCGCAGCGAAGCCACAAGGACGAAAGCGATGCGTGACGTTTGTCGAGGGGGAAGAATGGATGAGAAGAGGTGAATGGGGGCAGAAAGAAGTAAGCGGTGCGGAAGATGTGGTGGCCGCAGTCCGTCAAGTTAGTTAAACTGACTCCTACAGTTGTAAGGACGGTTATTAGTCGCTCGTTTTTTTTTATTCTTGCGTTCATGGCATCGTGTCGTGGAGGCACATGGCCATTCGCCTAGACAGCCGTGCGGTCAAGGTCGCCAAAAGCCGAGAGCTTTCGCAAAAGAAAGCTTCCCTTGAGAACTGTGCCCCGCGATAGGCCAGCCTTAAGGTCACAACCCTTCAGTGCATGAATGTTGCATTAATGTTGCATCAATGTTGAATGAATGTTACAGCAATGTTAAATGAATGTTGCATCAATGTTGCATTAATGAACTTACGCGTGTACAGCTGCTACAATGTATACGTGGCTGGCATCCAGCTTTGCCGTGCGCTAAACGACAACAGACTAGAGGTCGATGACTTGTCGGATAATCGGGAAACATTTCACCTATGGCGGAGGAGAAAGAATTACTTCTACCTGTAAAGTACTTGCACGTAACTGCCAAAATATGCCGGCGGCCAACTTCTTTGGTCAGCGAAACATCACGCTTTTACACTTTCTAGCTTTATCGGTGAACACAGATTCATCGTCTGCAAGTGTGAAATCGAGAAGTTAGTGCCAAAAACAGCAGTGCGCAATAAATAAAAAGACGGGTGATATTTCGGAAAGAAATACAAAAGTGAATACCACAGTGCGTAGCCAATTTAAATGACAAACAAGAATTTCCTCTCCGGCGGTCTTTAAGCACAGTAAACTGAATTGAACTATGACAAAACAGGTAATGTCCTGGAGTAAGTACTTATTTCAATGTATTTCGATTAATATCATATTATTTCATACTAGCCAATGCGTCTTTTAACAGAATGGGGTCACTGATGCTCACTAATGCAGCGGATCTACGGTATTCAACTTGATCGAAGTTCTGAAAAGGAATGGATTTACCGTTGCCAAATGTGTCTCGCGGAGGCTAGTGCGCTAGCAAATGCGGTACGCTCCTTCTCGCGCGACCGCAAACAATATAGACGCGCTCGCCGACAGAGACCGGCGGCCCGTCGTAATATAAAGCAAGCTGGGTTTCGGGACTGGCGTGCCGTGACTGCTGCCTGGGTTGCACGCTGATCCCCGAAATAGGCCACGCTAACAAGCTACACTGTGTTTACAAAGCGAGCGCGCGAGCGTACGCTGTACAGGCGGCGAAATGTATAACACGAGCCAATGCGTTGGCTCCAGTCACAATGCGGAGCGTTGAACCGTCGCGGGTCTGTTTCCTTGTGTGGCTTCCGAGATTGCCAAGCTTGCTTGATTCGAGGATCTCGGAGGCCGCGACCACTGCCAACCGTACTAGAATGCATGTCATCCGAAATAGGGCGGCGCAACGTGCACTCGGACACCATGTAATGTACATTGTTTATGACAGAAAAAAAAAAAAACATTAGAAGGAAGTCTAGCGCTGTAAACGCAAAAGAGATGGCGCCACCAGTTCTGATGCCATACGACGCCTTCTGAGTGCAGTTGAGTGCTTGTATCGCCACAAAAAGGAAATGGGCTTGTGCTAAATCCATTGACTGGGTATGGTAACATATACCGCACATACCAAATAAGGTGTGGCTTAGCCCATTTGAAGAAGTATCCTCCAACACTATGCGATATCAATGTACCCTTTATGTACCCCAATGTACCAATGTTAAAGGATGAAGAAGGAAAATGCATTTTCATTCTTCCGCATGCAAGCTGTCGTGTCTCTTAACGAATATTTCACGTCCTGTAATGAATGACAATTTTCTTAGCAAGAGGAGACGAGCAGCCAAAATAAATTAAGATGCTTAGTGCTCTATCTCATTTTAATCTAATAGGGTGATCCAAAAACCAGTGGCACGCTCAGTGGCGTAGCTAGGTCGTCTGGCACCCGGGGCCCTTAGCTCTTCTGTACCCCCCCTCCCCCGGGTGTAGTCGAGGAAGGCGGAGATATCGACAATTTTCGGGTGTATTCAGACGTATATGACACCTCCCCCCCCCCCCCCCACTGGCCCCGTGCACCTGGGGCCCATGGCCCCCCGGCCCCCCCTGTTGCTACGCCAGTGGGCACGCTTAGGCTATATAAGACACCTAGAAGCTGCAGGTAACTCATTCTGTGCTGTTGGTAAAAAACGCTGACCTTACTGTTTGCAGCAATTAGGAGATACATGTAAAAAAAAAAAACTCAACATGGGTTCAGTACGTAGATGATTCCGAAAATATAGTGCTTCCGCACCGCACAACTTTAAAAAAGGAACTCCTTAGAAGCCTTTGCGAGAAAAATCAGCAACAATTAGGAGAAGGCCGCCGAGAGAACACGATTCATTATCTGCACGACGCTGTAATGGCGACGTGGATTCCCCTGCACTGTGCGCTAGAAGCTGCAAAAGCATGGACGACGACAGTAAATATGGGGTGAAGGAAAAGAAGCAGAAGAGAACAGGAAGTGATAATTTTGAAGGTTATATCGATGAAAAATATACAGGAAGGGTTCATGGGAACTAGCTAGGCCTCCATCACGTGATAGGCAATCGGTATTTTCTATCCGCCGAGAGTGCGAAGAGTATGGGGAAAAGGTCGAGCAGAGGACGGGTGGCTAGGCCCGATCGCATGCGAAGGCGTCACTAAAAGCCGCCACTGATCAAACGACGCCTTGAAACGTCCGGAAAGCATGGAGGGATTATTTCTCAAGAGTCGACGGGCAGGTGGGCCACGCCAAGAAAGCATGCGCGGTGTTAGGTGAGGTTGCCTTGCCGAGCTTATAGCTGCCTGACGTCATGATCCGTCCTTGTTCCTTCATCCATGGCATTAGGCATCGAGGAAACAACACGCAGACCTCGCATTCTGCATATTTTTTCCTTTAATTTCATACATTCCCCAACACGTCATCGGGTACGTTAGCGGAAACTCGCGGTGACAGACGTGAGAATGCGACCTTGGTGTGTACGCGATGTAATATGCAAGAAAACATCGGCGGTATGGCCTGTTTGAGCGAAGTGGTACTGCGCATCTGCAAAACATGTCCCCTGCTTCGTTCTGTCGCTTCTTTATATTCGAACATACGCATCCGTAACCGCTTCCAGCCCAGTGCGACACGCTTAGCCTGCGTGACAAGCACTGATGTCATCAACCAGCTCCTTACGAACAGTACATGCTGCCACGTTCACGGTCCTCTATGCTCGTTCATAACGTTGCGGTAGCGTTTACAGCTACAGCGTGTCATGGCCTCACCCCCTGGAAGTATTGATGTTCGCTGGTGTCACCGATGACCGTCGCAGAAGTTCCGAAGTGCTTTCTGAGAGAGAGAGAGAGAGATGAAGTGTAAAGGCAGGGAGGTTAACCAGATATCCGTCTCCGGTTTGCTACCCTACACTGGGGATCTTTCTGAGAACTTTACAAAGAAATGAAGGGGAAAAAATTGCCCGCTGCATCCAGCGGCCAATCCAGCGGGCCTTCGAAATATCGGCCCACGAATTGAACTATACGAACCAACCCTGCCCACCCACTTCAGTTTAATCTGTTATTTTCGTCATCTCCCTCCTTCTGTTAGTCGTCATCATCGTCTTTTTCATCATCTATTTCATAGTAATCTTCCTTTCAGAGTACGTACCTACTGGACTTTCTGAAGTCGGCCGGACTTCGAGCCGTGCTCCGATTATATATGACTGCGCCACGATAAGGTACCGCTCTAGGTCGTCAAAATAAGACGACCGTGCTCCATTATTTGCGTTATAAATATGTGTATCTCGCTCCTATTTCAGTTTTCTTCTGCTCCGTCAACTTCTTTTTCGCCTTCTACTTCGTCATCCTCACTTTCCACCCTTTACATCTTCTTGCCCCTCAACTTCATCACCAACTCAATCTTCCCTCACTTTTTCCGTGCCCTCCGTTCCGCGCTCAATCTTCCATCCTTTTTCCGTGCCCTCCTCGCTTTTTTCTATGTGTGCTGGGATGGGAAGACAGACAGATTATATATATATATATATATATATATATATATATATATATATATATATATAGAGAGAGAGAGAGAGAGACAGACAGACAGACAGACAGACAGACAGACAGACAGACAGACAGACAGACAGACAGACAGACAGACAGACAGACAGACAGACAGATAGATAGATAGATAGATAGATAGATAGATAGATAGATAGATAGATAGATAGATAGATAGATAGATAGATAGATAGACAGACAGACAGACAGACAGACAGACAGACAGACAGACAGACAGACAGACAGACAGACAGACAGACAGACAGACAGATAGACAGATAGATAGATAGATAGATAGATAGATAGATAGATAGATAGATAGATAGATAGATAGATAGATAGATAGATAGATAGATAGATAGATAGATAGATAGATAGATAGATAGATAGATAGATAGATAGATAGATAGATAGATAGATAGACAGACAGACAGACAGACAGACAGACAGACAGACAGACAGACAGACAGACAGACAGACAGACAGACAGACAGACAGACAGATAGATAGATAGATAGATAGATAGATAGATAGATAGATAGATAGATAGATAGATAGATAGATAGATAGATAGATAGATAGATAGATAGATAGATAGATAGATAGATAGATCAAAAGCATCATACAACCTTAGCGTCCCTCTAGCGAGCACTTATCAGAAAGCCAACACATTCACTCAGGAATGCCGTCGTCATCGCTATACCTGCGAGACTGCCGTAATGCACGCTACGTACGGCGAAAAAACACTACTGGCCTGCCCTTACTTCCGCGAAAAGCATGTCGCTCGGCGCGATCGTTATACCGCGTTCCCCGAAGTGGCCGCGGGAATAAACGGGAGGAAACGCGGAAGGCGATGACGGCTGCACACCTACGCACGCGGCGCGGCGTGCAATGTGCCAGGAAGCGTGCAACGCTTCCGAGCCGGAGTTCCCCAGAGTTGGAGGAGCTAGCTCCTCAATACCTTGTCCAGGCGCCGTGGCCGCGCTGGGAGGCACGCAATGCGCCGTTGATGATGATGATGATGATGATGATGATGATGATGATGATGATGATGAAGCCTCAGTTAATGGCACGAACCCACTGAGGGGGATAGGCCACGAATCGGGTGGTAATATGATTCAATAAATAAAGTAAAATAAATTGGTTAATAAGTAAATAACCCGAAAAAGAAAAGAAAACAAATAATCCAAGATGTGTATAGGATGAAATTCCTATTTTCACTTCTTCCACTTCGTCTTACGTCCCCCGTCTGAAGTCGCGGCTCTTTTCCTCTTTGAAAAATGAAATTCCCATTCACATGAGAAAGGAGGCTCGGGAGCGTAGAGAAAAAGTGCGGTTGCGATGATTTACCTACTTACGCCGTTCCCCGAAGCGCCCACAAGGCGGTATTGCAGGGAAGCGCATGCTACATATTGGAACTGACCTAACAAGCACAAAGGAAAGGAAAGCAAACGAACAAGGTAAAGCAAGCTCGAGAACAATTTGCGAACAAACAAACTTGTACTCGGAAAGCAATGTACGCAGCATGACGTCAGAATCGCAATCAGTAAATCGGTTCGCGTGGATTGTTCCTCGTAGAAACTACATGTGCGGAAAACGTGCGTTTAAGAACACGTCGGTGCAGTACTGTATTTGAAGGAATGTCCAGGCATGGTCGCGATCGACAAGACACAAAGTGTGGAGGCCGAAAGTAGCGTTTTCTTTCTTCAACTCGATTTTTTCAAAGTATATCTTGTGTAAAACTACAAATTTTGTTCCCTGAGTCAACGTTTGCTCAAAAGGGTTCAGCCTAATGTAGTTTTTATTGGTGCAGCGCCGTGAGAAAAATAGTCAGTTCGAACAAATCTGGCAGCTACCTTTCATTTCAAACACGTTCAAGCACAGGACATAAATTTGTAGGTCGAGGGCCGGGAAAGCGCCCTCCAGTGTAGCCCTGACGTTAGTACAATAACGCATCTTTTCACGCCAAGTGATAGCTTCGGGAAAGTTGCACTTGATGAAGCTCAACGTTCTACTTGCCTTTACGCAAACGTATTCAATCTGTTTGTTCCAGGTAAGGTGAAAAGAAAAATACGTACCGAGGTATTTATAAATTTTTATAATTTATAGTTCTTATAAATTCAATTTATAAATATAAATATTTATAAATTGAAACAATCGTAATTGGCATTTGATCTAAACTGCACGTAGTTGTGACTGGAGAACGCTTGTGCACAAGTGATACATACTGGCACTCGGAGGAATTCAAATATGCGGTGCACTCATTACACAACTTATCGGAACATAAGGCCCAACGAAGTTTATTTATAAACATTCGTTCGTGAAGTTTTGTGAACGTAAGTGCACGGTATCTGTCATATTAGCGACAATGTCTACTTAGTGAAGACGCTTAGTACTCTTTCTTTTTTTATCATCTAAGAAGGTGATCGTAAAACGTGTGACTGTTAAGCCAATATACAACCTCGAAGGCCAGATGCCTCCTTACGTGCTGTCGGCAGACATCGTATATCATCGTTTCGTACAATTAGTAGATGATACATTACACTTTTTAGGACAACTCAAGGAGGGTTCACTACATATATAATCAACAAGCTAGATCTTCTGCACTGCACCGACGTTAAAATATGCTAAGAAGTATTCGCCAGAACCACTGGTAAGTTTCACCATAATCTTAACTTCCCCTCGTCTGTATCGTTGTAGTCTACTTCATCACCTTCGTGTGCGCCGTTATTCAATCAATGTCTTTGACGCCTACTTAAGTAACTAGGTATGTGCCACTAGGAATGTGCTGCTCTACAATGACCAAAAATATCCCGTAAGTTCATCCGATGCCGAGCGGCACAGAACCCAAGTCACAAGCGTTCCTCAAGGACAACAATCCAATCCTTTAGCAGGCTGTGCCACGAATGCCCCAGGTATGTGCCACTCTTCAACAAACCTTGGATCTCGGAGTATGTGTACCACGAGGGTGCGGCAAACCAGGGAACCACTCTCAGCGTTCGCCGGCGCCGGCGCGCCACGCTTCTAGTCTCGGGGGCCAGCGCGGCAGCACCAGTAGATGGCGCAGCGAGTGCAGGAAGAAGCGCGAGAGGGGAGCCCGGTTGCCGCACGACGCGTTTCTCAGCGCTCGTCTGTTAAGCCCGTGCACTTCAAGTACCGCACTAGTGCACGAATAGTGTCCTCGTGTATGGTGTCCCTCCCACTTGTACTCAGTGCTTACTCTCTCCCTTTCTTCCTCTTTCTATTCCCCTTTCCCCCCCAGTGTAGGGTAGCAAACCAGTTGCTGCTCCGGTTGACCTCCCTGCATTTCCTACCCTTGTTTTCTCTCTCTCTCTCTCAGCGTTCGCATGCACCGGCACGCCGCGCGTTTCGGAGGCCAAACGCAGGCTTCGCGGCGGCGGCGATAGATGGCGCCGATCGCGTTTGGGAAAGCACGAAAGACGAATACTGCTGCCAGTGCACGCCTTGTACATAACTCGTTTCGACGGTGGCAATACGTTTTGCCGCTCTTCGGATTCAATGCTAAAAGCATTACCATCGAAACTCGTCGTGAGATGGGTCCTCCGGAATTTGTTCTTCAGTAAAACCGCGTTTGTGGATTCCGTGCGAGAACTCTCTACAGGAGCGTCAGATATGAGAGCACCAACTACCTTACGTCTAGCAACATCAAAAGCTATGCATCCAACCAATGAAAACAAAGTATGCCTGATGTAAAATATTATGTAAAACGTCTTGCACATGAGTCAAGCTTCCGGCACAGGTCCAAGCAGAATAGCTTCACCGCGATGCGACATCTTGCGCTGTCTTGCCATGTACAGTAGGTGGCGCCAGTCCACGCCCCGGCGACGACACTCCCTGGATAACAGAAACAGATCTCGCAGGCTGTGCATTTGCTTGATGCAGGCGCCGGAAGCAATTCTTGAACCGGAAACACGTCAAAGACGCCATGTTTTGGACATCAGTGATTGCGCACGCAGCGTCTGACGTTATTAACGGGCGTAGAGTAGCGGTGAGGGGGCGTTCGCATATTCTACCTGGAAGAAAGCACCTGCCTAGGGCTGCGTTGGCTCAGACGTTGGCGTCGATCGGTCGTTCGCCTGCCGAGACTGCGCGCAGGTTTAATTAAAGAGCGGCGAGTTCCACGAAGAAAAAAAAAAGAAAGCACACACAAAGGTTGGTCCTCTTTTCCAAGGAACTCGGCCGTAACGCGAATATGAAACATGCATTCCGGGAAAAAAAATACTAGAAAGCTTCAGCGGGTCCGAAGCCTCTACACAATTTTTTTTCTCTAGAAGGTAATAGGTTGCATTGATGGACGGATTCCATGAGCATCCTATTTTAATCGGCGGTGGTGGCTGGTGCTGCACTGCGATCGTCATTACTGCCTTTATTTTACTGCTTAAGTTATCAGCCCTTAAAGAAAGAGTACCTAAATGACATTCTCGATTTTCATTTTGCGCGGTAAATGTATGTCCTTGACCTTGAAACGCCCAGAGAGAGAGAAAATAACACCGGTAATCCTTAGAGTGCCCTAAGTAACTCAATGTCGTAAGTTTTCTAGAAGTGCACACGCCGTGGTGGCTTAGCGGCCACGGTGCTACGCTACTGAATACGAGTACACGGGTTCCAGTCCTAGCCGCGGCATGTGTTTGTACCGGTGGAATGCAATAATTGTACACCTATTCTTTTCAAAGACAGCCATGTAAGCTGCGGGCCATAATTCTATAGTAAGGCCTGCCGTATGCGCTCCAACCCATTTTTATTCTGTAAGCTTTTCCTTCTCGTGATCGGTGTCCCCCGTGTGTAATTTACCTAGCGAAACGTACTGTTTCACAAATTCTAGAGGCTAACTGCCAATCATGAATTCTTCTTCCCTTACCAGGCTAGTAAAGATTACATTTATCTTCTGCGTATTAATATCCAGCCCCACTCTTACTTTCTCCTCTAAAGTCCTCAATCATTTCTTGCAATTCATCTCCAGCGTTGCTGAACAGGACAATATGTCACGCGCAAACCGTGGGTTGTTGAGATATTCACCGTTGATCACAAGTAATCCTTCCCAGTTTAATTAATGGCTTCAATACTTTTTTCTAAACACGCAGTGAGTCGCAATGAAGCTGCTGTGTCTCCTTGCCTGACCCCTTTCTTGATACGCAATTTTACGATCTTCTTGCGCCTCTGCGGCATGCATATCTTCTCAAGATTGTTCCGTGGATGTGTAGCAAATTGTAGCACCTGTTTGCGATACCACAAAAACATGAACCATATAGCATGAGGATGCTTCCACAGAACAAAAAGGTCAAATATTTATACCAAAGTGGCACCATAGAAATTATTTTAAGCACGCATTTAAATCACGGCCGCCTAGCGGTTATGCGACCAGATTTAGCTTTGCAACTAAGGCGCACTTTTAGTATGCGGTTCTGATATCTCCAACTTTCGTACTTTGAGACTATGCTAAAGAAAAAAAGAACATCGGGAGCATCATCGCGGTAAACTAAGTCACACCACTGTGCACTCTTAACGGTGTAAATTAGTTTGCAGTGTGCTGCGGGTCGTGTAACGTTCTTCCATTCTTCAGTGCGCGCCGTTAGCTCGACACGACGTAGTGTCGCTTAAAGATAGCTTAAATAAAGAAACCAGCCACATTCTTTCGGCCCTTAGAGCGACAGCAGCTTTCTTGCATCACTATCGCGCACGAATGCTTGCGTAAACGTCTTTGCGCTTACGTGTTACGCTTCCTTTATTGTTCCTACAATAAAGTCAACCGCGTCTGAAGCCACCTGGCGGTCCTTTTGATGCTCTGTCGCTCTGAATGGCATAACTTTGGTCGCTCGAACCCACGTCGCAAATGTTGGTCCTTCGTTCAAAGGAACTGGGCCGTAACGCGAATATGAAACATGCATTCCGGGAAAAAAAAAATACTGGGAAGCTTCAGCGGGTCCGAAGCCTCTACACTACTGTTTTTTCTCTAGAAAGTAAATAGGTTGCATTGATGGATGGATTTCATGAGCGTTCTATTTTAATCGGCGGTGGTGGCTACTGCTGCAATGCGGTCGTCATTACTCCATTTATTTTACTGCGTATGTTATCGGCCCTTAAAAAAAAGAGCACTTAAATGATATTTTTACGGTTTTAATTTTGCGCGTTAAATCTGTGTCCTTGACCTTGAAACGCTTGAGCCAAGGCCGGTTTCGAGCGCGTCTCGCCAACCGCCCGCCCCCCACCGGCCGTGCTTGGGCAGACAAAGAACACGACCGCAGTTACATCTTACACAGCAAAACCAATTGTCACACACATCTAGAGAAGAGAGAAAAGACGGGGAATGCGGGAGATGGAGATTCAAGACGATGAGCAAAACGTGAACAAGGTGAATGCAGGAGCCAACGTATCGACAAGTGCACTTGTCTTCTTCAGAAGACAAGTCCACTTGTCGAAACGTTGGCTCCTGCATTCACTTTGTTCACGTTTTGCTCAACATCTAGAGACGGGTCGCTCAGGAGCGAGCGGTTATATTTTGAGCCGCTCTTTTTCAGTGAACGGCTAAACCACGGTTCGGTGTAAGTGAGTGGCGGCTCACTCATAGCACAGGTCACAGACGTTAAGTGAACCGTGAGCCGTCCCGAGCCGCTCACTTGAAGTGAGGTGTGTTTTTTCTTTTTTCTTTTTGGTCATCTCTGCACCATGGGATACACTTGCTGAGATGTGACAAAGCGCGGACGCAAACCAGCCTACACGTACGGCCCTCCAAAGCATCCCTAGCAACGACGTATTGCAGCAGCACGTGCTTGTTGGATTCTTGAAGGAACCAATTGGGGCACAACGAAGATGGGGCCGTGCCCACCGCTCTGGTCTGTAACGCGCTGGGATCACTTGCCACCCTATATATAGACGACATATGAAGTTACGTAGGGGGCCAGGCAGAAATGACACCGTTATCGCAGCCCACGACGCATTATTGGAACGTGCGCGACCAGCTGGGAGTAACCAGAGGAAGCGACAAGGCTGGCATTTTATCGACAACACGGTTTTTATAGGACGCCCGCACCAGGAAACACCTGCTGTACGTGGCGATAAAGATGTCACGGCCGTAGAGTAAAATGCAGGCGTATATAACACTTGTGGCTCGTAATTCTATTTTTTTGCCAGGGAAATAGCAGGCCGGTTCCCACGCGGGACACTGATCACGCTGAAACAGGCGGAGCAGAAATCGCAGAGCAAGCAGCTGGAGGCGGACAAAGACGGATGGGAACGCGAACCCACCGCGAGAGCGTGATTGCCCAAGCGCCGCGCGACAGACCAGTTCTGTGCCGCCCGACCAGAAGAAGGAACTAATTAATAAGAGACTGCAAGGACCTAGTAACCCGTAATGGTGGCTGTACAACGTGACAAGCTTACCACACACGGCCGCAAGATAAAGAATGTGCTAAGTACCTTCTTTCTAATAGGAGTAAATCATACCCTTGGGCATCCTGAACATTTCGGCTTACATCTTCAAGAACTGAAAGCCACAGAGAGTCTGGTATGCCATCATAGGTGTAATCAAGACCTAAAGATACGAATAGAAGCGCTCTTTTGAAGATGGCGACTTAGGCGTGTCTGCTAGGAACCAATGAACAATTAACAGTATTTAAAAAAATGCAGCGTCGCACCTCTAATATTTCCGCAGTGATTGAAAATTCGAAGACTACGGGATATACGCTGTCTTCGTTCTCGAGATACAATGTGATGCCATAGGCGAACGCTGTCACCTTCACAACACCGCTAGCGGGCATTGGGAGGCCGCACACGTCAGGGTCTCCCAGTATACCGCGCGCAGAAATGGCTCCACGCTGAGCACAAAGGGTACTGGGGAGAGAGGGCACCCTTGACGAACACCACGAGTAACGGTACATGTTGCCCTTTCACGACCATCAGAAAACAACGTACTTCGGATATTTGAATAGGCATTTCGAATATTTGACGAAACGCAGAACGAGGTGAGCACATCGGACATGGAGCTGTGTTCAAGGCGATCGAATGCCTTTTCTTGATCTAGTGAAATCAAGCGATCACGTACTGACCTCGTCGGCGTGTTATGTCGAGAAAAGTTTTGTTTCAACAAAAGGCGATACGAACACTGAGTCACAATGACGGCACAATCCCCCCAGGAGGACAACATATACAAAGCATACGAAGCATTGTATACATGGCACGTTTTGAAAGCGTCCGGGTCCACACTCACTAACATATAACCACATAGACCCACGCAGTTACACACAAACTAACTGTCACAATATGCAAAATGATGTTCAATATATACAGTGCAAACGATGGTTATGTATACAATGATGATGTGACTTTATATAGTCTTGTAGTGACGCTATATGATGTGTATGTAGAGAGAAGATCATGCATACGAGACCACAAGATAAATCACGGGCACCGACATTCATGTGTATTCAGTGAATACTTTTGATGGCCTAGATACAAGAACTACGGTGGTCGAAAATTAGGCAGCAAATGCATAGAGAAAGAAAAAGACTAAGAGCGGACACTCCGAGAAATCTGGCCTCAGGAACTACGTCACGGCTACGTAACGAACTAATGCTCTCATCAAACGCCAGGGGACGCAGGCGCAAAAAAAGAAAATGTTGTAATGAATTCTGCTCAATCGCTTTACAAAATAATAATTATACACCCAAATTTGGCGTGTTTCTGATACATAAAAACAGAATTTATCGAAGACACCTTCCGTGCTTTTTGTTCATCATTCGTACTGCCATCAACACCAATCACCATTCGTCCATCGAGAAGAAATCAACGACACCAGCGGTATGCCAGCGGGAACGTCTCGTGAACGTCGGCTGCGGCGGTGTTCTTGTGTGTGAGAAAGGTGAGTCACATTTTTAAGTGAAGCTTGGAGTAATTGACTTGTGAGCGCGACGAGCTAGGTTCGCTAAAAAAAGCAGTTTGCGGCTCTATATGAGGCGGCTAGACGCGAAGAATGCGAAAAGCATGCCCCCTCAAGAAACGCGTAGCAAGAGGGCTGTACAAACTGTACTTCCTTGCTATCCCCACCGAGAACGGCATAATCTTTGTTGGTTGCGTTCCGTGAAAATAATCAAACGACGCGAAGCTGTCATCAACTTGCACCGGTTCACGGCTGTGCACTGCACTGCGACTCGCAGCTTATCAGACGCCATCGAGACGCTGCGTCTCGGTTTGCGAGGGTAAACCGTTCTTGCCCAGCGCTGTTTGCGATAACCGCGGTGTCGGCGGTCCATTGAAATAGTTCGTGTTGGCGGATTAAAAATGATCTGCTGGACAACGCTTAAGGTCAATATCATGAATTGCACATTTCAGGAAAATTCCGGTTTCGAGAAAATTGAATTCCTAAACCGCGTTTGAATGATCGCGTCATGGTTGATGGTCTTTTCGTTGACCCGTTCTAGAGGCTGACGAACGCTGGAAAGAACATAAAAGACTCCACGCTGACTCAGACCGAAAAACGGCGTTCCGGGGACGGGCGCTACCTAAATAAAGAAAGCAGGACGTTAGGCACGCTGTAGCCACGTTTTGCTTGCTCGTTTCCCTTAGAGAGTAAGGGCCCCTGAATATTTTAACGATATTGCTTGCAAACAATGGCATGTGACATAAACAGCGAGCATAGCTTATTGCGTTTGGTACTTTAGCGAGGTGTGTATCTATGGCGCACGGACGGACGCTGGTGTATGCGTCCGCGCGGATTGTTTATACAGAAAAGTAACGGTGGGGAAAAGTCACCAATGACTACTGCATGTACTTATTGCGGCGGCCGTGTTGGGAAGTACTGCGCCTTCTAGTAACTTTCGGTTCCGTACCATTTTTTCTTGGCGGAAATAGTTGCACAACGTATTGTCGCGTAGGCGTGGCGTGGCGCGGCGCGCATTTGAACAAAGGCCTCGTATTTGGACGTTTCGAATGTATCTTCATCACGCTTATGTGAACTGCTATTTTGCCTACCAATATACTCCTTAAACTGAGTACATACAGGGGTGCCCAAAACTTCACAGGCCGCGATGCCCTCCATGGGATTAAATAGGATGGCGGCCTGGAAACTTTTGAACACCCCTGTGCGGGGTATTAACATTTCTCCTTATAAGTCCGGGTTATACGGGTCAGAGGTCAGGATGTGTCGGCGGTTTTATATTGGTCATCGGTTCGCTATTCTTTCAAAGCGGTTTCCTGGTACAGTTATGACCTGTACATATGTTTTTGGTAATTAATGAAGCGTGCACTTATTGATATTTTCAGACCGTGCTGATGCCATGCCGTCCGGCGGTCCAAGCTACGGCAGCTACTGCTGTGTGTCGTGGTGCTTTGACAACGGCAGAACCCAGAAGAAGCCTATCTTGACTTGGAATAAAAACATTGCGGAAACTCTGTCTCTTTGATACATATGAGCGCTTGTACCAAAACACAGAAGACAAGCGCGATGGATAAAGCCGTAGTGAATTATGATTACCTCCATCTCCATCTGTTACAACTTAATCGAAATAAAAATGGCGTCACTAGCTCAATTCACACCAAATATTGAACTAGACAAAAGAGTGAATCGCTAAATCAAAGCGACAAATAAAAGCGTTGCCGTTTGGGTGACGAAAAGTGGTCTGAAATGACAAGCTTCCGCGACAGCCCAACGTCGGTTACGAGGGGTAATCCAAATTTCGCGCCAGCGGAACCGAAACAGGAAGTGCAGGCCAGTTGCTCTCATCAACCGCCAGGCGCGCTAGGTTCGATTGGGCCGCTGCATAGAGAAAGGAATACAATGCCGCTGGGGGTGTATGGGAGTGGCCGCTCTTAACTTTTTTCTTTCTCTATGGCAAATGGACTCAAAAAATTTAACAAATCATTACACCGCGGTCAATTTCACAACGCGTCATCTGGCATAACCATCGTGAATGCTCAAGCTCACTCTGCAGCTTCCGCAGATATATTTCTTCAAGAATTGCGATGGATAATACCTGATTGGAACTATGAAAAAATGCTTTGTCACCGACGAATGTCTTTTAACTCGAATCCTCTTGCACAACGTAACGATAAAGAAGTTTTTGTCGAGGTCATTTTTTATTTTTGCCCTCGAAGTTGTTAATTAGAGACAATTTGTACCTCAGCGAGGTTACTCCTTCCATGCGTTGCATATTGCAATCGCTCAGTTCAGCCCTTGGGCGCGGCCGGGCAGCCACCATTGACCTTGAGCGCAACCACGTGACGTGACGTCACGACAGCCGGAGGAAAAGCTGGGCCCCAACTCGCGCGGCCGCAGCCACCACCTGACTCCCGCTCCTCCCGCTAGGGGCGCTGCGCCGGCGCGTGACGTCACGGAGGAAAAGCTGGGCCCCAACTGGCACGGTCGCGCGCGGCCGCATATTGCGTGGCCGCACAATATGCAACGCATTCTTGGCTTAACCAGAGTTGGAAGGACTCTGGCTTAACCAAGCTAAGCCTGGCCATTTTTTTTCTTTTCTCATTTCTTTCTTTTCGCCTTTCTTTTTTCTGTATTTCTTTACCCACCGCAGTATTTTAGTGGCTATGACCACTGGCCATGGGGTTGCGCTGCTTAGTTCGAGGACGCGGGTTCGAACGCGGCGGCCGCATTTCGATGGAGGTGAAGTGAAAATTAAAAACAAAAACAGAAAAAGAAACAGAAGAAACAGAAAAGAAATAGAAACAAAAAAGGTACTCGTGCATTTATACTGAGTGTTTTTGGTCTGTTTCCTTTTGTACACAGACTTTTTCAAAGCTGCCCGCGGCAGAAAGCTTAATTCGAGTCATCGAACTGTGTTACTCGAAGATTACTTGCACGAGAATTCGCAAACGCATAACTGAGCAAACAACAATAGACTAATTACCTTTGTTTAATCAATTATTTTATGGCACACATTGCAATTTTACGAATTGCGGTGGGTGAGTTCGCGAGGTGTATCCACTTGGAACGAATTTTTTCAAGATTACACTATAGTTTCGGAATATTCGTCCCCAAAATGTGCGACGAAATACAAGGCCGTTCCAGTTACTTTTGTCTTTCAAAGAAGAAAAACAGTGCTTTGTTAGAAATGTATTAGTCGAACAATAGTGCATTTTTTGGCGAAGGTTTCAGCGCATATCTAGAAATCCGTACGATCCTTAGAATTCATTCCGAGTCGATTTGGCTTGTGAATGTCACTGGCTACAATTACTGAATTGCAACGTGTGCCGTAAAATAATTAATTAAGAAGTTACGTACAGATTTTTGTTAATTAGTCGATTATGCATTTCCAGTTCTCTTGCGAGTAATTCCCGCCGCTTTGAGAAATCCAGCTCAAAAACTACGATTACGCTAACTTCCATATAGGACTTTAAAAATGCAGTATGGTCTAAAAAATATGTATACGCGCACGTTGAAGAACAGTAGGTGGTGAAAAGTAATCCGGAGTTCCCACTACAGCGTGCCTCATAATCACATTGTGGTTTTGTCACGTAAAACCCCGGAATTTATTCTTCCTTTCTCTCTCTCGTTTCCTTTCTTTCTTTCTTTCTTTCTTTCTTTCTTTCTTTCTTTCTTTCTTTCTTTCTTTCTTTCTTTCTTTCTTTCTTTCTTTCTTTCTTTCTTTCTTTCTTTCTTTCTTTCTTTCTTTCTTTAGTGAAAGTATGTAGGACAGGTGCTCGGATAAAAGCAGGTATGAGAGAAGAAACACGTATATACTCTGCTTGCGTCTTGTCGGGACTCGACTGGCTTCGGCAGCCAAGGGATGCGAAAGCCGTTTCCGCCACTCACATAAAGCTCCCTAAAGTTAAATAAAGAAAGCAGCTGTTAATACCACCGAGCAAGCCAAGCAGCGAGAATTACGTCCCCAATGCACGGTCGGCTTGGCTTCTCTAGGCTTTTTTTTTTTCTCCACTGGACGGAGTCTCCAGACGCAGTTCACTTCACTGCGATAGCAAACTTTAGGAACCCTCCAGGCTAACTTTCACTGCCGTCATCGTCGCGGTGGTGTTTCCGTATAAAGTTCAAAGCGTGATAAGATCCTATCGGGCCCGGCCAACACCACCTAAATTGCACAAGGCCTGTTTACTCCGATCCATGAGGTCACGCTACCTGGACCGAAATTTCCACTGACAAGGCTGGCGTGATGAAAGTGATGACGTCAAAATCACTGTTGCCTACTCGGGGGCATCCCCATTATATTCTGTGCCAGCCGGGCCATGTAACATGACGTCTGGATCGGAGTGAAAAGGCCTTGTGCTATTTAGGTGGTGCTGGCCCGGCGCGCCGCGTCCTAAGTCAACACCACCTACATAGCACAAAGCCTGTCCACTCCGATCCATGACGAGACCGGGCCCTACTGCCGTAGAATCTAATGGGGATACTTCCGAGTAAACCGAGCCAATTTTGACGTCACTGCTTTCGTCACGCCAGCTATTGGCAACGGAAATTTCGAGCCTGGTAGCGTGACGTCATGGATCGGAGTGAACGTGCCTCGTGCTATCTAGGTGGTGTTGGCCAAGTGCACGAGGGTGAGCTGAGAGGCATGGAGGCTCGATGCGCGGAGTCTTCCCGCGCCCCCAATGACGGAAGTCACGTGATGAAGGGATCGCGAGACGAGGGGAGTAGAGGTGAGAGCGCGTCTCCTCCTTCAGGCCAGCCGTGGCTGCGCATGACGGACGTAGCTGAGCGTTAAGCACGAAAAAAAAAAATACGTGCTAATCCGTCACGTCATCCCGACGTCTTCCAGATGAATTTTAGGCGCGAAATTTATTTTTAAAAAAATAAGAGGGGGTATGCGTAGTTAACGAAACGTTTATTTTTAAGCAGTACTATACCGTTCAAAACTAGTTAAGCGTTTATCTTTATTGTCGCTTTCAGGCCCAAAGCGACCCCCGTTTGGAGACCATACCGGCTTCACCGCATGTGAGAGGCAAAAAGTCGTGTTTGGAGCGCCTCGAGTGCTAGCCTTGAAAAAAAAAAACCCCACCTGTTGAGTTTCCACTACTAACGTAAGTCTGCTGATGATGATGATTTGAGATTTTTATGGCGCAGCAGCCGTGCAGACTATAATGCGCCAAACATAAGTCTGCTGATCTTTAACGCTGTTACAACAAGAGCCGTATTGAAAGATCGCATTTTGCGAGGTTTTGCAGACAGGTCACAGGTCCGCACGCTACCACTGCTGTGTAAGGGTGCCTGGAGCTTTGTCGAGCTGCGAAAGTGCAACTTCTTTCTCCAACCACGATTTTTTTTTCGCTGTACATAGCGCGAAAAAATTTTTTTCCTTGATTGATTGATTGATTGATTGATTGATTGATTGATTGCGCTGGTCAAACACATCCGTAAACCGGCCGCGCAACGGACAAAACACAATAATACACGACGCTGAATGGGACGAGCGCCCAGACTACATAGGGGCGATGGCCCGAAAAACGAGGCTGTTTTAAAATTTCTGGATCACTAATACAAGAAAGAAAGAAAGAAAGAAAGAAAGAAAGAAAGAAAGAAAGAAAGAAAGAAAGAAAGAAAGAAAGAACGTACGAACGAACGAACGAATGGCAGAGGAAAAGAGAAGCGATTTCTGCAAATAACGGTCAAGTGTAGTTGCCAAGATGTTCTCGGGAAACCGCCTCTGTTAAAAAAAAACGAAGGACATTTCCAGTTAAGCGCACCGCGAGAACTGCGTTTGAAGAACTGTGCTTCGAGGAAGCCCGCGTCTCGCCCTCTCCCTCCATTCTCCCGCCGTTTCGCGCCATCTTTTCTTTGTCCCGCGCTTTCTTTGTTGGCGCGCGCTTTGAAAGCGCGCGAAAGTGTGTGCGTGTGGGGGGGGGGGCGCAGCTGTGGAAGAATAGAATCTCGTTTCTGTACGGCGCTGCCCATCCGAAAGCAGTGGAGAAGGGGTAAGAGGGGGATGAGAGGGACAGTCCCTTCGTTCAACGACATAACGGTCTTTCGAGGCGAGCTAATGGGCGAGAGTTAACACCGTCGGGCGACTTCAATTCTGCGCAGTGATCACTAAACCAAACGTTACGATGAGACTAAACTAAGCGCCAAGAGGTCGCAAGTGCCAGTCTGCCTTAGCAGCTTGAACCTGGAACGAGGCGACACCGGTCGCGTCAAGGCAGGCCCGTTGTCGCGTGGAGTTTCCCCAAAAAGTTTTCTACGGGAAACTGTGGCGCTGGTGTCTAGATGATCTTCAAGCATGCCGGTTAATGCAGCGTAGGAAGGATGACTAATTCGTGGATTAGCCAAGATTTCGTCCTTGCGGCTTCAATTGGCTCGATGACTTTGCAAATTAATCAGTGTCAGAAAGACAATGCGATGATTCGCAGGGATTGTGCGCATGCCCGGGCACCTATAGCCGTCATGCGTTTAGCAAAATACAATTTATTGGCAACTGAACCGGATAGAGCGCACTAAGTAATGCCACATGTACTTGTGAAGCCACTAGCGCCAAGCTTAGACAAATCCACGTACTATACCCTTCATTGGCATGGTAGTTGAACGATCGCACCGCCACAATTCTCTCTAGTAACGTCTATAGAAAACTCCGCCGTTAGAACATGGCCTCCTAGATCGGCGCAGCAAGCGCGGGACACCGCGCGCTGGCCGATTTCGGAGGCCAAACATAGCGCCAAGGCATCGTGCGGCCGCGTCCGCATCCTCCTCGATGGAAGAGATCCCGCCCACGAATGTCGCCGACACAGCTGATTCATTGGATCGAAGGTGTAACCCGTGTATTCATGGCAAGTGTTGCACCTGCGTCGATCTATAACATTCTATAACTATGACTATAACTATATATAACCATCTATAACCCGCTTGCATTCATCGCAAGTGTTACACCTGCGTCGATCTATAGCATTCTATAACTATGACTATAACTATATATAACCATCTATAATCCGCTTGCAAATTACGGAATTGTACTCCGACTCACCAACTTCCGTGCAGTGTAGCGAACGCTGCGGGTCATGGTTAGCCAACCATAAAAAAGTGCCAGTCCGTCTGTGATAGCGCTTCGCGCAACGCCGACTAAATGCGAGCTTCGTCTCGGAAAGATTAGTAACGTGCAATGGTCAAGCCCTCCTCCTCCTTCCTCTGGAACATGCAGTCGGCTCTTACATGCAAATTAATTTAGAATGTCGATAGACTGCCTACAGACTGTTTGTGGACTTCTCGTGAACTGTCTTGCCGTTTGATACGTGTTATCTTCTTTGATAAAAATATACACAGTCTCTATAGACCAGTTCGAAGAGTCCGCTACAGACATTGTACAGGTAACTGTCGATGAAACATGTAAAGTCATAAGCCCTTAGAGTGTCTAGAGCCTAGTCTATAGACGTTGGCTACAGACAGTCTATATAAGTTTGCCTGCGAACTTTGTACAGATAATTGTCGATAAAAGTGTAAGGTCCTAAGTCCTTATACTGTTAACGGACCAGTCTAAAAAATGGTCCATAGACAATTTTCATACAGTGATCCAAATGTCTATACACACTTTCTGTAGACTATATGAACAAGTATCTGCAATCAATAATGCCACTGATTGCCTGATGCGAACCTTATGTCATCCGATTCTCTGCACAGAGTTGGTAAGACGAAGTGCATAGGTTCCCTTGCATTATAACCGTACCTGCCAACCTGTGGGCTTTAAAAATTCGTGAAAATACCGCTGGCACGCTCCTGAGGTGGAGGGACAGCAAGATAGCACGATTTTTTCATCTTCTCTTTTCGCTTATAGCGCGTATATTTTGTGGGCTACTAGCGCATTTCAACAGCGATGCTACATCTTTAGACACAGTAGACAAGCCGCGACAAACTTGGGTGAGCCGACACTGACAAGCAGCACATTGTTTTTGAGATAACAGTGACTCTTGCAGCGATTTTGATGCTGTCAATTCTGCCTGCATGATAACTTGTCTGAACGAACTGTTAAAAGGAAGTAACCACCCTCGGGAGTCATGTCCCCATGAGGAGATTCGGAGACCGAAGAGCGAAGTGTTTTCGCGAACAGTTTTCTTTCTCGTAAAACTCGATGCAACGTTCGCAAAATCGTAGAACGAGCTCAAATTCGTGAACATAACGAATTCGGGAGAATTGGCAGGTGTGATTATAACCCAACAGGAGAGGGAAGGGTCAGAAGTAGGGCAGCTGAACTCTGTGGAAAACCTGTATAACGAGAGAGAGAAAAAAATAGGTGTTTCCGATTCTCTTTTCTCGTTCTTTCTTTGCTTGAAATACTATATGTATACACATGTCTGTGTTCGACCAGGGATGTTATTGTTTCTGGCCCCATCTGTGATCAAACTTTCTAGGTATGGTAAGAACTTGTCAAGCTGCAAATTATTCATGCATATAATGAGCCCACACATTACGTATGATCGCAACTAAGACAAGCACGTGTAACTCGAAGCGAGATTACGACTACATGCTCGAATCATTAAAATAACGCTCAAGAGTAATGTTAAGTTTTATACTAGTCAAAGACACAAAATTTATCATCCTACATATCATTAAAAAAACATTCGATCATTAAGAAAAAAATTCATTCTTTCACCTTTCCCTCAAGACTGCGATAGAGTGCGCAAGAGTGCGCGATAGGTCCTATCGCCCACTATGTGGAAAGTGTTGGATCTTTCTCTACTACCCGTTATTTCTTCTTATTTTTTTTTTCACGTGGACAGCTCCACGTGTGGCAGTCAACCCCATCTAATTGTTGTAAGGATGCATTTCGCGGCACTCCAATCCTGTCGTCATTTCTACAGCTTAATGTCGAGTAGAGGCCGGCGACATATCGATTGCAAACGTTTCGGGCGTGTCACAGCGAATCGAGCCAGTTAGCGAGGCGTTCACTGCACCCAACTAACTGCTCCATGCCGTGCAAGTGGAAACACTTCTTCTGTCGCAGAGAGGTCGCGCACTATGTGGAAAGTGTTGGATCTTTCTCTACTTCACGTTATTTCTTCTTACTTTTTTTTTTCACGTGGACAGCTCCACGTGTGGCAGTCAACCCCATCTAATTGTTGTAAGGATGCATTTCGCAGCACTCCAATGCTTTCATCATTTAGACAGCTTAATGTCGAGGAGATGCCGGCGACATATCGATTGCAAACGTTTCGGGCGAGTCACAGCGAATCGAGCCAGTTAACGAGGCGTTCACTGCACCCAACTAACTGCTCCGTGCCGTGCAAGTGGAAACACTTTCTTGTCGCAGAGAGGTCGCGCACTATGTGGAAAGTGTTGGATCTTTCTCTACTTCGCGTTATTTCTTCTTACTTTTTTTTTCGCTTGGACAGCTCCACGTGTGGCAGTCAACCGCACATAATCGTTGTAATGATGTATTTCGCGGCACTCCAATCCTGTCATCATTTCTACAGCTTAATGTCGAGGAGAGGCCGGCGACATATCGATTGTAAACGTTTCGGGTGTCACAGCGAATCGAGCCATTAAGGACCTATTTACGCTCGAGCCGCCCATCGCCGCAAGCCGCACCGCACGCGTGCGGTCGCGCGGAAAATTGCACATACCTAACACTTGCGCACAAATTTACGTTCACACTGCGTACACAGTGTAAACCGTACACATTGTAAACCGAAATTTGTGCAGAAGTGTTCGACATGTGCAATTTTTCGCGCGACCGCACGCGTGCGGTGCGGCTTGCGGCGATGGGCGGCTCGAGCGTAAACAGTCCCTTAACGAGGCGCGCTCGTTCACTGCACCCAACTAACTGCTCCGCGCCGTGCAAGTGGAAACACTTTTTTCTGTCGCAGAGAGGTCGGCGCGCACGTGATCCAGCCGAACTTGCGGGGATGGAGGCGGCGGCCACCCAGGCGCGAACGAGCGCGTGATTTTCGACGAACCCGACAGAGCGAGAAAGACCAAACACGACGCGGTTAACGCGCTTCCAAAGCAGGGGAGGTCGGGGGGGGGGAAGGCCCTGCTATTTCCGGCCTGAACAGAGGGGCCAACGAAAGGCCCCGGATGAGAAACGAAGAAAGCGATGAAGAAGAAATGCAGGAAAGAAAGAAAGAGAGAGAGAGGGGGGAGGAGGAGAAGGAGGAGGACGAGGAGGAGGAGGAGGAGGAGGAGGAGGGAGGCGAGAGCGATGAAGAAGAAATGCAGGAAAGAAAGAAAGAAAGACAGAGAGAGAGAGAGAGAGAGAGAGAGAGGCGAAAGCAATGACTGAATAAATGACGTCTCAAATATCTCATTATCCTTGAACGACTGCGGGACAATGACTCGAGTCACAAAAAGAGCACGAAAACGTATTACCCGCGCAAGAAGAACGACGTTGCTGAGCTAGCTGGTGCGTAGCAGTAAACAAGTAGATTGGCGTGCGAAGCAGACGATCGCGAAAGGAATTTACGCACGCCAAACAGGGCAGCGCGCCTGTGCTGCGCATGCGCGAATTGTCCTTGTAGTGTCCTGTCTATGTGCGCACTCGTTTTGTGTTAGTCCGTTCCATGCAAGAATCTGCTTACATACTACATTTACTTACGTCTCGTTGTAAGAAAGGCAGACAGACAGACAGACAAAGAACTTTATTAATGGTCCTGAGGAACCGGCGTTAGGGTACCCCCCTTTTCAGGGAGTCCCCGTAGCCGTCGCGGGCCGCACCCACGTCGGGGTCGGAAGATCGTGGTCCTCCGCCCTGTCGCAGGCCCTCTGGACAGCCCGTAGTTGCTCTGAGAGGTCGCCGCTCTTAAGGGCTGCCTCCCAGTCGGTTAGAGTGGTTAGCGATGAGCTGCGTAACGCAGGGCATTGCCAGAGCATATGGGACAAGGAGCAGTACGCCTCCCCACAGTCTGGACAGTGGGGTTCTACGTTAGGCGCGAAGTGACTGAATCTGCCCCTGGAGGGAAATGACCCCGTCTGAAGCATGCGAAACGCCGACGATTGTGGTCTATTAAGTTTAGGGTGTGGTAGCGGAAAGGCCCGCCGAGCAAGTTGATAATGTGTCAAGACTTCGTGGAAGGTGAGAAGCGAATCCCTATACAGCCCTAAGTCGCCGCCCGTGAGTCCACCTGAACCGCCGCGGTGTGTAAGACCTCGCGCACAGTCATGGGCCAACTCATTGGCGTTAACAAGCTCAGAGTGTACATTGATTCCCATATGGGCCGGGAACCATTTGATGCTATGAAAACCAGCAGCCCCCTCGCTGCCGAGGATGGCCGCCGCCTCCTTTGAGATCGAGCCGGAGGCGAAAGCTCGGGCTGCCGATCTGGAGTCTGTAAATATATTGGAACGTAGAGGGTCCTTCAGTGCTATAGCTATAGCAACTTGCTCGGCTACTGTTGAAGAAACCTTCCGCACGGATGCTGAATTAATGAGAGTGCCATTACAGTCAACCGAAACTACGGCATAGTGATCAGAGCACTCGTACTGGGCGGCATCAACGAAACATGCCAGATTCGGAGTGGCAGCACCCGCTTTTAACAGGGAACGAGCCCTGGCTACCCGGCGCCCTACATTGTATTGAGGGTGGACGTTACGTGGCATGGGATCTACCTTGAACGTATCTCGGACCATGGGTGATAGGGTCACGTTGCGCTCCGTGATTTCCTGGTGACCGCATCCAACGGATTCGAGGATGCGTCTCCCCGCTCGCGATGATGATAGTCGAATTATTTGAGCCACTCGTTGGGCCTCGATCACCTCTGATAGGGTGTTGTGCATGCCTAGTTGCATGAGACGCGCGGTGCTGGTAGTGAGTGGTAAACCCAGCACGCGCTTGATGCTTTTGCGCATGAGGGCGTCGATTTTGGCCTCATCCCCTTTAGACCAGCGCAACGCGGAGGCTACATAGTTAACGTGGCTCATCAGAAACGCGTGGTAGAGTCTGAGTAGATTGCTCTCGCTTAAACCCCCTCTGCGGTTCGAGACCCTGAGGATAAGCCGAAGCATATTCTCCGTCTTCGAAGTAATGCGGGCTATAGTCTGTGAGTTGCCCCCGCGAGATTCCAGCAAGAGTCCGAGGACCCTGATGGTATCCACTCTGTGAATTTGTTGTCCGTCCTTCGTATAGAGGGCTATGGGAATTTGATCTAAGGGTGTGGAGCACCTAACCCCCCGTCGGGTGGGCCTATACAATAGAAGTTCGGACTTGGTTGGTGACAGACTCAGGCCCGTGTCTAGTAGGAAGTGTTCTGTGATGTCGAGCGCCTCTTGGAGCGCACTCTCAACTGCAGCGTCAGACCCTCCCAAGCACCACACGGTAATATCATCCGCGTAGAGGGCGTGACCCGTTCCTCTTACTGTGGCCAGTCTGTCCGAGAGGCCCTTCATGGCGATGTTAAACAGTAGGGGAGAGATGACCGCCCCTTGCGGGGTGCCTCTCGCTCCCAATGTAAATTCCTTCGATTTTATTTGCCCTATTTTGACAGTGGCCTTGCGATCCCTGAGGAAGGAGCTAACGTACGCATGGAATCGTGGCCCCAGGCCCAGATCTGAGATGGCGTCTAGTACGAACCGGTGCGAGATGTTATCAAAAGCCTTGGACAAGTCTAGAGCAAGGATGCCCCGAGTGTCTCTAGTGTCGACATCAATGATTTGCCTCTTTATAAGTAACATGACGTCCTGTGTGGAGAGTGCCGGCCGAAAGCCGACCATGTTGTGAGGGAATAACTCATTATTTTCTATATGCCTAGATATACGGTTGTGAATGACATGTTCGGCCACCTTACCCACGCAGGACGTGAGCGAGATGGGTCGCATGTTCTCCGGCCCAAGAGCTTTGCCTGGTTTCGGGATGAGCACCACTGAGGCTGTCTTCCAGGAGTCGGGGACTAGGCCCGTTTCCCAAATTTTATTGACCTCCCCGGTGAGCAGCGCAACTGATTGATCGTCCAAGTTTCGGAGGAGCTTATTGGAGATGCCATCCGGGCCCGGCGCAGAGCGACCGTTGAGCGTTTGCAGCACCTCCCAGATTTCGGATTCCGTGAAGGGGGCGTCGAGCTCCCCCACCGCTCCCCCCGATAACAAGGATAATCCCCGTCACCGGAGTGGCCCAGCGGAAGATACTTTTCGGCCAACTCTTGCAAGAGGACGTGTTCAAATACGCCCGCCGCCTTTTGATTATGAACTATGCGATCGATGGCTAGTCTCTGATTGCTTTTGGTTTGCGAGTCGTCGAGTAAGTGTTTGAGCAGGTTCCATTTGCCCCCCGTTCTCATCTGCCCATCAACCGAGGAGCACACTTCATTCCATTGTTGTTTGGACAGTTCGATGGAATGAGTTTCAATTGTACGATTGAGCTCCGCAATTTTCTTACGAAGCCGGCGGTGGAGTCTGTGCGTTCTCCAGCGGTGCAGGATGGAGTTTTTGGCTTCTAGGAGGTGTGCAAGGCGCGCGTCCATACGATCTACCTTTAGGTCGGTCTTAACCACCTTGGTCGCAGCTTGTACGTCCTTCTGTAGTCTTGTGAACAGACTATCGAGATTATCGTAGTCGGTCTGGTCCGCCTTCCGTATTTTCCGAAAGGCATCCCAATCCGTCACTTTAAATTCCCTGGTAGGGGCTGTGCTAATCGTTAGGGTAATCTCCACAATGAAGTGGTCGCTGCCCAGGTTCTCTTGCAAATTTTGCCATCCTGCTCCGGGGGCGTTCTTGACGAACGCCAGGTCCGGAGTGGTGTCTCTGACTACCGACGTGCCGGTTCGCGTCGGGTATTGAGCATCCGTAATCAATTCCAGTGAGCAGTCAGCAACTGCCTGGACAAGGAGATTGCCCTTGGTGGATTGGCGGGGGTATCCCCAGGCATTGTGGGGGGCATTGAAGTCACCCGCTATCACTATGGGGGCTCCCTTGCTCAGGGCCACCGCCTTTGTCATGATCGTGGCGAATGACTGCCGTTGATCCGACGGCGAGCTGTATATGTTTAAAAGAAAGACACTGCTCTTAAGCCAATTGTTAGGGATAATTTCGACCATAATGATTTCCGCCCTAGTTCTGCCAATTTGTAATTTGTGTACTTGAAAGGAGCACTTCCGTGCGACCAAGGTTGCTAAACCCCGCTTTCCTTCCTCCCGTATCGATACAACCCGGTATCCCGGGAAGGTGGGCGCGTCATCGAGAGTTTCTTGTAAAAGAATTACGTGCGGTTTGACCGCCTGTGCCGAAACGAATTGCTGCAGCGGAGCTTTGCGCCGTTGGAAACTGGCACAGTTCCACTGCCACACAACCAACTTATTGGGATTGACGGCCATGGTGATTGCCTTGGATTGGCCATTCCACCGTCTTGTTGACGGGGACGGCGCTTGCGGGTAAAGGTGCCCGACGGGGCTCCCTCGAAGGCTGTCTAGCCGTAGCTAACGCGGCCTGTGCACTTTCCAGGGACGCCATCCTTTTAAGGAGGACAGTCACGCTTTCAGCGAGCTGCTGAATAGCCCGCTGCATGCTTTCTAAGTCCTTGTTATTGGACTCGGTCTCCATAGAGTCAGCGTCCCCCTCTGGGGGCGCGGCCCTACGTTTACCCGAGCGCGCCTGTGGCTCCCCTGAGGGGGGCACCGGTTGCTTCTCGACTTGCGAGGGGTACGACTTACGGAAAGACTCAAAGTCGGCCCTCATCTGCTGCATTTCTGCTTTGAGTCGAGCGTTCTCTTGCATGAGCTGAGCGACTCTGGGATCAACCTTATGCTCCGGCAATGCTACCTGCGTTACCTTTGAAGCCGGCGTCGTCTGCTTCGACTTGACACGATCGGCCCAGGTTGGCGTTTCCTGGATCCGAACCCGGGAGTTAGAGCGCCCTCGGGAACGAGAGCGCCCTCTGGAGAGGCTGCGTTGTCGACCAGAGGGCGTGACGGAGCGCTCCCTCCTGGGGACTCCCGCCGCGCTGGAGCCACGTGGCCTGTTCTCCTTGGCCAGCTGTTGCTGCTGGTGCTTGTTGTTGGCGCGCTTACGGCGCCGTCGGCGTCTGCGTACGACGTATGGGACTTGAAAGCGCTGCTTACACGTTTTGTCCGCCGTAAGATGCGGGCCTCCACAAAGGGCGCACTTCGGCGAACACTGGTGGTCATCGGGTGGTGAGCTTAGTCCGCAGCCCCGGCAATCCTCATTGGTGGGGTTGGGGCAGACGTCCGCGCGATGTCCCAAGCCGCCACACGCGTAGCACACCTCGGTTTGGCGTTTGTAGAGCGTGCAGCGCAGAAGGCTGACGCCGCACATGACATAGTTAGGCACTTTCATGCCGTCGAAGAGGACAACCACTGTGGTGGTGTTCTTAATTCGTCTGACTTCCAGAGCCTTCGGGTTACGATGGTTGACAATCATGCGCTGGAGTTGGGCCTCGCTGATGTCTGCGTCGACCCCTCGTATGACTCCTTTGCAGGTGTTGTCTGGGGCCGCTATGTATGCGGCTACTTTGTAGAGTCCTTCGCTTATGCGGATTTGCTGGATTCCTGCATAAGCGGCGGCGTTCTTCTTCTCCGGGGTGGATACGACGAGAACGTTTTGAGTGAAATTAGGGCAAATTACGTCGCCCTCAGTTTCTGTGGGGGCTAGTGCAGCCGCCATGGCCAAGGCTTGAGCCAGCTTGATTTGGCTTATCTTCTTGACGTCAAGCCCGCCCCTTGGGCGGACAATAATTCGTATGTGCTCCCTAGGTAGTCTGGGGAGCCTCGACGAGGCTGCGAGACGTTGCAACACGCCTTGCGGGGCAGCCGTGCGGCAGCCACCCTTCGAGCCCATGTGAGCTCTCTTGCTCGTTGAAACTGGTGTTTCTTGCAGGGCTTTCTTGTGCTTGCCCAACGCTGTCGTCCAGCCTGGGCTGTTGGCTTCTTCGGGGGAGATTGCCTCTCCTAACACCATTTCTACTTCGGGCATAATGCCCCTCTTCGTCGCGTTAGGCCTAAGCCTACCCGCGCCTAGCGTCGCCGCGGCGTGGTCTACACAAAAAGTTCCACGGCTTCCGCGCAAAGGCCACTCACCAAAGGAAGTCCTCAGAAGAAACCGTGTCGAATGGCGTGCATTTCCGTGGTAGGTGACACAAAAAGCAGACCGAAAATATTTACGAAAGCGGGAGCCGATCTTTCCACGTCCGCACTAGTCGGCGCCTTCTTCTTCTTCCTGTAAGAAAGGCAAATGCTGGGCGAACGTAGCCGGTCTAAGAACCGTGCGCTTAATGTTGGGCCTACGTTGGTGCTGTCCGTTAGTCATGTCTGAGGCTTGGAGGACAGCTGCGTCAGCACTGCATCCATTGCCTTGTCTGCGCTAAAGGATTAACATTTCCAAGTAGCGACACGCGTGGGTGGGAAGATTTGGAATTCTGACTGTTAATCTGCCAATATGATCAAATGGTTGTTCAAGTTCTGCGCGCTACGTTTGCTGTATTATTGATCACCAACAAGCACATGACACAAGTATACACGTTTATGCAAAACTTGAAAAAAATTTAAAATACCGACTCAGCAGTCGTTCTTACTCAACCACTGCGCAAAGCAGCTCCGCTGCCCCCCCCCCCCCCCCCAATGCATCTTTCGCACATTTCCTAGCAAGCCCGGTTATACGACCGAACTAACTTGCTCACTCCAGCAACGTCCGAGATTGATATTTGAGTTGAATGCCCCTGTCTGGGGCTGTGACCTAGTCAAGCTGTTCTGACGAACAGCTTTTTGTCACAGTCCTTCTTTCTGTATCTTTGACAGAATGAAAATAAGGATTGATTGATTGATTGATTGATTGATTGATTGATTGATTGATTGATTGATTGATTGATTGATTGATTGATTGATTGATTGCGCTGCAAGTCTCGTCGCTTTGTGCCCCTGCAAGCGGAACGATTTCATCCTATGAGTGGCGGTTAGAGCAACCCGCGTTTGCACGATTTCGAATGTCAGTCCGGCTCGAGGCGTCCTATTTGCGCATAGAACGAATCCAGAACGAAGCTTGCGGAATGCAGCCATGATCCCCGCGAGCTCCCTGGACAGTGTACTGCTGACGATGAAGTGAAAGCAACGGGGAACGTGGCTTCTGCATATCACGTGTTACTGCTCCCAGCTTTGCGGCAACATTCGATAGCGCGTTGGGCTTCTTGCAACAGATACTGAATCAGGCGTAGTTAACACGTGCGACCGCTACTCTTGCGACGCGAAAGAGAAAAGCGTTAAAATAAATCAAATTACCACTGAATGGTGAGTGTTGCTTCTTTTGCTGTTGTATATAAGCTGTTTATGTTTCACATTTAAATTAACGCGAATGCAAATGTGGGACTTTTTTTTTTCAGTGGCGCTCGCTCTTTTTACTTGCGCTCACTTTGGCTCCGTCGCTTTCCTTTCATTGCCACAGAAACTTGACCGCAAGTACAATGAACACAGTAAGAAAGAAAGAAAGAAAGAAAGAAAGAAAGAAAGAAAGAAAGAAAGAAGGAAAGGAAGAAGCCCCCCCCCCCCCAAAAAAAAAAATTCTCACTCCTTCAGAAGAGGACGCTGCCGGAGTCGGTGTAGTAATTGGCCATTACCTCCCAAAGTGAAAAATGACGCTTTTTCTCTCTTTTTCCCCCCCCCTCTTATGTCCTCTCGAAGGTGTGGGGCGATCGGAAGTCAGCGACGAAAATGAAGTTTCCCTCCCCCCCTCCCTTTCCCTGTCGGCGCTGCGATCTCTGAGCTCCGACGCTGCCGACGGGAGGAGGAGGAGGGTGAGTTGGAAAGGGAGTGGACGCGGCTGTTCGCGGCGGGCGGGCGGCGAGCAATGTCGCAACCGCGCGATGGTCCGCGGCTGCGGAAGGATGGTGCAAGGATGGTGCAAGGTCGGTGCAAGCGGTGAGACGTATACGCACGCACAAGGCGCAGGCAAGCGAAGCGGGCGTTGAGCTCCAGCACCGTTGGAGTGGACCGAGATAACGCGCTCAGTGGAAAGGGTGGTGACGTCGAGAGGAGGGGCGTCTCGCTCTCTCCTCTCGGGACCACGGCTCTTCAGGGTGGAGTGGTCTCGCAACCTCCGGTGGGCCACATCGTGAAAGCTCCGACAAAAAAATATAGTACCAATAAAACCCGATCGCCACTCATCTGCGTCTGCTAATACTTTCTTTTTTTCTTCTTCTTCGATCTCTTTTTCGCGAGGACTCGTTAGCGCAGTCGTTGCCGCAACGAAGTGTTTGGAAATCAGCCGCTCGGGCTTGCAGCAGCGAAGGCAGACGTGCCAAAGAAGCATAACGGTGCAGCATCCGAAGCCGGCAGCACGGCGGTAAACTGCAGACGTGCTCACGGCCTTACACCGCATACGTAACTGCGGCAATCATTTAGAAAAGATCGTTATGGAAATTCGGTTGCATTTGTATTGAAATTTTGTTGCTGCAATGTTGACTTTCCGTTGAGTTTCCATTGAGTGCCACGCATGATTATTTGCGAATAACCAGAGCTGTTTCTTTCTTGCTCTTCGGCCTTAGTCCCGTTTCAGTAGTGGGGTTGGCGCTCTGAGGCTCCATTTCTTTCGATTACTAGTTTGGCCAGCGAGGGTGCCGAAGTTTGTGCGGCGCTCACGGTCGGGCGAAGGACAAGGAATGTACGTGGGACACGCACTGGCTATCAACTGACTTTTGCTTCGGAAACGCTCGAACGAAGAAAACTAGCAGCGTAGTTAGAACACGTGACAAAAAAAAAAACGTTTGCAAACTTGAAAGCGCACGATCAAAAGCCATTCGCACCAGCGGTACTCTATCTAAGCGCTCGCTAGCAAAAAAGCAAGCTGTCTCACTTAACGGTTAACTACCGAGAATGTAGTTCTCCTCCGCCCTTCAAAAACACAATGGTGCTGTCGAGACAACGATTGCAGCTTGCGTGCGAAGCAATTCACGCATTTCTTATCAGCCGAAAAGGGGAAGGCCGTGCGAGTCAACCATCAATACCGCTCTGCGATAAAGAATTTGCATATTTGGTGAACTAGTTGCGGCAGCCTAAGATAGAGAGAGGGCCAAGGCTGTGCATGGTTTTCATAATGCGCTTTCAAGTTTACAAACGGTCCGGCTTTTCTTTTTGTGACGTGTTTTAACCACGCACTGTTAGTTTTCCTTCGTCGTGCGTTTCCCAGCAAAAAATCGGTTGAGAGTCAGCGCAGGGTCCCGTGCACTTTCTTTGTCCTTTGTCCAAGTGAGAGCGCTGCACAAAAGTCAACGTGAAGCAGCCTGCCAACTCGCCTAGGTTTCCTTTTTAATTGGTCTGTGTGGATGGGCGGCTCAGACCGCTCGATAACTATATGCAAATGAGCTGCGTAGCGTTATTTGTGCCGGTACAAAGGTGTGCTGGTATCGTGATAGTTAACTGATATACTTTCGGTCCTATATGCGCAACTGTCGCGCCCCCTTAAAATGCATTTAAATTATGTTGTATTTCGATTGAATTTCTTTTGCCTTCCATTGAATATCACTTGAGTTGTAATTGAATGTAACGCACGCCTCTCCACAATAAGTGTTCGTGGAAACGTTTTGTATGTAATATTAAGCATTTTTAATACTGCATTGTGCCGTTTCTGCACTCTTGTTCTGCTGAACTATTATGCGCACTAAATGACCATTGCTACTCGTAACATCAATTGAAACATATAGGAAAATAATTACTGCATGTTCGTTCCGGCGTAACCTTGTTGAATTACATGACATTGCTCACACGGTATTGGATGTACAAGTGACATACGAGTTAAGTGACAGTAGTCACGTATAAGTGGCACTTTGCATAATTTTACAATGTTTTCTCGTGTCTATAATAATCATACGCCAGATAAGTGTATTGAAAGAGGACATAGTTTTGTTAGCGAGCCACTGCTGCATTACTACAGCACCGTTTATAAGGCACGTTAGCCATCTAGGCGCTGTCGAAAGCACGTCGATGTTTCTTTTTTTTTTTGATACACTTATTTCTTCTTGTTGTCGCTAATATGCTTTCGATTGCCTTATCTTGGTTCATATGGCGACAAGCGTGGTTTATGAAAGATGCGAGCTGTTCTCGTGTAAGTCATGCATACAAAATCTCTTGGCACAAGTCAGGCCGCTCGCGGAAGCTTTCAACCCTGGAGGACCGTTCCAAGTGATTACAAGTAAAAATAAAATTGGACGGAGCGATGGATTTGTCAATCGAGAAAAATATGCTGACGCGTATTTTTTTCCCCGGCTCTCCTTTGATCTTTCTGTTGGCAACTTGCCAACCATGCGTTCTTTGTTCACAGTTCTTTGTTCTAGGAAGAGCTTAAGGCAGAAAGTTGGTAGTGTTGAAACAGGAACAATGGCAATGTTCCAGCACATAAATAAAAACAGAAAACAGCACATAGACAAAAAGAAATGAAAAGACAAGAAAGGTAGGACGTGGCGGCACTAGAAAGAGCAGTGCTTGGAAGGAAGTTGGCTTGTTTGTCCAAATTATGGGCTGGCTATATTAATTGCCTTCATCATATTCATCGTTCGCAATTTTCAAAATCCGCAAACGTTCTCATTCATTGTTCGAAAAGGCCTCGGGAAGCTTTCCACAAGTGTTTGTCTATAGACGCGGTGGCGGATATGCTCATTCCTCTTACGCTTTGGTGTGCACCCACCCTCATTGCTAATTAAACCATCATCATCATCATCATCATCATCATCATCATCATCATCAGCATCATAAGCCTGGTTACGCCCACTGCAGGGCAAAGGCCTCTCCCACACTTCTCCAACTGCCCCGGTTATGTACTAATTGTGGCCATGCCGTGCCTGCAAACTTCTTAATCTCATCCGCCCACCTAACTTTCTGCCGCCCCCTGCTACGCTTCCCTTCCCTTGGAATCCAGTCCGTAACCCTTAATGACCATCGGTTATCTTCCCTCCTCATTACATGTCCTGCCCGTGCCCATTTCTTTTACTTGATTTCAACTAAGATGTCATTAACTCGGGTTTGTTCCCTCGCCCTAATTAAATACGCCTCATCAAAGACACCAGCTAACGAGAACAAATGGCCGCGAGTCCCCAGCCAGTTTATGTGTATACCCTACAATGACTTCACGGGAAAAAACCGGCTACAGGTTTTTTGCGGATTGCCACAAGCAAAACTTTACGATTACTGCGCATGATAAAAAGCTCACACGGCTATGTCGTTGCGCCGCAGAGCTCGAGGTAGCGGGTTCGGTCCCGCGGCCACGAGGGCAGTATTTCCACGGGTGCGAATTTATTAACCAGAAGGTAAAAAAAAAACAGAATTGTCGCGTACTTAGACTTAGGGTGCACGATAAAGATCCCCAGGTGGTCAAAATTAATCCGGCCTCCCCCTACTACGGCGTGCCTCATAATCAGATCGTGGGTTTGTCACGTGAAAGCCGCAGAATTGAATCAACTTAATTTTAATAAAATCCACACGCGCGCACTTCCCTGGACGGGGAGAGTTGTACATTTAGCCTTCATCTTAAGATGATGATAAAAATAAGAATGATTTATCGGCATCCCCTCCGAAACTGGGCGGTGAGCAATAGTTGCCTATAGCCTGCTTGAGCTAATCGAGTAATCGATACATATTTATCAATTTTCCCATGTATCATTATTCTTTTCCCACTTCTTTAGAACCTGTATATGTACCTTATATAGTCGGTTACCTATGCCTGTAACGGATCCGGTCCTATCAATTCCTTCCCTAATTCTTTTTCACTAATACCCCAAATGCCTCTTCTGTATCTCCGACTGCTGACCACTGAATGCTCGCCAAAAAAGAAGAAAAAATAAAAACCTAAATTGGACAACAGCGCCACCACACCAGCCTGACGTCACACTGTGTCGCTTGTCTGTACATGCACAGCTCGAAGGAGCAAAACGCAGCGAGGAGAGACGCAGAAAGGCCACCCGCAAGCAGCTATATAGCTTCAGAGGCTGAAAACCAAAAAGGTCCGACGTCATCACATGTGCCGTTACTCGAGCGTCAAGTAGTAAGCGCTGTTCGAGGGCGAGGGAAAGGGAGAAAAGAGGGAAAGAGAGAGGGATTTCAAGGGGGGCTCACGCACACAAGCCAAGCAGGGGAAAAAAACAAAAAAAAACACGAAAAGACGGCCCTCACGCGCGGTGCCCGTAATAACCGGGCGCCGCTCAGGCAAAAGCGAGAGGGGACATCGGCGGCCGGCAAACTGCGAGTGACGGCTTGCCCTACCTAACCCCCCCTCGACGCTCTTAACTCAGCTTCTTCCACATCAAGACCCAACTCCCTCCTGCTTCCGGAGCACCCAACCGCAACCCCTGCGCTCACTGCAGGCTGCCGTCACGGCCGAAACGAGGAAGGAGGAGGCACGGCGGGGTGGTGGCGTTGGGCTGAATAAAAGGCACGGGAACGTGTGTACCGCGTTTTCGCGTCGTATAACCACCCCTGCGCGTGACCCGCGCGTGCCGGCGGCTTTGCTAGGTCAATTACAGGAGCGAGATGTTGTCGAATTCGGCAGTAGCTTTGAGTGCACGAGGTAGCCGATAGGGCTTGCTGGCCATTTGCGAAAGCGAAACAATAAATCAGTTTAGACTAATGAAGCATTGTTTGAGAACCTTGCAAGCAGTCATTTAGAAAAAAAATTGTTTGATTATTAGATGAGAAAATGAAGGTCCAAGTATCAGTATTTGAATTTCGCGCCGAAACCCCAGCGCTGGTACGTCAGCGTGACGTCAGGGATTCCTAAGTGTGTTTTCGCATTTGGGACGCGTTGGCTTAATAAAGGTTCCCGAAATTTGCCATGTTTAATATTTGGTTCCTTTAGAACACAATGTAGTCAATCTGTACCGCTATATATAATTAGTAGGCCCTGGAAGATACCATCAAAATCCGAGACGTCACAACCTCCAGGTGCGGGAACTTAGGCGTCGCCACCCATATTTCGTTCTTGCGCTTTTTCTGACTTACCAAACGTCTTATCGTCGTAAGAGTGGTGTTTTTGGTGTTGTAGAACGGTAATTTACTGATGCAGAAGAAATCATTTTTCCCTTTAGTGTCCCTTTAAGCTCGAGTATTGATTAAGTGATGCCTGCGGTTTAATTAAAGCGATGCTCCGGATCTGCCACCATGGCGCTGGCTAACACTCCCAGGACTAGATGTGACACACATATACGCCGATAGCCAATAAAGTGGACGGGAGAACGACGCCGAGGTTTCGTAACTCGTAATCCACCGTATATATACGCGCAATGCGGATAACGTATACGTGGAGACTCGGCTCCCACCTGGGTTAAGTTGTCTTTTCGCTCACATCGTCACTTGCTGCCTTCTTCGAGGGCGCAAATGACTTCCGTCACGTGGTGGTTAGCGTTATCGGCGTCAAGATCGATTTTCTGTGCTTCTCCGGCGCGGTCGGCACGTGCACGGGTCAGGGAACAAACCCCTCCAAGGACGTTCACCTCGACAACCGACCCTCCAAGGTTACGTGAAATTAACCACTACATCTCTCAGGTAATTTTCCTTCGTTTCTTTCAGAGCCTGCGTGATTATGTGCAAACGTGGCGAGTACAATCGCGGACGCAGCGACCAAAGGAGCTAGTTGACGCTCATTCAACATCATCATCATCATTACCATCACCAGCACCACACCCTAAAACACCAACCCAACGATCATCTTAATTTATGTCAGTTCGAAGGCCTCTACTAGGGATCACCGATTACTACTGTCTTTTGTCAGCTGGCTCCGCCCTATATCAATCTGCGAATATCTTAATCTGATCACACCACACGTTCTTCTGTCCTCCTCGGCTGCTTCATCATTGTTACCAGAGCAATGCCAAAAAAAAAAACGACGGGCCAAGAAATTGAAGACGCAGGCCCTTACGAATGCTGGACTACTTACATGATATTTTTTACATTGTTTCCTTTTTTCATATTGTTCATTAAACGAAGGTTGTAGACCTCCAAACCACAGAAAAAAAATAATAGCAAGCCTCAGAGCACCCTAAACAATTTAATAAAATAGCTTCTTCACAGTCACTTTCCATTTCCCCTCCCAGGAGGTGTCTGCGCCGTGACGTCACGAAGCAGTAGGTGTCACGTGAGACTAGGACACATCGCGGCGTTCTGACGCTCGCCCTGGCTCAATCGGTCGTCTGCTGTGCTCCTACATCGGGCCTGACAACCACAGTATATTGCGAATGAAACATAAACAACCCCTGCAAAAAAAAAACACCTTTAACCTTATGTAATAAATGCAAGAAAGCTGCCATTTCGACCATACCACACCACTTTTGTTATCATGACTACTCTGTATTTCTGTTTTTGCCCCCACCCCCTTATGTATTATCCCTTATGTAAGGGCCTTTAAAGGTTAATAAACGATGATGATGATACCCCGAAACGGGCCTTTAAGGGTTAATAAATGATGATGATAATGCGAAGCAATTACGTGACACCTGGCACAGTATCATGCGCAGCAAGTCTTCATCGTTTCGTGCGGCATCGTTTGGAGCAAAGAAAATGCGCGCGAACCTTTTCCTCGTGAGAAAAAAGAAGAAAAAGAGAACCATATTCGGTGAATCTATAGTCTCAGTGCAAAGACTTCAAGGTCATCATCACCATAATTAGTCACAGCCTTCGTTTATCTTCGCAAAGCCTTCTGGGATTCCTGCAACGGACACTAGAGGAGATTAAAACGACGAGCGGAGTGGGCTCCTAACTGCTTTTAAAAGACGGCTTCGAATGACTACAACTTTACAACCATTTTGTGAGAAAAACAGAAAAGAAGTATGATAATTTTCGTAACATACGTTGTCTGTTTCTTTTTCTTCTTATGTTACCTATTTTCCCGTCATTTCACCGAAATAATCTCTTGATTTTCCGTAATTTCACAAAAGAATGTTAGATATTTTATTCCATTAAAGGAGTAACTTTTACACCACTCAGGACTACAGCCTTTCATGTACTATAGAAGATGAAAAAATTGGAGGACGCTTAAGCTTCGCCTTCAAGAGTGGAACGCGATAGCGTTCCCGTCGACCCGCCAATGGGTGTAAGACAATGGGCTACAGGGCAGCCATCACTTACGAGGCGCCCCGCATCAGACGCGGTGAGCGTCGAGCCATATGGTCGAGCGACGCGGCGTTCGGCGCAGCAACGAAACGTGCGCCAGAGCAAGCGGAGCGAACCAAAGAACTCGGTATCCCGGAGGGGGAAATGATGCACGCCAGCCAAACGCCGTGATCGGCACGGGCAGAGAGATAGAGAGATAGTGATCTAAAGAAAGGAAGGACGCTTGATTCTACAGAGGGACCAAGGCGAAGCGTTGTCAGGGGAGGGAGTCCGAGCCGCGACAGCTCCAATGCGCGCGTGGCGCGCCATCTGTCGGGGCAGCGCCGTACATGGAGAGGAGGGGGTCTTCTGTGTTTGCCGCAAGATGGCTCTCCGTGTGCGGAAAGCGCAGAAGAAATGCAGCGAAACGCACTTCGCTACTCGTGTAATTGCGACTTCTGTAAGTTACATGTTCATAATTACCGATATACACCACAGTATAACTTTCCACGGCTCGTTTCGAAGGCAACACCGCATTCACTAGAGGCGCGTTTGTACCTTTTGGAAGCATCGAAATCGTGGCTGAGTTCTTCGGGGTGCATTTTGTTAATTCGGCAGAGTCTTGGTGCTGTAGTGCAGTCGGTGACTACCTGTGAGTCAGGCCGTTTCATTGTATCTGACTTTTCGCTGTCAACAGAAAATTGGCGAGTAATTTGTCTTTATGCACCAACTCAGGCTCAAGAGCGAAAGCTTTTTTTTGAAGAAATGGAGACGTACGTGAAATGCGAGCGTAGAATAATCCTGGCGGGAGATTTTAATTGTGTCTGTACGGAACGTGACAAAACCAGTGGGAAACACAATGATGCAAGTACTGCTGTTTTGAAAGACTTGATTGCAGAATTTAATCTAGAAGACGTGGGTGAATGTCTTTGCGGTGGAAAAGCGGTCACCTTTACCCACTTTCAGGGTGCGAGCCATGCTAGACTTGACAGAGTGTACGTGTCGGCTGAACTAATTCAGTCGTGTCGAGATTATCGAGTCACACCTGTTGCATTTAGTGATCATTGTTTGGTTTCCTTCCGTGTTGGAAAGGAAAAAACAAATAGCAAGCAATTTTCCTGGGATCTTTGGAAATTTAATGCAAACTTGCTGAAAGACGACGAGTTTTGTGATCAGTTTCTCAAGGCTATAGATAAAACAACAACTAAAAACTTAGATAGTTGGGGACATAAATGGGAGGTTTGTAAGCAAACAATTAAATTGAAAGCAATTGAAAGGGCCAGTGTTTTAAGTCACGCGAAAAAAGAACTCGAGTCCCGGCTTAGATTGAATCTGAAGCAATTATTGGAAGCTGAAAGTATACAACCCGGTTATTTCTTAGAAGACATAAAAAGCATAAAGCAAAAACTTGAGCTGATAGACCAAGAGCGATACAATGGAGCATTGATTCGAGCCAGAGCTGAAAAATGGTGCACAGGAGAAATGCCGACAAAACGTGCCTTGGGAGTCGAAAAGAAATATGCTTCCCAAAATGCAATAACAGAAATAGAACATAATGGGTTACTGTCTACCAACAAAGAAACAATAGCAAGTTGTTTTCTGGAATATTACAAAGTATTGTTTTCTCGTAGCCAAGTTGACACTGATAGATTTAAAAAAGACTTCATGTCATTGATGCCAACATTAGATGATGAAACCAAGGAAGTATTAGAAGTGCCCATAACAGTAGAGGAAGTTAAGAATGCGATTGACCATTTAAATAATGGCAAATCACCGGGACCGGATGGCTTAAGCGCTGCATTGTACAAGGCGTTTAAGGGTGTTGTCGCGCCTGTTTTGACTGAAGTATACAACGAGGCTTACGCGAACAAACATCTACCGCCGTCCTTTTTGTCAGCACACACGGTCCTAATACCAAAAACTGAAGACCCAATTAAATTACGTAATGTCACATCGTATAGGCCGATTAGCCTGACAAATATAGACTATAAAATATTAATGAAAGTATTGGCTAACAGGTTGCAGACCGTAATGAAAGATTTAGTCGGTCCACATCAAACGTGCGGAATAAAAGGAAGGACAATTATGACAAATATACACATAGCACGATCAATCCTTGAATGCTGTGACGCAATGCAACTAAGTGTCGCTATGCTGCAGGTTGACCTTGAGAAGGCATTCGACCGCGTGCCGCACGATCTGCTTCTATGTATGCTTGAATATGTGAATGTAGGCAATGTGATCAGTGAGGGTGTGCGGATGGCTTACGCCGGATGTACGACGAGATTGATAATAAACAAATCAGTAGGTGAATACATACCAGTACAGCGCTCAGTCAGACAGGGGTGCCCATTATCACCGCTTCTTTTTTGCATATATATTGAGCCCTTTTGTCTAAGCATAATTAGGAACAACGCGATACGTGGATTTCAGTTACATCAGGCCGAGGTAAGCCTTCTTGCTTACGCTGATGACATTGCAGTTTTCTGTGTCGATCATGAAAGTATAATGCATACCGTCAATGCTGTTAAAAGTTTCTGTCAAGCAAGTGGTAGTGCAGTAAACTGGGACAAGTGCGTTGGGTTCTGGCATGGGGAATGGGACGTCGCACCAAGGATGTTTTTGAACATTAAATGGCAAGAAACACCGACAAAATACTTAGGAGTACCCCTACAGTACTACTCTGACAATGAGCCTTATTGGAAAAAACAAACAGAGGTGTTACGTGAAAATGCACAAAAGTGGAAAGGATGGGATAAGTCGATTTTCGCACGGGCCACGACGTGCAACCTATTTCTTGTAAGCAAGCTATGGTATGTAATGCAAGTTTTGCATTGCAGCAGGTTAAATGTACAAAAAATGCACAGAGTGTTCGCGGTCTTTATCTGGAGCTCTCTATGGGAAAAAACGAGCCGAACAAATCTGTTTAAAAGAGTGAGTGATGGTGGGCTTGGTTTAGTGCATCTGTATGTGAGACAACTCGTCAGTCGATTTGTTTTTCTCAGAGATGTAGACCATACCTTTCTCAGAACTATGATTCAACTGAGGCTGGGTAAAGTGCTACCAGAGTTTGTTGTGTCTTCGGTGTGTCAGCAAGGACCAGTACGTGGATATCTAAAAGAAGTGGTGTCATCTTTCCGCTTCTTATCGGTGCGTTTTTCTTTGCAATATTTGACAGATGTGCCACGCAAAAAACTGTACAAGGACCTTGTGGATGTGTTATTTCCTGTGCCATTGTACCGTGAATTATACTGTGCAGGCAAAGGAAAAGATGTTTTGAAACGCGTTAAAAAAATGCTAGTTGCGCCAGGGGTTAAAACCTTTTTTTTTAATCTGCACACAGGAACCTTACCTGTTAAAACATGGTTAGAAGAAAGGGGTTTATTTGTTCCGTGGGGTACTCATTGTTTGTTATGCAAAAAACCAGAGACAATTGAGCATGTGTTTTTAGATTGCTGGGGTGGAGTGTTCTTTTGGGACATCTTACAAAGAACCTTGAAAAAAGAGTTGCCATTAAGTCCGCACGGAATCCGTTATCTCACGGTCGAAAACGACGATGGTGTGCCTTTCGATCTGGTTATGCTCCTGGGCCTGCACAGTATATGGCGAACTCGGACTGCTGTACACAATGCGGATACTGACGCTAGACCGGTTCGCGAATATTTTTGCGAATCTGTGTCCCATTTTGTCGAAGTGCAGAAGGTGCAGTCGTATGTACCAGAATGGGTTCCAAGATTAGAAATGTTGTTGCAGATGCCGAAATACTGATGGCTTGTAGTCAGCAAACAGCTGACGGTTCTCGGTACTATTATCTTGTTAATCTGTTCTTCTGATCTCGTAAACTCTGTGAAAAGCGAGGCAATAAAGAAAAAAAAAAGAAATCGTGGCTGAGTGGTAGCGTCTCCGTCTCACACTCCGGAGACCCTGGTTCGATTCCCACCCAGCCCATCTTGGAAGTTGCTTTTTATTTATGGAGTGCCTGCCGTGATTTATCGCTCACGGTCAACGCCGCAAAACGCCGACACCCGACACCGACACCGACGCCGACGACACCGGCTTTTCTGCGACACGAGCTCCTTAACGCTATCGCGTTAAAATGCTGGGATGAAGTTGTAACACGTCACACATATAAGCGCCATCTACGTAGAACATGTGGGACATGATCCCCCCTCATCCCCTCCTCCCCACCCCGACAAGACCTCTGGCACCAGGACACCCGTGATTACGGGACACGCCCAAGTATCCGCTTTACAGGAGTTCCTATATTCATGATCTGAGAGGCATGTGATCGCCCTCGTCGCCGCTGTATCTTATTCACAAACTTAAGGCCAACTGACTCGCGCATAAGATATCCATCTGCCTATCAAATCTGATTCCGCTCGCAGCTACTGACGACAAAATTTTCACTTTAGCGTATATGCTGACTTTCTCCCGTTAGAATCGAGCAAATTCCTATCTTTAAGCACAAAAAGAAAGAAAAGGCCACCTTTTTAACGTAAAATAGCTTGTTTCTCTTATTATAAGTGTGACGAAGAAATCGGCAGGCTAAAAAGCCTGCCGAAAAAGCCCCGTTGCCCCCATCGCTTGGCTCATACCCACTTCGCTCTATGGCTGCGCCCTACCTGCTGTTGCTGCGTTGGTCGCCGCTTCTCTATACGACCCGAATAAGCACCCTTTACATAAGGAATTTTCTGCGGCAAAAATAAAACTTTTCCGTTTCTTTCTTTGTTCTTTCACATTTACTTTATTCCCGTGTACAGGCTTTCAATCTACGGTAATTCAATCTCTACAGTCTTCCTTTCTTCCGAAGCCTATGCGCGCCAACATACAGGACACTAGGAGGGCACTCGTCGAGGGAGCAGGATGCTCCGGAGTTCAGTAAGAAACGCTCGTATACTGGACTCGTTGTGCGGAGGGGTTACGAACGCGAAGAGAAGGGGGGCGGGGGCGAGGGGTTAGTCACAGCCACTCCCCCGCCTCGCGCCCTCCCCCCCCCCCCTCCCCACTCCTCCCGTCCGCCAGAATAAACTCTGGAGCCCGAAGAAAAGAAATTCAGAAGAAGGATCACCCATCAGCCGCGACGATCAGTCGGCCATCCGTCTTCGTGAGAGGGCCCGGCAGTGCTCTTGCTTGTTGCGTGGTTTATGCTACATACAGGGCGCGTGGGGGGGGGGGGGGGGGCAGGAGGAATACGGGCCTGCGCCCGTCTGATCTCGCGGCCGGGGTCGCGACCTACCCTTCGGCGCTCTTCGACCCTCGAACGCTGCCAGAACGGAGATCCCAGTGCCACGTCGAACGTGTATACACACCGCCGCTGTCAGATGAGGCGCACTCTTGCGCAATCTGTGTATATACGGAGCCGCACGAGAGAGTGTACACACGTGGGTATACAGCCTTCGTCGACGTTGGGGGGAGGGGAGCACATATATGTGACAACGCCGCCAGAGTGTATGAACGGAAAGATGGTATCTCGATAGGTTGGGTTAGATACGTGAGCTTGTGAGTGCGCGTACGGGCTCGTGTGTGTGGTGCCGTGGGCTCGGAGATACGACAGAGGCGGAGCAGTGCGCATGAACTGAAGACATGACGTTCGTTCTTTCGCTCGTTCGTTCGCTCGTTTGTTCGTTCGTACGTTCGTGTGTGCGTGGGTGCGACACAATACAGGTCAGGGGCAGGTACGGCTAAAGGTAGAAAAACAATGCCTGACAATGCCCCTACCACCCATGCATTGTTCAACAGTAGCGTGAATATTCGATAAGAAATTAAACAGTAGATAACGGATGCATTGTACGGGAAAGAGAAAAAAGAAACTTATACAGCAAAATTAGTGGCAATTGATAACACAAACACACAAAATAATTAATTTTACGAACAACATAAACCCCATGGTGCTTTAGGTCATACGTTTTCTATGCGAGTGTACAGGACAACAAATAAGATTTAACAACATTTCTGAAACGAGACATTGACATACACTCTTTCACATTAGTTAGAACTGGCGGGTGTTGATTTTAAAAAAGTAGGTATTAGGTACTTAAGTTGTTTAGTTCCATACTTGGTTCTACAGGGCGGAACTTCAAAGGGGCTACATCTTAGTTTACATTGCTTGTTATTGGCTAACTATTGTTAAGAGCGGCCCGCTGAAGTGCAAGGTTTGCCAGCCAGCGGCAGCAACTTTTCTTGGAACACCACCGTTACGCTCTAGCCTCGTCGCCGTTGTGACTAAACGTGATCGGCGGACCAACTATTGTTACTGAACCCGCCACCGTCGACCTGGTCTGCCGCGAGCGGGGGAGTGCTCGAGGGAACGTAGTTGGAGCCCCTTTCCCACGCGCCGTTCAAGATGAAAGGCAATGGACAACCAGCTCCTAGTGCTGCGAAGGCCATCTGCCCTCGGGGTAGTAGTAGGGTAGCCAATCAAGCGCATTTCTGGTTAACGTCCCTACTTTATTTCTTTATTTCCTCCTCCTCCTCCTCCTCCTCCTCCCAGGGCTATAATCTTGCCCATATACGCAGATATTCAAGAAAGCTGACGTGTGTATGTGACCACCACTGAACGACAGTGCAGTTATAAAGTACCATTCTGTTTCTCATGTGATTTCTCTTATTTATTTCATTGCCTGCTCGTTTCGTATGGCTGTTTGTACGTTTCGCGCGATGCTGCACGTGCGCGTGTTTGTTGATGTGCCTGCGTTTGTGGCTGCGTGTATGTATAAGTGTTGTGAAGCGGGGCGGTGAAGCGGGCGCACAACCTGACGAAAAGTCGAAAACAAGACACAAATACGTGATCTCCGCGAGACTATGCAGCATAAAGTATAAGACGACACTTTCATGAAAGATTGCACGCTACAAAATATAAGTGTCTGCGAAGACAGCTCATTTCACGACGGTTTAGCGCTGTAAAGCTTGTTAAAAGTGAACTTAGTTGTAGGACAGAGGGCGGCCCTATATTTTTGAATTAAACAGCACGTGACAACGTGCTTTCATAAAAGCGTGCTCGCTCATTGGCAGCAAAACGTTCGTTAGGAAAACGGCCTATCACGCCATGTTCTGCATAAATTACAAGGACACAAACGACGTACTTCCGGCAGAGCAAAAGTGACTTCTGCAAGACGTCCCGAGCAGACGACGCGCACCCATTACTTTTTTTTCGTCTGCTGCGCAAGGCCAGCGCAATAAACATAGTGCTCCTAGTTGATCTCTCCCACTTCTTCGCTTGCTCTTAGTATATAGTCGTCAGGGTGACACGCGCTGTTTTCAAATAGAGCTGTTTCACCGTCATTTCGTCTTCGTCGTGAAAACCGTGCCTCCTCGCCACTCATTCAGGTAACGCTGCGACAGCAGCAACATCGCATCCTCGCGCAAACGGGAAGCGCCGCGTCCTCGGGACAAGAGCGGGCGTGGCGGGTGCACGGAGAGAGCGTCGCTTATTTCGGAACCAGCAACAAACTTGCCCGCCAGCGGAGAGGCCCAGATGAGCTCGCGTCGTCTTCCTGCATCCCAGTCGGATCGGCAGAATTTATATTTAAGCCCGCGCCCAAGGCGACGACGTAGTAAAGCTTTTGCTTTCTCGGCCACGAGACCTCGCGCGCTGCAGAAATAAGACAAGCGAAAAGCCGAGAAAGCCTGCAGCGGAGGGCGAACCCCGAAAAGCGCTTCTTCGCTTCCTCGGCCTTCTGGGCCTTCTGGTGCTCTTTCGAGAACGGCGCGTGAGAGCTGCGCCTCTGTGCGAGTATGAACAACACGCGCAAGCTTCTAAGCGCCCCAATAAACGGGCATCGACGCAACGCGAGCTTAATTTTGTCGTTCTCTCTCGCGGTCTCTCGTGCGAGGAAGTGCTTGCCGCGGCCTGCACGAGTCATTAGTTCGGATGACAAGTCGTCTTCCCGACAGACGAAAAAGCGCGGTGTCGTCTGCTGCGGGGCAAGGGCGATTGGCCGCGGACGACTCCGCTAATGACGTCTGCAGCGCGCAGCGCCGCTGTGGGAAAAAAAGAACGGGAAATCCGAGCCGTCGTCTGCTAATGCAGGAATGCGTGTTGTCGATGCAGCTACGAGATTAATGCAGGAACGACAACAAGGCTGATTCTTGGGCTAGCTGGTGCGGTTTCCTCATCATAGCAAAGCCTTTAGCGCAATTGTATCTCTGTCCTGTTTAGCGCTGTCCTGTATTTCTGCCATGTCCCTGTCTTTTTGAATTGCGCTAAAGGCTTTGCCATTATGAGTTGGAAAGACGCCTACGTTTTCTACTCTGTTTGTGATTCCTCCCTTATCAAAAAAAAAAAAACATGCCCCCAGCCACATTCAATAATCCCGTAAGAACACATTTGGGTTCCATATGCAAATTCGTATGTTCCCACATATCATATGGGGTATGTCGGAAATGATTACATTAGAGTATGGGTAAACCATATAAAGACCCGTATGTTCTTATATGTATGTATATATGACCACCTTCTACGTCATAAGCTACACACGCCTCCGCCTCATATCCGCTGCAACAACACAGCGGATGCGACAGGCACGAACGCCATATGTACGCATAAGAATCTACTAGATGCATGCAATGAGTATAGCATGCAATGTTCACCGCGTACAGAGCGACGAAGGAAGAGCAGCTATAGATGCACGCATAAACGTGCGCATAAATGCACGCGATGTATCTGTGGGCAAAACAGCAGGCGTGCGCCCGCACATGGAAGTGCAGCGTGGATTCTGGACAGGCGCGATGTTCAACTAGGCTGAGGTATACAAAGTCAATACCATCAGAAAATACGAGAAGTTTAAGGTGTACGCATGAGCTGAAGACCATGTAGCATTGGGTAATAACTTGAACATGCCAGAAAACGCAAACACCTTATTAGCAGCGGCTAAATAAGACAGAACGCACCGCTGAGTGTAAAGGTTAGCTTATTTGGCGGCTCTTCCCCTTCTGCGTCTGGGGAAACGCGAAACCGCGCCGCACGTGGAAGCTGCGTCGACTCGGCGTCTGTTCCGAGCAACCAAAAGCACTGTCATACGCTGGCGGACTACTTTGCGCGGTAACACGTGGGCAGCAACTACGCATCCGTAGTTTTCCCTTCGTAGCCACAGAAAGTTGCCCGCCATGAAGTATAGGTAATTTAGATAGTAAGCAAATGCTTACTGCAAGGCGTTCTATACAGCGGCGACTGCAACGCATATGGCGTGGCCGTGCGAGTCCTGTCTCGAATACGATCTACGATGCGGACGGTGTAGGCTTTAAGGCGCACCGAGGGCCGATAGCGTCGTGTGCGCTATAGAGAGAGAGAGAGAGAGGGCTCTTTATTAGAAAAACAGAGAATTTTGCCGGCGCGTATGCAACCGCTGGTATGCTACTCTGTATAGGGATGGGGAATGGGACTAAAAGATTCCAGAGGAGAGTGGGGAAAAAATGGCTGTGGCTTAGCTAAGGTTAAAGCCAGGATGCGAAGCATACTAGCCTTTATTTTAGTTGTTGAACCAATGTTTAGCCTGGTGAACTGCTGTTGCTTGGCTATATTTGGTTCGGCTAGACGAAGAAACAACTCATGCAGGCTAGCGCACGAGCTGAGACCCGGCTATGTAGCTACGCGGCCGCAAGCGAGCGCACGAGTTGAGCCTCCACTTTTGCAGCTGTTATGACGTCATATGGTAGTTACGCGGCCGCGCGCGGCGCAGCAAGGAAGAGCGTGGTTGTGCGGCTAGTATGCTTCGCATAAAAAGACGATATGTGTGCGTTATAGCAAATACGATTGTGCGTCCCCCACTTTCACGAAGTGAAACGTCACTGGCGGTGCTCCGAGGAGGCACATGACGTCACAAGGCGCACCTCGCCGCGGATATTCCTTTCTCTCTCTCGCTCCCTAGTTACTACTGCGCATGCGCCACTGGTAGCACCGAGCCACAGGTGTTCCGCCACCGCCGGTTGGCATGACGTCACATCGCGTTCCTCGTCGTTGCGCTCGCCTCCGTTCGCTTCGCCAGCTGCGTCGCATGCCTGATAACATGTTGGAGGATTGAAAAGGAGAGCTCGCGTGCGCCGCAACCACAGTTGAGGCGGCAGTATGGACGGCGTCAATTCTGATAAGCAGGAGGAGGCCGGGAATCGACATCGCAACGAGATGAAGAGGAAACGAATCGCCCAGGAAACAGACGAACAGTGCGCCGAACGACTGGCTAAACGCCGCAACATAGCTAGACAACCAGACTAACCTGGACTTGCAATCAAGATTAACCAAGGCTAACCATGCTATCCCTTAGCTTTCGCTACGTATATCCTGGCATAGCCGAGCTAAGGCACTGTCAATTTTCTTGTTATACTTTTTCCGATATGGGCAGCTTTTTATTGGCTGCACAACCTTTTGCGCAGTAAGTTTGACTGACCCCCCGAACGAAAGTCTCGCAATACTTGCGAGGACCCGTAATGACTCATGCCTACCTTTTGAGTCTGAACCACCAAGTCGCTGGGTAGACGCACCGTGGGTACGGCGTTCATAGCGTCCTCGATGTGGTCGCGAGTTCGTTACAGCAGCACAGGGCGAGAAATCTAGAAGAAGCGAGACGTAACCGGTTCAACACGTCCCATTGTTGCAGTCGCTGGAAAGAGCCAGTTGTAGAAAGCTCTTAAACGGACGTAAACTAAAGAGAAACGCTAAAAACCAGCCTAGGCTGACAGATTATTATTTCTAAACTTAGTTTTCGTTAATTTCGCGATAACAGTAGGTCGGTTATTAGAAGAGAAAATAAAGGTCAAAGGTTCGTTATTTGTGCTTCGCGCCAAACACCCCGCATCGCCGGTAAACGTCAGTGTGACGTCACGGATTTCGAAGTACCTTCTCCGTACTTCATCCGGCTTAGTAAAGGTTCTCAAAACTTGCTACGTTCACTCTGCGGTTCTCTTACAGTGCAATATGTAGTCAATCTTCACTGACAAAAATTAACTATAAGCCAGAGCAGACGCCGTTAAAATTTCTGACGTCACGTCGAGCAAGTGCAGAAACTTCACGACAGTGTTTTCACCCGTCCTCCGTCTTTCTTGTCTTTTATTACCCGTTCTTCTGGCTTATCAAGCGTTTAGTTACAGTAACAGTGGCTTTTCTTTTTGTATTGCAGAAGCGTAATTTACTAATGCGCAACTATAACTTCTTTCTTGCCCCTCCCCCCTTCTTTCTTCTTAAGAACCAGGCGTTCAGGAGAACCAGGAGTTCAGTGGCTTGAACTCAAAAGTCACCGATTGATCAAGAAGGACAAAATCTGTGCAACTCTTTTTTTCTTCTTTTTATTTTTATCTTTTTATTCATTTTGTATTATTGTTGTTCGGACAGTGTCCTGCTATATAGACAAGAACGTTAGCCCTGCCGAAGACGACGTACCCTCGTCGAAGCGTTAGTCCCAGCGACATTCCTTGTTCGACGACTTAAGAAGTTTGCAGGGATTCTAGGCACTATAGTATGGAAGAGGCCTTTGCCCTGCAGTGGGCGTAACTAGGCTGATGATGATGAATCACTTCAGGACCGTTTCGTTGACGTATCGCAGACAGACTATGCGAACAGCGCTAAGTCTCCGTATTCGTTATGCGGTTGTTATTTTAAATAGTGACCGCTACGCGAGTGCGGCAGTAAATCGATAAGCTGATTAATTGCTGCAAGCATTCATTTCATATCTCACTGGTACCATCACTCACTTGATTCAATTATTTCATCTTGAGAAAATTTACAAAGTTAGATTCTGGGATTTTACGCCCCAAAACCACGATCTGATTACGAGGCACGCCGAAGTGAGGAACACCGGTATAATTTTGACCACCTGTGGTTCTTTAACTTCATCAACGTGCACCAAATGTACGGCACACAGGCGTTTTCCCAATAACCTCGAGAAGAGGCCGAAGACATATCTGCTGCCGACAGTTCCAGTATCATAATCAATCAATCACTCAATGATGGAGGCAGATGTGCTCACTAAACTTAACTGTCGCGGGCCTGGTAAGTGGACTCGTCACGTAAGAACTACCTTAGTGCTTGGCTGGCGAAAAAATGGTTAACCTTCAGGGGAACCTTTACCTACGTGGGAATTTAGCGCCCCACAGCGGTACGGAGGAGGACAATCGAGCGACATCAAACGCTCTGTGGTCTGCTCAAGCTGACACACAGATTGACACATTTAATGAGGCACGCGTCTTGTCACGTCATTTCTAAGTTGCAGAAACTCAATCACAAGCTTCACGCTCGTAAAATATGACCATATTTAGCAAGTATGAAGATTGGGAATTATATTTCGGGTAACTTGGGTATATGATATTTTTAATTCCACACTGAAGTTGTCATATTATGTACAGACCTGGAGGAACAGACGTGCTACGTGACGTCATGACAGGGAGAAAATTTTGCTCAGGTTGCATCAATGGGGCTAGGTATGAAAGACGTTGCTTATATAATAGTAATAATAATAACCATCATATTAATTAATTAATTAATAATAATAATAATAATAATAATAATAATAATAATAATAATAATAATAAGACCGACAAAGAAGCTTGAGAACAAGTTAACGACCACGCAAAGAGCGATGGAACAAATAATGCTAGGCATAACTTTAGCAGACTGAAAGAGAGCGGTTTGGATCAGAGAGCAAACAGGTATAGACGATATTCTAATTGACATTAAGGAAAAAAATGGCGCCAGGTCATGCAATGCGCAGACTAGATAACCGTTGGGCCATTAGGGTGACAGAATGGGTACCAAGAGAAGGGAAGCGCAGTAAAGGACGGCAGAAAACTGGGTGTTGCGAGGAAATTAGGACATTTGCGGGTGCTAGTTGGAATTGGTTAGCGCAGGACAGGGGTGATTGGAGATCGCAGGGAGAGGCCTTCGTCCGGCAATGGACATAAAATAGGCTGATGACGACGATAATGAATAAGAAGGATGCTGCGCTAGATTAGACTACACTATAGTCGCAACAGCAGCGATCGGAGGTACCGTAGAGTTACGGAGCGAGCCAGTGTGTAATGACGTCACGACGCATTCGCTGGTTTGTGGAAACAAGTATTAAACATTTTAAGCCTCTCTAGCAATTGCCAATATCTTTTTTTTCTTTTTTTAAGGTTTAGAGGGATTCGGCATTCACTTAACGCAAAAAAAAAAAAGCTCGGGTTCTTAGGTGCCAGAACTACGATATTATACGAGGCACGCTGTTTAAAGGGGGACTGCGGATTAACTTTGACCATGTGGTGTTCCTTTACGTGCTCCTAAATCTAAGAACAAGGGCACACTTGCATATTCTGCCCCAGGCACGTACCCAGGATTTTTTTTCGGGGGGGCCCACCACCTCCATCATCATCATCATCATCATCATCATCATCATCATCATCATAACCAGCCTGTTTTATGTCCACTGCAGGACGAAGGCCTCTCCCTGCGATCTCCAATTAACCCTGTCCTGCGCCAACCGATTCCATCTAGCGCCCGCGAATTTCCTAATTTCATCGCTCCACCTGGTGTTTTGTCGTCCTCGATTGCGTTTCCCTTCTCTTGGTACCCATTTTGTAACCCTTATGGTCCAACGGTTATCTAACCGGCGCTATACATGACCTGCCCAGCTACATTTTTTCCTCTTGATGTCAATTAGAATGTCGTCTATACCCGTTCGCTCTCTGATCCAAACCACTCTCTTTCTCTCTTAACGTTATGCCTAGCAATCTTCGTTCGATCGCTCTTTGCGTGGTCCTTAACTTGTTCTCAAGTCTCTGCCCCAACCCGCCGTGGTTGCTCAGTGGCTATGGTGTTGGGCTGCTGAGCACGAGGTGGCGGGATCGAATCCCGGCCACGGCGGCCGCATTTCGATGGGGGCGAAATGCGAAAACACCCGTGTGCTTAGATTTAGGTGCACGTTAAAGAACCCCAGGTGGTCAAAATTTCCGGAGTCCTCCACTACGGCGTGCCTCATAATCAGAAAGTGGTTTTGGCACGTAAAACCCCAAATATTATTATTATTAAGTCTCTGCCCCATATGCAGTGGCAAAATGCACTGGGAAATGCACTGGCAAATGCATGGGCACTGGACATATTGCACTGGCAAAATGCACTGATTGCACACCTTACTTTTCAATAATAATGGTAAGCTTCCAGTCAGGAGTTGGTAATGTCTGCCGTATGCGATCCAACCTATTTTTATTCTTCTGTGAATTTCCTTCTCATGATAAGGGTTCCCTCTAATTAATTGACCTAGGTAAACGTACTCCTTAAAAGTCTAGTGGCCGACTGACCATCCTGATCTCTTGTTCCTTTGCCCGGCTAATTATCATTATCTTCATCTTCTGCATAATAATATTCAACCCCACTCTTACACTCTCTCTGTTAAGGTCTCCAATCATTTGTTGTAACTCGTCTGCATTGTTGTTGAATAGAACAATGTCATCGGCAAACCAAAGGTTGCTGAGATATTTGCCGTTGATCTTTACTCCTAAGCCTTCCCAGTTTAATAGCTAGAATTCTTCTAAGCACGTAGAAAATAGCTTTGGAGAAATTGTGTCTCCCTGTCTGACCCCTTTCTCTATAGGTATCTCCCTGCTTTTCTTGTGTAGAATTAAGGTAGCTGTAGATCGATATTCTAACGCGAAAGACGAGTCAGTAAGACGAGAAGCTATTTACAGGTTATATTCACAACGGTTGATGCACTGACCGGTCAGATTCACAGCGCGAGCCCAGTTCGTTCTTCCTCCTCTTTTCTGGAATGATGGCGCCCACGCGCCTCGTTCAAACAAACAAATACCTCACGCATGTAGCAATATTTTCCAAGCTTTTTACGTAAGCGTTCTGTTCTCCTTGATAACGTAGTGCCTCTACGATTGCTGGTATCTCTGCTGAATCAAATGCCTTTTTCGCAATCTCTATAAGCCACATAGAGAGGCTTATTGTACTCTGCAGATTTCGCGATAACCTGATTGATGACATGGATGTGATCCATTGTAAAGTATCTCTTCCTGAAGCCAGCCTGTTCCCTTGGTTGACAAAATCCAGTGTCAACCTTATTCTATTGAAGATTATTTTGGTAAATATTTTACATAATACTGGGAGCAAGTTTTTGGTCCCATAATTGTTCAATTCTTTAACGTCTCCTTTTTTTGTGAATTAGTATGTCTGCATTCTTCCAGTTTTCTGGGACCCTTGCAGTCGATAGACACTTCGTATAAAGAGCCGCCAGTTTTCCAAGCATTATGTCTCCTCCATCTTTGATTAAATCGACTGTTATCCCACCTTATCATCCCGCTCTTCATCGTTTCATGTCTTGCAGGGCCCTTCTGACCTCATCGCTAGTTATAGGAGAGTTTCTGTATCCTGTTCATTACTGTTTCTATGTAAACTATCGAGACTCCTCTGGGTACTGTATACAGGTCAGCTTAGAATTTTTCCGCTGCGTTTACTGTATCTTCGAGATTGCTGATGATATTATCCTTCTTATCTTTTAGTGCATACATCATGGTTTGTCCTATGCCAGGTTTCTTTTTTACTGATTTCAGGCTGCGTTCATTTTTTACGGCTTCTTCCGTCTTTGTCATGTTATAGTTTCGAAAATCAGTTATTTTCGCCTTGTTGATCAGTTTTGACAGTTCCGCGAATTGCGTAATGCTGTGCGGCCGCCAGTGCCATACAACCACGTAGAGCGGTGGACTCTGCGATTCTAGACGTACTGCGCTCACCGCGAAAGGTTAGAAAAACACCCACATAAGCACAGCAGAGAAGTGGCTACGTGAGGCAGTTCGACCGATAACTGTAGAAGCGTCATTCAAAACAATTGTTCTCCACTTCCGGCGGCGTTTTTTCTCTATTTCCTTTTTAAATAAAAAGATGTTGATCCATAAATAGTCTCATAAACATCGGTTAACTTTTTTATTATTCGCTTTTGCTTGCAGTTTGGTTGTCGCCTTGGCTCTCTCCCTTAGTAGATCGCTTAATTTCTCAACTTCTTGCGATTTTTGTTTCCAGTTGCGAATTTTGCAGGAAAAGTGCTATACAGTTAGGGAAAAACATACGAGGTAACGGGCGACAGTCATCTTGCTTATGGGTTTAAGGGTTATTGCAGGGTTCCATGATGGACGCTCTTTCACATTATTTTATTTCCCACCTTAGCTAACCCTTGTCACGTGTATATGGTTCCGGACATCTGCCAGCGTCGCGGCGAGCCGTAACTCAAGGAAATAATGAAGCAAAGGGATAAGTTAAACGAAATTGGCGTTTTCTCCAGCCGCAACTCGTTCCATGAGAGTGCAGGCCAGCTGAGTAACAGCCGCATCCCTCTCCTGGTCCCAGGATCAGCCTAAACAAAGAAGGTTGAACTAACAAAAGCAACAGCTATGCGCGTGGCGGTTGAATAGATGGTGACAACTGAACGCATCTCGCGTTAATCACGCGGGTGCGGAATCTACGAGAAAACTGTCCTTCACATTACAAGAGATGGCGATAACTACCGCCATCTAAAAGGAGTGAAAAGGGCAGCATAATGCTGACCGATGATCAGCTGCGAAGTCTCAACATTGATCTGGTGGCGCTTTAGGAATGTGTGAGGAGTGGTGGCGTGGGTGGGGAGGGGGGGGGGTTATGCCACTTTATTTCGGGGGAGGGGGCCCGGGCCCCCCCGGGCCCCCCCCTGGGTACGTGCCTGTTCTGCCCCCCTCTCCGTCAACATGCGGCCTTGTGGCGCCACCTCGAGCCCAGTCGCGCAATGCGTCTCGGTTAACTGAAGACGTTTAATTAATATGCCAATTTTCTAAACTTAAAAACGCTTTGACAGATGCGGTGGCCAGAATCGCTACGACTGCCCACGCCACGATGTTTCGCAGTCGTAAACCATGGTGTTTAATAATGTTTCTTTATTTAGACAAAGTAATTATTCAGCGTTCGCGACAAACACTTGTGGAGAAGATTTGACGGCCCAAGTAATTAATCTGTTATAAGCTATCACTACACAATTCAATCTTTTAGATCTCTCGGGCGTATATGTATTGTCCAGAAACGACAATCGTAATTAAAATTTAAATTCAGTTACGGGGTTTTACGTACCGAAAGCACGATCCAATTATGAGGCACGCCGTAGTGGCAACATCTAAGTACACGGGTGTTTTTGCTTTTCGCCCCCATCGAAACGCTGCCACCGTGGCTGGGATTTGATCCCGCGACCTCGTGCTTAGCAGCGACGACGACAATGGTAATCTCTATCTTGCGTGCATTTACTTTATTTAGCACACGGGGCGTTTACACGAACCGAACAGAAACGGGTCGAGTCGGCTTTTCTGGTGGAATCGGCCTGTCGAGTTCACGTAAAGGCTAACCGGTAGGGTCGAACGAGCGTCAGGTCGAGTTGAGCCAGCTCGACATGCGTGGAGTAGGTTGACCCAGCCAGGCCCGTTTGCTGCGCGCCGGACGGACCGGGCCAGATAGCGCTAAGATTTTCGAGGGATCAGTGACGTCAGCGTTGTACGCGCCGGCAGATAACAGGACAAGGCAAAGACAACCCCTGTGGAGCGCACCCTCATTGTCGCGATAAGAGCCATTAAACAGAGCTGTTGCAGTCGGAGGCGGGAAGTTCGAATGCGTTGTTCAGACCCATCGGAGGCGAGTTCCCGTAAATGCGGCCACTTCGGGCTCGGTCAGCCCGATTTCTGATTCGACCCAAAGTTTTTCCACAATAACGCTTTTCCATCCATCCGCTCCCGTCGGGTTCATGTAAATTTAGCCACTCGGGCCCGCACGTACGCTACTGATATACGCGTATGCAGTTCGTGGCTTGGAAAATGTGCGGAGCAATGGTTATGGTTAGTTACTAGATAAGCGTCAAAGCTTGCAGACATTTCTGGGAGTGTTACTTCCTCGGTTTGCTCTAAAATGCAACATTTTACGCAAATAGAGCGGTCGCCTATGTTATCATTTCAGTGTGTAATATGCGTTTTTGATGATCAGCTTTACAGACTTCAAGCCTTCTTTTCGGTTAAGCCACCTTCCTAAAAGCTCTAATGTATTTTTTCGAAAAGCTGCGTTACTCTCAACGAAGTTCTAGATTAGACACTGTGCCAAAATGGAACCGCCTACACTGTACAACATATATGTTGCAGACACACAACACTGCATGTAACAGCTTCATTATCACAACCACACTGCAGATGAAGCACATTAGCAAGCATCGTACGCGCCAATTGTAAGCTTTGTAACTTGAGTGATAAAAACTGATGATTGTGCGAGGTGAACGCCTCTTGAAAAGCGTGGAACGAGTGAGAGCCAAGCCGCAGAACGCCTTTAGCCGAGCAGTTTGAATACAAGTCCATGTCGTCTGCAAAAATCCAGAAGCAGACGACACAGCGGTCCGAGGCGTTGCCCTGGTGCTGTTGTCCGCCAGAAAAGCGCGGCATTTGACCTGTTCTTGCTTTATTATTCTTTTGTTCTTCAATATATGTGCCATTTCTCACCGTCACCGTGCACTAAATTTTCCAAAGGCTACGCTTTCACTAAACTGCAAAACAAATAGCGGCTTTACCGCTGGCATCGAAGCAGTTTTGGCGGGAGAGTGAGTACGTTCCATACAAATCACCACTGAACCTATATTTGATTTAAAACGAGTAACTCTGCATAAGAGTATATGCCACGTCGTAGAGCGTGCTTGCATGCTGAAACCAACACTATTAGAGTATTTTAGTGAAAAACTGAAAGGGAACATGCATCGGAAAATTTTGTCTTTCGAGTCATCGTGCGTGTAAATTTGCAGGGCGTCTCTCGCTAACTGCCTATCCGTAAAGAAAACTCGTCGCAGGGTCCAGTCAGTGAATCACTGCATGCAGCCTTCTCCGTTGCAACTTACGCAAAACAATCATTCAAGAAACAAAATAGAAACTTGCCGGCATCGCCCTCCATCGTGCAAAAGACAGCGACGAAAACGTAATTCGCGCTGCCACTGCGCCATCTACTAACAACAGTTTAAACTTTTAGTAATGGTGGCCTACAAAACTATAGTTTTTGCTAAAGTTAGACAATCACCTAAACGTGCGTTTACTGAGTTGTTATTGCCAAAATTTTAGTTACTATTTTGCTAAAATAAAATACAGTATGTTGCTTGGTCTTTAGTATTATGTAATATATTTGGTTCTATCAAGTGTTTACAAAATGGGCTCAACGTCGTCACTATCATCAACAATATATCGACTCTAGCGCCGCTTAGTGCCTAGCCATTTCTCGCTGTGCGCACCTCTCGTTTCGAAATTACGACTGAAGGGTGGCGTTGGAATCTGACACATTACGCGCATTAACCCAGACCATCAACAAATCATCGCCTATCATGTGAACCACGGCGCCGATCATGACTAAACACGAACCTCCACGCGCCAACCTCCAACCGGTCAGCCGATGCTGCGCGCCGACTTGCACCAACAGTTCGGACAATACGAGCGGCGTGTCTTTTTTCCGATTCCCCAAAGACGAAGAGAGGTAAGACGCCGTTATATATATCGTCTCCTTGCATAGCGTGCGTCAGAGATCGGATGCCCAGCAGTCTGTCTACTTCGTTGCGGCACTTTCTGCAGCGTCGTCGACGCGGTTAGCGCACTTTTCGCGCCTACTTCGCAAACCGAAATCGCACTGCAAAAGTAGGTTCTGGTTTTGTCTTCGCTAAGCCTAACGTCGCGCCTTTTCAAGGCCTGCTGCGTTTACGGTTTCATTTTCGGTGTCACGCGTAAGATGTGGCGCCGAAGTGCGACGCGTCTACGTAGATTCCTTCATCGATGCGTGCCGTGCGGCTTTGGAAACGCGAGCTCGCCTTCCTGTTGTGGACTTGGGGCTCCCGCTTTTCTTTTTTATTTGCACGAACGCGTTCCTCAGCGTTGCGGAGAGGCGTGCAGATGCGTTCACGGCAACGCGCGTCTCTGTTTGCGGGATCTCGCCATTAATCTTATCAAAGCGTGGCTTTCACTTCCCTTTGCTTGACGTCGGAAAGAAAAAAAGAAAGACACGCAGCCGTCATTCAACCAGAGTTATCTAATACACCTGCTGCAGCGGTGAATATATCCATTCACGTATTGCGTTGCGTCTTGCCCCTTCTCGTCACTGTGATTTTGGCGTTTCGCATATGTCGGCTTGCACTGCGGTGTACGGCACCCCGTCTCATTGCTCGGCCCTGAGGGTCAAGATCCTTCATTCAACTGTTCGCTGACTACGCGATTGAAGTCGTGGCGACGTAACCTGTTGATCTTTCAAAACGCTGTGAACGCACTTCTTATCGAGGTTGCATCGGTGCGATGCGAAACTGGAACTATGGTTTAAATATTTCCACGAGCGCATGCGCGAGCAGTCGGAAGCTGTTGGCAGCCGAGCAAAAGTTGAGTTGTGGCTGCTTTGAAATCGCTTTCTCGGCAGCTGCTAGGTAAATGCTGATGACCGTACTTTATGTGCTGGCAAACGTGTTCATGCGGAATTCGAACGTGCCTTATCCCGTTCGTTTCACACCTAGTTTTACTAAGATCGAGCTGCACATCTTCATTAGGTTTTTCTTAATTGTGAAAATTAGAATTGTCATATGACGCGAGAAACTTAAAAAAAATAGAAACTAACCGAGCACAGTGCAATTATGGATACAAACACCTAATTTCGGGAATGTAAAAAAAAAAAAAGAAGTCTCATGTGTTTAGACAAACCCGAGCATCATAATTATACTGGAATGCCTGATCAAACTTCCTTTTGCATGGTATCTGATCATGATACAACTCCAGAGTAGTTGCTGTTATGACTGCACGTGAACTATCCTCTGACACAATTTAGTTGCCACTACAGCTGTTCCACAATAAAATGCCTGCTCTACATTAAATTGAGTTGCACTTGCTTAACGTATACTAAATTAGTGTACAGGAAAGAAAAAAGATTTTTTTTAATATCATGTGAATAAATACCTCAAAACACAATAATGCACAATACATAAAAATTTGTAGTTGGAAAGTGTATTCGGTGCATTAACCTTATGCCCAAAAGCACTGTTGGTGTCAACTTTGTTTAACTGGCCTGACAAAAACTAAGGTACGGTTTGGAGCATTCCTTTTTTTTTTCTTCTTCTTGAGTGGAAAATGGAATACGGGCAGTTACCGGGTGGCAAGCAGAAACTGTCCATGTGGGATATACCAATCTTACTAAATGTCATGCTGCCACACATAAAGCTCTTATACTGGGAACTTCACTAGCGCTGCAGTCTGTTGAAACTGATGTCTACTACCAGTTGGGGATTGGTTAACAAGCCAGCATTACAGGCAAAATTTCTTTCACCTGGAGCAACTTATTGCCACGTGTTTTCTTGTCAACGCCATTGCCTTCAGGCATGAACTGGTTAACATCTATATCAGTTTGTACTTTTTAATGACCACTAAGTGCTGATTAGATGTGTAGCAGTAATTTTACCCATCATGATTACTCTGTGGTTATGCGGCATTCTTCTGCTGAATGAGAGGTCACGGGTTCAAGCAGTGAAATTCGCAGACGCTCGTTTAACAAGCACACCTGCCAAGTCTCCTGAATTTTTCATACAGTTTACGAATTTGGGATCGTTCTACAAGCTTTATGAAAATTTCATCAAGTTTTCTGAAAAATAAATTCTGTTTGTGAAGAAAGCTTCTCTCACCGGTCTCTGACTATGCCCTTGAAAATCTTCTGATTGACAAAGGATTCCAGATGAGTACCTGCTTCAAGCAAACAATTCCTGAAGCAGGGAAAATCGGCAACAGCAAGGTTGCTGAAAAAGTGGCTGCAATCTGAGAACAGTGTGTTGTTTGTCAGTTTGTGCTGCTCCAGATTAGCTGCGGCTCATGTGCTGCTTTCAAAGGTGATTCATTGTCAGTAAGTGCATAGGTGTCCTACAGGAGGCTTGCGCTCAAGGCAAAATTAAAAAAAAAAAGACTTCATCTCCCTTCCATCTCTCCTTCCAGTGCTGCATCCGTGGTATTTTTCTGAATATTAAAGTTCACAAGTTGGCAGGTGTAAATAAGCTGTGGGAGCATGGTGAAGAAATCCAGGTGGTCAAAATTTAATTGAAAGCCCCTTGCTACAGTATATCTCGTAGTCTGTGCATTGCATGACGATGTTCAAACCCCCAATTTAATTTTGACAACAGCTTATGCTTAGACGTAATAGTGCAAGACTAATAAGACCAGTGTCTGCAGGCTTTCTTGCAAACGTTGAGTCCTTCACCTGCTTCTGCTCGCACGAGACCACATGAGTGCCAAGAGATTGGAAGGTACAGGTTAGATTGGGCACCATGCATGGATAGATGACGTTCGATTAATAGGGCAAAGTAAAGCTATGCAGGTGCCATGGTCTTGATGGATCGTTCTAATGGATATTGACGCGATGCTCATTGCTCGAGTGAGTGATCACACTGTGCATTACATAACAAAAATGTGGCAGCGTCTTCAGAAGTGATCAACCAAGAATACTTCCCTGAGTCAAGCGTGATGTACAGAGCACATAATTGGTAGCCTCTGGATTAACAAGTTAAGTGCCAAGGCAAGAAAAAAGAAAGCAGTTCAGTATGGCAGGGGACCATGTCAGGTGATATAGAAAAGAAAATTTGCAGGCTTAGATCCTGTTTGGTGGGCATGGGCAGAGCTGAATGGAAATTTCCTGGAGACTCTTTTGTCATGCAGTCGACTAAATCGTCTGAAAATGATAATGGCAAGGATGTCAGTAACAAAGCTTGAAAATTACTGCTGCCTGATTGCATTTCTTCCTTCCATGCATAAAGTTTTCTACAAAAATTACTAGATGGAACTCTGGTGCTAGTATCTATAGAAGCAACAAGTGTCATGGTTCAGCCAGGAGGGAACAATGTGTAGTGTATAGATTTGCCTAAACTTTGTCCTTCTGGCTGCAAATGGGCTTGTGACTCTGCACACTGGTCATTTTCAACAAGACATTTAGTTATAAATGCAATACTTCACAATTATTGCGCCTGTTATGTTAGAAAACTATGATTGCTTGGGAAATTTAGAAAGAAAAAACATGAAAAATGATGACACAAGAATATACGAAGCCGTGAGCATGAAGACTAGGCAAATCCATACATTACTGGCCTTTGCTCCCACGGCGACATAACACTTGCAGTGCTGGAGTTCCCGCTAACATTTTTTTTTGTAGGAAACTGTGTTCTTTATTGGCATCTGTGCTAGCTTCGATGCCTGATTTCAATTTCACTTCAACGCCGTGTAGATGCAGAAAGTGGGTGGCCAACTGCGGACGGCTCGACTTGCGAGACAAGCCAGCCGAGAAGCTGTTCGCCAACTACCGGCTGTGCTCAACCCATTTTACAAAGCAGAACTTCAGCAGCACCTACCGCAACCAGCTAGTGTGGAACGCGGTCCCCACTCTGTTTAAGCACGGAGACCAAGTTGTGTCCAAGGGCGCCAACAAGCAGAAGTTGCTGCCTAATAAAAGCCAGAGTAAGCCAGTTCTAGCCATTTGCATGCTATGCATGGCAAAAACCTTGGCATACTGGGTGTGGTGGTAGAATTAATGTAGATAATGTTGCGCGTCGCACGACTTTCACGTCAAAATGGCAAGCTTTGCTGAGTTGGTGGTTGAAGGAACAGTGACATGGCATTATTGACTTCGCCCATTTTTGTGTCATATGGTCCCCTTTGCAGTCTTTGACTTTGGGACCCTCGTCTGTATATTGTATCTTACCAACTCATTGTATTTAAAGAATAATAAAGTGAAACTAAAATGAAGGTCCTGGAACTTGAAACTCCAGAAGAAATACTGGCATGACCAGAGTGCCCTAAATAAAGTACAAACATTTTTGTTCCATCTATGAGGAGGTGTATGTCCCTTGAAGTCATGACACAGAAGGTGTCGGTGAAAGTGTCTATATTTAGCTATGAGCACAGAAGGGGGTCACATGGGGTCAGGACATCGTGAAGTTGTTGCAATCACTCCAGCTCGCTCTGTTGTCTGCCATGCTGCTACTCATTGTGTTAGCAGCATAACAGACCAAATTAATGCGCTGGAGCGAGTGCGAAAATGTTGCGATGTCCAGCTTCCTGTGTGACCACCATCTGTGTCATGACGTCGTGACACGTACACTTCCCAGGAAACAAAACTGAAAGTCACTTTTAGAAAACTTATTATAGTAAATTATTTAGGGTGCTCTGAGGCTTACCAGTACCTTTCGTAACGTTATTAGGTCCAGGGCCTTCCTTAAATGAGGGAAACAAAAATGTAATTTCAGTATTTCTTTGACATTGTCAAAATAGAACAGCGCAAGGAGAACAGAAGGGTGCTAGAATATGGCAACACAGCACTTTCAACACACACACACACATACACACACGCATATATATAATGCCTCCATACTGCATGCTGCAAGTTGCTGCTGGCATCTTTGCTTGATGAGGTGACGATAAAGGGCATGTCGCACTTCAACACAGTTGTCTTTGCATTAACTGAAAATGTAACGGAGTTGTGTCTAAGACAGTGTCGACAACTTCTGGTGTATAGCACTAAGGGTATAGTACTACACTCAACAAAATGTTTGCACCCTTCGAGGTTCTATCTTGTCTCCAAACAATAATCGTCATCCACCTTGCATGCCTTTTCTTTCTTTAATGCTGTGTATCCAGTACTTCTAGGTCACAAGCACCATGTGTCTTTATCAGTGTGACATAACTTTCTTGACAGAAAAGTAGCTAGTGCAGAGTTTTTGAGAACAGAAACTCAAGCGTGACAAATGACGATTTTGCTTGGGGACAAGATACACCCCAAAGGGTGCAAAATTTTTTTTCTAGAGAGTTACTCCCTTGACTAACCCTTGTTTTTAAGCTTGAAATGAGTTTGAATTGTTCGCTCACAAGTTTCTAGAAAAACGAGAGTGCTTTGACTTTGTAATATTGCTTATCTGGTTCGAAGCCTAAAGTTGTTTTCCAGTCCAGTAATTATGTCATGAAAAAACAAGGAAAAATGAGCGTTTGAAAAGTGGCTTAGGTACGAGTAAATGTGATGCTTATTCAAGTGTCATGTCGTTTTTTTTTTCTTACAGAAAAGTTTCGGCGTTTCTTTGGCTTTGCAAGTAAGCGTCGGACGTCGGTTCAACGACGGGCAAACCCTGTCGTACAAACAACGGCCGCCAGCCCTCAGAAGGTGGCTGTCAAGCAGAGGCCTGCTTCAAGTACTTCTGTTCAAGAGGCATGTATACTTTGTTCAGCGCAGTGTTTGACGGAAACCTGTCCAGCAAGGAGGGAATGTAATTGGAGTAAAGATATACGCTTGTCAAATAAATTAAGATATAATACAGTCCGAACTATTTTATATACACATATTGGTACATGCTGGTGTCGGCTAGAAACATTTTAATTTACTTCGTCACATGTTCGTTGTACCAAAGTTCCACATTTCAGGGCCCATACAGGTCCCCTGTTCACATGTGCCTTGAAGCCTGCCCTGCCTACCCACTGCTCAGCTGGCACCTGCTAGTCTTACTTCTGTGCGATGCTAGGCTCCCATAGATGGCGCCACTATGCTTTCACCACAGAGTTTCTGACAACACTCACTAGAGGGAACTGTGGTGCTAGTTATATATGGGAGCTGCAAGCATGGCAATTCAGCTAGCATGTGAATGATGGTCAATGAACGCATTTGCCTAAGTTTTATCCTTCTGGCTTCAAATGGCTTTGCGACTTTGCAAATGTATCATTTTCAGCAAAATACTACCTTATATTGACATTACGCATGATGAGTGCACAACCACAAATGCTTGAAAGCTTACAAAGATTAAGCATAATGAGCAACTTCACACAAACATTTGAAGCCATAAGCATGAATGTTAGGCAGATCCATGTACTGACCATCATTGTAGTAGCAATTGAAAGCTCACAGCAGTAGAGTTTCTTTCAGTAATTTTGTAAGAAATTTTGTGGCTGTCGTAGCTTTCGGTTTTCTTTTGACGGGGTACACACGCTGCGTGCATTTGCTGATGGGTGACGAGCACATTTCATCCAGAAACGCATAATGGAGCAGCATTGATATAAAGCGAAGGACGGCTTGGAATGCTAGTGCACACTTGCTTGCGCATGCAAAGTGGGGGAAGCATCAATGTACAGCGACGAGGGAGCAGCAGGATATGTCCATGTCATCCACAGGTGCAAACAAGTTATCTGAGAAATACTTCATTCAGTTCAGTTTGGTGTGGAATATGTGTGTGAGACTCTGGTTTCAGTTACCCACATGTGCTGTGTTGGAGCACTACAAAAGCACTTTGAGCAGCATTGTTCCCAATGCAAACGCATCCCACTTTATTGTGTGCTTTGTGAGCAAATTGTCTCTAAATAGGAACAGGGTTCCTCGTGTTCACCAACAAAAGCTTTGCTTAAATTAATTGCCACAGTGCATGGAGTCTATAGTGTAGCGGGCCAATCCAAGACAATCCAGAAGCCAGCAGCGATCCAAGGCAAAACTAAAAAATAAGAGAATGAAGACAGCATCGTTTCGGGAATCATGGTGGTATTCATGGCCTCCCTTTGTCCATAGCATTGAGCACAAAGTCAAACACAACAGAGTTCACACAATATCTTTTTCTTGCCAATACATACAGTTGAACCTTGACATAAGAAACATGGATACTTACAAATTATCCGATAAAACCAAGTGAAACTGTAATGTTTCCTGCCATTATAAGCATGTAATAATTACAGGCTTATGACGAAGGTGTTTTTGTGTCAGATTCGAATGCATTATAATGATATTTCACTGAAGTGCTCTGCGTGCAGTGGTGCTCTTAACACTCTGCAAGGTTGTTATGGTTATCGTTCTCAATGCCTTTTGTTTGCACCTGCTTTTGTAGGAAACCCTCGGCGAGCAGCGAGTAGCTGAAGTGGAAGACCCGCCTCGTTTTCCCGACCACATCGAGGACCACATGTATGCCGTTCCCACGGTGCACCTTCCTGACGACTTGGCTCAGAAGGTAGGCTGGTGCAAGCGAGGCGATATAGGTTCTTGCAACTTCTGTGAGACTTTCGGTTGCTGGTTAGCCAACCTTACCACACCTAAAGCTGCGCTAATAAGAAAGAAAATACTGTTTTGTTGTGCCATAGCATAAAGCACAGTTGACCACCACATATTTAACTTTGATGGGACTGGCAAGATTGATCGAATTATCTCATGGGTCATATTAAAGAAGGGACAGAAAAAATGACCAGCTGCACCACTTGTTCATATGGCATTGTTTGTTTCGTTTGATTTTTTCTTACAAGCCTCTGAATCTAACACGCACTAAGTTTTTTGGGGCTCAAAGTAGAAAACTAATGTAGCAATGATATTAGATATCCTAAACAAAGTGGAAATCTAACATGCACCATATTTATTTAACAAGGAAAGTGTAGCATTTTCCAATTCTGGCAATTGTAAAAAGATGCATCCAGTGAAGTTTACCTTTACAGAATAGAAATTTATTCACACTTGAAGGGCCTCTCACCAGGCCTGGCCATTTTAAGCTGACAAGTGCAGAGTATACAATGCATCATAATGATTGTGTCTGCAAAGCATTACGTCACTGCGTGCTGCAGAAAGATCTGAAATTTCAGACTGAGCGCCGTTTTCCCTTCTCGCGGCCGCCACGCTCCAAGCCGGAGGATGACATGCGCGTTCTAGTGCCCCTAAGTACAGTCGCCGACAGATTTTCCGGACTCCGAAAATTTGGACATGCCCGATTATTCGGTCAGCTTCGCGGCACCGCCATTCTCCCCATAGACCATAATGTATAACAACTGCCGAAAGTTCGGACACCTTGCAACCCCTCGTCTGATTTTTCGGACACTCCTTGAGCCAACTCGGTCGAGAGCACCATGCACCGACTCTGACCCGTGCATGGTTCGACTTGCTGAACGCCATTTTTATTTTGAACGGAGCTTCCTTGCTGCCCCACGTAGTGGCGCTACTGGAAATCCCCGCTCATCATCGTTTCTGCTTGGTTAGATAGAGTGGCTCTGCAGCAGTTCCGGTTTCAGCTTAGCAAGCCATGTCAAGACAATCCAGCAGCTGATTTGTTTCTTCGCGCAAGACGCTGCGAGCAGGTTTTTCGTTTGTGCGACTGGTGTCGGCACCGTGGTGTTTGCTTTGTGTGCTGTGTCTAGGTTTCGGTGATCCAACGCGGCATACGTAAACATCGCGTCAAGGGTCTAATGGCGCCGACAGTGCCGGCGCAGACTGCGCTGGGGAATGCCGGCAAGCGGCTGCCAGGAGCCCCAAGACTTGTCGCCTTCCGATGTGCTCCCTACTGACGCGGGAAATGTTCTGCCGAGACCTGCGCAGTGGTTGCATTGCGATTCCGGACACCGTCTCATTTTACAGTTTCATAGGTGCTGACACTGCTGTATTGACATGCGCAGAACTTGACGACGGCAAGATCATTCGTGAGGTTTTTGCTGCACCGCCGGACGATGACCGAGTCGGAAGATGACGCACCATGTGCTATGCTGCCGTGGCTAGCGGAGCGTGTACAAACAGTGACTGTGCTTTCAGCCGCTAATAGTGACCGTACGATCCTCTCCGAGATTCAGGCTTATCTGATAGCGCGTAAACGGAACAGCGTGCAACGGAGCATTCACGATTTCTTCCAAGCCTACTGCCGAGCCCGAATAAGTGCGTGGAAATAAAGGATTTCATTATTTTTTCTTAATCTGCTTTTTCGGACACCTGTTTATTCGGACATTTTCGCAGTCCCCGTGAGGTCCGAATAAACGGTCGGCGACTGTACACCTGTTTGCACTGCGATGTTGCTTGTGGTGACACGTGACTGCATGAATTATTTGAGCCAACACCTGTTATTTGTATAATATGTTGCTAGAATAGATGAATTAAAGCTTAGAGAAATAGTAAAACACACAAACCGAATGTCTGCATGTTTTTGTTTTACTTCGCACCGCAGCAGGAGAGATGTACTTCCGTTTCATCTGCTTATTCTTACGTCGTGCGCGCAGACACCAAAATTGTGTTATTTTCTACTGTGTTCCAGCACGAAATCATGCTCTGTGATCCGCTTGTTTTTGCCTCAGTGTTCGTGTAGCACAGAGATATACCGCTATTAAGGTGTCCTTGTACACAGCTTGCAAAATCGTGTGCTGCTCGAAACAAGACAGTTGAACAGCTCGCACGCGACGTCGTCAGCGGAAGTGCACTGTAGGGCAAAAAAGCGAGGGGAAAAAAAGAAAGATGGAGGCTAGGCCCGTGACGTATATATCGCGCGATCCATGAGGTCTGGTATGGGAGAACGCAGGGAAGGAATTTTGCTTGCGGAGGCCAGACGGGGCGAGTGGAGAAAGCGTCAGTGTTTGCGGTGAAGCTCGCCTCCTGAAATCATGGGTTTGCAACACTGAACTATTTATATCTCGTCAATTAACGAGCCGATCTGAAATTTTTTGGCGGCAGAACCCTCCCTAGAGGACATGTAACAACTTCCAGCATATAACCAAAATTTGCTATGGGGCCTGATGAGGGGCCCTTTAATGTCCATTTTCATCACTGTCTAATGGCACTTTATCATTGTTTTGTGGGCCACAGCATGTCATCCTTCGCATTGTCAATTGTGCATTGATATACCGCACTTATAGAACTCCACAACTGTCGCAAACATGGAATGAAATAATAGACAAAAGAGGCACTTCCAACTTTTGCTGTTGCTGTCTTTTACCATAGTTTGTGCAGATCCTTAATACAGTCCACTTTCGTTAATTCGAACCTGAAGTGGTCAACGAAACTGGTCGAATTAAACAAAAGACACAAAAAATGCCAAAAGACGCCATCGATTCATTTGACTTTAATGTTAGCTTAGCCACAATGCAATTGTATTATGTGGTGAAGCATATTAAGCGGGGGTGAGGGGGGGCGCCGTGATCGTCACGGGACATAGTTTGTGTGCCTTAATGTACACATGCACCATCTCCAGCCACAGCACGAGCACCGAGATGCCTAATAAGTTTACTGGTAGGCAGTGGCGTAGCAACAGGGGGGGCCGGGGGGCCATGGGCCCCAGGTGCACGGGGCGAGTAGTGGGGGGGGGAGGTGTCATATACGTCTGAAACACCTGAAAATTGGCGATATCCTCGCCTTCCTCGACTACACCCGGGGAGTGGGGGGGGTGACAGAAGAGCTAAGGGCCCCGGGTGCCGGACGACCTAGCTACGCCACTGCTGGTAGGCCTTCAGAGTTTCAAATAGACCCCTACTCTTTGTTGGCTTTAAGTGTCCCCTCAACCTTCCCAGCTTTTTCATCTTACTACTTTCCTTTTTGCTAGCTTCCCCAAAACACAAATGGTTTTTCTCCACTTCTCGGTGCATAGCACATGTGTGCACGTGTAATTATAGAATATGTACTAGGCTCCGTTAACGATCTCGTAGATATGAGACGCACGTGGCAGGCGAAATGAGGGCTCAAATCGTCACAGCAATGTCAGAAACAGCTGTGAAGGACTACCAGTAAGCTTATTAGACATCTAGGTACTATGGTGACTGTAGATGGCACATGCGCGCCTCTATAATTAAGAAATGCGTGCCATGTCCCACGACAGTGTCCCCTTTCCATTCTTGGTATGCCTCACCGCAGTAAATTGCACATGCTTCTCAACATAACACTGCTACATTCTGGCAACGCTGACCAATGAAGTTCAAATTATCCAGTGAAAGGCAATATTAAGACCGAAATAACTGAACTTGGGGCCCATAGAAATACAGTGCTGTCCACTTATAACAATATCCAGAAGAACGAAAAATCCAATCGTTATAACTGATCATTGTTATATCTGGACTGCCATAAAAAAAGAAAAACTGACGAACATACTTTTGTAGCTGTGAAACCAAATTTACCACTTGCACAAAAAAATTGACGTTGCAAAAAGTAGACTGTGAAAAATGAAAGGTTTAGTTATACCTCCAAAGAGCGTACCAAGCGTTAGGCATGCTGAAATAGTTGGGAATCCGGACTTGCTTTTGCAGGAGTTTCAGGTTCAAAACTGTGGTGTTCAGCTGCTGTGCGAACACTAGCGGCAATGATTTAGTTTGCACGAAATAAACGAGCGACTCGGATCGACGACAGTGCACTTCATGTGAACATCGGGGTCGGTGTAAAGACAGGTCATTGTCAATCTTGTCGCCCCATCATACAACACCACCGTCTGTCACGACAACGATCGCCCCGTCAGAGATCTCTCCACCTAACGAGACAGCACTATCTGCACTCAGAAACTCCCCCATTGCAGCACGACCTGTTTCACTGTCAGTAGCGACGTGCTCCTAGAGCTCGGTAATGTTAGCGGCTTCCTCCGTATTGGTTTCACTATCATGGGGGGCTTCATTCTGGCGCACCAAGCCCACCATTGATTGGCATGGCCTCTGGTTGCAGCCTTCATGTTCGCTGCACCCCTGTGCGACCTCGTACTTCTTTGAGCCTTGCAAAATTTGCAGCTTCGTCTCAAGTGATAGAACATTCCACTTTGTCTGCGCTGTCTTCTATCAACCGGCCTGTCCGCTGTGCTTCCACGGCGCATTTCCGCGCTTGCTGAGAAGGGGGAAAGGGGTGGGTGCCGCTTCGCTTCTCGCATTTTTTGTTGCTCTCTTCACACATATCTCGATTGTTGGCAACGTGAGGTGGCTGGCGCCATCTTGTGGCGTGCTCCTCCAACTAGTGATGCTGTGTGTAGCCTTCGCAATTGGCTCATGGGCAGGACTCATTGCGCGTCTAATAATGGCAGATATGCATTCGCATAACCAAACGTATCGCCCGTCTCAGCGTCGTTTGTTTAACGGGAACTTGGGAATGCAAATTTCATGATTATTCTACATAGAAAACGCCGTTCAGAAGGAAAAAAAATTTCTTGTCATATCCGATATGTGGTCAATAACATGTCATTATATAGGTCTTTTTTTCTCATAGTCCAAATGTATAAGTTGACTTTCTCAAGTCGTCTCATAGTTATAACCGATATATCGTTATGTGGTATTGCTATAAGTGGAGCACGCTGCACGTAGGCGTTGGGCGGGACCTTTGGTCGGGATCAAATTAACTGAAAAGTCGAATTAAATGGATTAGAATTTACGGAAGTCAGCTGTACAGTCTAACCTCAATATAACAAACTTGGATATAACGAATTATTGCATATAACAAAGTAACTGAAATCTTTCTCGCTGATACTGGTAGGTAATGGATACGTGCATATGACAAATATTGGAAATAACGAGGATTTTTTCATGTCAGGAGGGACTTTGTTATAGCAAAATTCAACTGTGTAACAAAACTGATTTCCCCGATGCACTGTCAGAAAAAAGAGTAGCGGCATTGCTTTGCTGAAATAACCTTGTGTTCACACACTTCATCAGACATCTGCTGCATCACCGAGGTTCACAAGCTTCAAGTTTGACCCCGAGGACCAGAATCGTATCGTGATGAACGTCGTGGATGCCGAGGTTCGTGAGTATAGCGTCTCAGCCGCATCTTGGCAGGTGCCCATTAGTGTGCATTGGCATCGGGGATCTGTTGACAAGGCTGAAGTCGAGTGATGACAAGACTGGTGCTTTGAGTGATACTGAGCACTGATTTTACTTTTGCACAGTTAAACCTCAATATAACGAAGTAGGTAAAACAGGCAATTTGCTTCGTTATATCGAAATTTTGTTCTATTGAAATTCGACCTAGTATACAAATAAGTACAGTCGCCAGTCGGTTTTTCTTACGCTGAAAGGGGCTGGTGAATTTTTTTATTATCGGGCGGTTGAAAGCAAATTTGAATGAAAAAACGAATTCATTTTGATGAATTTGGGAGTCGGCGATAGATGATACGGATTTGTGCCACGTGCGTCGACAATATCTTCACATTGGTGGTATGAATTAGGTGAAGTCAGCCACGCTTTCGTGTGCACTTAACCCATGCGGCTGATAGTGCCGCCCGAACTGGGAGCAAATGCTATGTCTGCCTTTCACTACAATGGGTCACCGAAACTTGAGATTACGCAACCTTCAATACTAAATGCACTGAAAGACGGCTTACATGATGCCATGCCATCTCGGCACGCCTGCTCTTTGCACTTGCGGCAGATTACCTCTGAAGCAAGGTGCACAGATGCGTATGCACTCAGCCGCACTTTTGATGACTTTCATGCACAGCTACGGACGAAGCGTGCTCCAACTTACCCCCGCCCCTAGCGCACGCTTGATCGCGTTAGCATGAGCTCGCTTCCCTTTCTCTTTCCCTTTGCATGCGTGGGAAGGTGGCACTTGTGAAGCCACCATCTTTCTTGTCTCAACCTCACACACTTTCACTCCACCTAAAGCACAAAGTATGTGGGATGTGATAGAATCTTATCACACTTGGACTTTATTTGGAACATGATGCAGCTCTGCTTGACCGATATATTTAGTTCTTATTGTAGCTCTTATATATCTAGCTCTTACATATATCTTGACCGATATATGTCTCTTGTTGCACTGCCTGCAATTTGAGAGGTGAGTTTGCAAGCAGCTGCTTGTAATTCAATCATTTGACCATTTGGGTCTGCAGAAGTTTTCATTTATTTTCTCACCATTCTTCTGTGGCGGAAGCAAAATTTCATTATGTTGAAGTTGTAAATACACGTTGTTCTATGGACAATAGGCTATGAAATGTTAAATACTTTATGTCGAGAATTTTGTTATATTGAAGTTCTTTATATCAAAGTTTAACTGTATATGGTGCAGTATTCACTGTGGCCTTGTAGTGTGTAGGGCAGATAATCGATGGTCTATTAGCTGCCTAATGATTGCCAAGAGAAGGGAAGCGTAGTAGAAGATGGCAGAGAAGTAGCTGATGTGATGAAATTAGGAAAGTTGCAGGTATGGGGAGAGGGGGGGGGGATGTCAGGTGACGCAAGACAGGGGAGATTGAAGATCGCTGGGAGGGTCCTTCATCATGCAGAAAACATAATTAGGATGATAATGACAATCACTCTGGGGACTTTGTAGCCACAGGGCAACACGCCCCATGGTGGCTCGGTATGGTTGTAGTTTTCTGCTGCTAAGCACGAGCTCGTGGGTTAAATTTCCGGCCAAGGCAGCCACATTTCAGTGGGAGCGTATGCAGAAAAGTTAATGTAGCTGCAATGGTTACAGAACCCCAAGTGGTCAAAATTAAGTAGTAACCTTCCACTAGAGTGTTTCTAGTAGCCGCAATGTCCCTGAAATATGTTAAACCGTGCGAATAAGTCAGTTGAGCCCACAACATCATACCCAGCAGTACAGTGCCGTAGCCGCTATGAAGGTAATCAACCAGTCAGTCAGTCAGTCAAACCAACCAATAAGTAAATTAAATCCAAGTAATGCCCGCTTCTCCTGTTCCTCAGACTTGAACTGGTGAGCCCGTGGGCTGAACGGTGGGCTCAGCCATCCTTCCATCAACGCATTGTTAAACGTTCGCTTTGTAGAATGACTGCAAGTTGCAAGTTGTAGGTGGATAGTAGGTGCGGGTGGCGCTGGGGTCCCGTCAGGCAGAGCACATCTGCCCTTTGCCCTTGGATCCAAGTCTGTTGTCTGAAATAAAGAACTGAACTGAACTGTTGCTTTGTAAATGTCCAATAGCAGCCAGCCAACGAGGCCACACACTATGATATTGGCGGCGTCAGTGGGAACATTCTAAGCTCATGCCTAGGTGACTGTCGCCTAGTGACTGTCGTTGGCGGCCATCACAAGTGGCTGCTTGTGGCACTGCTACTAGTCAAACCAATCAGCCATATCAATTGAATCGATCAATTTGCAGGATCCCGTTGCTCTCAAGGCTGCCATGGAGGCAGTGGAAGCGGCGCTCCCGCTCCTGCAGCTCAGTCAGCAGCCACCGCTCGTCCAGCAGTCGCACATCAGCAGTGGGGCGATGACTGGGCCGACCATCACCTATGTCACCGTGCCTGCCTCTTCCCCCTCTGCGGTGGCGGGCAGCGGCGGGGGCGAGGCCTTTGTAGTTGGGAGTGGGCCCGTTGATTCCGTGCCTGCGGGGACGACGTTCACCGTGACCATGCAGGATCCCAATTCGACGGAAGTGACTGTCTACCCGCCATACCCCAATGATGGCTTGGATGACGAGTACATTGACGATGATTCGCAGGACTACCTGCCTCCGTTATCGGAGCCGGTGGCTCGCGCCGGTCGGCATCACAAGTCTCGGAAGGGACCTCGACTGATGCAGGTAAAGGGATCAACTGGTGAGCTGACAGAGCTAGAAATAATTTTTTTTTTAATATACAGTATTGTTACCTTTTCAGGTTATAACAGGGTGTGTATAACATCATCAGCTTATAAACAAAGCATTTCGAGTCTGTTAAAATGCTTCCATATAATTAAGTTAGGATCAAGATTTTTCCAGTGGGCTATACTTTGTGACAAAAGTGCGTACATAAGGCTAATTGGAACGAAACTTCAATCTGGCTAAATTCATTATAGGTGAGCAAAAACAAGTTACAAAAGCAATTTTGACAGTGCAGCAGGCCTAGTAATTGCATAGTTTTCTTATTAACTGCCTTTAAACAGCACCTAAGCCGACGACGCGTGCACCTGGTAGTTGTCAATATGATGCAAGCCGTTCCTGAGATATTTTGGGGCACCGCTGACAGCCGTGGGTGTTGCCTTTCTCCAACAGCATACTGAGGAGCCGCGCATTCTAGGTGATGTGTCACCTTCGGCGATCGGTAACGGCGGTGTTTCTGTCAGTGTTTATATCAAAAGCAGCGATTTTCGTAAGCTTTTCATGGCGCTACTGTTTGTATTTAAAATCTCAAATTTTGCACTAAAGCTCCTCTAAATCTACACCATATTAAAATATGCCTTTACATGGTCACAAGGTAATGAAATTGAGCTTTAAGAGTAATATGACCGATTTGCCAATGTGCTACACTGAAATGTCTGGGGAAAATACAGATACAGTTTACATGCCGTAACAATGTCTAGCAGTCAGGCATTTGCATTTTTTTGAACGACAGAATTAGTTTTTTTCAACGAGCTCCTGCTTGTTTTGTGATTGTAGTGTTGGTGTCGTCCCTGCCTTCTGCCTTTCTTTTCCTTTAGCATTGGTCTCCAAGTCAGTCAGCTTAATTTCTTTTTTCTACTTTATGGATGGAACCATGTTTTCTGGTTTTAATTTTAATAAACTTGCGGTTATGACTGAGAAAAAGAAAAGAAAGAAAATAAGACGGCATGACTTGTCAATTTGCCTGCAGGACTTTCTGCTTCCCCATCTTGACGACGGTACATTTGGTAACCGCTTGAAGTGGGTCGACCGTGAGAGTGGCATCTTCCAGATCGGCTGGTACCACAAGAACGCAGCTCAGTGGACAAATGATGACTGCGTTGTGTTCTTGGTGAGTCGGGTTATGACCTGTCTGTGGGTCTGTCATCACCCCTTTTCGTATAAAGCTGATGCTAGTATCAGTCTGGCTCAGCCTAACCCGAGCTAATGAAGTGCATGCCCTGCATGACTATCTATATCTTGCACGCATTGCATGCAATGTGCCGCCTGCTTTGTGCAGCTTACGGTGTATTCAACTGGTCACCTTTCAAGTGCTCTAGCCATAAGCGTTGCATTCGTCTGGTCCAAACTGAGCTCATGGAACACATTTTGCCTGGTCCACTTGGTGCGCTATGCTCCAGCTTGGAGCGCTCGGAGTCGCTTTTGCCTTTGAGCCGGGAGCATGACCAAAGTCCAACAGGATTCTGGTCGGGGGGCTCTGTCCTCTGACTTCTCTTGGAGCAGCTGAAACGGACAGCTGTCGCCGACTTTCTCCGACTCCATTCTCGAGAGGCCTCCCATCACTGCCAACTGAGTCGGGACAGAGTAGGAACCAGCTGAATGTGCCATTAGTCATCAAGGCAGGCCTGTGCCACAGGTCATCGTTAGTGACTGCAACAATTTTTCTGCTAGTATCCTGCCTTGATGCCTTGCTCTCACCAGTCAGGCATTGGGGCACTCCTATGAAAGTGAACGTCTGCTCACTCATTGGTTTTTATAATGCAGCACAATCTTAAAAAGAGAAGGCACAGAATGAATGACAACTTACTATGAGATACGGGCATTGTTATATGTCTTCTCTGTTGTTTGTGTGCGTTGTGTTAAATAAAAGGTTCAGTACCGAAAACCTCAATTCAACATACTTCTAAGCTCATTCATTCATTAACTGCTTTGTTTGCAACGTAGAGCTGGCAATTCTACTGATAATGCTGCTAGCAATGCTACCACCACCCTTAATCCACGCACCCCTTCTTTCCTGTCATTATCAGAGTCTGTCAAACATAGTGCAAAAACAAGAACCTGAATAGGGTTATTTTCGTACATGTAATAAAGTGTATTCTTTTTGTATTCGCTCAGGAATGGGACAAACTGAAGAAGCGGCCTGTTGCCCAAAGTCCACACTACTGGATGGAGGCCAAGCAGCGCTTCCGGGCTGCCCTGGGTAAAGTGTCGTATGGATGGACGCCACCCAATCGCGACGAGTACAAGAATGTCAAGGTGAAAAAAGAGTTTAATTTTTTAAGCCAGTGTTCCTTCTGAATCTCGTAGTTTTCATGGGTCAAATAGCAAACGGCTAGTGCCATCTGCAGTCAGGGACGGGAAATAGCTGGCGCTTCGGATGGTGGCATCATGGGATGACAGTGGGAGAACCAGCCAAGCGCGTTGAGTATGAACGATGTCAACGTGTGACCTTGACTAACGGTGCGACATAAACATCAAGTTTCACTCTGGTGACATGATATTTTGGCGTCGTGCACTATGGTTTGTGAGCTTTGATGTGTCTGAATGTTTAGATCTGGTAGCAAAGTGCTTGGCAAGGAAAACGTTCGTTCGTTCTCACTCACTCGTTTGTTCATTGTTTTGCTCACTGGTTCATTCAATGTCTTAAAACATTGGGCAATATGAAAACGGCAAAGCACATTTCGGGCCACTAAGGCTCCAACAGCTCGGCGCCACTGTGTTGGCATCTCGTGCTGCAACAATTTGCGCAATGCTTCGCATTACATAGATTACACATTACGTTACATTACATTACACATATGAGTCTGGCAAATTTTTCAATGTTAAATTTTTCGTGTAAGACACGAAATTGTTTTTCGTGACCATGACAAGGTGCTACCCTAGGAGGTTAGGCCATTGTAGTTAAATTCCAGCTGTGTGTGATCCATTTGCACCAAAAGAGCAAACACTAGTATTTTCATAACACACTGGTTTGTTCATACATGCATGTCACGCTTTTAGTGCCTGTTTGATCCTCACTACTGTTGCCATCACCAGTGCTCAGGCTTGATCGAGCAGCACACTCATGGATGCAGCTGTCCTCCGTACCATCCATGCTATTAGATATGCCTGTGACTTTAAAGGGCCCCTCACCAGGTTCGGGCATTGCAAACAAACAAGCGCAACACTGTATGCTAAATTAGGGGTACGGTGCTGCACCTTGACACTCCATGCACTGCAGTTCCGCTGCTCTGGAAAATCCCGGGAACCACAGGTGTCACCTGGTACGTGACCTAGTGTTATGAAGTAAGTAGCACAGGAGGAGATACTGGTGATCATGTTTTAATGCAAGCCATACTTTGCCTCATACCAGATACAGGAGAACCTCGTTGATATGTTCTTGTAAAACATGATCTTTCGGCACCAGCGTTCAGTGCGTCGCCAAACTGCGATCGTATGATACATATACTGGCTGCTAAATACCATGTAAATAAGAAAATGCGCGAGGCACCCGTGATCGACTCAGTATATAGCTGTCCACTGCGGCAGCTTCACCGCATTATTCACCTGCCCGTGTCACGTGAAAATGCCGGCGTGCACTCAATTTTTTATTTCAGTCCGGCAAATCTCGGGGGTTGACGCACACGGCATTCACAGCTATAATCGTCAATCCCATTGCGATAAGCATCTTTGCCAATCTGTGTCACAGTGCATGGTGCCGTCGGAAGCGCAGTGCACGGTTTTAATAGGCGACAACCGAAACGCACTGCCATTCCCTGCTGCAGACTGCTTCATCTGTGTTTTCCAGCTACTAGATCCCATGTGAACAAGAACAGGGGCAAGGCACCCGCCATTGAGAACAGTGTATAGCCGCTCGTCTCATGTGAAAACGATGACGTGCACAGTTTCTTATTCTGGTACCAGCAAATCCCCGACCCGGTTGTCACGCACCGCATTCACAGCTATTGCTGCCAAAGCTATTGCGATAAGCATCTTCACCTACAGTGGAACCCCGGTTATACGTCTCCTGGTTTTGCTACGACCCGGGTTTTACGACGGATTAGCGCAGTCGCGGCGAAGTCCCCATAGAAGCAATGCATTAAAAACTCCGATTATCGGACGAAATTTTATACTTGACCCGCGTTGTACGACAACCCTCGTGAAGCGTGGGATGAAACGGCGGACGAAAGAAAAGTGCCGCGGGTCTCTTTCCTCGCTCTGTCTCTCTGCATGCGGAGCGCTTGACGCTGCTCGACCGGTTTGTTCAGGCGCAGTTTTTTTCCCTGCCTCGTCTCATCGTTCGTTTTTCTCCCCCTCACTAGCAGCCGCCCGTGACACCCGCTGTGCTGAAATAGCGCCTTTTCTTCTCCACAATCACTTTTTCCCCCTCTTCTCGGCAGCGTCGCCTCTTGTTGTGTTGGGAAAGCGTTTCTCTCCTTCCAGTTTCCCAGCAGCAGATTGCCGACAAGGTAGCGTGGAGAGGCCTAGGTTTATCACGTGTGTTCTTCGTTGTAATCCTAGCGACCAGCGTTCAGCAGAGGTTTTGAGTTGTGTGGAGCAACGTGATGCACGATCTCCCGAAAGTGGACACTTCTGTCGCCCGGCAATAAGCTGAATATTATCGTGGAAGCGGAAAAGCGGCATGTAGCCGCAAAAGCCAGCATTGCCCGGGACATTAAGATATCTGAATCTTCGCTTAAGACGATCTTGGGAAACAAAGCGGTGATATTGCAGAATGCCAACAAGTGGCAAAAGAAGGACAGCACGAGAAGTTAGAAAAAGTTCTGGTCAAGTGGCTGCATCAAGCACGGAGCTCTGCGATCAACGTTGATGGCGCCATTCTAAACGAAAAGGTGGACCTTGTGGCATTGCGTCTTGACGTCGACGACTTTCAGGCATTGAACAGGTGGCTGGATCGCTTTAAAAAACGAAACAGAATTGTTTACAGCCGCTCCTACGGAGAAACCATTTCCGTGGACATTTCGATGGTGAACAAGTGGATGGAGTCACTGCCGGAGATGATTGCTGCATACAAGCCCTGCGACGTTTTCAACGCCGATGAGAGCGGCATATTTTACCATATTCAGCCTGAGCAAACCCTTGTGTTTAAGGGTGACAGCTGTCATGGTGGCAAGCATAGTAAAGAGCGTGTGATGGCACTATTTTTTGCTAACGAGGACGGTTCCGAGAGGCTGCCCGTGCTCGTTGTTGTAAAGTTTGCAAAGCCATGGTGCTTTAAAAACTTGAAGACGCTGCCGTGCAGCTACAACTTCAACAAAATGGCATGGATGACATCTTTGCTCTTCAGCAATTTTTTGCAGCAGCTGGATAACAAAATGGGTGCTAAGGTGAGGAAAATGTTGCTTTTCATGGACAATGCACTGTGCCACCCACCTGATACGTCCAGCCTGAGGAACATAAAGGTTGTTTTTTTTCCGCCCAACTGCACAAGCCGGCTGCAGCTGCTGGATGCCAGTATCATTAAGTGTGCCAAGCAAGGGTACCGGAAGCGGTTAGTGCAGCGTCGGCTGGTGGTTATGGAGCGCAGTAAGTCAGAAAAAAAGATCACTGTGCTGAACGACATGCATTTTATTGACAGTTTGTGGAACGCAGTGTCGTGAAGCACAATCGCTAACTCATTCAAGCACTGTGGCTTTAAGCGAGAGACTGCCTCCTCTGCTGGGGACGTAACAACCTCGATTCCGCTCGAGGCCGATTCCGCTCAAACCTAATCACGACCTTCGCCAAGTACATGGACACTGACGACAACGTTGCGATCTGCGGTGAGGTGTCGCTGGATGACGCCATCGAGGTGGCTTTGCCTAGTGCTGACACCGCTGTGACATTGGACAAGGACGAGGGCGATGCCGCAGATGCTGTGCCTGTGCCTACTGCATTCGCCGAGATGCTACGGCACATAGACGGCATCCGGAACTTCACCTTTTCACGCAACGCCGCAGAGTACCTCCTTTTGGACGTTGCCCAACTTGAGCGAAAGCTCTTGGTTCACGGATCAAACAAGGTCCAAAAAAAACTTACTGACTTTTCTTAAAGTTTGCGCCGGCTGGCGGGAATCGCGGTAGTGGCCAGTGGAGTGCCGTAAAGGTTCGTTTGAATAAAGCATGATTGGTACCTGTACTGCAGCATTAATTATTTTCGCATTTACTTTTTGGTAATTTGGGTTTCCAAGTCCTGCAGAGTATGTTAGCAGTTTACATTGAAGTTTCTCGTAAATCCGTCGCCGAAATGAGTAGTATTGTTATAGGCATAATTTATGTTCGGATTTTACAATGCTTTTTCGCAGTCCCGAGAAAGTCGTATAATCGGGGTTCCGCTGTATTGTTTTACAGTGCGTGGTGCATAGTGCCATTGGTAGCGTACTGTGCGCTTTGAGTAGGCGATAATTCAAGCCCGCCGATGTTCCCTGCTGCAGGCGGCACGATGTGGGCATCATGTTTCACTTCGGCAACATCCAGTGTGGTCCACCAGCTCGACTTTGTTTCGGTTTGCCGTCGCCTTCTTAAAACGGTGCACAATAGGAAAACAATAAAGCGCGTCTCAGGCCACCGGAGCACCACCAGCTCGACACGCATCTACGTCTTGTGCCGTAACGATCCATGCAATGCTTCGCTTTACGTAGATGGCAACAGTAGGTGAATCTGTACAATTTTTTTAGTTACTTCAAGTTGTACGTTTTCCCGGTTAGTATGTTTTTTCTTGTGGTTTTTTCCAAAACGTATGAACCAGGTCCTACAGTACTTTGTGGCACTTAAGTCAATAAGTAGGTTACTGCCTTGTTTCAGGCCTTTTCGATATAAAAGATATGTAAATGTCCTATTGTGCGATCAAATGTTGGGTCTCCCAGCATAGCAGTCTGACGCCCTGACCATTAGGCTATCTCCATTAACTATCCCTTTGAAACAATTGGTGTCTATGTGTGTCATGTCACTTAGCACAAATGATAGCATAAGGCCACAGATGCAAGAATGACATGTGTGAATAACAGTTGACCTTACCACTGTTTCTTGCATGCATCACTTTGCATAGCAGCAATGTACTCACGAAAAGAGTGCACGCCAGCTTCTTGCATTCTTCCCTTATGGCTGCTAGCACACTGAGGCACTGTGTTACTCTGCACCACCTTCAGGATTAGCCCACATTCCCGCAGTTCCTTCCCCGTGGCAGTTAATGCTACGTAGATCCTGCATGACATTGCATCACCTTTGGGATCCACCCAGATTTTAACGTTTCTTTGTACAATTGCTTTCATGCCACCATCGTCATACTATGGTCGTGACCTTGGCGCTCTGGTCACATGCACACTCATCTCTCGCATACTTGCTTGCCTTACACAAACATGTTGGTCTGTTTGTAATGCTTTGTAGAACTCCAAACAGTGCTGGCTCGTCTGCTACCTGAAAAATGATTTGCATAACACCAAAAGGTGGTGTTGAAAACCACGTCCTTGTGACGGTTGCCTCTGCACAGTAGAAAAAGATCTTGAAGGCTATGCTTTTGTGGGATGCATGCGCCAGAAGTGATTGCGGAACTGGACACACATCATGATCACCATGTTTTAGACACCACCTATTCGGACAATGCGTGGGATCTGCTTAATTTTTGTGTCTTCTTTCTTCATAGCTGCGGAAGATAAAGTGGACAGAGGACTTGCAGCCACCGCGGAGCTTGCACTGGAAGTCTTGGAACGGGCCCGTAGTGGCACCTGCAGGGCGGGTCCACCGGCCAACGATCAGCCGCGTGGAGAAGCTGACTTCAGCGTTCGCCGCGGAAGACTTGGAGGAAGAGGAGGATGTGGACGGCACCGCAATTGGCGAAGTGGCGGTGTGCCACCGGTGCGGCTACGTGACGCGCAACCAGCGAGTGTTCCTGCGCCACCGGATGATGCACCGCGACGTGCGGGCCTTTGGCTGTAGATACTGCCCCGCCCGGTTTTGCCTGCCGGAGAGCCTCTTCCTGCATCTGCAGGTGAAGTATCATGGAAACGTGCACTAGCCGGTCTTGCGTGACAGGAGAATGAGAGTCAAAGCCTGATACAGTGGAACCCTCGTTGATATGTTCCTCGCTGTTGTGCTTTCCTGGCTGCTGCGTCATGTTTTCGTGGTCCCAAGCTAAATCCTGATGACTCCCATCTATTATGTCCCTATTTGATACAGCGCCATTCTGTAATGTTCCCGCATCTTGCAGTGCATCTGAAAGTGGCCACCACGTATATATAACTGCGCTAGGAAAAACTGGCCTCTTGCATGTTGCAACAAGTGACCGATTCGTTGCAAAAAGCTACCAGTTCGTTGCAGCAAGAGACTGAAGTTTGCGATAAACCAGTGAAATTGTACAAGCCAGGCACTGCACAAACTTTGGGAGGCACTGCACAAACTTTGGGAGATAGCGTGCACAGAGCAGTTGTCGAAGCATCTGAAATAATGCGCATCGTCTAAAACCTACTGAGAACCTCGCACACTGGGCCAATTCTGCCAAAGCACATTTACTTTGGGGCCTGCAGGGGTCTTATTCCTGTTTCACAATTGCCGCTTCTCTTAAAGGGTCCCTGAAACAGTTTGGACAAATTTTGTAGATGTGTAGGGTACAGCTAAAGTTAATAATTTGCACTACAGTTTGTGTGAATTGTTTCATATTAAGAGAGCTACGGAGGATTACAAGTTAGCCTCCTCCATAGTCATGCATTTTCTCCTCAACTCGTTCGCCGAGTGATCAGGGCTAAGCTCCGCCTTCACTGACTCTGCGTCATGATGGCACGTCATGTCGTCGACTTACAGTTCTCTAGGAGCGAGCACACGAAGCCTCTCCAAACTCTCCGCCAGCTGTTTGGCAGTCGACCCCAAGTGAGAGCTGTCGAAGCAGCGTGCGTTGCGAGCATTGTGTCGCAGCTCCGAACGTATCTGGTATTCCGGTAACCACAGGCGAGCTGGGCATTTCGATGGATGGCTGGAGGCATAAACCCAAGCTGATGAAGGAACTTTAGCGTAGACGTATGTGAGCGGCCTGATCGGTCTGCATGGTCCAGCCACCTGTTGGCGCAGAGCTTAACCAGCCAAAGAAAGCACTAATATTGCTCTAACCAAGTGTAAAAGATTTTAAACATTTATAAAGACAACGTGTTGATGATTACACTCCTGCAAAAAGTTTATATCAGCAGCAAAGAAAAACACATTTTGTTACTGCTACTGCATGTGGTTCAACTCTGTGCCACCAGGTGGCTACACCGTGCAGACCATTCACATTTGCACTTCTGCTCATCCTGTGAAATGGCACAGTCAAACAGCCAGGCCCTGTCTCCTTGTGCTTGCGTTTACCTGGATACCAGACATGCGAAAAGCTATTGCGGCAGTAATCCTCCAGTGTGAAGTGACGGCCACAAACATGCAAATCCTGGCGCCGATCAGATAGTGGCAGTCTGATGCGCTGCAGCCAGTCAGCTCATCTGCTGCCTTCCAGGGGGATACGATGTTGCAGCTTGATATATTGCCAGTCGCTACGTTTGCAGCCCACAATGCAACAGAGTCGAATTATGGTGCTCGCGAAAACACTGAGATGGACTCTGATCGCAGAGCTCTCATCAAAATGGAGGACGTTGTAACATAAACGTTGTGTGCCGGAAGTGCATAATAGCGTAGTGAAAAATTTCTCTTGTGCATTCTCTTTCTGTTACTTTCTTTGTATAGAAACAAACGAACTAATATTCGAACTATTACGAACAACATTTGTTCCCCATAAAGTTGAAAAAATTTGATGACACACCCTGGGCAGCCAATTGGATAGCTCACCTTACTAACGTCATTGGGGTAAATGACGTCAAATGGGTAGGAGCGGCTTAAAATTCTGCCAAGTGAAGTGCTGCGATCAGCAGTGATGTACATTTTTAAAACCTTATAATAAATTACACGCTTTACACGGAGCACTTAGGTGCGTCAATTAATGATCAGAAGGACCTACTCTAATGACTCGGTATGTTTGTACAAAATCGTTTCAGGGTCCCTTTAAGTCAGCTTCAGAGCAGTAGAACCGCATTATGTGTTGAAGCGTATACAAAATAATGCAGTGGGGGCCACTGTCACAGAGCGCTGTACGTGTCCCTTAATTATACACGCACACATGTGCCATTCCTGGTCATAGTACAAGCACCGAGACATCTAATAACTACACTGGTACCCACTCAGACTGTTTCTGATGTGCTGTGGTGATTTGCACCCTTCCTCACGGTTACGTTTTTTTTTCTGTGGTTCTTTTAAAAACGTACCAACCGTGTTCTACTGTATGACAAACGTGGATATAACAAATTATAGAATAAGATGAAGTAAATATAAATGTTTGCTCATTAATATCAGCATTTAACTTACTTATCCTTTTCTCACCCGCTAACAACTTACTTTAGCAAACATTACTGATTAGTTAGCCGAGACTACGCTGTGCACTTTTAACTCACTGTAGATACTAGGTTTCTTTTTCTTCGGTGTTTGTTTTCACAGATAGCTTATGTGAGTGCGCACAAGCATGTTCTAGAAGTAATATATCCTAATTCTGTGTTTGCATTGTGAAACACAGACATACACTCACATAGCTTTGACTCGTGTGGGTTCAGTTGCTCTGTCTGTTGTAGTTGTGTCTTGTTGTCATCTTCCTTCTGTCCATTGTGTGTAGGGTATCTGGTGTCCATTCTCGTGGCACTGCGATCTTGCACAGGCCTTTTTTCAGAACTACACATCACTCTCAGTTGAAGTTAAAACCGTGAGCAAGACTCGTTCACCTTAGGTGTTCAATCATCCAAATGTACTCTAGCAGCAAAAAATGAACCCCTTCTGGTCTGAAGCTTTTCTAACGAAGTGAGAAATTCATGTTACACGCTCCTGACTGACAAAACTCGGAAACAAATAAAGCGAAAATTTCTGCTGGAGATTCTGGAAATAAATTTAAGTTCTTTTTTTCTCATGAACTGCCAGAAACTCAGTGTGTTGTAAGCAGCATGCATTTCTTCAGACTTCTCAATTCATATCTTTACGGTGTGAAATGATGCCACAGATTACTTGAAAAACAGCATCGAGCTAATTACAAATACCACTACAGTGATAATCATTAAAATATTACTAAAAGCAATTATCCTAGAGGCTTTTTTGTCAGCATATAACAAACCTCTTTAGAAAAAAGCCAAAATTATAACTAAGCAAAATTAGGTTCCATGAATAAAAATGTGTAATTAGTGGCTAATGTAGTTAGATATAATTTTAGAAGCTGCCGCATCTTTAGTTGTTAATTTACTCATAATATCTCCCCCTTTATTTATTTTCTGACAATATTTTTTTACTTGTTGATAATATTATGTTTTTTATCGGAATTCTGGCATTTCTTTTTGAGTTTGTTATAAGGGTGTTAGAGGTGCTATTAATAAATATCAATTAAGTTATAAAAACTGTCCTATTAGTGTTTTTCCTTTAGGTAAAGCATTTGGTGGAGATTACTTGGAAAACAAGTTTTTTGTGCTGCCCAGCAAGTTGCGTGCATTAGGCAGCAGACTTCAAAGATAAGAGTGCAGAGGCCTAACTTCAGTGTGATGCAAGACACATGGGCGTTCATAAAATTTCAGGGAAAGCCATGCTTAGCTGTGGTACAACAACGCCTACAAAATATATAATTAGCATAGCTGACACTCACATCTCTGAAAATGGTTTTGTTGTTTGTTTTCCTCGATGTCACATATTTCCTGCGACACACCGATTCCCACAGTAATCATTGGACCACAAAGAGTTAAATGCACCAAGTGAACTGAACAGGCATATATAGTAGTATTGCATTTCGCAGAGCAGAAGGAAGGTGCTCCAACTTCACCAGTGCGATTAACTGTGAGCACCGAGTTAGGGACCATGATGACTGGCATTGCTTTAGCCACACGTTTAAACTAAACTGGAATGTAATATCGGTCAAAATTTAATTGCCTTTCAGGTGCACACGGAGAGCCACCCATACACGTGCTCGAGCTGCGGAGTACGGACGCGCCTGCTGCTCCAGCTGTGGCGTCATGAGCTGCGCAGTCTTGCTCAGCGTCTCTGCCTGTGCCACCGCTGCGGCCTCATCTGCCACATCCGTGAAAACCTCCGCCAGCACCTGCTCAAGGTGCACAAAGTGAGTGTGTCGACCGCGTTCGACACCAAGCCCTTCCAGGTGTGCCCTGGTCCTCTCAACACCATCAGCGTCGGAACGGCCACCAATGGCAAGGCCTCTTCCTCCTCCATTTCTGCGCAGCAGCCGACAGCATTGGCCGGCGGAAAGCCAGCTAAATGCTCGGCAAAGACACCAGGCAAGCCAAAGGTGGTTAAGGCAGCGCGAGCGCCGGCACAACAGAAGCCAGGGAAGCCGGGTCGGAAGAAGCAAGTCGAGATGGCCGCTGCTGCCAAGCCACTGAAATCTGCTGTCAAAACCAAATCCGGAGTTGGGCGAGGGAGAATCGCCAAGCCGAAGGTACCACGGCTTCCGGCGGCGGTAGTCTCAAAGTTGAAATCGGTGGAAGGGAAGTCATCCATGGGTGCGCCAAGTGCGAAAAAGGTTAAAAAGGAGGAGAAAGAAAGCAAGTTGGGCATTCCAAAAGCTGGCGGTGCACCCAATGGCACATCAAGCCACTTGCCAAAGGTGCAGCAAGGGTGTAAGTTGGAATCGGAACTCTCGGCACTCGGCGACACCGTGCACACGGCAAGAAAGTCTGCTCCCAAGATGGTCGCTGGCGTGGCGACAATGGTAGCATTTCAGACACCATCGGGAGAGGTGAGGCTCGAGGCGGCGGCATTGGATGCAGCCCCCGCGGAGCAGGGGAGACGGAAAACTCAGCGCATTCGCATTCCCAAGCGCAAGATTTCTGTCTGAGTCGCTGGCTTCTAAACCTGGTCGGGCAGCTGCTCTGTCGGTCTTTTGTAAGCCAGTTTAAAGAATGTTTGTACCTTTTGTAATGCCTGCTTTGCGACTGTCCCAAGCCTGGTCAAAATCACACGCTCACCACATACCGAGTCCGCGAGAAAGAATATATTTATGAGCACAGGGCACAAATGCAATTTCAGTTACCTATATAGTTGCTCAAAACTGTGGCTCTCAATAGTGTGCCAGTTAGGCACTCCTAACCTGAACGTGGGGCCATGCAGAGAAAAGATCAACTTTCCCTAACACAGAAAGCTGTGTGAATTCTCATAATTCCACTTCTCTTACATATTTGTACGTAGAATTAAGTGAAATTGATGCAAGAACCATATAATTTTCATGCAAATAATATGGAATACATATGGAATTATGACATTGTATGCGGAATTTTTTCAGTACATGTTTGTCCTGGCTTTAGCTGATGACAGCTTCTTAAATGAAGCAAGCTTCAAGAAGAGTCATGCTTGGCTGATAAGCTTCAGAAGTTTTCGTGAATGTGTTCTGGGATTCTTCGATGTTGCAAGCAAGAGAGAGAGCTGGGAGAGTCATTTCCTAATGAGTTATGAGCATACTTATGTCAGGCTTTTTAGTCGGCATGTCATCACTGGTAATTAGTATGCATGTGCACACCTCCAAGAACTTTCATCATACTGACACACCCATCAGATGAACATGATTCCTGTCAGTTAACTTCTTGAGTCCCCCCCCCCCCTATCTATCTTTATTGTCGTGTGGAGGTGCCTTGAGATCCATTCTTGAGCACTTTTCAACGAAGTTTCTGTTGCGTTTTGTTTTCAAAATGATGAGTCATCAACGTTTTTCTCTTGTAATTTCATTGTGTGCGCGTGGATTTCTACGTATGTTGCGCCAAGTGATACAGATTTACGTCTAGCACTGTGCCTGCATAAAAGAATATAAAATGTAGGCTATAGCCTATAGAATATGAATGTGAACTAAACAAACACATACAAAGACTGTATGGAGTTAGTATATTATTGCGTGATGTCGAGCAGCAATTACACATAATAGCCACATTTTGACTTGCAACTAAGAAATTCTCTAAGTTGAACCAGAGTTCCTGGTATGTCATTCATTTGTTCTTCAGTCTTTCCCACATTTACCATTATGCAATAACCACAAACATGTGGCACAACCTTTATTGATTCAGGAATGCAAGCAATTAAAGAAAGTGCGAGCTTATCTGTCTTATTTCATCCAGATTCATAAATATATATATATTTGTACAGGGTGTCCCACATAACTTGAGCCAAGAATTTAAAAATGAAAGGCGCATCAGAAACGTTTTGAACTGAATGCATATTATTTGCAATAGCATATAGTGACTCAGGCAATTTTTTGTTTTCCCAACTCCTTAGTTATTGGCTGGGGACCCCAGGTATAACTGGGGCTGGGGACCCCAAGTTGCGTAATTAAACTTAATTAATTAGTGACCTATGGGGAAAACAAAAAAGTGCCTGAGTTACTATAGGCTCTAGTGAATAGTATGCGTTTGGTTGAATTCGCTTCCAACGCACCTTTCATTTTTAAATTATTGGCTCAAGTTATGTGGGTCACCCTGTATATTCATACTACAATTGCTTGTTCTCAAGCTATGTTTGCATATGTGTTTGGCCTTGTAAGCTGCAGTTTTTCTAGTGCGACAAATATAGCTGCTTTCTCATTCTTTGATTTCATCAATGGAACCGTGGCCCGTGCCAAAAAGGATGATTGCAAGTCCTCATGCCCCAACGTGTATGGCTTGCACATTGCACAATGGATAGCACAGAATTAACTTTTGGTTATTGTTGTTTCATTTCTGCTTGACACGGCTCTTGTCAACACTGCTGACTCATTGTGGTAAATAAAAACTTGTTTCATTGCTGGGTTTGTTCTGTTTAGTTTTGGTCATGGTGTGCTGAATGCTGCGTCAGTTGCAATATGGACAGCTTCACGTGATCTAACCTTTAGTCTATAGACCTTTCCAATGAGAGCTTCCTGGGCATTGCTATCAAATTCTCTCTGAACTGTTGTAATTCTACTTCGGCTCTTCCACAAAAGCACTGCAGAGTCTTCAGTGCATGCCTTTGTATTTACACTCAACATTCCAGAGAGGAGGTACTCTTCCTCCCCGTTTGAAAGGTCTGTACCTTCAAGCTTAGTTTCGGATAGCAGCACCTGGGAACATATACTCAGACGTGCATAAAGAATGTCAAGAAAAAACATGCATTCCAAGCAAGCATATTAAGTTAAACTGAGCACAATGCGTCATCTGCAGTCCCTATGCAAAGGCACATTTAGAACCAAGATTCCCCAGCAAATAGTCGCAATCTCGCACAAAAGTATCCGATGATTAAGTACCCTGATCTTTCTCTAGGGACATTTTGGCTCTGGAAAATATGAGAAAGAAGCACGTCTCACACGCTTGTTCCCACGAAGACTGCACTTGGCAGCTTGGGTGTCAAGGTAAAAAAAAATGTCGCTGCCTTTAGTATTATTCAGGGAGCTCAAGTATATTGTCGGTCTTCTCCATGATATAGGATTTCTGCAACAAAAATATATGTCTGGTTTACAGAGACCAACCATCCACGTGCTTTCATACAATGCTGGAAGTAATTAAGTTAGATGGAAGATTGCATAACACTACATTAACACCTTGAAAGGATCTTGAACATAACAATGCAAGGATAGATATTGTTTGTCCTGAGGAAATTTGACTCGTATCAGGGCCAGGGCTTTCTCGTGCGATCTAGTTTGTAAACATGCAGCTGACATCGTCAACAGATCCTTTCGTGTTACTACATGAGAAGAAACTGGAGGTCATACCATAGCGTGGTTCCCGGCCCACATGAACGATGCAACTAACCAAGCGGGTTGAACCCTAACGAGCGGGCCAACTGCCTGGCGCGGGAATTCACGAACCGTGGCCGAGCTAACGGTCTGGCTCTCGCGCAGGATTGCCCCTTCAAAGATAATCTTACGACCTTTCACGAAATTACGTCACATTACAGACACAGCAGGAGGATATTCCCTCCCCCCAGCCGAAAACTGAACAGGGCTCAGGCTTTTACAGACGAGATCCTACCTCACCCCGAGAGCGCTTAGTTGGATAGACCAGAACTTCCCGCAATCGTGCTCCAAATGCGGTCACACGTGCTGCTCCTTCGACCACATGCTCTGGCAGTGCCCGTACAACGCGGGCTCCTACTTTCATAACAAATCCAAGTGGGATGCCTTGCTGAAGAGCTTGGATTTCACAAACCAACTACAGGCTGTCCAGAGGGCCCGCGACGTCGCGGAGAATCGCCACCTCCCTGTCCAGTCGTGGGCAGAGTCACCAACCTGATCGGGGAGCCTTCGGTTCCCCCCAATCGAGTTCCTCAGGACACTCTAATAAAGTTCTTGTCACTGTCATATCTGAAAGCTGTTTAGTAAGGCAAGGTGCACACCGACAGAAACACGTACAAAACATGGAAATTTAAAGCATGAAAAATCCACACTGTCCTGCATTCATTTGGAGAAATTTGAAGGGGGCAATTTGTATTATTTTACGCTGGTGCAAAGGTAGGTCTTTCAAACATTAGTAATTAAGGCTGACGACCGTTGACCTAGCCAGAGGTGTAACACCATGCACGTGCTCCCCCCCCCCCCATCTGAATTTTTTGTGTGTTGGCAAGCGGTCTACCTAGCACCCCTCCTTAATTCCTTCCCCATCCCCAGTCGTGTGTGTCCTGCCTCCCTCCGCTGCCCCGAAAAACTAATTCTGGCTATGCCACTTAAACGACCATCATAATTGGACGAAAGTAGCAAGAAATGAAATTCCTGGCAGGACCAACCTTGGATTAAAATCTTCGTAAGCCCGACAACATTGCACATTACGACGGAGATGTGCGCTGCAGATTTCACTGACGAACGGGCACTACGGCAACCATGGTAGACCTTGCAGAGAAAGCGGCACTTTTGTTCAGCATTAAAACTGTGTTAAATAAATTATGTGTTTGAGCTTGTAAAATCACACCACAGTAGGAACGATGAGAGACACCCAGCAACTTTAGGGGACGAACCTGTCCCGTAACTTTCTTCAATCTAAACTATTCCTTGCTTGCTTTTTGTAACGCACCAATCTCCTCGTAGCACTGGCCTTAACGATGAGGGCCACTCCGCGTTCTGAGGCATGCGTCCAGTGTCTAATGGTTAAACATCTTCAAAAAGAGATTCTGTGCTGACACCGCCGGGTTCAGAATGGTCTGTTGGATATTTATATTTATATATTTATATTTATATATATTGCCACGTGTACTTGTTACATTTCCAGGGCACTGTCCTCCGCCGGTAAAAATTGGGCTAATATACAGGGTGTCTCGTGTAAATTGAGCCGAACATTAGAAATATGCAAATGTAGCATAGCTGAAAAGAACCAAGGTAATGTTTGCCGTCGCTTGAAGATACTGAGATAATATTTTTCATTGTACCTAATTATGCAATTAGTCTTAATTAAGAAACTTCTCAAATATTATAATTCGATGAAAAGTGTCAATGAGAATGTTGTAGAGCAACATGAAAAACTCCCGACACAGCCTTCTGTTGCTCGATGCGTGCTACATAAAAGTGCTTTTCCGAGCGTGAAAGAAGCCAGCGAATACATGAAAAGCGTCTACTTTGATCTACAAGTGTGTACTACTGCTAGAAAAGACATAATTAAAGATGCTCTAAACCGATTTTTCTTGAAGAGGATAAATGCATTTTAAGTTAAAATAGCTCATTTCAGAAATATTTTGCCGCAGAAAGTACTTCAATGCATACAGCAGAAGTGACGTTTATTGGTAATAAAACACGGCATCCGCTGTTCTCCCATTCCTTCTTCAATGCCTTGCACTGAGAAGGCTACTGCGGAGTGGGGCGTGTCCACAGTGCTTCGCCTTCTAAATATCACCGTGGCATGCAGTTCAAATTTAATTTTAGATGTTAACGTAGACGCCACTACTACCGAGTTTTCAAGAAAGGAAACGCAAGCAATGCAGATGATGATTATCGTTGTGTGGCAGATATACACTCCAAGGGGTGTACCATTGTCTGACAGTGTACACTCTTAGGCAAAGTTACACGCTTTGGATTGCCCCTTCTGCCACACAATGATAATCGCCATCTGCCTTGATACGTTTCCTTTCTTGAAAACGCCGTGCCCACTACTTTCCTGTCGGGAATGCTATCATGCAGATAACGCGCATGCCATTCGTTACTGGAAAGTACCGGACTCGCAGCGTTAAAGAAAGGAAACGCATCAAGGCAGATGACGATTATCGTTGTGTGGCAGAAGGGGCACTTCAAAGGGTGTAAAATTTATTAGTACTACACTCTAACACCCTTAGGCAATGCGACACCCTTTGGGTTGTATCTCTGCCATACAATAATCGTCATCTCCCTTGCTTGCGTTTCCTTTCACTCTTAAAACGGTTGCACCCTTTGGGGTGTATATTTGTCCCACAACAATAATCATCATCTGCCTTGCTTGCGTTTCCTCTCCTGAAAACTCGGCGCTCGCTACTTTCCTGTCGAGAATGCTGCGTCACACTGATAACCCGCATGCCGTTCGTGACTGGGAAGTACCGGGCTCGCCGCGTTAGAGAAAGGAAACACGGGCAAGACGGATGACGATTATCGTTGTGGGACAAGATAAGCCCCAAAGGGTGTAAATTTTTTCTAAGAGTGCACTCTTGGAAAAATTTACACCCTTTGGGGCGTATCTTGCAAGGTCGATTCAAATAGGTCGCGAAGCTTCGGGCGAAAAGCGGTTCAGTACAGATTGTCACCGACATCAGCATGGGGGGTTATGGGAACAGCGATTGAAGCGCGACTATGTTTGGAGGGAACAAACATTGGGAAAGAAAAACACGTTTTTTAATTCAAACGAAACACAGTTAGATTCATTCAACGAAAATAAAATTCCTAGACAATTTTATACATTCTTGACGAGTTAAGAAAATACAAGTTTAATTTTAATATTATTAATAAATGCATTTCTTTTAAGCGTCCATCGCTACAGGGGGCGTTGACGCCACTATCACTCGCAATGCAATGCACGTCTTGAAATGGGCAGAAAGGCGCACTCGTATCACCTGTTGAAATACGCCCCCCTCACAGTTTGTGCTTTCTTGCTTGTCAAAGTTTGTCTGAATTTGGTGACGTGGGTAGCTTCATTGCTTCTTAATCTGTTCAGTCAAATGTAGTGAGTTACGACCGCCAGATAATTGAGTAGTTGTTTTCGTGCGACCGCGCTGGCCGACGGGCTTGGCATCCAACGATAGGATCAGCACTCTACACCTAAAGCTTTCGTCGGCCTCCAAAGAAAGTATGTTCTGGGCAGGGATGCGATTTCGACCACCGTACGGCTGGCCTTTTCCTGCACCGCTTTCCACGCTGAAAGCTCGAAACGCCCATCAAGTCGAATGGCGCGGCATTTGAATATATAGCTCCAAATGAAGGACAACAAAACAAATTTCGCGCCTTCTAAAACAAAATAACGTCACTTCTGGGGCCGAATCTTATAACGGTTCGGAATACGAACCGTTCGCTTCGCCGCTTACGTCACTAGATGTGCCACTCCCAAGCCGGCGGTGGAAGAAGGGGAGGACGCGACCAATAGATGAGAGGGTGCCACCTCTGAAGTGTACGTCATTATATGACGAGTTAATCGAGGAATTGCAGAATGTTTCCGCTTGCTAAATAAACGTAAAATATAAATTTAATATTATACGCCAAGTTCTGAAGTATAAACGTGTGGTGCCGGGCGTTTACGCAATGCAGAAGTAATTTATTAATGTCATTCTTTTTTATTCTCAGCCGACAGGCGGTTTCGCAAGCGTAAATGAGTTGGAAGAGCGCAGCGCTATGTCGTCTGCTACCAGGAGCTCGCAGGATGCACGCAACAGGAACGCACTGCCGGCACTTCTCAAGTAGCGAGCGCGAAAAAACCGCGAACTGGTTCTTAGGGACACCTTTACTAGCCGACTATATCAATTTTCCATCTTTTTTCGCCCTACGTCATCGGCTCGGACATGACTCGCTCGCCGCCGCGCTGCCGCTGTCCCTGCGATAAGCCCCACGGCGCGTCGCGTGATGAAAGCAATGGAACTTGAAATCGAACATTACGATACACGGGCCCTGCATTGCCTGCGCGAAGTCAAATCGAATAGTGTGGTGCTGACGGTGCGCGCTGTGCCGTAAAATTGAGTAACAAAGTGCGGCACTCCCGAACCAGAGAAAAAAAGGCAGGCAAATAAGAGATCTCCACAATATCTTCCCGTCCTGACTGTATAGTTTTATCAGCCGATTGATGGAAGTGCTGAACCAGTCTAGGTTGAACCCTTCTGACTGCTGAACGGCAATCTGCAAGCTATATTCACGCTGGCGATAGCACTGAGAATTCGATCTCACCATGCAAATATCTCCTTAATTGGCATTGGCTTTGAAGCTGAGGTCACGGGAAAGCTGACCCAGCCCTTCAACTGGCCAACACAGTAATTGCGAGAGCAACTTTGTGGACGGTGTCGGCAGCAGAGATCTAGGTCATTCCGATGAATGCTTCACGTCCGACCGAACTCTGGGAGCTGCAGGCCAGTGGCGATGAACCGCAGCGCGCAATATTCCTTCCTCCGCGTGGAATGGCCACTCGTACGTTTGCACCTGAGTCCCCAACATTTGATAGCGTAGCCTGCAAAAGGTTTACTTAGAAAGCCAGCAAGGGCGGTGCAACTCATTATCCGTCACTTCTTCGAACGCATATCGCGCTTCCAGCCGTGGTCGACACAGAAAGAGGAACGCCAAGCAGACGACGAAGGCAAGCAATAGCCTCCGAAGCAACCAACGCACGCGCGCGCGACGCCCGCGTGTCTCCGGGGTCGCGCGACCGGCGCGCGCGGCCAGGGTCACAAGCCAAAGCCAAGCTACAGCAACGGAACCCAAAGCGGACTACCCCTTCGCCGGTTCCTACGACCGGTTCGCTTTGAAGATGATTGACAGATGCGTGACGTATTCGAAAATTGCGATACCGCCCCGCTGCCTCTGACGACCTGTGACGTAATAAAAATTTTGGCCAATCAGGGGAGGCCAAAGAAACGGTTCCCCAACCGAACCGTTATAAGTATAGTGTACTAGAATATTTAGCTCACTATAGTTATAAGATTCGGCCCCTGCTTTTAACGGACATGGCGTCACATTAATTTTTCTTCCACCGGAAGTGTTCCCACCACATACAGATGGCGCTAAGCCCCATGGACCACTAGAGTTACTGTATATGCTACCGTAGTACACTGTAACCGTAGGTAGCAGAGTTGCGCGTAGGTCCGCCATCTTGCCTGAGAAGCAACCAAGTCTATGCGGCGAAGCCGCACTCCGTTTTTGCAGGCGACATGCCTAGCGTATCGTCGATCGACCGTGGGCGCTTTTGCATCGCTTGTGCACCGCTTTTCCGCCTAGTCGCAAACAAAGCGCATCGAAACAGCTGACTTGATTAGATTGTGAGGAAAAAGGCGCTGCCCTTTTTTAGCGCGTGGCGTAAGATGCAGCACGCATATTAGTTTTTTTTTTTGGAGTTGCATTCACCTGTGCACTTTCTCCGCCCTAATAACGTATCGGCACTCGCGTATCTAGAATAGATTGCGTATTCTATATACGCCGATCAGATGCAGCATTCGTGAACCGCGACGGTAACGATTAGATCACACCGAATAAACTTGGGGAATATGGTGATGTTATTTTATAGATTCCGGAAATCCTACAAAAAGTTTCGTGCGAAAAAGCTACTTCACAACGTAGTATAAGGTTCGAAATAACATAGCGTATTAAAAACTGGACAAACTTTAGTAATTGAGATAAACAATCAGATACTTTAATAACTTTCCTTCGCTTGAATACTGCTTGGCACTCAGGTTTTGTTTCAACAGAGATAAATACGCTACTAAGAGCAGTGCAGTGCTCTTTTAGCATGTAAACAGTAACAAAACGCACCGAGCCGCAACTACCTCTTTTTTTGGCAATGAAATCACAATGCGAATTCAAGAGAAAACAAACAAACACTAGTATATGCGCGTGCAAATATTTTGATATAGCGAGCTTTATCAAGTGGTGCTCTTTTACAAAAATAACTGTACTAAATATAATGAGGCTCATACTTGTTTATGTGCCATAGCTCTCAACATGTAGCCAGTCTAAAATATTACTGGTGAATCAATGACCAACCATTGCTATTTCGACTGTGGTACCCCACTATAGATCTTGTGTAGGAACATATCCATCTACCACAAGCAATGGATATCAGCTGCACCTGCAAGTGTGATTACATTATGTGCCTTTTCACCGCAGGGATTCCAAAAGTAGCCTTCTGTGGGAGTGTAGCGAAAGTTTTTCTCACAGGATTGACATAGCTACATTATAGGGAATAATTCAAAACACAGTTAGGCCCTTACCGTATGTTAAATGACGACATTCATTCCTCTTGCATCCTGGTTCACATAAGCTGTAGTAGATTAATTATCTTTGCTTAGTAGTAACCTCTTTCATTTTCAGAAACAACCCAAGCAGTGCATAATCATGAAAATGTGAGCTGGCTTTTTTACGACACTTCTGTGAAAGCAGTGTGGTGCATCACATGCAGACAACTGGTAATTCCAGCTAAATATTCTATATAACTCTACGTGCTTCCATTATTTAAAGAACAATCCAGACTTGCAGTAGCTTTTAATATTCCAGCTGTGAATTTTTTAGCACAGCCCGAAAAGCACGTAGCTGTTAGTCAATCAATTTCATCTCATACACACTTGACGCAATAGGCAGTTGACTGAAAATTTGTTTGTTCAGGTGTCTTTACCTGAACACCCTTGACTAGTTTTACAAAGGAAGAAAAACAATTACTGCAGTAAGGTGTCACGAGGCAGGCCGACGAAACAAACGTGAGATGCGCTGCGCACGTTGCGTTGTTGCTACGCAGCTAGCACGCACGTGGACAGCGAACGGCAAGATCGGCCGGATTGGATTTGAATTTGACTGGCGATAACTTGTGTCAATCCAGTTCGCTGCAGCGGCGGCGTCGGGAAATACAAAAAATGGCCCGAACATCTGCTTCTCCGCAATGCACGGTTGCTTGGCTACCACGTGATGACGTTCCGCCAATAGAGGCGCTAGCGGCGTGATAAAACAGACGCGCAACTCTGCTACCTGCGGTAGCACATACAGTAACTCTATGGACCACCGATGGACCGCCATGTTTTGAACGTATGGGCTCCTATGGAAGCTTCGCTACCATGTACATTTACCTTGTATCTTGTCCCACAACAATAATCGTCATCCGTGTTGGCCGCGTTTCCTTTCTTTAAGGCTGCGAGCCCGGTACTTCCCAGTCACGAACGACATGCGCGTTATCAGTGTGACGCAGCATTCTCGACAGGAAAGTAGCGAGCGCCGAGTTTTCAAGAAAGGAAACTTAAGCTAGGCAGATGACGATTATTGTTGTGGGACAAATATACACCCCAAAAGCTGCAACCGTTTTAAGAGTGTGTGCGTGGCAAAGGGTGTAATTTTGCTTGAGAGGGTACGGGCACTTTACCTCGTCAAGAAATACAAAGTGGGCTCCCGCCATCAGTGTTGCCACCCCTGACAGTGGAGTTTCCCGGCGACGGCCGCGCCACCTGTAGCGTCGAAAGCACAACTCTGGCACTGATCCAACTTCAGTTGACGGCGTAGAATCCAGATGGCGCACTTGTTGTGACCGCGTCTATCCACCATAACCACCATAACTGCGTGTAATTAGAAACTTCTAAACCACGTGCGCCACCGTACTGTAGGTAAACGTTCTCATACCGCTGTTTTGCAATGGCAGATGTGCAAGACATCGAAAACTGCCGAGGAAAAAGAAGCGTGGGGACGACGGCACTGCTGCGTCAGACTGTAACGGCCGCGCAGGACTGCCTGCTCTCCGACACTACAGATTTCCTGGTCGGCCGTGGTTTTGTGCTCGCGCTATCTCCCTGGAGGATCGCACTGGAAAGTAGTCTAGTCAGTAGACTGAAGCTTTTGGTCGAGAAAGAGTCTTGCCGGGAAGCCAACTTACATATTTTTTTTTCAATTCTCCCTATCTTTCAGAGCTATTTGCTGTACGAAGCGCGGTGGCTGTAAGCGTTCTGGCTTGCGTGAGTCACTGAGCACTTCACGCTGTGCGGCTCTGCTTGGGTTCAGGTTGCCGGAGGCTGTCACCCGAGTCTTGGCTGCCGGAGCGGCTCAAGGTCGTGCCGGTGCCTCGGCAGTTGTAAACTGCGGTTGCTTGGCAGAACATAGCAGTCTAATACAATTTTTGTGCAAGTTGTTTAAAAGAGCCTTTTAGTAATTCGAAAAGATATGACGCCTATCATCCGTGGCCAACGAGGCTTTGCAAGCGTGTCAAAACAGCACCACGGAAGAACACGTTTTGTCTACGGCAACTGGAATGGTTGGCCAAGAACACCTACGCCTAACGCTTAATAAAGCTAAGCCATGCCTGCACGCTCACTTGAGATGCTTGATCAAAGCATAATATGATAGTTGAGTGTACTGACGTTCAGAGATACGCTGTAGTTGTGTTTATCTTGCTGGGTGTGACACGTCGCCAGCACAGTTACACCGGCGACTTCTTTCACGCTGTGAACGTGCCCGGCAGCGTAGAACTTATGCCCGTTACGACGAATGGCCGGGCGTATCCTACCGTCTAATTTTTAGATTGGTTTGATACCACACAGCAAAACTTGCGCTATTTATTCGTTTCAAAACAAGCATGAAGATACGATCACGTTGGCATATCCGCGTGGGCAGCCTGAGTAGCGTGGTCCGCCAGTATCAGTTTTGACGGAAGGTGCCGCAAGAGGCGCTGACGATCACTGCTCGGCTACACACACACAAAAAAATTTTTTTTTGGCGTCGACTTGGGCGAGTTGGCTATCGCTGACGGTCGCTGCTCAGCTACAGAAAAAAATTTTTTTTTGCGTCGATTTGGGCGAGTTGGCTATATCGATATATTTGGGCTGCTGAAAATCTGCGACTTGTTTGTGTTTGGGCTTTACGTGACGCCGTAATCCACGCTTCAGAGGTGGCTCTCTCAGAGCAGAAACAAATCTCGAAGGCTATGTTTTAGACGGCTGAGCCGGCAGTGTGGTCGTGCGTGTGTGCGTGCGCGAAATGCCCACACTCCTCTCGGTGCGCCGTTGTCTGAGCCGATGGATTTGATCTTTGATGCACTTAAATTTAGACCGCGCTTCACCGTGCGAACATCTGCACCAGCAATATCGACACGCCTTCGTCTTATCGGCTTCAATCATCAGACACCCGGTTACCAGGCATCGGAATGAGCCTGGAAGTATAGAGGGTGTTCCACAGTACACTGTTCGTGGCTACGCTCAGAAAGGGAGAGCAATAAAATAGGGTTGGTCGATCGTGGCGCCGGCGTAAAAGAAGGATAGTACGGGTAGATTACACGCTCCAGTTTGTTCGTGGCCATCGTTTTTGGGTGGAGTGTTGCGCCGCGAACAGCTTTCGACTTGCTCCACGTGTCCCACGGTAAGCTTTACGACCATTTTACTTTACCTGCGAGATAAATTTTAACGCGACAGCGTTAACTGCACCGTGCCGCAAAAGAATCCGGTGTTTGCACCTGGTGTCGACGCCGCTGTCCGTACGAGAAAAATGATCCCGAACCACGCAGGCTCTGGGGGCGTCGTGTGAGGACATGGTACGCCTGTTTGGAAATTCTACCACGGACGAAATTGCCGATGGCCTGCTTGCTGTCGCTGATGACGGTATTCGCTGCCGCATGCATGTCCATGGCAATGGCAATGGCAAGCGAGCGCTTTTCGAAGCCACTGTGGCGACCCAACACGTCACCTCTCGCGTCCAGATCACGGAGAAAATTCGAGATTTGCCGAGACGTTTGGTAGTTTTTATTCGGTGCGCGCTCGGCCGGCAGATGCCAGCTGCTCAGACAGAGGCCACCGTGGCTGCTCAGCTGCTCTGCATGCGGTCGCATTTTAAAGCGAAAGCTTTACCGGCCGCGAATTTGCGATTTCGCCGTGGCGGTGCTCCGAGGAGGCACATGGCGTCACATCGCGTTCCTCGTCGTTGCGTTCGCCTCCGCTCGCTTCGCCAGCTGCGTCGCATGCCTGATAACATGTCGGAGGATTGAAAAGAAGAGCTCGCGTGCGCCGCAACCACAGTTGAGGCGGCAGTATGGACGGCGACAATTCTGATAAGCAGGAGGAGGCCTGGAATCGACATCGGAACGAGATGAAGAGGAAACGAATCGCCCAGGAAACAGACGAACAGCGCACCGAACGACTGGCTAAACGCCGCAACATAGCTAGAGAACCGGACTAACCTGGACTTGCAATCAAGATTAAACAAGGCTAACCATGCTATGCCTTAGCTTTCGCTACGTATATCCGGGCGTAGCCGAGCTAAGCCACAGCCAATTTTTTTCTCTGGATGCTTGTTTCGCTTCGGTCGTTTCCTGCAAGGCATGCGTTCTGCACTTTGGGCGAGCTGTGAGAGGTTCACAATCCAACGTCAGCGCATTTAGGTTACAGTTTACATACTTCGGCCGAAGTAAACTGACCGTTCTGAGCGATAGTAAGCGATATGTATTCATTACATTTTTGACCGAGGCCATGCCCGTGTGCACTTTGCCCTGTTATTCGAGCATTGCTGATTTGCATTGTCGCTGGATCAGCGGCAGCTTACGCATGAGGGTTTGCACGCACGCGATTGATCGCATTGCGGGAGCGGAGTCATCCTTGCAGTCCAAACGCGGTGGAGCTTATTGCCTCAGATGACGCCGACTCCCGCAACAAACGGTGAGTTGCAATTACTGCGTATACGTGCTATGCTGTTCTCTCGTGAAACGCGGTGCGTACTCAATTTATCTGCTCCAAAGAAAAGCAGCAGCAACTGCAAACAGCGCGTGTTCCAGCTTTTGGCGTTTGATACCGATATGTGGGGTTAGAGGCTTTTTTTTGAGGGGTTAGAGGCAGATTGGGTGATGAGAAAATTAATCTGCAGAAAACTAAAGTAATGTTTAACAGTCTCGGAAGAGAACAGCAGTTTACAATAGGCAGCGAGGCACTGGAAGTCGTAAGGGAATACATCTACTTAGGGCAGGTAGTGACTGCGGATCCGGATCATGAGACAGAAATAATCAGAAGAATAAGAATGGGCTGGGGTGCGTTTGGCAGGCATTCTCAGATCATGAACAGCAGGTTGCCATTATCCCTCAAGAGAAAAGTGTATAATAGCTGTGTCTTACCAGTACTCACCTACGGGGCAGAAACCTGGAGGCTTACGAAAAGGGTTCTACTCAAATTGAGGACGACGCAACGAGCTATGGAAAGAAGAATGATAGGTGTAACGTTAAGGGATAAGAAAAGAGCAGATTGGGTGAGGGAACAAACGCGAGTTAATGACATCTTAGTTGAAATCAAGAAAAAGAAATGGGCATGGGCAGGACATGTAATGAGCCTCTAACCCTACAGCTAGAATAGAACTGGCAGAACTTTCTAAGTTAATCAACAAGCGTAAGACAGCTGACATAAGGAAGTATAATATGGATAGAATTGAACATGCTCTCAGGAACGGAGGAAGCCTAAAAACAGCGAAGAAGAAACTAGGAATTGGCAAGAATCAGATGTATGCGTTAAGAGACAAAGCCGGCAATATCATTACTAATATGGATGAGATGGTACAAGTGGCTGAGGAGTTCTATAAAGATTTGTACAGTACCAGTGCCACCCACGACGATAATGGAAGAGAAATTAGTCTAGAGGAATTCGAAATCCCACAGGTAACGCCGGAAGAAGTAAAGAAAGCCTTGGGAGATATGCAAAGGGGGAAGGCAGCTGGGGAGGATCAGGTAACAACAGATATGTTGAAGGATGGTGGGCAGATTGTTCTAGAGAAACTGGCCACCCTGTATACGCAATGCCTCATAACGTCGAGCGTACCGGAATCTTGGAAAAACGCTAACATAATCCTAATCCATAAGAAAGGGGACACCAAAGACTTGAAAAATTATAGACCAATAAGCTTACTGTCCGTTGCCTACAAAGTATTTACTAAGGTAATCGCAAATAGAATCGGGAACACCTTAGACTTCTGTCAAGCAAAGGACCAGGCAGGATTCCGTAAAGGCTACTCAACAATAGATCATATTCACACTATCAATCAGGTGATAGAAAAATGTGCGGAATATAACCAACCCTTATATATAGCTTTCATTGATTACGAGAAAGCATTTGATTCTGTCGAAACCTCAGCAGTCATGGAGGCATTACGGAATCAGGGTGTAGACGAGCCATATGTAAAAATACTGAAAAATATCTATAGCGGCTCCACAGCCACCGTAGTCCTCCATAAAGAAAGCAACAAAATCCCAATAAAGAAAGGCGTCAGGCAGGGAGATACGATCTCTCCAATGCTATTCACAGCGTGTTTACAGGAGGTATTCAGAGACCTGGATTGGGAAGAAATGGGGATAAAAGTTAATGGAGAATACCTTAGTAGCTTGCGATTCGCTGATGATATTGCCTTGCTTAGTAACTCAGGGGACCAACTGCAATGCATGCTCACTGACCTGGAGAGGCAAAGTAGAAGAGTGGGTCTAAAAATTAATCTGCAGAAAACTAAAGTAATGTTTAACAGTCTCGGAAGAGAACAGCAGTTTACAATAGGCAGCGAGGCACTGGAAGTCGTAAGGGAATACATCTACTTAGGGCAGGTAGTGACTGCGGATCCGGATCATGAGACAGAAATAATCAGAAGAATAAGAATGGGCTGGGGTGCGTTTGGCAGGCATTCTCAGATCATGAACAGCAGGTTGCCATTATCCCTCAAGAGAAAAGTGTATAATAGCTGTGTCTTACCAGTACTCACCTACGGGGCAGAAACCTGGAGGCTTACGAAAAGGGTTCTACTCAAATTGAGGACGACGCAACGAGCTATGGAAAGAAGAATGATAGGTGTAACGTTAAGGGATAAGAAAAGAGCAGATTGGGTGAGGGAACAAACGCGAGTTAATGACATCTTAGTTGAAATCAAGAAAAAGAAATGGGCATGGGCAGGACATGTAATGAGGAGGGAAGATAACCGGTGGTCATTAAGGGTTACGGACTGGATTCCAAGGGAAGGGAAGCGTAGCAGGGGACGGCAGAAAGTTAGGTGGGCGGATGAGATTAAGAAGTTTGCAGGGACGGCATGGCCACAATTAGTACATGACCGGGGTTGTTGGAGAAATATGGGAGAGGCCTTTGCCCTGCAGTGGGCGTAACCAGGCTGATGATGATGATGACCGATATGTGCGGCCGGGTCAAGCGGTCTTCGCTATGTTCCCAAGCACTGGCCCTGGTTCGAACACTGCGTATTGCGAACACGAACAAGCGGTGGGTCATGGGACGCATACAATCTTATTACAAAAAAATTATGGGGTCTTGCGTGCCAAAAACGCGATCTCATTATGAGGCACGTCGTAGTGGAGGACTCCGGAATAAATTGGGCCACCCGGAGTCCTTTAACGTACACCAGAATTTAAGTACACGGGTGCTTTCGCATTTCGCCCCCGTCGAAATGCGGCCGCCGTGGTCGGGATTCGATCCGGCGATCTCGTGCTTGGCAGCCCAAAACCATAGCCACTAAGCAACCACGACGGGTAAAACATATGTATCGGCGAACGAAAGAGACAGGTGCACTCCAACTCCAACTAAACTTTGCTTTATCCCTCACACGAGAACCGACATGCTTACAAAAGGGTTTTTAGCCTCCCTTTATAAAGGAAGGGTATGCGTGCTTAGCTTCTGAAATGACAACAGACATTACCATGCAACTTACTGCAACACGAACCGCAGCGCGCACTTGCCGCAAAAGTAGTCGGCAGTGCAGCAACGCCGCGCACCTTTCAGCGAGGCCTGCAACATTTGCCTTCAACTTCCGACACTCTTGAGAGGCATTCTCTGTGCTGCGGCTCGCCGTACGGACGCGCATAGTGCAACATCGCGATTCGACGCCACAATTCAGAAACTTGAGCGCGGCATTACGCGGAGGTGCCGCAGTGGTAGCCATGTTTTTTGTTTACTTGAAGAGCTTCAAATGGTTTCAAGTGTGTGTAAAAAAAAAATCAACAGGGAGTATTAAAACCTACCGCGCGCTCTGACGTTTTTATCACCTGCTGGGCCGCCACAACGGATTCAATCGCATTGTGCAATCCAGGGCCCTCCCTCCCACTGAGGAAGGGTCCTAACGTCACTCTTTGCGAATCTATAAGCGAAGCCGGAAGTTGGCGTTGCTGTGCACATCCTGTTGCGGCGCATCCGCTAACCCTCACTTCTCCGCGCTTATCGCGCGCACAGATAAGATACGCCTGCGGTACAGGGAGGATTAGTGAAATCAGCCGCTTCTTTCCCATCTTCCGGCATGAAGCGTCGGCTGGCAGTCGCACGGTGCCGATGGCAGCAAAATGCACGTATTCTGCGTAACGCTCCATGAGCACGTGTATTGAGGTACAACTGTACAGGTGTGCATGAACCTCGAACGCGCTCTGCTTAAAAGACTTCGCGATGCCGCGAGTACTGCGAGGAACAAGCAACAGTTAACCAACTTGTGTTTTAATATGCACAAAAGCAAGTTGTTACTGAACGCGAACTGTACATTCATAACCTACGTTATACGTGCCGCAAATGCACCATATGCGCTGTCAAAAGCAGGAATCACTGACCTGCAAGGCGTTCACTGCACATATTCTGAAACGCATCGGTTTCGGCCTGCGATATGGCACGTTGGCACGATTCCGCCAATGAGGGCGAAGGTTCCCCGCGGATATTCCTTCGCCCGTTGCCATTGCCGTGGCGCGGTACATTGCGTACAGCGTTGCATGCGCGTTCATTTCACGAACTTTAGTTCCTCCTGTCCCACCTGGCCACAGGAACATCCGGGAGAGCGCGGTCCAGATAACACATCGCCGCAAAGCAAGGAGACTAACGCGAACCTACCCACATGGCGCTTTTGCCACGGTACGAGACCTATGCGGAGCAACACGTGAGAGCGCACACAACCATAGCAAAGCCGCCATTGTGGCCCGAAAGGCGTGGCCGCTACAACAAAAGAAATAAAAGAGAACAGCAAGAAAAAAAAAGGAGAACGTACTACGTCATTTTCTCCACACTTTAGCGCGCGGACGTGTTATAGGGCCTCTCCTAGTTTTCCTTCTTCCATGGCAGGATGTAATGCCGGAATTCACTGCAGTTTCATGTTACTCTTATAAAAGAACCCTGGGTGGTCAAATTTATTCCGGGCATCATAATCAGATTGTGGTTTCGGCGCGCAATATCTCGGAATTTATTCAATTTGTTAAGGTATTATAAAAACCGTTCTTTATACCTTTACATAACATTACTAAAACATATCCATTAACGTTCACATTCCCGAAACATAATCGTTACGAAATCCATACAGTATGCTTCGAAACATCGAAGTGAAATACACCGAGCAAGGCATTAAAAAATTAAAACCGAAGTGCTCAACTTTATTTCCTGGACCTGTTGCAGGGGGTGCATCGACTATGCAATAGACGCTTTTAGTGTGTAAACGTCTGCACTACCCTGGTACACCGTGATCACTACGGGAGGAAATTTCAATCAGACTGAAGATCCTGCAGGATCCCTCACAGGAGCAATTGATAATACTCTGTGCAATTTACGTGCTTATTTCACCATCGCTGTGTTACGAGAAACAGCGGTGTGGGGAGCAGAATGACAAAAGTAAACTCGTGGAAGGTGCTGGAATAGCTTGCGCACCAAAATGACAAGGAAGTCGAATGCATGAAGTCACCTAATGCCGGTCAAGACTGAACACGTTCGAAAGAAAAAGAGTTGTTGAAAAGGATGGAACAAAATGTGATATTGCCACGAACCACATGATTCACGAGCAAATATAACCAACGTAGTATTATTTTTGCACATGAAGTATTTATTCTGATGCCTGCCATCACTTGTTCAAGGGCTGCAAGATGGTTATGTACAGCCGCGGACAGAATAAAATGGACCACGGGATCTCCGAAAACGTTCAATTCCCGAGCAGCCTGTAGCAGTAACCAGTAAAACTGCCCATGACAACAATGTTAGCATATTCTAGTCGAGGTCCAAAATGCAAATACCAGATTGCGTTGTGAGGTTGCGGAGATATTCAGCTTTTTCTTGGATTTCATGGTCCATAATATTCTGTCCGCGACTGTACATGCCTATAGAGAATGTGTGTTGTCGACACAACTTTCTCGAGGTACTAGCACACATACATTCGATACATTGTGATTGTGTAGATAGTGCTTGAACAGGTGTGTCGATATGAAATTCAACAAGGCTGATTCTTGGGCTAGTTGGTACGGTTTACACTCATAATGGCAAAGGCCTTTAGCGCAATTAAAAAAAAAGACAGTGACATGACAGAGACACAGGACAGCACTGTCCTGTGTCTCTGTCACGCCCCTGTCTCTCTGAATTGCGCTAAAGGCTTTGCCATTATGAGTCCATATGAAAGTAGCACATCTGAAGGAGGATTTTTCCTTGCTCATTCTTGTGACAGCTACCAGTGCGGTATTCCACACTACCGATATACCCTCGAAACGCACGTTCGCCTGCACTGTCACACAGTTTCACTGGGACAATGTGTCTTAATTCTGTAGAACAAATAAAGTTCGACCAACAGGTATGGGCAGCCATTAGGACCATCCCCCAATAGCAACCTCGAAGCGAGCACTGACAGTTCCTGCCCGCTCGTTATGTATGAACACAACAGTCCTACAGCTCATTGTTGGAGCCGGTTCAACTTCAACATATAATTCTTGGAGAATACTGCGGTGCAGTCTTCAAGGTAATCACAGCGGGAATTGAGGAGCACGCAATAGGTTCCAGCACGACACGATTGTCTTTCCTAACTACGTGAACGGGAGCGCCAAATCGTCCCAGCTGTCGCAGCGAGTCAAAACCCTGAAGCACTGGCCGTTAGCACACGAAAAGTCCTAGTTGACGCAGGTTGAACTTTCGCGCTCCTTCTCGTCGGATGGTCTTTCCTGACTACGTCAACAGGAGTGCCAAATCATCCGAGCTGTCGCAGCGAGTCAAAATCCTGAAGCACTGTCCGTTAGCGCACGAAAAGTCATACTTGACACAGGTTGAACTCTTGCACTCCCTCTCGTCGGATCCGTCGGCGCAGTCTTCGACACCGCCGCACCGAGACTTCACGGGAACGCAGGTGTGAGCGGGAAGCCCACAGGCAAACTCATCGTCGAGGCATGTCCAATTGCTGGGCAAGTATTCGAATCATCGTCCGACCCGTCTTGGCAGTCCCGATGGCCGTCGCATCGCAGCTCACTCTGGATGCATTCGCCACTAGCTGCTGCACGCGAACTTTGACCACGAACACGTGCGACGCGGACAGTCCTCTTCGTCCGACCCATCGCCGCAGTCGTCGTCGCCGTCGCACCTCCAGCCCCGCAGGACACATCGGCCGTTCCGGCAAGCGAACTCCGTCTCCTCCGAACAGGTCGCATTCGGGCAGTCTTGCTCGTCCGAGCCGTCGGCACAGTCGCGAACTCGATCGCAGCGCCACTCGGCGGGAATACAAGCGCCCGTGCGGTTCTTGCACGCGAAGTGGTCCGGGTGACAAGTCTCGGAGCCGCACATTGCCTCGCCTTCGTCCGAGAGGTTGTCGCAGTCGGGCCTGCCGTCGCACCGTCGCCAGCTCGGGATGCACTGGCCGTTTTGGCACCGGAACTCCGTCACCGAACACCGGCGGAATCGTGCGCAGCCGCTTTCGTCGGAGCCGTCGTCGCAGTCGTTTCTTCCGTCGCAGAGACGCGCCGCCCGAATGCACTTGCCGTTGCTTGCGCACTGGAACTCATTCGCCAAGCAAGGGTCCCATTTTTGAGCAGGCTGAATGCTGTAGGTCACTGCTGTGGCGAGACCGCTGAGGAAGACCAGCAGAGACAGCAGGGTTGTAGGAATCGCAGACATGACGGCACTGGTCCCTCTGACAGCTGGTGCTCGAAAGAAAACTTCGCAGAATGTTACACCCTGGCCTGAACCACTAATGCTGAAGATGCCAGCGAGCGGTGGGGCCGCGCTTGCAAACCTCTGGTTTGCAGGAACGGTTGTGACGGATCTCGAACTCGGGCGCGTGCTTTTATCGCTTGAGCTCTGACTCGCATAGCAGTCTTCGTGCCCTATTGTTCCGGTCTTCTTGCAACGCGTTCCGTGACGCCTGCTAAGGAGAGGGGACTCATTGGCCTAGATGAAAGGAACTGAGGGGTTCACGCATATTGAACGAGAGCCAAGCAACAAGGAAGTCGTGAGGAGTTACGAGCTTGCTCATTGCGGAACACAGATATGGGCAGAGAATGGGCGATGTTTGTAAAAAAACACATATCTTGAAGAGGATTGAGAGTCTGAGAAATCTCTCTGTCGTCACGACCGTTGACCTTACGCTCGAGAATTATCTCTTTGTAAGCGTTCGCGAGGGTGAGTAACATAACACTTCCCTCTACGCAAGAAGTGTAAGCATTCTCTGTAGTGTCTCGGCCGAGGCCATAAAGTTGATTGCAGTCTAAGAGAGCAAGTCAACTGCCGCTTTCGAAAAACCTTGCCCTAGTGAGTATCAGGTAGCTCTTGAAAACAGTGGACGTTCACTCAGTGTTGCAAGGGGTGTGCAATCTTTTGCTGATTCTCCACGCCATAGTGCAGAGAGAGAGAGAGTGCGAGAGAGAGAGAGAGCCAAGATAACTTAATTATTACCGAAAAGCCTAAGCATTCTCCTATAGAGGCATGTTTTAGCCTGTTGCTCTTCACAGCGGAAAGAGAAAACGTGGCAAAAACAAAACAACAGCAAAAAAAAGAAAGATAAAAGTTGACAATGACGGCATAAGATGGTATGCAAGGATACAATAACCACGTAACACATCATTTTGCTCCGCCTCGAGTCCAGTCTGGAGGTTCTGCAGAGCGTGGGTAATGGTTAGTTTTTGCCACACACACACACACACACACACACACACACACACACACACACACACACACACACACACACACACACACACACACACACACACACACACACACACACACACACACACACACACACACACACACACACACACACACACACACACACACACACACACACACACACACACACACACACACACACACACACACACACACACACACACACACACACACACACACACACACACACACACACACACACACACACACACACACACACACACACACACACACACACACACACACACACACACACACACACACACACACACACACACACACACACACACACACACACACACACACACACACACACACACACACACACACACACACACACACACACACACACACACACACACACACACACACACACACACACACACACACACACACACACACACACACACACACACACACACACACACACACACACACACACACACACACACACACACACACACACACACACACACACACACACACACACACACACACACACACACACACACACACACACACACACACACACACACACACACACACACACACACACACACACACACACACACACACACACACACACACACACACACACACACACACACACACACACACACACACACACACACACACACACACACACACACACACACACACACACACACACACACACACACACACACACACACACACACACACACACACACACACACACACACACACACACACATATATATGTTCGTGTGTGTGTGTGTGTGTGTCTATACAGTATATATAGGTCTCTGAAAGCGCATTTGTACGCAACCTAAAAGAAACACATATGAGTAAAACACGCAATTTCTTCTTTGCCTGGCCTTGGGAGGCTAGACAGCGAGTTTCCTCTCGCAGAGAGGCCCCCTCGAGAGTTTTCTCTCGTGTCAAACCTGCGTCTGTGAGATATGAAAGAAGAAACCGCTGGCGTTGTACAAGATACGCCCAGCACTTACATCCACGCGAAATCTCCACGCGAAATCTCCATGCGAAATCTCAGGTAAGTGCCAGAAACCATGGGACAAAAAATGTCTGAGAACCTTGCGTCTTTTTGCTGTATGAGTTGTGGCAGCCAGCCAGACCTTCGGTGCAAATATATCTTAGGGTTTGTTTTAATACCTTGCGTTCACATTCTGCGATAACTGTGGGTGGTATAGCCAGTCAAAATTTCGCCCTGCACGGGTACACAAGCTTTCATGCGTGCCCGAACCGAGGTCAGCTGGGCGTTGCATCTTCGGGCTCTGGTCAGGCTCGGGATATTATTGGGCCCACAAGAAGCCCCGATATGGCGTTTGTAACTTCGCAACACTGTCGACTGTAAAAATTTCCACACTCACGGAATTTTCGGTCAGTGGCATTTGTCAGCCAACGAGAAAGCAGATGTTTGAAAGGGGGGGGGGGGAGTAGGGTTCTGTAACTGTCCACCTAGAGGACGCGTCCATTTCATCTGCTGCTCAAGTGCTGATTGGCTGAGGGCGCCTGTCTCCTGTCTCCCCAGCCCAGCCAATCAGAACTTCAGCAGCAAACGAAACGTAAATGTCCCACTAGGTCGACATTTACAGAACACCCCCTCCAGCTGCATGCATGCCCCGACACAGTATATACAGCGGTGACACCCTCTTTTTAAAAAAAGTTAAGAAATAAATAATAAAAACAACACGGTACCAGTGATTTTCATTTATTTCATTTATTGAACCCTCAAGGCCAAAGGCATTAAAGAGGGGAGTGGTTACAAAACAGAAATACATAAATAAATACAATGCATATTACAGAACAAGTATTATCATCTTCCTGTTATACAATGTTAGCTAGTGCAGAACGAAAACGCTGGTTATCAGTTATGTCGACGATATCTGCGGGAAGGCGGTTCCATTCGCGTGATGTGCGAGGCAAGAAAGACTGAAATGCAGTTTTAGTGTTACATGTTGCAATGCCAACTTTGTGACAATGGTCAATGCGATTTGACACGTATCTGGGGAATGCCGCCCCACCTACGCCTCACATTTTGCGTCTTCGCGACTCTGGGTAAACTCGGGACGACATAGTTCCCACGTTCTTAACAGCTCGAATTTCTTGAGGTGAAATTCGCGCTTAGGTGAGAGACGGACGGCGCGAAGCTCGAATGGTGGTGTCGAGATGGGTGACGGCGTACTACAGGACTATAAGGGTATGCGCGTTAGCCGGGTATGTATAGGGAATAGTGGCGAAGGACGAGTCTAAAGAGTGGCTTTACAGTGGTGCCGTGAGCACCAAACAGAATACACAAAAGAAGGGGACGCACAATGATGGTAGATAGATATCTTCAACTATAGATAGGCAGTGCAACTCGCCTCTGGTATCCATTTAATCTCTCATTTCTTCGTTCAAGGGAGTTAATTGAATAACGTGTCGTAGTTTCTCGCATTAGTCCGACATAACTGAATTCAGACTTTCAGTGTGTTTAGCTAAGTACTGCAACCAGCGCGGATGCTGTGAAACTTCGCAACGCTGGCGAAAGAGAGGTGGAAAATAAAACGGAATGCATGAAGAAAATGCTCTGAGTGCTTTCTTTTCGTTTGAATGGAGTTTTTGACACATTCAGGGGCGCATTCCTCGTATATATAGCTTTGTGTTAGTTCTAGCATTACGCGTGCTCGCTGGGAATTAGCGTGAACAAAGAAATGCATTCTAACTTGATAGAGAGAAACGAAATGGAAGTTACGTTGCGTGTGCTACACCTCACTGTGTGCTTAACAACACCCCGCATGTTAAAATAACAATAGACAGAGCTGAAATTCATCCATATTGCAAAAAAGAAACAAGATCGATAAATTCCTGACTAAAAAATTGATGACAAAGAAATGAAGCTAAATAGAGAAATAAAAATCCTTGTTCCATGCTAAAGTATGGTCGCATATAAGAATTATGCTTGCGTATCCCCCGCTTCTATACAATACATCTAGAAGATCTCGCAGTGTGATACAGAATTCTGAAGGCCAATAGACAAGTGAATTTAAATCTACATTCAAGGCAAGTTTATTGTCTTGAATTCGAGATTTAAGAGTTACATGGAACGGCCAGCTGTGTGTACAGGTGTAGCCATCTATGCTTATATTGCTTTGTGCAACTACTTGGCAAAATTTTATAAGGGCACTCATATCATCCATTGACGCATGAGCAAAGCGAACAGATGATGCTATTTTTCCTTCTCCCTCTTTTACCAGTTCACTTTTCAGCAACAACTCCAGGGGCAAACTTGACAGTCTCTAGGAAAGAATATATGTGCGGCTGGTATCTTCACAATAACCGAGAACAGAACCACGCGTTGCTTAGGATGAATCGCTAAAGGGCCAAACAGGGCTAGGGAAGGCTGGGCCGGGCCGGGTAAGGGCCGGGTAAGGGCTGGGTATGGGCAGGTTTTGAGAACACAAGGCTGGGCTCCGGTGCACTGGCGCACGGTACTTTCGTGATCGGGCAGGGTCCGGACCGGGAAGCGCTGCCCGTGCTGTGCTTTACTTTCGCCACCACAACACCCTGAACTCCGAGTCGACCGCGCTGAAATTAGAGGCGCCACATTTACGGACGAGTTCTTGCTTGGAGTCATTCCACGAAAAAAAAAAAATGGAGGAAGGATTCTGATATTGCAGACGTAACCGACTTTCTACTGAGAAACTCTTTACGCCATCAAAATTCACGGTTGTTTTGCTGTTGTTGGAACGCTAAAAAACACGGAATTGTTGCGGAGTGCGTGTCATTTGCGTACAACTCGTACTGAACTGAATTGATCGGAGTTTACACCCCGAAGACAAGGGTAGCCAACCGCACGTTACCTCGGTTCTTCACGTTATACAATAAATGTTACGCGTACGACTCATGCTATCAATCCTGACTTTCCTGCGTCTTCTTCTTCATAATCTTCTTTTCGAGCTTATCTGTCCTGCTCTTCTCGCAGTTATCAAACATCGCTGCGAACTACAGGGAGAAAATTACCACCGATAGGGTGCTGATAAGTTTAACGTTTCAGTGAAGGCGCAGATGGGTGAGTGAGGGAGCTGATGAAAATTTGTTTCAACCTGTGCTTCAATACAGTAGCACAGGTGGAAACCAATAGTGAAATTCTCTATGACAGTAACGTCGGGAGGTTCTTTCAAGTCCGTTCTCCTCCCCAGTGCTGAGATGTCCAGTCTCGAATAGCTACGCGGTTCTTTACTGCGGCATGCGATCTGTACTATGGCCTGATGCAGGAGGGTGCTGGGGCAGAATAAATCTCCTTGATTGCTCAGTCTTCAGCGAAGAAACAAAATTTCCGTATAAGGGCTGCGCTCTGCTTTGCTGCGAATGAAGTGTTGGAAGCCACCATTTCATTCAATGGGCGCGATGAGAAACAAGTTTTAGTATCACGGAATTCCCAAAAAAGGCAAGTTTACTCACCAGTTCGTCATACTCTATTTATTATATTTTTTATTTAGGAATACTGTAGCTCTCACATGAGGGCCATTACAGGAGAGGAATTGCTAAAATAAAAAAAGATAAATTTCAGCACTGACAATACAACGTAAATACAGCGCATTGTCAAACAGAAATTACAGGGAGGATGAACAAGTATACACAGTATACACAGAATAACGGTAAGCATGATCAATTCCTAATTATCCCGTTGCCTGTAATAAAACTCTAGTTAAATATAAAATTGGGTAACATCTTGTGCTGTTACAGTGCAGTCCGAAAGGCCATTTCATATAATAATACATGAAGGAAAGAACGAGTATTGAAAACCATCAAGGCGTGTCTTATAAGGTTGTACACTAGCACTGTGGTTTAAACGCGCCCTGTGTTTTAGAGGGGGGCGAATGTATGTTTCTTTGTTTATTCTTATTTGATTTCTGGTTATCTAGGAAAACAGTTTTATTCGTTGTTTTTCCCATCGTGTTATGAAATGACGAATCATATCATTGAGCGCATTTGAACTGCCTACACGTAGCACAGGGGCTGCAACTAACAATCGTTTTAACCTGCTAGTTGCTAGAAACGAATATGAGCAGCGGTTAATAGAATTTGCTTCCCATTTGGTACACAATACCCGATGATGTTACATTTGCACGTAATTTAACTACGTCTGTGACGAAATTGCCGTTTCAAAATGAACACTCTCGTTCAAGGTAGCGTCCACATCTAGCTGATTTGCTGACAATAACCTAGTTTTCAATGTCGTTTTGTTTACATTGTGCATTTGTTGTGCGCATTTTGTGTTGACAAGCCGCAGAACGCTGTGTGTATGCGAGTGCGTGTCATAATTGGACCCAATACTTACAGCCATGGGTCGAAACAAGTCTTCTGTACCTTGTGTGACATTTTCTTTGCTTGTCAATAAAGATAATAAATCAATGAATCAATCAAACAGCCGGAAGTTTATATGAACAATGTGGTGATCATGCGGGGATGTACACACAGCACGTTTTGATTCGATGACCACTGCTTTGAACGTGAGGATACCTCATTTTTTCAGAGATGCTGTGCTCCGAAAACATTTGCACTTGGGGGGTCCCTACGTACTGCAGGGAATCTGCCGATAGAAGGCTGGACACGTTTGCTGAAAGCGTAGAGGTCTTTGGCCATCGTCATGTATGCATACGTATTGTTATTTTTTTCTACGTGTTGAAGAAGCAAGCAACGTTTAGGATTCATTGGCACTACAACTAGAAAGCGCATTTTCCTTTAGACAAAGCTTAGTGTGTCGGCTTACTTGTTAGGATGCCGTAAATGCAGTATAGAAAGGGGACCATTGAAGTAGGTGATTTATTAGACGCAGTAAAGCTTTACATTGCAATTTAACATAGCAAACATGGAACGAAAGCTTTAAAAAACATTTCTGACACGCAAGAATAAAAAGCGCTTAAAATTGCGCTTCCAGTTTTTAATAGCGCCAACAACGGCTTTCCATCAAGACTTGTCAAGTCCGACTGTTTGCAATGTATCCAACAAATTGTGCTGCCTGCGATCTTAATTTCGACTATGGGCTATTAATCGCGGAAGCGTGAAATGCAAATAAAACGGAGTGTTTTCAAGAATACCTTCGTGACATCTCACTGGGCTTATCAGAGGTTCGACATTTGCTGGTTTGAGCTTTGTTCTGGTAAGGACAAAAGCGCTATATCTGTGTTTGAAACAGAAAGTGAGGAACGCTGTGGAACTTTCAACTGCAGTCCACCAGAACCGGTTGCACTTTTTCGCCGCGAACTCAGCTGACCGGAGGAAGTTTACGTTACTGAAAGCTTACAAATTTTCAGTTTGCGGCTGAGGAATACCCAAATTGAATTCGAAAATTATTAACGCGCGTCAAAAGGAACATTATATGCCTTAGGCAGCGCGCTCTGAAGCTGTGGCACAGATGTATAATCTTAGAGCTATGCAATGTGTTATATTTAAAAAAATATATTATAGCCGAACAAAGGATCTGGTGCTCCAAGTCTACATGAAGTATGTAATTAGGGGCGCTAAACGTATTTTGACGTAACCTGTGGCGTTATTTTTTCTTTTAGTCAAACACTTCCTGTACAGTTTTACGATTCCTGCAGGACTCGCTGAACCAGAAACAATCATAGAGGTATCCTACAATCTAACGACTGCGTCCTGCTGTTGGGGCTCATACTTTGAGAGTTAGCAGCGGGAGTGCTTGGCGTTTCTGGGCAACTGAAAATTTAAAGCTAGCTGAAAGTACAAAGAACGGCCGATCACCTAGATGGCAGTCGAGACCTGACCGCGAGGAACCAGACAACACTTAATCTTTGGGTAGCCAGAGTCACACAGATGGTAAGCACAACTCCGTTAACACATTCGTTGAAGACAATGTTCATTTGCGACACAAACAACGACGCACACACACACACACGCACACACAAAAAAACACATCAAGCTTGTAGCCATGCAACATCCGTCGCCTCACACGAAATTGGACACTTCTGAATGGCAGTCATGCTCGTCGGACTCATCGGGGCAGTCGGGCCGGCGGTCACAACGCAAGTTCAGCGGGATGCACGCCGAACCCGATGAGCACGAAAATTCGTCGACCGAGCAATTCTGGGAACGTTCCTCGTCGGTGCTGGCACAGCCTTTCTCGTCGCTTCCATCGAAGCAGTCATCCTCACCGTCGCACTTCCAGGGCTTCGGTACGCACCTGCCGTTATCGCACCGGAAGTGGCTTCCTCTACAATGGAAGGCCAACCTGGCGCAGTTCAGCCTCTCGTCGCTAGCGTCGACGCAGTGCACATGTCCGTCGCACCTTTGCTCTTCGTCGACGCAGATAACGCGGTCGTCGTGCGAGACGCAGGACAGCTGGTTCGGAGTGCATGCTGTCATGAACGCGTTGCATAATCTTACGTCCTCGTCCAATCCATCCGGGCAGTCGGCCTTACCGTCGCAGGCCCACTGCTGGGGAACGCAACGCCCTGTCGTGCATCGAAACTCTCCGGCTTCGCAGATTCGGTTCTCGCAGCCGACTTCGTCGGAGCCGTCGGGGCACTGTGTGTGACCGTCGCACAGCAACGCCCTAGGTAAGCACGTCAGCGAGCCCTCCTGCGTGCGTCTGCAAGCGAATTGGTCCGTCGGGCATGGTGCCTTACTTAGGCAGCCCACAAAATTTTCGTCTGAACCGTCTACGCAGTCGCGTGTACCGTCACAGCGCAATGCTACAGGTATGCACTGTGCTCTGTCGGTGCAGGTAAACTCTTTCTCTGAGCACGTTTGAGGTCGGGTGCAGTTCTTCTCGTCTACGGCGTCGTCACAGTCAATATCGCCGTTGCACCTCCGCTCGGTGGGAACACACACAAATTGACCGAGAGACTTGCAAAGAAATTTGTTAGGTGGGCAGACGAAACCTTCGTTGCACGTGGTAACATGCTCATCCGAACCATCAGAACAGTCGGGGTCACCGTCACATCTCCATGTCGCCAAAATGCAATCTCCATTGTCCTTGCAAGCAAATTCCATTTCTGAACAAGTGTGTGCAGACGTACAGTTCGCTTCGTCAGAGTGGTCCGAGCAGTCAGGGTCACCATCGCATCGCCACTTTAACAGTATGCAATGACCGTTGCCCGTACAGGCAAACTCTGTTTCCGAACAAGAGGGTGCCGACTTACAGTCCTCTTCGTCCGAGCCATCGAAGCAGTCGCGTTCACCGTCGCACCTCCAATTGGTCCATATACATCGACCATTGTCCTTGCACGCGAACTGCTTTGGTAAGCAAGTGTGTGGAGACGTACAGTTCTCTTCATCCGAGCGGTCCGAGCAGTCGGGGTCACCGTCACATCGCCACGTCACGGATATGCAATGACCGTTGTCCTTGCAGGCAAATTCTGTTTCCGAACAATTGTGTGCAGACGTACAGTTCTCTTCGTCCGAGCGGTCCGAGCAGTCGGGGTCACCATCACACCGCCATGTCGCCGATATGCAATGACCGTTGTCTTTGCAGGCAAATTCTGTTTCCGAACAAGTGCGTGCAGACGTACAGTTCTCTTCGTCCGAGTGGTCCGAGCAGTCGGGGTCACCGTCACATCGCCACGTCACGGATATGCAATGACCGTTGTCCTTGCAGGCAAATTCTGTTTCCGAACAATTGTGTGCAGACGTACAGTTCTCTTCGTCCGAGCGGTCCGAGCAGTCGGGGTCACCATCACACCGCCATGTCGCCGATATGCAATGACCGTTGTCCTTGCAGGCAAATTCTGTTTCCGAACAAGTGCGTGCAGACGTACAGTTCTCTTCATCCGAGCGGTCCGAGCAGTCGGGGTCACCGTCACATCGCCACGTCACGGATATGCAATGACCGTTGTCCTTGCAGGCAAATTCTGTTTCCGAACAATTGTGTGCAGACGTACAGTTCTCTTCGTCCGAGCGGTCCGAGCAGTCGGGGTCACCATCACACCGCCATGTCGCCGATATGCAATGACCGTTGTCCTTGCAGGCAAATTCTGTTTCCGAACAAGTGGGTGCAGACGTACAGTTCTCTTCGTCCGAGTGGTCCGAGCAGTCGGGGTCACCGTCACATCGCCACGTCACGGATATGCAATGACCGTTGTCCTTGCAGGCAAATTCTGTTTCCGAACAATTGTGTGCAGACGTACAGTTCTCTTCGTCCGAGCGGTCCGAGCAGTCGGGGTCACCGTCACACCGCCACGTTGCCAAGATGCAATGACCATTGTCCTTGCAGGCAAATTCTGTTTCCGAACAAGTGCGTGCAGACGTACAGTTCTCTTCATCCGAGCGGTCCGAGCAGTCGGGGTCACCGTCACATCGCCACGTCACGGATATGCAATGACCGTTGTCCTTGCAGGCAAATTCTGTTTCCGAACAATTGTGTGCAGACGTACAGTTCTCTTCGTCCGAGCGGTCCGAGCAGTCGGGGTCACCATCACACCGCCATGTCGCCGATATGCAATGACCGTTGTCCTTGCAGGCAAATTCTGTTTTCGAACAAGTGCGTGCAGACGTACAGTTCTCTTCGTCCGAGTGGTCCGAGCAGTCGGGGTCACCGTCACACCGCCACGTTGCCAAGATGCAATGACCATTGTCCTTGCAGGCAAATTCTGTTTCCGAACAAGGGCGTGCAGACGTACAGTTCTCTTCGTCCGAGTGGTCCGAGCAGTCGGGGTCACCGTCACACAGCCACGTTGCCAAGATGCAATGACCATTGTCCTTGCAGGCAAATTCTGTTTCCGAACAAGTGCGTGCAGACGTACAGTTCTCTTCGTCCGAGTGGTCCGAGCAGTCGGTGTCACCGTCACACCGCCACGTTGCCAATATGCAATGACCATTGTCCTTGCAGGCAAATTGTGCTTCCGAACAAGGGCGTGCAGACGTACAGTTCTCTTCGTCCGAGTGGTCCGAGCAGTCGGGGTCACCGTCACACCGCCACGTTGCCAAGATGCAATGACCGTTGTCCTTGCAGGCAAATTCTGTTTCCGAACAAGTGCGTGCAGACGTACAGTTCTCTTCGTCCGAGTGGTCCGAGCAGTCGGGGTCACCGTCACACCGCCACTTTGCCAATATGCAATGACCATTGTCCTTACAGGCAAATTCTGTTTCCGAACAATTGTGTACAGACGTACAGTTCTCTTCGTCCGAGTGGTCCGAGCAGTCGGGGTCACCGTCACACCGGCACGTTGCCAATATGCAATGACCATTGTCCTTGCAAGCAAATTCTGTTTCCGAACAAGTGCGTGCAGACGTACAGTTCTCTTCGTCCGAGTGGTCCGAGCAGTCGGGGTCACCGTCACACCGCCACGTTGCCAAGATGCAATGACCGTTGTCCTTGCAGGCAAATTCTGTCTCCGAACAAGTGCGTGCAGACGTACAGTTCTCTTCATCCGAGTGGTCCGAGCAGTCGGGGTCACCATCGCATCGCCACTTTAACAGTATGCAATGACCGTTGCCCTGACAGGCAAACTCTGTTTCCGAACAAGAGCGTGCAGACTTACAGTCCTCTTCGTCCGAGCCATCGAAGCAGTCGCGTTCACCGTCGCACCTCCAATTGGTCCGTATACATCGACCATTGTCCTTGCACGCGAACTGCTTTGGTAAGCAAGTGTGTGGAAACGTACAGTTCTCTTCATCCGAGCGGTCCGAGCAGTCGGGGTCACCGTCACACCGCCACTTCGCCAATATGCAATGACCATTGTCCTTGCAGGCAAATTCTGTTTCCGAACAATTGTGTACAGACGTACAGTTCTCTTCGTCCGAGTGGTCCAAGCAGTCAGGTTCACCATCACATCGCCACGTCGCCGAAATGCAATGACCATTGTCCTTACAGGCAAATTCTGTTACCGAACAAGTGCGTGTAGACGTACAGTTCTCTTCGTCCGAGTGGTCCGCGCAGTCGGGGTCACCGTCACACCGCCACTTTGCCAATATGCAATGACCATTGTCCTTACAGGCAAATTCTGTTTCCGAACAATTGTGTACAGACGTACAGTTGTCTTCGTCCGAGTGGTCGGAGCAGTCGTGGTCACCATCGCATCGCCACGTTGCCAATATGCAATGACCGTTGTCCTTGCAGGCAAATTCTGTTTCCGAACAAGTGTGTGCAGACGTACAGTTCTCTTCGTCTGAGCGGTCCGAGCAGTCGGTGTCACCGTCGCACCGCCACGTTGCCAATATGCAATGACCTTTGTCCTTGCAGGCGAATTCTGTTTCCGAACAAGCGCGTGCAGACGTACAGCTTTCTTCGTCCGAGCCGTCTCCGCAGTCCCGCTTACCGTCGCAACGCTTGAGCACAGGTATGCACTCTCCGCTATCCCTGCAAGCGAAGCCAGCCTGTTTGCAGTTCTCCGCTGAGGTGCAGTTGGCCTCGTCGGATCCGTCTTCGCAGTCGCGTTCACCGTCGCAACGAAAGGTGACCGGGATGCAGTGAGCGCCTTGTCCGCACTTGAATTGATCTTCGAGACAGGTCCTGTTGGCGTGGCAGTCCTGCTCGTCCGATCCGTCTCTGCAGTCCCACGTTCCGTCGCACTGCCACCATCCCGGGATGCAGCTCCCTCCGGCGACGCACTTGAACTGCTTGTCCGAGCACGAGGAGCTTGTGTCCACCAATTTGGTCACCGAAAGAGACGCTACGGTTTCCAGTGCTGCGACGAAGATGAACGCCGAAGCCAACACTGACCGCCGCAATGTAGGCTTGCCGCCCGGTGGGGTGGCCATGCTGGCCCCTTTGCGTTCACAGGAAGATACTGACCGGACCAATACTATGTTGCTGTGCTGAAGCGTCCCTTGCGCTAGTCGACCTGTCGCACGGAGCTTCGCAGCCGCTTTAGGAGGGAGAGCTCGTCGATTGACGCCGCTGGCCTCAACCAACTTTCTCGCGTCAGAGAGCGCGGTGTTTTCTTTACTTTGATAACTCGCAGCCGACGCTGTTTGAAGGAAGCTTGGCGTAGCAGACGCAGCACGTTTTCCTTCGTCTGTTTTTTTTCCCCGCCGAGAATAATTCAGACAGCCACGGCCAAGGACACGAGATGTGATCAGACTTGCAGCGCGGCAGGAAATTGTACGGTCCTGGCAGAAAATGATACGGAGCTATCAGCGCGGCGGATGTTGCCGCCCCCAGCATGCCTCCGCACTGTTGACGCTTATTTTAAACAAAGGGAAATCGTTGACTGGCTCGCGTGTGTTTGCGCGTGTGGCTATAATGAGGTATTGGTGCTTGGAGCATCTGCAAAAGTGAGAGCAAGAAGGCAGACTCTTTTTATACAATTTTTTAGATTTTTTATTTATTATTACCTCAAAGGCCCCAACGTGGGGTATTACATGAGGGATGGGTGACCACTTCATGCTTGAATTGTTGCGAAGCCGGTTTTACAAAATGGATGAGCTGGAACACTGTGGAGATAAATGCGGTGAGAATGCGAGGAATGTTCTATGCAGCCGCACCAGGAAACTTGGAAACCATGCAATAGGGTTGCTCGAATATTCGAAATCTTGAATCCGAATCGAATAGTCCCCGTGATTTGAGTCGTATTGGATTGGAGAATCCATTGTTCCAATAACTGTCGCTGTCGACTACAAAAGCGATGAAAAAAGCTTAAGCATCTGGGGAGAAACAATACAATGTACCCAAGGTGTGTTCCGATGATCCTGCTTCAACATAGCTGTGGTTGTTGCTCAGGGTCGCGTGCAATCGCGGTGCAGGTCAAACCCAAACCTCCGGTCAAATACGAATACGTCGATTGGGATCTTTTCCGAAAAATTCGAGCCGAAACCGCCCCCTCAAGTGAATCCTTCAAAGAACTAATTACCAATCTTAAACAGGCGGTCAAAAACGCGACCAAAGAAATCAGCACAAAACTTGAAGTCCCCAAAATGGACTCTCGGTTAGCGCATCTCCTGGAGGCTAAACACGCTCTTGGAGAGAGGTGGAAAATACAGAAATTAAATCGCCGACTACGAGCAAAACTAACGTCACTAAACAAGGAAATAGAGTGCTATTCCAAGCAACTGGCCCTGCAACAGTGGAACGAAACGTGCAACGAAACGGACGGTCGCATGAGAAGAGGCAGTAAGTGGAATCTGCTTAAAAGCCTCCTAAACGATAAACAGTCCGGGAATGCGCTAAATCTCACCGTCGATAGGCTCATACATAAGCAGGTCAGCTCGGGCCTCACAAACGATGTAATTGTCGACGACCTGGCGCGAACTTGCCTACCCGTCAAGGAAGGAGACTCGCAAGGCATAAGCGCGAGAGCGGCTTACACGGGGCTAGACAGGCCAGAATTAGACGAACCTTTTACGGTTCCAGAAATCAGAGACGTACTCTTCAACCTAAATGGAAGATCGGCCCCGGGTCCCGACGGGGTCACCAACAAGCTCCTCCGGAACCTGGACGACAAGGCCATCGAAATCCTAGCGGCAGAAATAAACGAGGTGTGGAGCTCGGGGCAGGTCCCTTCGGAATGGCGCACCGCCAAAGTGGTGCTCATCCCCAAACCGGGGAAACCTCCGCACATAAATAACCTGCGTCCCATCTCTCTAACATCGTGCATTTGCAAAGTGACAGAACATGCAGTACACAATCGAATCGTCGAACACGTCGAAAACCACGAACTATTTAGGCATAATCTAATAGGTTTTAGAAAGGGACTCTCCACACAGGACGCAATGCTCCTCCTGAAAAGATCTATATTCGATAACGAGACGCGGGACGTACGAGGTATCATTGCACTCGACCTCGCTAAGGCCTTTGACAAGGTGGCTCATGAACACATCTTGAACGAAATTTCCCATCTCAACCTAGGGCGGAAATTCTTTAATTTCACTCTCTCGTTCCTATCGGAAAGGAAAGCGTTCCTTCGACTGGGCACGATCTCGGGCGGTCCGTACGAACTGGGCAACTGCGGAACCCCTCAGGGCTCGGTCCTATCCCCGCTACTATTTAATATCGCCATGCATAAACTCTCTGAAAGGCTGGCCGCACTCCCAAAAATAGGCCACTCAATCTATGCAGACGATATTACAATCTGGTCCCCGGGGCGATCTTTGGCCGATCTAGAGCAATCTCTCCAGGCGGCCATAGATGTAACGGAAGAATTTCTTACATGCACGGGTCTCAAGCTGTCACCGACCAAATCTGAACTCCTCCTCTACAGACAGTGGAGGCAGGGCGTTAGGAACCTCGAGCCTCTGAAAACGCTGCCAGTCGAAATTACAACACGAGAAGGGCACCCCATTCCGAGGGTGAACTCCATCAAAATTTTAGGACTTCTAATCAACGCCAAAGGCTGCAATGCAGAAGCTCTAAACAAGCTGAGCGCGCAGGCGAAAAATATACTAAGACTCATAACTAGAATCGCAAGCAAAAGGCGGGGACTCAAGGAGGACAACCTACTCAGGGTCTTCCAAGCTTTCTTCATCAGTCACATTACTTACACGGCACCGTACATCAAGTGGAGCAAAATTGAAAAGAACAAACTCGACACACTCATCAGGTCCGGCGTCAAAAGATTACTCGGTATTCCACAATCCGCTAGCACATTAAAATTACTTGAACTCGGAATCCACAATACCACAGACGAATTAATTGAAGCACAGTTTATTGCACAGATCTCCAGGCTTTCGTCAACTAAGCCGGGAATCAAAATTCTTGACGAAGCTGGTCAACTCCCTATACAGGCACCGCTAAACCGACACCCCCTGTCTAAATTAGCCCGTGAAGGTATAAAGGTTGAGCCCGTGCCGAGGAACATCCACCTAATATATAACGAAGGTCGCAGAAGAGCGCGGGCTAGAGCCATCCTTCAACGAATAGATCCTTACGGGGCAGATGCATTCTTCGTAGACGCCGCCAAATATGGCAGCGAAGACAAGTTTGCAATCACGGTCGTTGACGCGCGCGGAACACTTATCAGCGCCGCATCAATCTACGCCAAACACGTGAACGAGGCGGAGGAAACCGCAATAGCTTTGGCTCTTCAAGCCGCAAAAGGCCCGGCGTCCATTTTCTCCGACTCGCGCACGGCGGTAAGGGCTTTCTCTTTCGCTCTAGTTTGTAAACACGCAGCCGACATCGTTAACAGATGGTTTCGTATTAATACGCGAGAAGAAACTGCAGGTCATATCACCATAGCATGGTTCCCGGCCCACATGGACGATGCAACTAACCGAGCGGGTTGCAACCCTAACGAGCGGGCCAACTGCCTGGCGCGTGAATTCACGAACCGCGCCAGAGCTAGCGGTCCGGTTCTCCCGCAGGATTGCCCCTTCAAAGATAAACTTACAACCTTTCACGAAATTACGTCACATTACAGACACAGCAGGAGAAAATTCCCTCCCCCCAGTCCGAAACTAAACAGGGCTCAGGCTGTTACTTTCAGGCTTTTACAGACGAGATCGTACCTCACTCCGAGAGCGCTTAGTTGGATAGACCCAAACTTTCCTCAATCGTGCTCCAAATGCGGTCATGCGTGCTGCTCCTTCGACCACATGCTCTGGCTGTGCCCGTACAACGCGGGCTCCGACTTTCATAACAAGTCCAAGTGGGACGCCTTGCTGAGGAGCTCGGATTTCCCAAGCCAACTACAGGCCGTCCAGAGGGCCCGCGACGTCGCGGAGAGTCACCACCTCCCTGTCCCGTCGTGGGCGGAGCCACCAACTTGATCGGGGAGCCTTCGGTTCCCCCCAATCAAGTTCCTCAGGACAATCCAATAAAGTTCTGGTCACTGTCACTGTCAGTGTGTTACCTGTGTGAATGCCCGGGGTGTGTGAATGCCCGGGAATACTGACCGCCGCGGCCGGTGTTCGATCCCGCTACCTCGTGCTGCCTCTCACTTCGTTTACGCATCCTGATCTGACGCTGCGAGCCCAGCTTTTAAGCTGGGCCAGTCTTCCCGAAAAGCTTCGTAAGGTAGAATTATTGTTCGCAAGAAAAAATTATACAGCCGATCCTGATGCCCGACATATTATTAGAGACGACGGCCGGCTGATGGGAAAGATAACTTACGAAAGAGATGATTTGTGAACTGTGGCCTAGCCCGGGTACTAGGTCTATCGTCGGGCCGGGCCACGGCCCACTTTCTGCTAGCGCCAAGACCAGGCACGGCCGCCACACTACACCATGCGCACATCTGTATAGACCTTCTTCGTCCCCGCTGTGGCAGCAGCGCATTCATGACTCCAAAAAACTTCAGGTCATGCATTTCTGACAGTCAAGTTAGCCAAGAAAACGGAAGTATTTTGCGCATAGTTTACTGTAGGCACAAATTCTTGATGTGTTCAGATATAAAGAAAGTGCGACATGTGTCGATCTCATGTATGGGCTTTTTTGTTGCACTGAACAATAAAATTCACTTGTAGAACATTCCATCTTCTCAGCGAAGCTGATGCCAGCTGGAGGGCTCTGTTAATTTATAGTCTAGTGTAACTTGCGTGCAAAGAGGTAAGGCAGCTGGGGACGAACAGGTAACAGCAGATTGTTCTAGAAAAACTGGCCACCCTGTATCCGCAATGCCTCATGACCTCGAGCGTACCGAAATCTTGGAAGAACGCTAACATAATCCTAATCCATAAGAAAGGGGACGCCAAAGACTTGAAAAATTATAGACCAATCAAATACTGTCCATTTCCTACAAAGTATTTCTAAGGTAATTGCAAACAGAATCAGCAACACCTTAGACTTCTGTCAACCAAAGGACCAGGAAGGATTCCGTAAAGGCAACTCAATAATAAACCATATTCACTCTATCAATCAGGTGATAGAGAAATGTACGGAATATAACCAACCCTTGTATATAGCTTTCATTGATTACGAGAAAGCGTTTGATTCAGTAGAAACCTCAGCAGTCATGAAGACATTACGGAATCAGGGTGTAGAAGAGCCGTATGTAAAAATAGTGAAAGATATCTATAGCGGCTCCACAGCCACCGTAGTCCTCCATAAAGAAAGCAACAAAATCCAAATAAAGAAAGGCGTCAAGCAGGGAAATACGATCTCTGCAATGCTATTCACAGCCTATTTACAGGTGGTATTCAGAGACCTGGATTAGGAAGACTTGGGGATAAGAGTTAATGGAGAATACCTTAGTAACTTGAGATTCGCTGATGATATTGCCTTGCATAGTAACTCAGACGACCAAGTGCACTGCATGCTCACTGACCTGGAGAGGCAAAGCAGAAGGGTGGGTCTAAAAATAATCTGCAGAAAACTAAAGTGATGTTTAACAGTCTCGGAAGAGAACAGCAGTTTACGATAGGTAACGAGGCACTGGAAGTGGTAATGGAATACACCTACTTAGGGCAGGTAGTGACCGCGGATCCGGATCATGAGACTGAAATAACCAGAAGAATAAGAATGGGCTGGGGTGCGTTTGGCAGGCATTCTCAAATCATGAACAGCAGGTTGCCACTATCCCTCAAAAGGAAAGTGTATAACTGCTGTGTGTTACCAGTACTCACATATGGGGCAGAAACCTGGAGGCTTACGAAAAGGGTTCTGCTGAAATTGAGGACGACGCAACGAGCTATGGAAAGAAGAATGATCGGTGTAACGTTAAGGGATAAGAAAAGAGCAGATTGGGTGAGGCAACAAACGCGGGTAAATGACATCTTAGTTGAAATCAAGAAAAAGAAATGGGCATGGGCCGGACATGTAATGAGGAGGGAAGATAACCGATCGTCATTTAGGGTTACGGACTGGATTCCAAGGGGAGGGAAGTGTAGCAGGGGGCGGCAGAAAGTTAGGTGGGCGGATGAGATTAAGAAGTTTGCAGGGACAACATAGCCAGAATTAGTACATGACCGGGGTAGTTGGAGAAGTATGGGAGAGGCCTTTGCCCTGCAGTGGGCGTAACCAGGCTGATAATGATGGTGATGTAACTTGCGGTGTTCCAGAGGGCTTAACCGGAAGTCTTCTGGGAAGCCTGTTTGTAAGCATGCATTCTTTCTTCTCACGTTCAATTCGTGGATGGAATACACTGGATGTAGTCGCAAAACGGCAGCCAACACTAGCAAAATTTATGGATTTAATTGAGCATTCTGTATCTGCCTAAAAGTTGTCAATATAAGTGACTGAATTGCTTTGGCCATGCAATCCATCCGGATTCAGTTTGTGATAGGAAAGAACTTGCCTACACTTTTTGTTCTATGGATTTTGTATTTCAATGAGGCCTTCTACACTGCATTCTTTTTTCTAGTTTTCCTGCTGGTTGATGTACATTGGCTTCGTTGTGTGTATTATTATGCATGCATGTACCACTGCTATTCTTGAATAGTCTCCAATCATTATGTGCTCCTTTTCTACAGAATGTTTTAGTAGTGTTCATTGATGTGACTTGTTGCTCACCCATGTAAAAATCCCCATGGGGGATTGACAGTATTCTATAAATAAATAAAAAGAAATAACAACCAGAGTGCTCTGCAAGAAAACAGCGCTTTCACGGCTAAGCGCACGTCGTAATTAACGATTTTTACAGCGGAGCTGTCATACGCTAGGTTCTAGAGGTTCGTGTGCGCAGGCTAAAAAGATGGCGGCCACCCCAGAGCTCACTACCGGCCTATCCCGGTGACAAAAACGGCCATAAAAGCCTGTCGCCAGGGATGCACCAGCTGTGTTAAATCGCGAGAAGTGTCAAAACGTATTGTGATAAACAATATTATAATAAAAACATTAAACCGGAATAGACTCTGTTTAGTATTGATTGCGGTTTGACCTCACGGGTTATATAGGCAAACCACGTAACCTCATCTCAGTTCCAATCCACCCGTGCAATGGGTAGGCCGCGTGGGGTGAGAACTGCGGAAATACAGCGCGCCTATACGAAAAGCACCATCGCGAACAGAAGCGGGAATGTGGGCGGCGAGGTTGGGCTGCACGTAATACGGACGAAGATCGTGCCGCAAACGTCAAGCATGTGTGACCTTGGGTTAAATCACCCCTATCGACTCCGCTCCCATCGTAATTGCGGGTGATCTCAACATAGACGTGTCTCGGCCAGCAGGAAAGTGGTTCGTGGCGTTTCTCTTGGAAAGGTTCGGCATTCAGAATTACACAAACATCAGCGCGCCTGTGACGAGTCATCGGTCGTGTATAGACCTCACATTCACCGAGAAGCTTTCGAGTGTCGCCACAGAGCCACTGGTCGTATATCATAGCGGTCATAAAAAGGGCAGTCACCTTGATGACCAAATAATAAATAAAAAAAGCAAACAAAAGAAGGTTAAAAATACAAAAAATGCATCGAGTATGCAATTTAATAAAACAACAAAAATTACGAAAAAAGAAGCGAAATTTTATGTGGTAGGTGTCTTTTATTTTCAATCAACATATTTATCAACATATATATCACCGTATATACAGCTCCGTTGGTCACCCACCTTCGCAGAATGCAATGACCTTGAATTTTTTAGTTGTACCGGCCCTCTCCACATATTCTTTTTGACAAACCGACAGCACTCGTTGATTTCTTCCCCGAGACGCAGTGATTTAGAGGCACACAAGTCAGCACCGCGAACCAAAGTGCCTCGTTTGACGTTTATTCACGTCAACATGTTTAAAGAGGAAAAGAACCGCGACTTCAGACGGGACGTGACGAATGAGTGGACAGGACGAGCGGTCCTGCCCACTCGTCCTGTCCACTCCTTCGTCTTACGTCGCGTCTTACGTCGCGGTCCTTTGCCTCTTTAAACGTGTCGGACCGACTGGCCCAAAGTTCCCCCCTCTTGACACTCGTCAACCAACCCGGCGCGTCCTTCCGTAGACGCACAACAACAAGCGGGGGCTCGCGCTTCGCGATAGCATTACTAGACAGTTTTAGTTACACGTACGTAGAGGCTTTGCGTACGTAGAGCTTCTACGTGTGAGCAGTGCGCATGCGTGGAACGTAGCGGGCGCGCGCGCGTTTCACGGACGTACGTGAGATTCAATTCTTTGCGTGCGTTTCTTGCGTACGTAGACAGCTTCGCGCGGGAGTTCCGCAAGATCACGAACAAGCGATAGCGGGCCGCGCGCGCGCAGACGGCTCGCATCGAAACACGGCGACAGGATTGAATGGACTACCGCCGTGTTCACATTTCCCGATAGATGGAGCTACGGGGTCCCTCTTGGCGTGCGTCGCGTACGTGTAGCTAAAAGCGTTTCAGATGGCGTGCACGTAAGGTACGTAAGCTTTTCACGTTTGCGTACGTGAAGCCTCTACGTAAGTGTAACTAAAACTGTCTATTATCGAGTGGTGACAGCCGCCGCGCACACCAACGGTCAACACGCGCTGGAGGAAGGGGAACACGTGGAACGTGCTCTACCGCGGTCGGTCGATGCATCGCAGAATCAGAATTTGTTATTAGAAGTTGGGTCACGTTACAAGTATTTAGTATACAGAAGGAGGTCCCATAGTCGAGGCGCGAGGTCCCATGGGCAGGGCGCGCGTTTCGCCGAGCGGAGAATACTTTCGTGTGGGACGTTTGGGAGACCTTGCTAAGCAGCACCGCCCTGGAAGACCAGCTCGTCCAGATCTCCAGGGACCAGGCGGCTAGGGAAGCATACGGGTCCCGTGAAGAGGAAACCACTCCCATCGACGGCGTCTAAGAAGATGTCGAGCTCGGCTCAGTAAAGTTGTTTCCTGGCAGTCCAGACTCACTCACTCACTCACTCACTCACTCACTCACTCACTCACTCACTCACTCACTCACTCACTCACTCACTCACTCACTCACTCACTCACTCACTCACTCACTCACTCACTCACTCACTCACTCACTCACTCACTCACTCACTCACTCACTCACTCACTCACTCACTCACTCACTCACTCACTCACTCACTCACCGAGCGGCCGTGGCTCGACCGCTCACTCACTCACTCACTCACTCACTCACTCACCGAGCGGCCGTGGCTCGACCACTCGACCTTGCCGCAGTGGCGCTGTCGCGTTCGGCAGCACTGGCGCCGCCATGCGAGCGCACGAGGCCTATAGATAGGTTTGCACAGACGTCATATCACGGCCGCCATCTTTAGGTACTAGCACGTCGAGAAAGAGCGCAATCAAGAAAACGTGACAGCATGACAGCACCTTGGACCCCCATCTTGTGTCGAACGACAAAGCGGTAACAATGATGAACCGGTGAAAAATAGTCACCGCCAATAAGCAAAGCAACGTGCGCGTGATAATACAATGCAACGACGTCATCGTGGCCGCCATGTTTGGGTGCTAGCGCAGTGAGAGCTGCGTCTATGACGGCACATGAACTTATATATATATATATATCATTTCTGACCAACAAGAATAAAAAGCGCTTAAAATTGCTCTTCCAGTTTTTAATAGCGCCAACAACGGCTTTCCATCAAGACTTGTCAAGTCCGACTGTCTGCAATGTATCTAACAAATTATGTTGCCTGTGATCTTAATTTCGACAATGGGCTATTAATCACGGAAGCATGAAATGCAAATAAAGCGGAGTGTTTTCAAGAATACCTTCGTGACGTCTCACTGGGCTAATCGGAGGTTCGGTATTTGCTGGTTTGAGCTTTGTTCTGGTAAGGACAAAAACCCTACATATGTATTTGAAACAGAAATTGGGGAAAGTTGTAGAATTTCAACTGCAGTCCACCAGAACCGTTTGCAGCTTTCCGCCGCGAACTCAGCAGACTGGAGGAAGTTTGCGTTACTGAAAGCTTACAAATTTTCAATTTGCGGCAGAGGAACAACCAAATTCAATTCGAAAATTATTAACGCGCGTCAAAAGGAACATTATATGCCTTGTGCCTTGTGTTATTATATGCCAATGTGTTATACTTAAAAAAAAGCATATTATAGCCGAACAAAGAATCTGGCCGCTCCAAGTCCACATGAAATATGTAATTAGGGGCGCTAAACGTATTTTGACGCAATCTGTGCCATTGTTTTTTATTTTAGTCAAACACTTCTTGTACAGATTTACGATTCCTGCAGGACTCGCTGAACAAGAAACAATCATAGAGGTACCCTACAATCTAACGATTGAGTCCTGCTGTTGAGGCTCATTCATTGAGAGTTAGCAACGGGAGTGCTTCGCGTTTCTGGGCAACGGAAAACTTAAAGCTAGCTGAGAGTGCAAAAAACGGCCGATCCCGTAGTTGGCAGTCGAGACCTGACGCGAGAAACCATACAACACTTAATCTTCGGGTATAGCCAGAGTCACACATACGGTAAGCACAACTCCGTTAACAAATTTGTTGAAGACAATGTGCATTTGGGACACGAACAACGACGTACACACATACACGTACACGCAAAAACACATCAAGCTTGTAGCCACGCAACATCCGTCGCCTCACACGAAATCGGACATCTCTGAAGGGCAGTCGTGCTCGTCGGACTCATCGGGGCAGTCGGGGCGGCCGTCACATCGCAAGTTCAGCGGGATGCACGCCGAACCCGAGGAGCACGAAAATTCGTCAACCGAGCAATTCTGGGAACGTTCCTCGTCGGTGCTGGCACAGCCTTTCTCGTCGCTTCCATCGAAGCAGTCATCCTCACCGTCGCACCTCCAGGGATTCGGTATGCACCTGCCGTTGTCGCACCGCAAGTGGCTCCCTCTACAATGGAAGGCCAACCTGGCGCAGTTCAGCCTCTCGTCGCTACCGTCGACGCAGTCCACATGTCCGTCGCACCTTTGCGCTTCGTCGACGCAGATAACGCGGTCGTCATGCGAGGCGCAGGACAGCTGGTTCGGAGTGCATGCCGTCATGAACGCGTTGCATAATCTTTCGTCCTCGTCCAATCCATCCGGGCAGTCGGCCTTGCCGTCGCAGGCCCACTGCTGGGGAACGCAACGCCCTGTCGTGCAACGAAACTCTCCGGCTTCGCAGATTCGGTTCTCGCAGCCGACTTCGTCGGAGCCGTCGGGGCACTGTGTGTGACCGTCGCACAGCAACGCCCTAGGTAAGCACGTCAGCGAGCCCTCCTGCGTGCGTCTGCAAGCGAATTGGTCCGTCGGGCATGGTGCCTTACTTAGGCAGCCCACAAAATTTTCGTCTGAACCGTCTACGCAGTCGCGTGTACCGTCACAGCGCAATGCAACAGGTATGCACTGTGCTCTGTCGTTGCAGGTAAATTCTTTCTCTGAGCACGTTTGAGGTCGGGTGCAGTTCTTCTCGTCCACGGCGTCGTCACAGTCATTATCGCCGTTGCACCTCCGCTCGTTGCGAACACACACAAATTGACCGAGAGACTTGCAAAGAAATTTGTTGGGTGGGCAGACGAAACCTTCGTTGCACGTGGCAACATGCTCGTCCGAACCATCAGAACAGTCGGGGTCACCATCACACCGCCACGCTGCCAATATGCAACGACTACTGTCCTTACAGGCAAATTCTGTTTCCGGACAGGTGCGCGCGGACGTACAGTTTTCTTCGTCTGAGTGGTCTGAGCAGTCGGTGTAACCGTCACATCTCCACGTCGCCGAAATGCAATGGCCATTGCCCTTGCAGGCAAATTGTGCTTCCGAACAAGTGTGTGCAGACGTACAGTTCTCTTCGTCCGAGCGGTCCGAGCAGTCGGTGTCACCGTCGCACCGCCACGTTGCCAATATGCAATGACCTTTGTCCTTGCAGGCAAATTCTGTTTCCGAACAAGCGCGTGCGGACGTACAGCTTTCTTCATCCGAGCCGTCTTTGCAGTCCCGCTTACCGTCGCAACGCTTGAGCACATGTATGCACTCTCCGCTATCCCTGCAAGCGAAGCCAGCCTGTTTGCAGTTCTCCGCCGAGGTGCAGTTGGCCTCGTCGGATCCGTCTTCGCAGTCGCGTACACCGTCGCAACGAAAGGTGACCGGGATGCAGTGACCACCTTGTCCGCACTTGAATTGATCTTCGAGACACGTCCTGTTTGCGTGGCAGTCCTGCTCGTCCGATCCGTCCATGCAGTCCCGCGTTCCATCGCACTGCCACCGTCCCGGGATGCAGTCCCCTCCGGCAACGCACTTGAACAGCTTGCCCGAGCACGAGAAGCTTGTGTCCACCACTTTGGTCAGCGAGAGAGGCGCTACGGTTTCCAGTGCTGCGACGAAGATGATCGCCGAAGCCAACACTGACCGCCGCAATGTACGCATGCCGCGCGGTGGGGTGGCCATGCTGGCCCCTTTGCGTTCACAGGAAGATATCGACCGGACCAATACTATGTTGCTGTGCTGAAGCGCCCCTTGCGCTAGTCGACCTGTCACGCGGGGCTTCGCAGCCACTTTAGGAGGGAGAGCTCGTCGACTGACGCCGCTGGCCTCAGCCAACTTTCTCGCTTTAGAGAGCGCGGTGTTTTCTTTACTTTGATAACTTAATTGCAGCCGCGGCTGTTTGAAGGAAGATTGGCGTAGCAGTCACAGCACTTTTTCCTTCGTCTGTTTTTTTCCCCGCCGAGAATAATTCAGACAGCCACGGCCAAGGACACGAGATGTGATCAGGCTTGCAGCGCGGCAGGAAATTGTGCGGTCCTGGCAGAAAATGATACGGAGCTATTAGCGCGGCGGATGTTTCCGCCCCCAGCATGCCTCCGCACTGTTGACGCTTATTTTAAGCAAAGGGAAATCGTTGACTGGCTCGCGTGTGTTTGCGCATGTGGCTATAATGAGGTATTATTGCTTGGAGCATCTGCAAAAGTGAGAGCAAGAAGGCACACTCTTGTTATACAATTTTCATGCTTGAATTGTTGCGAAGCCGGTTTTACAAAATGGATGAGCAGAAACACTGTGGAGATAAATGCGGTGAGAATGCGAGGAATGTTCTATGCAGCCGCGCAACGAAATTTGGAAACCATGCAATAGGGTTGCTCGAATATTCGAAATCTCGAATCCAAATCGAAGAGTCCCCGTGATTTGAGTCGTATTGGATTGGAGAATCCATTGTTCCAATAACTGGCGCTGTCGACTATATAAGAGATGAAAAAAGCTTAAGCGTCTGGGGAGAAACAATACAATGGACCCGAGGTGTGTTCCGATGATCCTGCTTCATGATAGTTGTGGTTGTTGCTCAGGGGCACCGTGCTACCTGTGTGAATGCCCGGGGTGTGTGAATACCCGGGAATACTGGCCGCCGCGGCCGGTGTTCGATCCCGCTACCTCGTGCTGCCTCTCCCTTCGTTTACGCGTCCTGATCTGACGCCGCGAGCCCAGCTTTTAAGCTGGGCCGGATTTAACAAACAGCTTCGTAAGGTAGAATTATTGTTCGCAAGAAAAAATTATACAGCCCGTCCTGATGCGCGACATATTATTAGAGACGGTGGCCGGCTGATGGCAAAGATCACTTACGAAAGAGTTGATTTGTGAACTGTGGCCTTGCCCGGGTACTAACTAGGTCTATCGTCGGGCCGGGCCACGGCCCACTTTCTGCTAGCGTCAAGACCAGGCACGCCCGCCGCACTACACCACGCGCACATCTGTATAGACCTTCTTCGTCCACGATGTGGCAGCAGCGCATTCATGACCCCCAAAAAACTTCAGGTCATGCATTTCTGACAGTCAAGTTAGCCAAGAAAACGGAAGTATTTTGCGCATAGTTTACTGTAGGCACAAATTCTTCATGTGTTCAGATATAAAGAAAGTGCGACATGTGTCGATGTCATGTATAGGCTTTTTTTTGTTGCACTGAACAATAAAATTCACTTGTCGAACATTCCATCTTCTCAGCGAAGCTGATGCCAGCTGGAGGGCTCTGTTAATTTATAGTCTAGTGTAACTTGCGTGCAAAGAGGTAAGGCAGCTGGGGACGAACAGGTAACAGCAGATTGTTCTAGAAAAACTGGCCACCCTGTATACGCAATGCCTCATGACCTCGAGCGTACCGAAATCTTGGAAGAACGCTAACATAATCCTAATCCATAAGAAAGGGGACGCCAAAGACTTGAAAAATTATAGACCAATCAAATACTGTCCATTTCCTACAAAGTATTTCTAAGGTAATCGCAAATAGAATCAGCAACACCTTAGACTTCTGTCAACCAAAGGACCAGCAAGGATTCCGTAAAGGCAACTCAATAATAAACCATATTCACTCTATCAATGAGGTGATAGAGAAATGTACGGAATATAACCAACCCTTGTATATAGCTTTCATTGATTACGAGAAAGCGTTTGATTCAGTAGAAACCTCAGCAGTCATGAAGACATTACGGAATCAGGGTGTAGAAGAGCCGTATGCAAAAATAGTGAAAGATATATATAGCGGCTCCACAGCCACCGTAGTCCTCCATAAAGAAAGCAACAAAATCCAAATAAAGAAAGGCGTCAAGCAGGGAAATACGATCTCTGCAATGCTATTCACAGCGTATTTACAGGTGGTATTCAGAGACCTGGATTAGGAAGAATTGGGGATAAGAGTTAATGGAGAATACCTTAGTAACTTGAGATTCGCTGATGATATTGCCTTGCATAGTAACTCAGGGGACCAAGTGCACTACATTGTGCACGGGGTGCACATTCCGCGGAAATGGGGAGGCGGGTCGCGAGAGCTAGGGCTTTGTTGCGAGAGGCAAAAGATCAGGAGGAGGAGTCTGCGTTTGTTGACGCCGCATGGATTAATGGTAAAAATGCTTATTCGGTGGTGGTAGTAGATTGCAAAGGGAGCGTTAGAAATGCTGCTTCCATTTATACCAAAGATCCGGGGGTTGCTGAACAGGTGGCTATTGCTCTAGCACTAATTGATTCTAGAAGAGTTTTGGTGTTTAGCGACTCGCGATCTGCGATTACAGCCTTCTCGAGAGGACTTGTTGCGGACCCGGCTAACAGACTGCTGCAGGGTAGGGATATCACTTCGCATACCGTTACTTGGTTCCCGGCGCACATGGGGACAGTGGAGGGAGCCCCGCGTAACCTCAACGAGGTGGCGCACAGGGAGGCACGAGGATTAGTGTGCCGTGTACTCCCTGAAGGGGCTAGATCTCCCGCTCCTGAGTACAGGGACCAACTGTTAACCTACAACGAAATCACCAAGCACTATTACCTAGGGCGCAGGGCATTCCCGTTGCCACATCCTAAATTAAATAGGCCGCAGGCGGTTACATTAAGGCTTCTGCAGACACGGACGTACCCTAACCCTGTCATCATGAATAAAATTAATCCGGACTGCGGGGTTTCAGTCTATTGTAGTAAGTGTGGGGGTTTGCTCGATTTACAACACATCCCCGCAGGGGCGTCTGCGCAAGCAGGCGACCCGAGCACACGAGGGTTGGCCCCTCCCGCGTGTAGCTGTGCGCGGCTTAGCCGTGTCTGGGGAAAAGGGGATCCTGGGGGTTGAGCCGAAGCTGGGTGTTTGGACCTTTAAGGCCCCCCGGCGGAGGCAACACACCCCTTTGGCCTCGGCTTCACATAGACGGCACCCCCGGACTGACCCACCCGGGGGAAACCGGCAGTTGCCTTTCCTATCCCCCTCTCCAATCTGCGCCTTTTTCTCTTCCTTTCAATCTTTCCTGTCTTCTCGTCTCTTCTGATTACTTCCAAATTTCCTGGCAGCGAAGGTTAACCTTGTGTGGGTGGCCAACCTTGGGTACTCCAGATTGGGTTATAGCAGCACCGTACAACTGGCGAGGGCTTGTCTTATACATAGGATCTGCTCCGTCCCCATGTTGGGCTCGGTGGTGGGCGGTTGGCGCTGCTGCCGAACTCAAGACCCCTATATGGCTTCAAGTAAACCACTATCCCTTGATCGCCCTCTGAAAAGAGGGCGCACCGATGCAAGCTTCCAATTCTTTTTGAAGAGCAATGAGGAACATTTCCCTAAGTACCATGTCATACACAGTGAAAGCAACACAAGCGTGCGCAAATTCTCCCCCTTCTTGGTGGCGAAATGCCTTGCAAGCACGATAGGACCTGGATATAGAGCCACAAAGATGTCTAATGGAGACCTACTCCTTGAATTAAAAGGTAAAATCCAATATGATAAAATGAATGACCTGAAATGCATAGGCGATGTAGCGGTCACTGTGTCCGCACATCGAACCATGAACACGAGCCGTGGAGTAATCTCTGAAGACGACTTCATGGACCTTAGTAATGAAGAGCTGCTTGAAGGTTTTCAGGATCAAAATGTCATCAAAGTAGAACGAATTCTAATCCGCAGGAATAACGAACAACTTCGAACAAAGCACATTGTACTAACCTTTGGTACCAGTGTGTTGCCTAGTACAGTGGATGCAGGCTATATCAAAGTACGTGTAAAGGCCGTACATTCCAAATCCTCGACGGTGCTTTAAGTGCCAGAGGTATGGGCACGGTTCCGAGACATGCCGAGGACGGCAGACTTGCGCGAAATGGAGCTCGAACGATCATGCATCAGACACTTGCGACTCATCTCCACATTGCGTGAACTGTGACGGAAGCCATCCAGCTTACTCTAGAACGTGCCCTAAGTGGAAGAAAGAAAAAGAAATCATTACATTAAAGGTCAAAGAAAATATAACATTTCACGAAGCAAGAAAACGTCTGTCATACCTGAATCACACGAGCTTTTCCGAGGTGGCGCGACGGGGGGCAGCGTCACAAATCCCTCGGGAGTCTACCGCGGTCACTGACAGTGGCCCGGTAATCACTCCGCCTGCCCCCCTGGTGGCTGCAGCAAGTGCTGCTCCATCAACATCGAAAGTGGACCTGCCGACTCCAGTCCCGCAGGCCCCATAGCTAATCCGAACTCCACGGCCTGGGACGCGAGTTTCAGCGCCTAGTTCACGATCCTCCAGCACCTCGGAAAAGGTTATGGAGGTCGATCAAAAATCGCCGGCGTCATCGACGCCGAAAGATCAGCGCTCTCAGGAGCGCGCTAGGAGAGATAAAATTCCTGTAACTACTCAAAGAAAGGGTCCGGTAACCTAAACGGTTACCGCCCTAGTATACATATCCATCTATCTTTACTACGTGCTCTTGAACACAGACAACCAAAATCTTCCTCGATATGGCTACACAAATAATTCAATGGAATGCCAGGGGCCTATTTCGCAATCTAGATGATATCAAAGATCTACTAGCGGAATATCAGCCACGTCTGTTCTGTGTTCAAGAAACACATTTAAACTCTACACACCAGAACTTCTTAAAACAGTACATAGTTTTCCGTAAAGATAGAAATAACGGTAATTCTTCTTCTGGCGGTGTGGCAATCATAGTCCAAAAGTCAGTTGCATGCCAGCATGTATCACTCCAAAGTTCATTTGAAGCAGTGGCTGTTCGGGCTATATTGTTTAACCAACTTATAACTATTTGCTCTATATATTTACCGCCTGATCAAAGGTTTGATATTGCTGAATTTGAAAAGCTGATTGACCAGCTTCCCGAACCTTATTAATAATCGGAGACTTCAATGCTCACAGCACATTCTGGGGTGACTCAAGATGTGATGCGAGAGGACGGGCAATAGAGAACTTCCTTCTTTCTTCTGGAGCCTGCCTATTTAACAAGGCAGAGCCAACCTTTTACAGTTCCACACACAACACATTTTCATGTATAGATTTAGCAATAGGGTCAGCGTCACTTCTTCCATACCTGGAATGGAGAGTTATCAGTAATCCATATGGGAGCGATCATTTTCCTACACTCCTAGAAACAACGAAGTGGCACGATGGACCAGCTTACCCCAAAAAGTGGAAAATTCATAGTGCAGACTGGTCAAAGTTCAGAAACATATGTAAACTGTGCCTGGAAGATGTGGATCACCTAGGTGTAGAGGAACTGGCCAGCTACATCACTGAACACATCCTCTGTTCTGCTAAAAACTGTATACCTCAGTCCTGCACAGATAAACCCAATCCGAAGCCGTGGTGGAACAAAGACTGCGAAACTGCAAAGAAACGCTAGAACAAAGCATGGAGTAGATTTTCACGCTATCCAACCACAGAAAACCTAATAGAATTTAAGCGCTGCAAAGCAAATGGACGCCGTATCCGCCGAATATCCAAAAGAGAAAGCTGGACACGCTACATATCCTCAATAAACTCATACGCGGACGCTAGCAAAGTATATAATAGGGTACGTAAACTAAAAGGACAACGTCCAAATCCTTTTCCTCTCGTCAATAGCTCTGGTGAGTCAATAGAAGTTCAAGCAAACACTCTTGGCGAGCACTTTGAGAGAGTATCAAGTTCAGAAAACTATTCCGAAACTTTCTTAAAGCATAAAAGAATAGCTGAAAATATTCCTCTACGTCCAAACAAGTCATCAGAAGGGTACAATAGACCGTTAACATTCCATGAACTCAAGCTTGCCCTAGGCTCTTGTAGTAGCTCGGCTCCAGGTTCTGACGCAATAACTTATGAAATAATCAACAATCTGCCTCATGAGACCCTAAACTGCCTGTTAGGCCTTTACAATAAGATATTTGCTACTGGTCAAATACCTTCATCTTGGAAAGAAGCAATAGTCCTACCAATACTCAAATACGGCAAAGACCCTTCCTTAGTTAACAGTTACAGACCTATTGCACTCACTAGTTGCTTACTTAAAGTATTTGAAAAGATGATTAACCGACGCCTTGTCTTCTTTTTGGAATATAATGGTATATTGGACCCTCGCCAATCTGGCTTCCGGAGAGGGAGGTCTACTACCGATAATCTAGTTCTCCTTGAATCATATATACGTGATGCATTTGTACATAGCCAATACTGTCTATCTATATTCTTTGATCTTGAGAAGGCATATGATACTGCCTGGCGATACGGTATTCTGCAAGACCTGTCTTCCTATGGAATTTGTGGTAGTATGCTGAATATTTTGCAAAATTACTTATCTGAAAGGAAGTTCCGCGTTAGAATTGGCAAAGTACTATCGCGTACTTTTATTCAAGAAAACGGTGTACCACAGGGAGGAGTGCTAAGTTGCACGCTTTTTATAATCAAAATGAACTCTCTCCGCTCTGTTATACCTTCAATGGTATCGTATTCCGTCTATGTGGACGACATCCAAATCAGCTTTAAATCTTGCAACCTGTCCATATGTGAACGCCAGATACAGTTGAGTGTTAATCGGCTCACGAAATGGGCAGACGAAAACGGGTTTCGATTCAATGTAGAAAAGACTTCCTGTGTGCTGTTTTCCAGACGAAGAGGTGTATGTCCTGACTATTGCATTACCATGCATGGGAGAAACCTGGTAAATAGAAAAGAACAAAAATTTCTTGGTATAACATTCGATAGTAAGCTAACCTTCACGCAGCATATAAAACAGTTGAAGCTGAAATGTCTTAAAACCATGGACCTTTTAAAGATTTTATCCCATCAGTCGTGGGGAACAGATAGGTATTGCCTCCTATCTCTTTTTAAAAGCCTTGTGTTGTCACGCATAGACTACGGATGTATTGTTTACCAGTCTGCTTCAAAGACAACACTTAAGCAACTCGATCCTGTCTATCACTTAGGTATCCGCCTAGCTCTTGGTGCCTTTAGGACGAGCCCCGTCCAAAGTCTATACGCAGAATCGGATCAGTGGCCGCTGAATTATCAACGTACATATCTGGGAGTCACCTATGCAATAAGAATCATGTCACTAAAACACCACCCATGCAAAGCACTCATAAGTGATCAGTCCACAAACCAGTTGTACTTAAACAGGCCTTCACACGCCCCACCGTTCCCGTTGGCAATAATATCTGTTGCGGAAAAACTCGGAGTCCTTTTCACAGATCTACAGGAAAGTGACAATGCTGAACCTATTCCACCCTGGGAACAATGTACAGTTACCTGTGACTTGTCCTTTAGAGAACTGAACAAAAAGAGTTGTCCAAGTGCCCTCATCCAGCAACATTTCTTGGCCCTTGAAGACAAGTATAGGTCAACGGCATTTTTCACTGATGCTTCGAAGTCGGCAACTTCGGTATCATGTGCAGCCCATGGCCCAAACTTCTCCAACGCTAAAACCTTACATAACCATAGCAGCATTTTTACAGCCGAAGCGTATGGTATCCTGATCACTGTTGAATACATAGTGCAGCACAAGATACAAAAGTCCATAATATACACAGATTCCTTAAGTGTTGTCACAGCCCTGTCCTGTGGCAAAACAAGCCGAAACGCTGTATTAAACATGCTCCTTAAACACATTCACCTAGCATATAAACAAAACCTAGCTCTTGTTGTATGCTGGGTGCCAGGACACTCTGGGATTGCAGGCAATGAAATGGCAGACAAGAATGCTGGACAAGCGGCTCATCGGGATATTATTGATGTAAGCTGGGTACCTGGTGTAGATATGAAACCTGCTGTACGAAAGGTGCTTCATAACCATTGGCAAGCTGAGTGGGACAAGCAAGTGGAAAGTAAGCTGCACCTGCTTAAACCGCGATTAAGCAAACCTTTCCCACTGAAGCTTGATAGGCACACCGAAGTCGTCCTAGCACGACTCAGAATAGGACACACTTATGGCACACACAAACACCTATTGACTGCTACTGACCCCCCGACGTGCACACGCTGCGGTGAGAACTTAACCGTCCTACATATCCTCATTCAATGTCCCGAACTTCACCAAGAGCGATTAGCTCATTTTAAGGAACTCTACACACACCATATACCACCCCATCCCTCGATGTTCTTATCAGAAGATGCACTTTTTAACTTTAAAAGAGTGCTTAATTATCTTGCTCAAGCTAACTTTCTAGATATCATCTCCTTCCATGCTAACCATCAGACTGTGCCTCACAGGTGAAGTACAGTCTGATGCACATAAGTATGTCTGAGCTCTTGCACTTCTTGCGTAGGCAAGAATTGTACAGCAAGGGACTCGGGCAATCCGCAACAGTTTACTATGTGTCCCTATAACCTATAATTTTAGAATTCATCCACCAGTATTTATAGATTTCTTTTACGTGTAGGCCTCTATACAGCCTCTATTTTAAGTCACAGCACCATACCCACAATTTTACTAAACAAAAACATATGTCCTGGCGCTCTTTGGCCTTAGATGCCCTTGCGCCATTAAACTCCAATCATCATCATCATCGATTTACAACACATGCTGTGGCGCTGCTTGGCGTTGGCCGGTGATGGTTCTCGAGGTGAACAGTGGTGGCAGCGAATGCTGCACAGTGAAGTGCTGGCGGACCAACTCAGGGCTGTCCAGAGGGCCCGTGTGATAGCAGAGGGGCTCGGCCTCTCTGTACCGACGTGGGAGTGGCCCGCATCAGTCCCAGACTGATCCCTCAGGACCTAAATAAAGTTCTGCATACCATACCATACCAAGTGCACTGCATGCTCACTGACCTGGAGAGGCAAAGCAGAAGGGTAGGTCTAAAAATAATCTGCAGAAAACTAAAGTGATGTTTAACAGTCTCGGAAGAGAACAGCACTTTACGATAGGTAACGAGGCACTGGAAGTGGTAATGGAATACACCTACTTAGGGCAGCTAGTGACCGCGGATCCGGATCATGAGACTGAAATCTTCAGAAGAATAAGAATGGGCTGGGGTGCGTTTGGCAGGCATTGTCAGGTTATGAACAGCTGGTTGCCATTATCCCTAAAGAGAAAAGTGTATAACAGCTGTGTCTTACCAGTACTCACGTACGAGGCAGAAACGTGGAGGCTTACGAAAAGGGTTCTACTTAAATTGAGGACGACGCAGCGAGCTATGGAAAGAAGAATGATGGGTGCAACGTTAAGGGACAAGAAAAGAGCAGATTGGGTGAGGGAACGAACGGGAGGTAATGACATCTTAGTTGAAATCAAGAAACAGAAATGGGCGTGGGCAGGACATGTAATGAGGAGGGAAGATAACCGATGGTCATTTAGGGTTACGGACTGGATTCCAAGGGGAGGGAAGTGTAGCAGGGGGCGGCAGAAAGTTAGGTGGGCGGATGAGATTAAGAAGTTTGCAGGGACAACATAGCCAGAATTAGTACATGACCGGGGTATTTGGAGAAGTATGGGAGAGGCCTTTGCCCTGCAGTGGGCGTAACCAGGCTGATAATGATGATGATGTAACTTGCGGTGTTCCAGAGGGCTTAACCGGAAGTGTTCTAGGAAGCCTGTTTGTAAGCATGCATTCTTTCTTCTCACGTTCAATTCGTGGATGGAATACACTTCATGTAGTCGCAAAACGGCAGCCAACACTAGCAAAATTTATGGATTTAATTGAGCATGCTGTATTTGCCTAAACGTTGTCAATATTAGTGACTAAATTGCTTTCGCCATGCAATCCATCCCGATTCAGTTTGTGATAGGAAAGAACTTGCCTACACTTTTTGTTCTGTGCATTTTGTATTTCAAAGAGGCCTTCTACACTGCATTCTTTTTTCTAGTTTTCCTGCTGGTTGACGAACATTGCTTCGTTGTGTGTATTATTATGTATGCATGTACCACTGCTATTCTCGAATAGTCTCCAATCATTATGTGCTCCTTTTCTACAGAATGTTTTAGTAGTGTTCATTGATGTGACTTGTTGCTCACCCGTGTAAAAATCCCCATGGGGGATTTACAGTATTCTATAAATAAGTAAAAAAGAAATAACAACCAGAGCGCTCTGCAAGAAAACAGCACTTGCACGTCTAAGCGCACGTCGTAATTCACGATTTTTACAGCGGAGCTGTTATACGCTAGGTTCTAGCGGTTCGTGTGCGCAGGCTAAAAAGATGGCGGCCACCTTAGAGCTCACGACCGGCCTATCTCGGTGACAAAAACGGCCATAAAAGCCTGTCGCCGGGTATGCACCAGCTGTGCTTAATCGCGAGAAGTGTCGAAACGTATTGTGATAAACAATATCCTAATAAAAAAAGTTAAACCGGAATAGACTTTGTTTAGTATTGATTGCGGTTTGACCTCACGGGCTCTATAGTCAAACCACGTAACCTCATCTCAGTTCCAATCCACCCGTGCAATGGGTAGGCCGCGGGCGGTGAGGGCTGCGGAAATACAGCGCGCCTACGAAAAGCACCGTCGCGAACAGAAGCGGGAATGTGAGTGGCGAGGGCGGGCGGCACGTAATACGGACGAAGATCGTGCCGCAAACGCCAAGCGTATGTACCTTCGGTTAAATCACCCCTACCGACTGCACTCCCATCGTAATTGCGGGTGATTTCAACATAGGCGTGTCTCGGCGAGAAGGAAAGTGGTTCGTGGCGTTTCTCTTGGACAGGTTCGGCATTCAGTGTTACACAAACATCAGCGTGCCCCCGACGCGTCATCGGTCGTGTACAGACCTCACATTCACCGAGAAGCTTTCGAGTGTCGCCACAGAGCCACTGGTCGTATATCATAGCGGTCATAAAAGGACAGTCACCTTGATGACCAAATAATAAATCCAAAAAAGCAAACAAAATAAAGTTAAAAACAAAAACAAGTGCATCGAGTATGCAATTTAATAAAACAACAGAAATTATGAAAAAAGAAGCGAAATTTATTGTGGTACGTGTCTTTTATTTTTAATCAACATATTTATCAACATATCTATCACCATATATACAGCTCCGCTGATCACCCACCTTCACAGAGTGGAATGGCTCTGAGTTTTTTAGTTGTACCGGCCCTCTCCACATATTTTTTTGACAAACCGACCGCACTCGTTGATTTCTTCCCCGAGACGCAGTGATTTAGAGGCGCGTAAGTCAGCACCGCGAACCAAAACGCCTCGTTTGACGTTTAAGCACATCAACATGTTTAAAGAGGAAAAGAATCGTGACTTCAGACAGGCATTGACGAATGAGTGGACAGGACGAGCGGTCCTGTCCACTCCTTCGTCACGTCCCGTCTGATGTCGCGGTCCTCTTCCTTTTTAAACATGTCGGACCAACTGGCCCAAAGTTCCCCAATCGTCATCGTCATCGTCAGCAGCAGCAGCAGCAGCAGCAGCAGCAGCAGCAGCAGCAGCAGCAGCAGCAGCAGCAGCAGCAGCAGCAGCAGCAGCAGCAGCAGCAGCAGCAGCAGCAGCAGCAGCAGCAGCAGCAGCAGCAGCAGCAGCAGCAGCAGCAGCAGCAGCAGCAGCAGCAGCAGCAGCAGCAGCAGCAGCAGCAGCAGCAGCAGCAGCAGCAGCAGCAGCAGCAGCAGCAGCAGCAGCAGCAGCAGCAGCAGCAGCAGCAGCAGCAGCAGCAGCAGCAGCAGCAGCAGCAGCAGCAGCAGCAGCAGCAGCAGCAGCAGCAGCAGCAGCAGCAGCAGCAGCAGCAGCAGCAGCAGCAGCAGCAGCAGCAGCAGCAGCAGCAGCAGCAGCAGCAGCAGCAGCAGCAGCAGCAGCAGCAGCAGCAGCAGCAGCAGCAGCAGCAGCAGCAGCAGCAGCAGCAGCAGCAGCAGCAGCAGCAGCAGCAGCAGCAGCAGCAGCAGCAGCAGCAGCAGCAGCAGCAGCAGCAGCAGCAGCAGCAGCAGCAGCAGCAGCAGCAGCAGCAGCAGCAGCAGCAGCAGCAGCAGCAGCAGCAGCAGCAGCAGCAGCAGCAGCAGCAGCAGCAGCAGCAGCAGCAGCAGCAGCAGCAGCAGCAGCAGCAGCAGCAGCAGCAGCAGCAGCAGCAGCAGCAGCAGCAGCAGCAGCAGCAGCAGCAGCAGCAGCAGCAGCAGCAGCAGCAGCAGCAGCAGCAGCAGCAGCAGCAGCAGCAGCAGCAGCAGCAGCAGCAGCAGCAGCAGCAGCAGCAGCAGCAGCAGCAGCAGCAGCAGCAGCAGCAGCAGCAGCAGCAGCAGCAGCAGCAGCAGCAGCAGCAGCAGCAGCAGCAGCAGCAGCAGCAGCAGCAGCAGCAGCAGCAGCAGCAGCAGCAGCAGCAGCAGCAGCAGCAGCAGCAGCAGCAGCAGCAGCAGCAGCAGCAGCAGCAGCAGCAGCAGCAGCAGCAGCAGCAGCAGCAGCAGCAGCAGCAGCAGCAGCAGCAGCAGCAGCAGCAGCAGCAGCAGCAGCAGCAGCAGCAGCAGCAGCAGCAGCAGCAGCAGCAGCAGCAGCAGCAGCAGCAGCAGCAGCAGCAGCAGCAGCAGCAGCAGCAGCAGCAGCAGCAGCAGCAGCAGCAGCAGCAGCAGCAGCAGCAGCAGCAGCAGCAGCAGCAGCAGCAGCAGCAGCAGCAGCAGCAGCAGCAGCAGCAGCAGCAGCAGCAGCAGCAGCAGCAGCAGCAGCAGCAGCAGCAGCAGCAGCAGCAGCAGCAGCAGCAGCAGCAGCAGCAGCAGCAGCAGCAGCAGCAGCAGCAGCAGCAGCAGCAGCAGCAGCAGCAGCAGCAGCAGCAGCAGCAGCAGCAGCAGCAGCAGCAGCAGCAGCAGCAGCAGCAGCAGCAGCAGCAGCAGCAGCAGCAGCAGCAGCAGCAGCAGCAGCAGCAGCAGCAGCAGCAGCAGCAGCAGCAGCAGCAGCAGCAGCAGCAGCAGCAGCAGCAGCAGCAGCAGCAGCAGCAGCAGCAGCAGCAGCAGCAGCAGCAGCAGCAGCAGCAGCAGCAGCAGCAGCAGCAGCAGCAGCAGCAGCAGCAGCAGCAGCAGCAGCAGCAGCAGCAGCAGCAGCAGCAGCAGCAGCAGCAGCAGCAGCAGCAGCAGCAGCAGCAGCAGCAGCAGCAGCAGCAGCAGCAGCAGCAGCAGCAGCAGCAGCAGCAGCAGCAGCAGCAGCAGCAGCAGCAGCAGCAGCAGCAGCAGCAGCAGCAGCAGCAGCAGCAGCAGCAGCAGCAGCAGCAGCAGCAGCAGCAGCAGCAGCAGCAGCAGCAGCAGCAGCAGCAGCAGCAGCAGCAGCAGCAGCAGCAGCAGCAGCAGCAGCAGCAGCAGCAGCAGCAGCAGCAGCAGCAGCAGCAGCAGCAGCAGCAGCAGCAGCAGCAGCAGCAGCAGCAGCAGCAGCAGCAGCAGCAGCAGCAGCAGCAGCAGCAGCAGCAGCAGCAGCAGCAGCAGCAGCAGCAGCAGCAGCAGCAGCAGCAGCAGCAGCAGCAGCAGCAGCAGCAGCAGCAGCAGCAGCAGCAGCAGCAGCAGCAGCAGCAGCAGCAGCAGCAGCAGCAGCAGCAGCAGCAGCAGCAGCAGCAGCAGCAGCAGCAGCAGCAGCAGCAGCAGCAGCAGCAGCAGCAGCAGCAGCAGCAGCAGCAGCAGCAGCAGCAGCAGCAGCAGCAGCAGCAGCAGCAGCAGCAGCAGCAGCAGCAGCAGCAGCAGCAGCAGCAGCAGCAGCAGCAGCAGCAGCAGCAGCAGCAGCAGCAGCAGCAGCAGCAGCAGCAGCAGCAGCAGCAGCAGCAGCAGCAGCAGCAGCAGCAGCAGCAGCAGCAGCAGCAGCAGCAGCAGCAGCAGCAGCAGCAGCAGCAGCAGCAGCAGCAGCAGCAGCAGCAGCAGCAGCAGCAGCAGCAGCAGCAGCAGCAGCAGCAGCAGCAGCAGCAGCAGCAGCAGCAGCAGCAGCAGCAGCAGCAGCAGCAGCAGCAGCAGCAGCAGCAGCAGCAGCAGCAGCAGCAGCAGCAGCAGCAGCAGCAGCAGCAGCAGCAGCAGCAGCAGCAGCAGCAGCAGCAGCAGCAGCAGCAGCAGCAGCAGCAGCAGCAGCAGCAGCAGCAGCAGCAGCAGCAGCAGCAGCAGCAGCAGCAGCAGCAGCAGCAGCAGCAGCAGCAGCAGCAGCAGCAGCAGCAGCAGCAGCAGCAGCAGCAGCAGCAGCAGCAGCAGCAGCAGCAGCAGCAGCAGCAGCAGCAGCAGCAGCAGCAGCAGCAGCAGCAGCAGCAGCAGCAGCAGCAGCAGCAGCAGCAGCAGCAGCAGCAGCAGCAGCAGCAGCAGCAGCAGCAGCAGCAGCAGCAGCAGCAGCAGCAGCAGCAGCAGCAGCAGCAGCAGCAGCAGCAGCAGCAGCAGCAGCAGCAGCAGCAGCAGCAGCAGCAGCAGCAGCAGCAGCAGCAGCAGCAGCAGCAGCAGCAGCAGCAGCAGCAGCAGCAGCAGCAGCAGCAGCAGCAGCAGCAGCAGCAGCAGCAGCAGCAGCAGCAGCAGCAGCAGCAGCAGCAGCAGCAGCAGCAGCAGCAGCAGCAGCAGCAGCAGCAGCAGCAGCAGCAGCAGCAGCAGCAGCAGCAGCAGCAGCAGCAGCAGCAGCAGCCTGGTTACGCCCACTGCAGGGCAAAGGCCTCTCCGATACTTCTTCAACAACCCCGGTCATGTACTAATTGTGGGCATGCCGTCCCTGCAAACTTCTTAATCTCATCCGCCCACCTAACTTTCTGCCGCCCCCTGCTACGCTTCCCTTCCCTTGGGATCCACTCTTGGCACTCGTCAACCAACCTGGCGCGACCTTCCGTAGACGCAAAACAACAAGCGGGGGCTCGCGCTTCGCGATGCCATTATTATCGAGTGGCGACAGCCGCCTCACACACCATCGGTAAACGCGCGCTGGAGGAAGGGGAACACGTGGAACGTGCTCTACCGCGGTCGGTCGATGCATCGCAGAATCAGAATTTGTTATTAGAAGTTGTGTCACATTACAAGTATTTAGTATACGGAAGGAGGTCCCATAGTCAAGGCGCGCGGTCCCATAGGCAGGGCGCGCGTTTCGCCGAGCGGAGAATACTTTCGTGTGTGACGTTAGGGAGACCTTGTTAACCAGCACCGCCCTGGAAGACCAGCTCGTCCTGATCTCCAGGGGCCCAGGCGGCTAGGGAAGCATATGGGTCCCGTGAAGAGGAAACCACTCCCATCGACGGCGTCTAAGAAGATGTCGAGCTCGGCTCAGTAAAGGTGTTTCCTGGCAGTCCAGAGGGCTCGCGAGAGGGCTGTCAGGCTTCACCTGATGGTCCCCGAGTGGGCCTAGCCAGGTGACGTGGAGTTTTCTTACGTCTATGGTGGACCAAATAAGGTTGTTTCTTTCACTCACTCACTCACTCACTCACTCACTCACTCACTCACTCACTCACTCACTCACTCACTCACTCACTCACTCACTCACTCACTCACTCACTCACTCACTCACTCACTCACTCACTCACTCACTCACTCACTCACTCACTCACTCACTCACTCACTCACTCACTCACTCACTCACTCACTCACTCACTCACTCACTCACTCACTCACTCACTCACTCACTCACTCACTCACTCACTCACTCACTCACTCACTCACTCACTCACTCACTCACTCACTCACTCACTCACTCACTCACTCACTCACTCACTCACTCACTCACTCACTCACTCACTCACTCACTCACTCACTCACTCACTCACTCACTCACTCACTCACTCACTCACTCACTCACTCACTCACTCACTCACTCACTCACTCACTCACTCACTCACTCGCCGAGCGGCCGTGGCTCGACTACTCGACCTTGCCGCAGTGGCGCTGTCGCGTTCGGCAGCACTGGCGCCACCATGCGAGCGCACGAGGCCTATAGATAGTTTGCGCAGACGTCACCGCGGCCGCCATCTTTAGGTACTAGCACTTCGAGAAGGAGCGCAATCAAGAAACGCGACAGCGTGACAGCGCGATGGGCCCCGTCTTGTGTCGAACGACAAAGCGGTAACAGTGATGAACCGGTGAAAAACAGTCGCCGTCAATAAGCAAAACAATGTGCGCGTGATAATACAATGCACTGACGTCATCGTGGCCGCCATGTTTGGGTACTAGCGCAGTGAGTGCTGCGTCTATATATATATATATATATATATATATATTGTAATGAAGCAGACGCGCCTCTGTGTATGTGCCGTCTGAAGAGGAAGACGAAGGGCCGTGCCGTGATCTCGAGCGACCCCGTGCTTCGGACAGCCCTTGCAGTGCCTTGTTTTGCCTAGCGTTCCACAACGTCGTGAACGAGAATAAACCTCATCGCATTTGGTGGAGGTTGCTGAGATCCTTCGCCTCGTCCTGGAGCTCCGCACTCGAACCCTGCCAACAAGATCGCCTTGCACTATGCCTGATCCCGCCACCTCGTTGCCCGCTCCACCGGCTGCCACTGTCATCTGCGCCGGCGTCCCTCGTCAGCGCGACCCACCCATTTTCAGTGGGACCGCCGAACACGACGTGGAAGACTGGCTCTCATCGTACGAACGTGTAAGTGCCCATAACCGATGGGATGACCAGTCTAAGCTGACCAACGTGCCGTTCTACCTCGCCGACGTAGCCAAACTTTGGTTCTTCAACCACGAATCAGACTTTACAAGCTGGTCCGCCTTTAAGACTCTGTTTGCAGAAGTGTTTGATCGCCCAGCTGTGCGTACGCTACGCGCTGAACAGCGTCTACGCCAGCGCGCACAGCAGCCTGGAGAAGCATTCCCCAGCTACATCGAGGATGTTCTCGATTTGTGCAAGCGGGTCAATCCCAGCATGTCAGAGGATGACAAGATCAAACACATCCTCAAGGGCATCGAGGACAGCGCATTCCAGATGTTGCTGGCCAAAGGCCCAACTAGCGTATCCGTCCTCATTAACCTCTGCCAGAGCTTTGACGAGCTGCGCCGCCAACGCTCCATCGCCCGTCAGAACATCCAGCACGCCGATTCCGTCTCCAGCATCGCGGTTTCTACCGAATTCACCAACTCGACCCTCTCGCAGCATATCAAAGATTTTATCCGTGAAGAGGTGGCCAGGCAGCTCTCGCTGCTGCCTCACAGTGACGCACCTACGGCAGCTTTGCCTCCAACGCTGCAGGAAGCCATCCGAAATCACATATCTGAAGCGCTTCCTGCAGCTCCTACAACCCCCCCACCCAACCCTATGAGTGTGCCGCTGGCCCATACCAACTTTGCCAACCACCCTACGTCGCTGCCGCTCAGTTATGCAGCCGTGGTTGCACGGCCACCTGCGCAGACCGCTTCCTTTCCATCGCCCATGAATCCGGCTTCATTTCAAGTTGCCCGACCGTCACCACACTTTTTTCGTCCCACCGAGACGTGGCGCACTCAAGACAACCGGCCTATCTGCTTCGCCTGCGGCATTGCTGGCCATGTGGCACGCTTCTGTCGCCGCCGCGCCTCAACTGCGTGTACCAGCTTTGACAGGCCCCGCTACGCACCACAATACGCCGCCACGCCTCCATTATCACCGCGACGTCTCGACACTGATCGCCGGTTGGAAACTCGGCGTTCCCCTTCCCCTCGTCGGCGTTCGATTTCGCCCCTGCGTCGTCGAGTTCCCACTGAAGAGGGAAACTGACTGCTGCAGTTCCTGAGGCAAGAACTGCAAATACGTCGATTTTCTCAAGACCTCAATCTTCGCCGCAAAATGTAATTACCGTTTTTGTAGAGGGAGTACCAGCAGTGGCACTAGTCGATACCGGAGCAGCCGTTTCCGTCATTCACGAGGGCCTTTGCCGCAAGCTACGAAAAGTGACTACAGCTCGCTCTGGCCTGGTGCTCGCCACTGCCAGCGCGCAGCGAATCCACCCTTCAGCTGTATGCACGGCCCGTGTCGTCATCAACGACGTTCTGTACATAATCGAGTGTTTCGTGCTACCATCGTGCTCTCACGACCTCATCATTGGTTGGGATTTCCTGTCACGTCATCATGCTGTCATTGACTGTTCACGTGCAGAAGTGTCGCTTTTACCACTATGTGAATCACTGCCGACCAGCTCTCCTCACTTTGCCGACAAACTCACTGTTGATGCCGACACAACCGTACCTCCTGAGTCGTCGATGGCTGTTGTCTTGTCGTCTGATTCCGCATCTGACGCCACCGTAGTGTTCACGCCGTCCGATGTGTTTGCTCAACGCAAGGGCATTGTTCTTCCGTTTGCCGTGCTTACTGTAACCTCTGGCTCAACTGTGATGCTGGTCACCAACTACTACCAGTACCCGATCAGCCTACTGCGTGGAGAGACGGTAGGATACTTTCAAGCGGTCGACTACGTCGACGACTTCGATGTTCCTGCCGCCTCCCTCCGTCACCTTGACGCCATCGCTTCGGTCTCCGGCTCATCACCTTCAGTGGGTTTTGACAAGGCCATCGACCCTGCACTTTCCCCATCTCATCGCCGCCAACTTCTCGCTCTCCTTCACAAGTTTGTCTCTTCTTTCGACTGTCATCAGACGTCACTGGGCCGTGCCACCGGTGTTTCTCACATCATCGACACTGGTTCCCACTCCCCCTTGCGACAGCGCCCGTATCGTGTCTCTGCCGAAGAGCGCCGAATCATCACGGAGCACGTGGACGACATGCTCCAACGTAAAGTCATCCGTCCCTCTCAAAGTCCTTGGTCTTCACCTGTCGTATTGGTGAGGAAAAAAGATGGCTCCATTCGCTTTTGTGTCGACTACAGACGCCTAAACAAGATAACGAGGAAAGACGTTTATCCTCTGCCTCGAATCGATGACGCTCTCGACTGTTTACAAGGCGCAGAATACTTCAGTTCCTTGGATCTGCGCTCCGGGTACTGGCAAGTTCCCATGGCCAAGCCTGACCGTCCGAAAACCGCATTCGTTACACCCGATGGCCTCTACGAATTTAACGTCATGCCCTTCGGGTTGTGCAACGCGCCTGCTACTTTTGAGCGTATGATCGACACCATCCTTCGTGGCCACAAATGGAAGACCTGTTTATGTTACCTCGACGACATCGTCGTCTTCTCAACCGATTTTCCGACGCACCTCGCTCGCCTGCATGACATTCTGACCTGTCTCGCCTCTGCCGGTCTACAGCTTAACCTCAAAAAGTGCCGCTTTGCTGCAAGCAAGCTAACCATATTGGGTCACGTTATCTCAAAAGACGGCGTCCTCCCGGATCCAGACAAGCTCCGCGCTGTTGCAGAGTTCCCAAGACCCACGTCTATCAAAACCCTCCGAAGTTTTATTGGCTTATGTTCTTATTTTCGTCGCTTCGTACGCAATTTCGCATCCATCATGGCGCCTTTGACAAGTTTACTTTCCGCCAGTAACGGCATAGCAGCATGGTCACCTGAATGTGATGCAGCATTTCAGCAATTGCGCCACTTGTTGACCTCACCACCGATTCTTCGCCATTACGACCCTGATGCTCCCACGGAAGTCCATACTGACGCCAGCGGAGTTGGCCTTGGCGCGGTCTTAGCGCAACGGAAAGCTGGCTATGATGAATACGTCGTCGCTTATGCGAGCCGTACTCTAAAGAAAGCAGAATTAAATTACTCCGTCACAGAAAAGGAGTGTCTAGCGATCATCTGGGCATTAAGCAAGTTTCGCCCATACCTTTACGGCCGTTCTTTCGCCGTTGTTACTGACCACCATGCCCTTTGTTGGCTTTCTTCCTTGAAAGACCCGTCTGGACGCTTGGGACGTTGGGCGCTTCGCTTGCAAGAGTACGACATCCGCGTCATGTACCGCTCTGGTCGCAAGCACTCCGACGCTGATGCGCTCTCTCGCTCCCCACTGACGCCTGATTTGGCGTCGTTGTCAGCTTCCTCGTCCACCCTGTCACCGTTCACCATCCCTGACATGCTCACAGAGCAGCGCAAGGACCCATCCCTTGCACTGTTACTCGACTACCTTGCTGCTCCGTCTGATGTCCCTTCGACACGAGCACTGCGTCGCCAAGCAACCCACTTCTCAGTGCGGGACAACATTCTATATCGCCGAAACTACATGCCCGACGGACGCAAATGGCTCCTCGCTATACCTCGTCATATGCGCTCTGACGTCTGCGCGTCTTTTCACGCTGACCCCCTAAGCGCTCATGCCGGCGTCCTCAAAACTTACACAAGGTTGCGTCAGCGCTATTATTGGAGAGGCATGTACAACTTTGTGCAAAAGTACATTCAGTCTTGCACTACATGCCAACAAAGCAAAACACCCACACAGCGTTTCACAGGACCGTTGCAGCCGCTGCCATGCCCGTCTCGTCCGTTCGACCGCGTCGGCATCGACCTCTACGGCCCGTTTCCATGCAGCGGGCGTGGAAATCGGTGGATTATTGTCGGCGTAGATCACCTTACTCGCTACGCTGAGACTGCAGCACTGCCAGCAGCGACCGCCCGTGACGTTGGTTTTTTCATCCTTCGCAATTTTGTCCTTCGCCACGGTGCTCCCCGAGAATTACTGAGTGATAGGGGCCGTGTCTTCCTGTCGGAGGGCATCCAAGCCCTCCTCGCTGAGTGCAGGATAATTCATCGCAAATCGACCGCGTACCATCCCCAAACCAACGGTCTTACCGAGCGCTTCAATCGCACACTTGGCGACATGTTGCGGATGTATATTTCATCCGACCACTCCAACTGGGACACCGTACTCCCCTTTGTTACGTTCGCGTACAACACCGCGACGCAAGCGACCACCGGCTTTTCCCCCTTTTTCCTTGTGTATGGCCGTGAGCCATCATGCCCTTTGGACACCATACTGCCGTACCAACCTGACGCTACAGAGTATACTCCGTTTTCCGAAGTCGCCAAATATGCTGAAGATTGCCGTCAGCTGGCACGTGCCCTGACTAGTGAGACTCAAGAACGTCAAAAGACAAGACATGACCGTGCTCATCAACCACCGCCCAACTTTGTTCCTGGTTCACTTGTGTGGCTTTGGATACCAGCCAACATTCCTGGCCTTTCTTCCAAACTCCTGGCGCGTTATCACGGTCCATACCGTATAATCGAGGCCACTTCACCGGTCAACTACATCGTCGAGCCGCTCACCGTGTCACCAGACCTGCGTCGTCGTCGGCGAGAGACAGTACATGTCAACCGCCTGAAACCGTACTACGACCCGCCCATCTTCTCCGCGCCCTGAGTCGCCAGGATGGCTACGCTTAGCTCCCGGGGCATTGTAATGAAGCAGACGCGCCCCTGTGTATGTGCCGTCTGAAGAGGAAGACGAAGGGCCGTGCCGTGATCTCGAGCGACCCCGTGCTTCGGACAGCCCTTGCAGTGCCTTGTTTTGCCTAGCGTTCCACAACGTCGTGAACGAGAATAAACCTCATCGCAATATATATATATATATATATATATATATATATATATATATATATATATATATATATATATATATATATATATATATATTGACGCGTGTACTTATCTTTATCGGGCGACCACGTTTCGCCGCCTAACAAATGTAATCGCACAGCGCGGGATGCGCCTGCATGTATCCGAAGTTTCTGGAAAGTTATCGATGCTTCTATCCGGCTGTCTGTTGTCGCCAAACCCTGTCTTATCTGATTTCATCGCGTGACGCGAATGGTGTAGAACTTTGTGGAAGGCACGCGGGTCCGAACGATTAGTCTGGAACATTCGACGACTGTAGTATAAAAGCCGACGCGCTTGACCCGCTGATCAGATTTTCGACGATCGCCGACTGTGTTCGCCCCTATCGTTGTGCTTTAAGTGTACCCTGTTTTGTGGGCACAGGTTCGCCCAATAAAAGCTAGTTTGTCTTTCACAGTACTGCTACTGTGTTCTTAACGTCACCACCACGTGACATCTGGTGGAGGTGCTTTTGGTCCATGTACCGGACGCCCCCGACAAGCCGTGATCCAAGCCCGGACCGTAAAGAGAGCACCAACGTAGTCACGGACCATCGAGTAAGCCGTCGTCTACAACAGCTGCCCCCGGAGCACGGACTTCTGCCTGAGAAGACCAAGAAGATTGCGGCCAAGACAACCACAATGGCTGCCCCAGTCTCACCCATCGTACTTCAACGACCCAGAGAGCCCCCTACCTTCCGTGGAGCTACGTCGGAGGATCCTGAAACCTGGCTCGAAACCTTCGAAAGGATCTCGACCTTCAATAACTGGACCTCTGAAGATAAGCTACGACACGTGTACTTCTCCTTGGAAGATGCCGCGAGGACTTGGTTTGAGAACCGGGAGTCCACCCTAGCAACATGGGACCTGTTCCGCAGTAACTTCCTGAGGACGTTCACGAGCGTTGTCCGAAAAGAAAGGGCCGAAGTTCTGCTGGAAACCCGAGGCCAACTTCCTAATGAGACCATCGCTATCTTCACAGAAGAGATGACCCGTCTTTTCCGGCACGCCGACCCGGAAATGTCCGAAGAGAAAAAAGTGCGTTTCTTGATGCGAGGCGTAAAGCAAGAACTTTTCGCCGGACTAATTCGAAACCCACCGAAGACCGTAGCCGAGTTCCTGACAGAGGCTACGACGATTGAGAAAACGTTAGAAATGCGCACTAGGCAATATAACCGCCAAGTGCTCACGCCTCAGTGCGCCGTCCAAGCGCTGGGCTCCGCTGATCTCCAAGAGACCATAAGGGCCATTGTGCGTGAAGAACTCCGCAAGGTCTTGAATTCGTCGCAGCCTCAAGTAGCCTCGATTGCTGACATCGTGAAAGATGAGGTTCAGCGATCACTGGGAGCTCCTGAGGTGCAACCTGAATTACCGCAGCCCCAGCCAGAAGCGATGACCTACGCCGCCGTCGCACGCCGTCAAGGGCCCCCGCCGCGACCGCGCCAGGGCCCTGTCACGCCGCAGTTCCGTCGTCCGCCGCCACCGCCGCAGCCACCACGACCACCCGTCGCCCAGTGCACCTACGCGAGGAAGACGAACATTTGGCGCACCCCTGACCACCGCCCGCTCTGCTACCACTGCGGCGAAGCCGGCCACGTCTACCGACGATGCCCATACCGGGAGATGGGACTGCGAGGTTTCGCCGTCAACGCTCCGCGCCCGCAGCAAGGGGAACGCCCTCGCGATATCGCCGACTACCTCGCCGCCACTCAGTGGAACCCTCGACGACCATCCCGTTCGCCGTCACCAGGCCGCTACCTGTCACCGCAGCGCCGACCATACAGCGGCCCAGCCCGGGGCCGCTCTGCGAGCCCATATCCGGAAAACTAAAAGCAGCAACCGATGGAGGTGCGGTTGCTGTTCGTCGAACTGACGAAGATCCTCCGCCGCCGACGAAGACGACGAAGAGACCATCTCGACGACATAATAACGACACGCCGCCGTCCCGACGAAGTCAGGAAGCCAAGACTACACCGACGAAAGATGACTTGACGACGCACCGTTCCAGCTTTAGTTCAACACGACGCAGCCGTGATCCGACGCCAAGACGTAACTGCAACGCCAGACAAAGAACCACCGAACTCGACGTGCTTCTCGACGGCCATGCAGTTACCGCCTTAGTGGACACAGGGGCCGATTACTCCGTAATGAGTGGACATATCGCGACCCAGTTAAAGAAAGTTAAGACCGCATGGGAAGGCCCTCAACTTCGTACCGCCGGAGGCCACCTGATTACGCCGACTGGAATCTGCACGGCAAGAATTACCGTTCATGACCGGACTTACCCTGCCACCTTCGTTATCCTCCAACAGTGTTCACGCGACGTCATTCTCGGCATGGACTTCCTAAACCAACACGGCGCCGTCATCGACTTGAAGTCGAAGTCGATAACCCTGTCTGAAGATCAAGCGATACCGCCGCAGAGCTCTCGTAGTCACCATGCCTTAAGCGTGCTCGAAAGTCAAGTCAGCATCCCACCTCGCTCCAGTATTATAATTTCCGTCGGCACAAAAACACCTGCCGACGTAGAAGGCGTCATCGAGGGTGACCAACGTCTACTGCTAGACCGTGAAATTTGCGTCGCAAGAGGGATCGCTCGACTCCATGGAGGGAAAACGGAAGTGATGCTAACCAACTTCAGCCAAGAGTTCAAGCACATCAGCAAGGGCATGACAATCGCGTACATCGAGGAAATTGTGGAAACTAGCAATGCCTTAGTCCTCACAGATTCTGCCGCATCTACCCCGCCGACCATAGTCCCCGAACCAGACTTCGACGTAAATCCAAGTCTCCCCATAAGCAAGCAGCAAGAGCTCAGAAGTCTTCTCCGACGATACAAGGACTGCTTTTCGACTTCATCAAAGATTCGACAAACACCAGTTGCAAAGCATCGCATAATAACCGAAGAGTGCGCTCAACCACTCCGCCAGAGCCCTTACCGAGTTTCGACACGAGAACGTGAAGCTATTAGGCAACAAGTCGACGAAATGCTCCGCGACGACATCATCCAGCCGTCGAAAAGCCCGTGGGCATCCCCTGTGGTCCTGGTAAAGAAAAAGGACGGAACCCTGCGTTTCTGCGTCGATTACCGTCGTCTGAACAAGATCACGAAGAAGGACGTATACCCCCTGCCACGAATAGACGACGCATTGGATCGGCTCTGCAACGCTAAATACTTCTCGTCGATGGATCTCAAGTCTGGCTACTGGCAAATAGAAGTCGACGAAAGAGATCGCGAAAAGACCGCCTTCATCACCCCAGACGGCCTCTACGAGTTCAAGGTTATGCCATTCGGACTGTGCTCGGCGCCTGCAACGTTCCAGCGCGTCATGGACACGGTTTTAGCAGGATTGAAGTGGCAGACCTGTCTCGTCTACTTGGATGACGTCGTCGTCTTCGCCGGAAATTTTGACGATCACCTTAGGCGGCTTGCAACAGTACTAGAGGCCATCAAATCATCAGGGCTCACTCTGAAGCCAGAAAAGTGCCGCTTCGCTTACGACGAGCTTCTGTTCCTAGGCCACGTCATCAGCAAATCCGGAGTACGCCCCGACCCGCAGAAAACGGCTGCCATCGCAAAGTTCCCGCAGCCTATTGACAAGAAAGCAGTGCGTAGATTCCTTGGCATGTGTGCCTACTACAGGCGCTTTGTCAAGGACTTTTCACGCATCGCTGAGCCGCTAACGCATCTAACCAAATCTGATGTCGAGTTCAAATGGCAAACGGCGCAGGCCGATGCATTTCAAGAACTAAAACGACGCATGCAGTCACCGCCGGTACTCGCACATTTCGACGAAGACGCCGATACCGAAATCCACACTGACGCCAGTAGCCTAGGCCTCGGTGCCGTCCTAGTCCAGAAGAAAGACGGGCATGAACGGGTGATATCTTATGCTAGCCGGTCGCTGTCAAAAGCGGAAGGCAATTATTCTACGACTGAAAAGGAATGCCTCGCCATCATTTGGGCTACAGCAAAATTCCGCCCATACCTATATGGCAGGCCATTCAAAGTCGTCAGCGACCATCACGCGTTGTGTTGGCTAGCTAACTTAAAGGACCCTTCAGGACGGCTGGCGAGGTGGAGCCTCAGACTGCAAGAATATGACGTCACGGTGATCTACAAGTCCGGACGAAAACACTCAGACGCCGACTGCCTATCACGCGCGCCCATCGATCCCCCGCCGGAAGACGACGAGGATGATGACGCCTTCCTCGGAATAATAAGCGCAGAAGACTTCAGTAAACAGCAACGCGCAGATCCGGAGCTAAAAGGCCTCGTCGAGTATTTGGAAGGGAACACCGACGTAGTACCTAGGGCATTTAAGCGCGGATTATCTTCGTTCACATTGCAAAACAACCTGCTCGTAAAGAAGAACTTTTCACCAGTCCGCGCCAGCTTCCTTCTTGTTGTTCCGTCAGCGCTGCGTCCAGAAGTACTGTACGCTCTACATGATGATCCAACCGCTGGGCACCTCGGATTCTCCCGAACGCTGTCGAGGATACAGGAAAGGTATTACTGGCCGCGTCTGACCGCCGACGTCGCTCGTTACGTCAAGACATGTCGAGATTGTCAGCGACGCAAGACACCACCTACAAGGCCAGCAGGATTACTACAGCCGATCAAACCTCCTTACCGACCATTTCAGCAGATCGGGATGGATTTGTTGGGACCGTTTCCAGCGTCATCATCCGGAAACAAGTGGATCGTCGTGGCAACGGACTATCTCACCCGCTTTGCTGAAACTAAAGCTCTACCGAAGGGCAGCGCAGCCGAAGTGGCGAAATTTTTCGTCGAGAACATTCTTCTGCGACATGGTGCCCCAGAAGTCCTCATCACCGACAGAGGAACAGCGTTTACAGCAGAGCTCACCCAAGCATTTCTGCAGTACAGCCATACAAGCCACAGGAGGACAACTGCCTATCACCCGCAGACGAATGGTCTCACTGAGCGCCTGAACAAGACCCTAGCCGACATGCTAGCAATGTACGTCGACGTCGAGCACAAGACGTGGGACGCGGTCCTGCCGTACGTGACCTTTGCTTACAACACGGCGGTGCAAGAAACAACACAGATCACGCCGTTTAAGCTGGTTTACGGCAGGAACCCGACGACGACGCTCGACGCCATGCTGCCGCACGTCACGGACGAAGAGAATCTTGATGTCGCGACCTTTCTCCAGCGCGCCGAAGAAGCCCGACAACTCGCCCGCCTACGGATCAAGAACCAGCAAAGGACCGACAGCCGACACTACAACCTCCGACGACGCTTCGTCGAATACCAGCCCGGTGACCGTGTTTGGGTTTGGACCCCTATACGCCGACGAGGACTGAGCGAGAAGCTTTTGCGTCGCTATTTCGGACCGTACAAGATCATCCGACGTGTTGGGGCACTGGACTATGAGGTCGTGCCAGACGGCATTTCGCTATCACAGCGGCGCCGCTTACGACCTGAAATAGTCCACGTTGTGCGACTGAAGCCGTACTACCAGCGATAATGAACTTTGGGACTTCGCGACTTTGTTTCTTTTCGTTGTTTTGTTACTTATGTTTAATAAGTGTCCTTTTGTGTTTCGCTCTCTTATATTTGTAGCATCGGGACGATGCTTTTTAAGAGGGGGGTATTGACGCGTGTACTTATCTTTATCGGGCGACCACGTTTCGCCGCCTAACAAATGTAATCGCACAGCGCGGGATGCGCCTGCATGTATCCGAAGTTTCTGGAAAGTTATCGATGCTTCTACCCGGCTGTCTGTTGTCGCCAAACCCTGTCTTATCTGATTTCATCGCGTGACGCGAATGGTGTAGAACTTTGTGGAAGGCACGCGGGTCCGAACGATTAGTCTGGAACATTCGACGACTGTAGTATAAAAGCCGACGCGCTTGACCCGCTGATCAGATTTTCGACGATCGCCGACTGTGTTCGCCGCTATCGTTGTGCTTTAAGTGTACCCTGTTTTGTGGGCACAGGTTCGCCCAATAAAAGCTAGTTTGTCTTTCACAGTACTGCTACTGTGTTCTTAACGTCACCACCACGTGACAATATATATATACATATATATATATATATATATATATATATATATATATATGCATAGCGACCAGTGTCAATAAGTCAGAGGTCTCACCACTGCACGTCTCATAAACTTTGTATACACGGTGCTCGAAATCTTTCGACCTATAAAGCAAAGCGAAAAAAAAAAGAAAGCGTAGGCCTGTCTTTGTACTTCGGTACGCTCTCGGCCTTACCTGTAAAGTCCAGGAAACGATCAGGCGCCTAAAGTTAGCGCGGGATTCCCCCTTGGCAGCTCCCGGCGTTAATTTTTAACGCGATAGCGTTAAGGAGCTCGTGTCGCAGAAAAGCCGGTGTCGTCGGCGTCGGTGTCGGCGTTTGCGGCGTTGACCGTGAGCGATAAATCACGGCAGGCGCTTCATAAATAAAAAGCAACTTCCAAGATTGGCCCGGTGGGAATCGAACCAGGGTCTCCGGAGTGTGAGACGGAGACGCTACCACTCAGCCACGAGTTCGATGCTTCCAAGCGGTGCAAACGCGCCTCTAGTGAATGCGGTGTTGCCTTCGAAACGAGCCGTGTAAAGTTATACTGCGGTGTATATCGGTAATTATGAACATGTAACGTACAGAAGTCACAATTACACGAGTTGCGAAGTGCGTTTCCGCTGCATTTCTTCTGCGCTTTCCGCACACGCAGAGCCATCTTGCGGCAAACACAGAAGACCCCCTCCTCTCAATGTACGGCGCTGCCCCGACAGGAGGCGCGCCGCGCGCGCATTGGGACCGCTGCCAGGCGCGTCGCGGGACTCCCTCTCCCCTGACGACGCTTCGCCGTGCTCCCGGTTTAGATTACTATCTATCTCTCTGCCCGTGCCGATCACGACGTTTGGCTGGCGTAGATCGTTTCCCCTCCGAGACACCGAGTTCTTTGGTTCGTTCCGTTCGCTCAGGCGCACGTTTCGTTGCCGCGCCGAACGCTGCGTTGCTCGACGCTCACCGCGTGATAGGTGGGCGCTAAGTCCGATGCGGGGCGCATCGTAAGTGATCGCTGTGCCGTAGCGCATTGTCTTATACCCCTTGGCGGGTTTACGGGAACGCTGTCGCGTCCCACTCTTGAAGGCGAAGCTTAAGCGTCCTCCAATTTTTTTTATTAGCTCTTTCTTTTTTTTTTGTAGATGCGTACTAGCACACTAGTGCGCATACTCCGGGGAACTGAATGCCCTCCGACTAAAGTTGCCGCGGCAAAATCCGGTTCTCACCCGACCTTGCGCGACCCTGTTTGCGAATAACTTGGCGACGCGACGCGAGCATAAAGACTGACGTGAATCCCCGAAGAAGCTGGTTGCCGTCTTGTGGCCCGAGTACCGCCATATATTTATTTCGTCTCCTGGCTTGGCGTCGTATACCCTCTTCGCGCTGTGCTCCTTCATTGAAGGTAAGACTTGCATATCGTCATCGTCATACTCATAATGTCAGAACTGTCATTCAGTTCGGGGCAGAAATGCAAGTAAACATGGGTCTCGTAGTCAGCGACTCTACGGGGGCGATCGGATAATCGGCTTGATCAAATTTAGGTCCAACTGCGGAACTAAGACACCTGTGGGTGATCTCCGATTACGTTTCTCCTGTCCCCTGTAAGCCTGAGCCCGTTTTCCCTTTCAATTTCCTCAGCACCCACTCTGTTTCAACGAAAGACAGCTGGTTGTCAGTTCTAGGCATTACGTAGCCTGCCCAACTCCACTTTTAATCTCAACAAGGATATCTGCTGCACATAAAAAAAATATCAGGTGCTCTAATTCATACTGCTGTCTATCTCTAACGGTTAGACATGCCATTCATAATTGCGTCGGTTGTTGCCTGGTCCTTAGTTTCCTTTACGTCATTCTTGCTATCTTCCAAGTTTCTGTCACGACGGCTTGCAAAGGCAGTGTGCAGTGATAATAAGCAGCGATTACACGAACCCAAGTTCCTGCTCAGGATTCACTTTTCGAGATAACGGCTATGCTTGTTTATATTTCTCGGCGTTTCGTGGCTGGTGTCTTTATGTGATGGGGCTTGTTAATGGAGATATGAAATCTATAGTGTCAGGTCTTGCAAAAATTCATTGCTTTGAATTTAATCGATTTTATACTATACGGCTTTCGCTACTACAGTTACAGTTTCTCGTTGCGTTTTTTTTTACGGAACGTTGGGACACTGCGACGACCTCCAGCGCCGGTGGCGACAATGTGCCATGTTGCCCGCACAAAAAAAGAGAAAAAAAGTCATTTGGTTATTTACTGCGTGCAGTGGATTTCGGCTCTTTTATGCCAGTGCATAGATCTTCGCAGGAACGCAAACTTCCTAATACTCGCGCTTTTCCGGCAGCGGAACTGTGACACTATATAGGGAAGAACGCGTCCAACATATGTTGACTTGGCCATGCGTCGTCACCAGCAGTCACTTAAGGCATTGCTGTTTACCTTCCCTTTCGAGAATTCTGCTAAAACGGCCACGCTAAAACGACATCATTCCAGCTAAACCTATTTGCCATTGGATGTTGGCGATAAACGCGGCGCGGCGAATGGTGAGCCAGTGACAACGGGTGGAAAGTACGGAATAAAAAGAGGCATGTACGGAATTAATAACCTATTAAAGGTTTGGTACAAATCTGGCCAGCGTTGGAGACAGTTTACGTCGGCTGATAAGAAGGCAGATTCCAGACCAAGGAATGGAACGAATCTGAAACTATCTGAAAGACGGCGGTGATGATAGATGACTTTTCTTGGCACCCACTTCGAAACGGGGAAGCCACCAATAAAAAATTAAATTGTGGGGTTTTACGTGCCAAAACCACTTTCTGATTATGAGGCACGCCGTAGTGGAGGACTCCGAAAATTTCGACCACCTGGGATTCTTTAACGTGCACCTAATCTAAGTACACGGGTGCTTTGGCATTTCGCCTCCATCGACATGAGGTCGCCGTGGCCTGCATTCGATCCCGCGACCTCGTGCTAAGCCACCAATAGTCACCTAGCTATACTTGAGCTAATCAAGTATTATAAACGCATATCGCAGCCTAGCATTTTACCTATCTCTCCTAGATGTTTTCTCTCTCCATTAAACCCTCTATCTCTATATCGAGAGTTGCCTATAACGACTCGGGCTATTTATCAATCGCTTCTCTGCTTTTTCTTTTTTTTTTGCACCAGTCCACTACATATTTCTTGCTAATTTCGACTGCTGATCAATATTGCTTCCTGTTGTTTTGAATTCCACCGCGTAACAAGGTTTCGGCATTGTGGTTCCTTCCTGGGTACATCTTGTGATATTCCGTTACACATTTCCGGTGCCTAGTACGTATATGCGAGGCTAAGGAATTGTAGATGTTTCTGAAAGGCCCCTGTGGCAAATGGCCATGACGTTGTGCTTCTGGACCCGAGATAGATGATCCGATTTCCAGCCGTAGCTTACAAATTACAATATAGCCGGAATGGAAACGAGAGGTTTGGGTGCACAATACAGTACCCCAAATGGTCGGAACCAGTTCGGAGTCTTCAACTACGGCGCTTTTAGGACATTAAGCTCAATTAACGAACCGTTAAGCCTTTATTTCAGTCGACCAGTAAATTGGTTATTAATAGTTGACAGCCACTTTAGCATACACTAAAGCGGATGAAGGTGAAGGCCTGCGCGTTCACGAAATATTCGCTAAATTACTTGACATTCTCATTTGAATGCGTTACTTCCTATTACTTGTATCTCCCACTAAAGCTCGTGGGTTGGAGTGCCGTAATTAACTTTACCTTAATCAGATGTGTCTTAACTTCACCCTAATTAACACCATAGGTCATGGGTTCGCGTGCCTTAATCAACTCTACCATAATAAACTGTGATTTAATTAAGTTTGCCTTAATTAACACCGAAAGTTGGGGATGCGTCTCCCACCAAAATACTTTGGTTCGATAGCGTTAATTAACTATAACTTAATTGACTGTGCTTTGTTTAATTGTGCCGTAATTAACATCAAAGGTTGTGGGTTCAACTCCTACCAAAGGTCGACGAACACTCAGTTTTGGTGCCATTGAATGTTGATGCCATATTTCCGGACGATCAATTTTTTTTTTTACTTTTTACTTTTACTTGCCGTGGCCAATTTTTAACAAATTGGCCACGGCGGCCGCATTTCGATGGGGGCGAAATGCGAAAACACCCGTGTGCTTAGATTTAGGTGCACGTTAAAGAACCCCAGGTGGTCAAAATTTCCGGAGTCCTCCACTACGCCGTGCCTCATAATCAGAAAGTGGTTTTGGCACGCAAAACCCCAAATATTAATATTATTATCGCCTTAACAAATTACCAAGAGCAAACTGGTGATTCATGTCCGTGTTGCAATCCGCAGATTTACCCGGAATTCCGCACCCTCAGCATGCTCGGAATGCGCGAGATGGTTCTCCTGGCCTCCTGCACGTTCTCAGCGGGAGTCGCCCTCAACGACGCCGGTGGCGCGGTCCTCAAGGCTTCGAGTGGGAAGTGCGCCCCGCAGCCCAATTCGTACGGCATCGGAAACAGGGCAACGTGCACCTTCACCCGGGTCCTGGACATCGACTCCCACAGGATTCCGCCAGAGATACCCAGCGTCAAGTGCAAGTGTCCCGGAAACCTGTGCAGCCCCACGGGGGACTTTCGGTGCCAGGAAGTGAGGGAAAAGATCAAGGTGTCGTACCCTCGCTGGAACGGAGGCTCCCAGTGGTCGGTGCAAAATAAGACCGTAGACGTGACCACGGCCTGCGTCTGCGCCATGAACCGAGCCGTCATGGCCGATGACGAAGTGGACAGAACTTTGGACGTGATGTACAACACGGTTCGTTGATATCGATGCTAACGACGCTGGTGTAGGAACGTCTCTCTCTTTATTTTTTACTATTTCGATGAAGACTTGCCATCAGGCATAACGTTTGCATGGTTCGTGTTACATGTGTGTTTGTTGTAAGGCCTGCGTTTTATGGTGCGTGTGTTTTGTGGTATCTTTTTTCCTGCACCCAACAGCCATACCTAGACAGAGTACTGTAGCGCAGTCTGGCTTGTAGAAGGATATGCAGACATTCTGGCTTGTAACGTTGGAGAAGTCTGTATATTAATTGGCGAGCAGTGTCTTAAATCACTCAAAGGGGGCAATTTAAACATGTGTTGCGTCGAGTGAAAAATGCGGTCAGTTCAAAGTACAGGCGAAAATTGTGCCTCGTGTTTTGCTTCTATTGCCTCTTCGTCACGCCTCGCGGTTGCGGTTTTAACTTGGGCCGCTGTTTATGGGTCATCGGGTAATGTGACAATGGGTATGTGCTCAGACAGACAAGCACAGGAAGAGGCAAGTAGGGAAGAAATCGGATAACAGAAAATTGAAGTAGGCTACACAGGAGTGGCTGCGCTTGGTCTGCCTATGACTACGTCAAACGATATGTTGTTACGACTAGGTTTGCATAATACTTTAGATGAAATTGCTGAGGCTCAACGTACCGCACAGAGGGAGCGCTTGCTAGGTACACCAGGGGGTAGGCATATATTAGAGTCAATTGAAGAATCGGTGGCTGTGTCGCACGACAGGGCGCCCCTACACGAGTTGAACGTGAGCCTTAGGGCAAATATCATGGTTCGTCCATTTCCGCGGAATGTGCACCCCGTGCCCAATGTAGGGAGGCGGGTCGCGAGAGCTAGGGCTTTGTTGCGAGAGGCAAATGATCAGGAGGAGGAGTCTGCGTTTGTTGACGCCGCATGGATTAATGGTAAAAATGCTTATTCGGTGGTGGTAGTAGATGGCAAAGGGAGCGTTAGAAATGCTGCTTCCATTTATACCAAAGAACCGGGGGTTGCTGAACAGGTGGCTATTGCTCTAGCACTAATCGATTCTAGAAGAGTTTTGGTGTTTAGCGACTCGCGATCTGCGATTACAGCCTTCTCGAGAGGACCTGTTGCGGAACCGGCTAACAGACTGCTGCAGGGTAGGGATATCACTTCGCATACCATTACTTGGTTCCCGGCGCACATGGGGACAGTGGAGGAAGCCCCGCGTAACCTCAACGAGGTGGCGCAACGGGAGGCACGAGGATTGGTGTGCCGTGTACTCCCTGAAGGGGCTGGATCTCCCGCTCCTGACTACAGGGACCAACTGTTAACCTACAACGAAATCACCAAGCACTATTACTTAGGGCGCAGGGCATTCCCGTTGCCACATCCTAACTTAAATAGGCCGCAGGCGATTACATTAAGGCTTCTGCAGACACGGACGTACCCTAACCCGGTCATCATGAATAAAATTAATCCGGACTGCGGGGTTTCAGTCTATTGTAGTAAGTGTGGGGGTTTGCTCGATTTACAACACATGCTGTGGCGCTGCTTGGCGTTGGCCGGTGATGATTCTCGAGGTGAACAGCGGTGGCAGCGAATGCTGCACAGTGAAGTGCTGGCGGACCAACTCAGGGCTGTCCAGAGGGCCCGTGTGATGGCAGAGGGGCTCGGCCTCTCTGTACCGACGTGGGAGCGGCCCGCATCAGTCCCAGACTGATCCCTCAGGACCTCAATAAAGTTCTACGTACCATACCATACACAGGAGTGAGAAATGATTCGGCATAAGAAGCAGGCGAGTGAGGAGAAAGTAATGAAGTGAACAAACTAGGAGAAACGTCCATCGAGTGAGAAGCGTTGACCTGCCGGGAAGGGAAAAAAAGAAAGAAAGAAAAGAAAGAAAAAATCCATCGCGGAGAACAAGCGAAAAAATCGGCTGCAGAGAAGTGGAAGCAGTGTGGAGAAAGAAGGGCAGAGAACAAAATGAGACCAGAGTGTGTATAGAGAGAGGTGGGTTCAATGGCCGTAACTTGAAGCAGTCGGTAACACGGCAACAAAAGCATCTGAGCGTGGAGGAAAAAAGTGACGTGATAAAAATTGGCTTAGCGTAAGGAACATTGAACTAGTCACTACACAAAGCGTGCACTGAGTATGGAAGAGACGGAGGCCTTAAAGAAGCGTCGAACGGAACCACGACGCCTTGGTTACTCTAAGGAGCGGAGTGTAGAACGTGAGCACTTGCTGGTTTGGAAAACTGGTTTCCCAAGTCAAGCGTTCTCCTGTCCGTTCGTTTTCCTTGTACTCGCGTCCGTACTTGCCGAAAACCCATGTACGTTCACCATGCACCAACTGGCCGAGCAAACCACACCACTAAACTTCATTTCCGTGGTTCATTTTATTCAGAATGCTCACCGTCGCAAGCATTAGACGTTTGTGCTATGACAATGTTGACAGAACCATACTCGCTCCCATGGCTTTTTCTTTGTTCTTTCTTTGGTCTCGCCGTGTGACATTTCGTCACAGCGCAATTACTGTAATTGCCATTACAGGAATAATTGAAAGCTATTGTGACTTTATGCAAGCGCAGCACGATTCCTGTTCTATAGGTTTGTGCAATATGTAACGCGATTGTGCGGCTCTGTTTTCCCTCATGTGCTTTCGTTCTAATAAACTCATTGAACATTGCACTGGTCAGTCTCCTTTCTGTTAACTGGCATTTTCAAATTCAGGCGCGTCAACTTTTTGTAACATTGCTCACGAAGTGGAACAAGCACGCAAGTAAAGCGCGCTAGAGAGTGTCGTAAATTGCGTATCAGACCAAGTCACGAAATTTTTGAGACATACATGAAGTGTTAGTTGAGATATGTGTGCCTCTCGGCCTGGGGATATTTTTTGTTAGCAGCCTCGTAATGACATAAGGCTCGGAATGACAAGCAACAATAATAGTTCACGTGTAGCAAACATATTTAACACCAGTCAAATTAACCTTTTCTAAACATCAGGTAACTGACCAAACGTTAGTTTATCGGGTTTCAATCTTTAAACCCAGTGTTTCGAACCTTTCAGCCTTTTAAGTTGCGTGATATGCAGCGTGGTGGCTTGGTGGCTAGACCATACTGCTGGTGGGCACGAGGTTGCTATGTTTCGTTCCTAGCCTTGGTACCCACTTTCCTGGGCGCAGAATATAAAAAAAAAAACGTGCATGTACTGAGCTTTCGTTACGCGTTACACTGCCGTAAGGGGTCAAAGTCAATTTCAAGCCCTCCTCTACAGGGTCCCTATCAGCTCCCGTGTCGCTTCGGTTGGCTAAACCTCACCAGTAAATTGAACAAATATGCTTGAGACTGTGAACATCATTTCCTAACTTTTCGTGGCTCTAGTATTGTCGCAGACGCTTGAGGGAATTTGTTTTCACAGCCACTCTGTTGTTCAGTATACGATCTTATATGATAATGTTGTCGAAACACGTCTATTTACAATTTGCTTACCCTCTTGACTATTACCATCAGAGGTCGGCACGGCAGATGTCCTGGCACTTCGGAGCTGGGTGACAGTGAGTAGGGTAGTCCGAATTAACCGAGCAGTGTGCCAACTAGCAGCTTTCACTGATTGTGGTTTCTAACCGCTCGCGTCGAATCGCGGAATGTGGATGGCCTGTAGGTAGGTAGGGGTTGCGAATCTGCGTTGAACTCCGACAAGAGCCCAACCGACCTGATGAATGGTCCACAGCATCCTACCAGACTATGCATCAGGTGCCAAGGCCCTACGCCGGTAAACACTAAACACATAGGGTTACACTGTCTGACTCTTGCTATGGTCTCTCGCAGTATCACGCAACACACGACTGAGTGCCATGGCTTCTCATAGTGCAAATCTATTCATAAGGGAGGAAATTCGGTGCGCAAGTTGCGTCAGGTTAAATACCACGAAAGAGAACGATGTTAGCCTCCCAATCAATTTGGCACTTAAGAGAATCATTTGAAGTAGCCAGTCAATCAGTAACCAATCGCGCATTTAGTAAGAATCGTCTCGGAACCTATATGTACTTCTACGTAGCGTGCACTTTCTTGTATAGCAGTCAAGCGGCCGCGAAACTGGCTATACAGACCTCAAGTTCTGGAATTCAAATTAGTGATCAGTTTCTTAAGGCCTGGAGGTAGGTGCTCTAACCAAAATGTTCCAACGTTCAGCGTCAAGCTTGAAATGGTATTTAACAGAAAGCAGAAAAAAAGAACGATAATTTTCTTCGGTATGTTTTCCCGCTTATCAGGTGTTTACATGTTCGTGACCTTGCTATTAACTTGACCTTCATTATTATTTATTTCGCAGCCAGTTAAGCACATCCGGACACGTACCATACGTTCTTGCATAATTTCATTGTTTGTCAGGTGTGTAGGGGATCCTGAAATACAGAGTGATGCTCCGCATTGCTAATGAGTTCGTGCTGAAACAAAGGCCCAAGTTACGCCCAATTTTATGACAATAATATAATTTTATCGGCTAAAGCTACAGAAGAAAATTATGGTGTGGCATACAGTCAACTATAACTATGGCAGCGAAAAATATGAGCTCTGTGTGCTCCCAAAAAAACCTTGCGCATAACAATCACAATGCGTCATCTACATCAACGCATAAGCGCTTCAATAGCGGAGTGACTAGGGAACATGCGTACATACCGTAACTTCCTCTAGCAACCAGAATGTAGATGCAACTGCAAGAGTTGATTCATGCCTTGCGTACCTGTCATAAAGATATGTCCTCTTTAGTTTTTTATCGGCAGGCTGGTGGCAACGATCTAGATATATGTTTAGGGTAGATGTAACATTTCGGTTTGTACAGTTGGCTTTACAGTTCTTCAAAAAACAAGTGATACGTGTGTTAAAAAAAATAAAAAAAAACATAGGACATTTTAAATTACACACTTCTTCAGGATCAGAGGAAAGATGCGCACGCAGGATCCTTGGCACAGACATAAGTTAACATAACTTAGTAACTGATCTGGCATTTTGCACACCGCGCAGCCTGGTATGCGTTCCGAGACGTTGTAGTGCAAAGTGACAAGGTGACTGCGACGAATCAATCAATCAATCAATCAATCAATCAATCAATCAATCAATCAATCAATCAATCAATCAATCAATCAATCAATCAATCAATCAATCAATCAATCAATCAATCAATCAATCACAGGAAACGTGTCATGAAGAGGACAAGAAAAGAAAGATACGGAGCGTACAAGAAAACAACCAACTTTTCACGAATGAGCTGAAGCCTCGCTTGTGGGGGAAACACTCCTGTCGTGTGTACGTACTCCTTGCGTACCTTGGGTGCAACCTCAGGTGCGAGCACGTCGGTCATAGCAGTCGCACCTGGACCGCTGAAGCCGACACTTGCCCGGCGTTCCCGACTCGCTTCGCGCGAGAACTCTTCAACTGAACGTTTTGACTCATGACTCGGAAACACCTCGCTCAGCAAGCGTAAAGTTCGTGCCACCGGTATCCAGAAGTCCCGCACGGAGGAGCGAAACAACAAAACGTTTCAAGGGGCGTTTTCCTAGCAGACCAACTTTACGACCGTGTTTTGCCATAGCTGCGTGAACGCCCCCTTTTTTTCTTCTAGGGGCGCTAATAAAAATATTTTTATTAATACTAAAGTAAAAGACAATCGTCTTTTTCCGTTTTTTTTTGCGCATCCCACCTGACTACTTAAAAATTATATTTTGTTTCAATAAAATAAAGCTGTTCATGGTTTTTCCTTCCTTTAGGAGTGATTCATTCTTGATAATGTTTGTCCCGCCTAACCTAGTCGCGCTTCAATCACAACTCCCATAACCCCCTTGGTTGAGGTCGCTTACCATTGACTTTGGACCGTTTTTCTTCAAAGGTTTTGCAACCGTGAAAAATGACCTTGCCCCCACTGCGTCGCGCCTCATAATCAGATCGTGGTTTTGGCATGTAAAACCCCGGATATATTTTCTTAACATCATCGTGGCCGCTATGTTGAAGCACTGGAGAAGCCGCGCACACTGCAAAATAATTTACCCCCTTAAAAGAGAGGAAGGGCGTAATTTCGTCTAGGCCTCACACCCTTACACCCAAAAAAGTGTAAGCGTGTGAGGTATAGACACAATTACACCCTTATTTACGTTTAAGGGCGCAAAATATTTTACACTGATAAACAGGCAACGTGACAGCACGACAGCCGTGTCTTGCGTCGAATCGAAAACGGCGATAACCCGTTTAAAAAAAACGATCACCGTCGAAAAAGAAGCATGACAATCCACGCGTTATGACGTGGCGCAGTGACGTCACCACGACCGCGATGCTCTGGTACCAGCACGGTGAGGAGCTGCGCGCGCGTGACGTCACGTGACACTATCGTCGCATAACTTGCCCTTGTCACGCCAGGCGCGCCGCATCTATTGGACTACAAGAAGCCGCAGGCTCCACTACAAGCCAGGCCGCCATCCCGCGAGTTCGGGATTCACTGTAGCCGAGCAGACATCGCCATGACGGATGCCAAGCGGGGACCCGTGCACCGTTTTCGCGATCACGTGGTCGCAGGCGTCAACTGGCGGCCGACGCGGTTTGTCGACGACGTGCCCAACGTACGCGTGTGCGGCCTCTGCCGCATGATTCCGTTGCGGACGCTGGTACTGCCTTGCTCGCACGTCCTTTGCCAGCCCTGCTACGCAGCCAACTGCCAGGGAGGCGTTGCGTCGTGTCCCTTGGATCGAGAGCGGTTCGGGGAAACGCAGTGCGCCTTTGTCGAGTTGTGCGCGCGGGAAGCGAACAAGTGGAAGGTGAGAAAAAAAACACAAGCGAAACTGCTTCTGTCGTTCTTTTCAAACCTCCCATAATCTGCATTTGTTGCCCTTATGCGTATTTGCACGCCTAAGAGTAATCACTGGCTGTTTTCCCGTTGCCGAAGTTCGACGTACCGATAATGCAGCTTGTCTTTGCGTTCCTGTTTAGCGTCCGTAATTTTTCAGAAAGCAGCGGATACTGATGGGTGATGTCGAGCATAATTCCTTTTAGACGTTTGTTCACGTGGGGTGAAATATTGAATCAAAAGCCGCAGTTTACAACTGATGTGTACGCGGTTCGATAAGTTATCTTCTCGTCCACTTTCATTTTCCTTTGCTTCGTTATTTTTTTACATTAATTCAACTGCAGCCGATTTCCCCGATGCTTTACTTGGCTTCCTTGTCTGTTGGCTTTATGTGGTCATGACTAAGAAAATCGATCCCACCATTTCTCCTTCTCTCGCTTATATATGTATATATAAGATGCATGCATGTCGATAACTTCACCCTCTATAATGCGTTTCTTACGCCGCATGTTGCCACACGATAGTTGTTCGACAGATTAAACTGGTTACGAACTCGTCTCCCCTTTGCCGGATTCCTTGGTCCTTCAGTGCGGCTTTCCTTTGTCCAGGGAATGGTTTTTCGGGGAATTCGCACAACGAGACGCTACATGCATTTCTTACGCCACATGTGGCCCCACGATAGTTGTTAGACAGCCTGTGGGTCGAAACATTGTGGTCGCTAAATGGTGCCTTAGAGACCATTGCATTTTGCTCTCACACGGCCATTTCAAACAAGTGCACTTAATCTGCACTCGCCCCATCGACAGCTGTCGGCGCTGCCCACACTGGATTGCGGGCTTGGTGACTGGGCAGCTGACCACAAAGCTATGGCAAGTGAACACTGGCACCAAGCAGGCGATGCGAGACTGAATGTTACCGCGGTTGTTCCTTCGTTTCCTTTGGCCAGTTCCAGAAAAATATGGCTGCCTCCAAAAAAAGAAAACTAAAGAAAAACGGCGCTCTAAATTTTATTTGTCGATTCATTTGTTTACGATTAAGTCCGGCACCGACAAGGCATGGCTGCAGGGGGACATGATGCGTGTTGGAGTTGGTGTCCGAAAAAAATTGGATAGCTAGCGTTATCGTTCGGGGCAGGCTCTTACTTCTCTGCGTCGCCTGCTACGCCCGTTGTCGGGAAACTCTACGTTTGTTACAAGCGATGCACTGCCTATATCGCCAGGTCTTCACCGCTAGTATCGTGCATCGCTAATACTACTATCTTCGTTTCTTTTATTGCGTGTTGCTACATAAATTTTTTTTCGTGCATCGCCGTGTCTTTAAATACAAGTGACTGCTCGGCCAACGCCACCTTGATCACATAAGGTTTGTTCACCCCGATCCACGACGTCGTGTTACCTGGCCCGAAATTACCATTGCCAAGGCTGGCGTGACAAAAGCGGTGACATCAAAATCGCTGTTCCTTACTCGGGGGCATTCATTAGCTTCTATGGCAGTCGGGCCAGGTAGCATGAATTATGGATTGGAGTAAACCTGCCTTGTGCCATCTAGGTGGTGTCGGCTCGGCACGTTGCAGTGACCGAGTTTCGAATGACGCGCAGAGCATGCGCAAGAATCGGTTATCCGCACAGTAAAGGCGTTGCTGCACACAGTCAAATGCTTGATAAGGTGCCGCTAAATTTACGTTTACCCAAATGTTAGCGACTTTGCGGTGCACTTTGCGACTCGAATAGGTGGTAAAACAGGAGCTTTTAGAAATGCGAGGCAAGGTTATGAATCGGTTATTCTTTTTAGTTTAACGAGACGCAAGAAAATGACACGCGCATTGCGGACGGCGCGTTATCCGTTAATTTGTTCTGCTTCAAGTCGTCTCTTCATAAAATAAAAATGACCAACCCTTCCCCTGCCGCAAAACGGGGGTACGCGAAGCTTGTCCTGCGTGCACCTGACCTTCGTCACGGTTAAGTAACCCACCAGTTACGGTGCCGGGTTGCTTCGGGCACCCGCTCCCTCAGCTCGGGATCTTCTCGTTGCTGTCGGATTGCCTGGGTTCAGGCACCTCTAACGGCTGGACCGGCGCGCCGATGGCTTGCCATTTCAAGGGTGAGTTCTCGCCGCTGCTTATCTAACGCTGCCTGTTCCTCGGAGGAACGCACAATGTGTGGCCGTTCCATCCGTTTTCCGTGAATCAACTGCACGGAAACGAAGCCGGCGCAGCGCGCAAGGTAAATATACCTGGTAGCGAAGCTTCCATAGGAGCCCATACGTTCAAAACATGGCGGTCCATCACTGGTTCATGGGGCTTAGCGCCATCTGTATGTGGTGGGAACACTTCCGGCGGAAGAAAAAATAACGTGACGCCATGTCCGTTTAAAGCAGAAGTGACGTCATTTTGTTTTCGAAGGCGCAAAATTTGTTTTGTTGTTCTTCCTTTGGAGCTATATATTCAAATGCCCCGCCATTCGACTTGATGGGCGTTTCGAGCTTTCAGCGTGGAAAGCGATGCAGGAAAAGGCCAGCCGTACGGTTGTCGAAATCGCATCCCTGCGCAGAACATACTTTCTTTGGAGGCCGACGAAAGCTTGAGGTGTAGAGTGTTGATCCTATCGTCGGACGCCACGCCCGTCGGCTGGCACAGTCTCGCGAAAACAACTACACAATTATCTGGCGCTTGTAACTCACTACTTTTGGCTGAACAGATTAAGAAGCAATGAAGCTACCTGCGTCACCAAATTCAGACAAGCTTCGACAAGCAAGAAAGTACAAATAGTGAGGGAGGCGTATTTCAACAGGTGATACGAGTGCGCCTATCTGCCCATTTCACGACGTGCATTGCACTGCGAGTGATAGTGGCGTCAACGCCCCCTGTAGCGATGGGCGCTGAAAAGAAATGCATTTATTAATAACAATAAAATTAAACGTATTTATTTAACTCATCACGAATATATAAAATTGACTAGGAATTTTATTTTTGTTGAATGAATCCAACTGTCTCGTTTGAATTAAAGAACGCGTTTTTCTTTCCCAATGTTTGTTCCCTCCAAACATAGTCGCGCTTCGATCGCTGCTCCCATAACCCCCCATGCTGATGTCGGTGACAATCTGTACAGAACCGCTTTTCGCCCGAAGCTTCGCGACCTATTTGAATCGACCTTGCAGCGCGCGCGAAACCCTTTCCTGCCCTTTCCCTCCCCGGCGGACGCGAAACGGCTCCGATTGGTTGCGCGCGTGGCGTAAACGCGCGCCTATGCAGCTGGAATCCTTGCTAATGACTCGCGCTCCAGCGCAAGTCAAATTGCCCTTTCCCACAGCTGCTCTGCTCTGGGTGCCACTTTTTTTTTTGCGTGACAGCGACAATGCCACCTCAAGTTGAGAACTAATACAAGCTTCGCTTGAAAAGTTGGCCTATGCATCTAGTGTGGCAGGGCATATGCATCGCAAGAAAACGGAGCATTGCTTGCACAACGTTCGCATCAGCGCTTGCGCCTGCACTGTAAAATAGGTTACATGCCTAAAAGAATAACAGGGGTGTAAATCTGTTTCCAACTTACCGCCTTTTTTTTAGTGCGAGGGTGTGAGTCATAAGCACATTTACATCCCCTTTCCTTTCGAGGGACTACATTACTCTACAGTGTACTGTCGCAGGTTTCGCCACTTCTCGTTATTGGGCGCTAACATGGACATGCTGCCATGCCAACGCTCGTGCGACATTGTTAAATATGCTGGTGACTGTGCATGGTGCCGATTTCCTTACATTATGCGTGGCCAAATGATGATCGAAGGCTGTCAGCGATATAAGAATAACTGGTGGGCAAATGGGCTCGCATGAGTGCACCCTTCAAGGAAGTCTCGTAACCTACTGAGACGTCCCACTCCAGACGTCGTCCCTGAAGAGGGTTGGTAAAGTCACCTGCAAAGCATACGTATACAGGTAGGATAACACAATGAGCAAGTGGCACAATGCTTACGCATACTTAGACAACTATCGGAGGAGTTCCTGCGTGACTCAACATGCAAAGGTAAACATTACATTTACGATTAGGCTAAACCGAGCTGTTTGGTATAGGGTTATGCTGTATATTCCGCGTGAGTTGCAGTCGAAGTGTGCGGGTTAGAATTGGTTATTGAGTGCACCATGGTTTCGCTTTTGCACACGGATCAATTAGCGGAGAAGACAAGTAATGCCTTCTACAAAAAAAAAAGATATAGCAATTGCGCTAGCCGGCCATCCTGAACATATCCTGGGCGCCTACAGTGTGCTGTTCCTTTCTAATGGTTCTGATTTTTATGGTTATTAGTTTGTTTCTTTCTGTAACTTTTTGATTATTTCATTGTATCTTCAAATTCTGCATTCACGTGAATGCGAGTGCTCATTAATATTCTGTTATCACCATGTCACCATGTTCTTTTGTTTGCGTTGGCATCAACGCGCCCCGTTTTTTCCTCATTAAACAGTGCCCATTCTTCAACATTAAACTTGACACGCTGCGACTAGACCCACTGTAGATACTATTTATGCCTGTAAATGCAGGGAAATTCTATAAACTGAACACAATAACCTGAAAGTCCCTCGGATTCAATTTGAATACACTGCATGGTTTGCAAGGTCCCATCGAAGCTGCCCCTGTTCCTGAGATGGTTTGCAGGGCAGGGTCTTTCTGCCGTCTTTCGGGATACCGGTTTTGTGCAATGTCATGATTCCCCTTGCAGCAGGTTGTATACAGATCTGCTAATTTATAAAATGTTTTTTTTTGCGTTTCAAGGTACATTGCTGGAACGAATCGCAAGGCTGCAAGTTTGTCGGCACCGCGGCTGAACTGCTGCGTCATTACGAGACCGAATGCGCCTTCCACACGGTGGAATGCCTGCGTTGCGGCGAGGGCGTCCTACACAGCGACCTGTCGACGCACTTCGCAGCCGGATGCAGCGTCTCCGACTCTTCCGCGGCCACGCAGCAGCCGCCCTTGAGAGCTGCGGGCGTGACGCTTCGGGACCTGGGCCACGCGCTGGAAGACATAAAGGGGCTCTCCAAGGACGTGCGGCCCGACGAGCTGCTCTCCGGACTTCAGAGCCTGATCGCCAATCTCGCGGAGACCGCCCGGAACCGGAGGGCCAGGTTCGCGGAAATCTCTCGGGCGCTCGGAACGTCCGAGCAGGACCTGAGGGACGAGCTCACCCAGATCGCCACCGCCGCCGACACGCCCCGGCCCGAGAGTCGGCAGAATTCGGCGCGCGCGTCCAGCGCGTCGCCGTTCTCCTTGGGCTCGGAGAACGGGCTCATACTCCGCAAGTTGGAGCACTTCGCCCACAAGGCGCTGAACGCCCTGGAGTACCTGCGGCAGAACGTCGCCCGGCACGGTCAAAGCCCGGTGACCGCGTCTTGCGAGCCTCTCGTCGTCTGTTCGGACAGCTTTCGGCGTTTCGCCAGTTCGCTGTCCGAGGAACAGGGACTGGCCGAAGTACTCCGGAGCGTGTGCTACGTGCTGACACTCGAAAACGCGAACGAGATCCTCCTCTGCCGGGAGGACGACAGACGGTTCGCCGAGGTCACCTTGTGGCACACGAGGGACACGTATCTGACGATAGCCGTCTCCAAGCGCACCCACGGCGAGACTTGTGACCTCGTTGTGGACGTCGCGTTTGACGGGTTGCTGGCGGGCTCTCGGTGCGTTCTGCAGGACTGGCGCGTGAAGGTGCGACATCCGGTCAACGACTGCTCTTTAGGCGGTCCCCACGACGCTCCTTGCGCATGCGCGCGCGATCTCGACTCGATGAAACACTTCCACCGCGAGTTCAACATAGGCTTGGATTTTTTGGGAAACAGTGGTTTTCTGATGGATGGCAGGCTGATATTCGAGATCCACCTAGAATTATTGCACGAGACCGTGGTCTGAAGTACTTGATCATTGTCAGCGCTGCCCGTCCTTCGCGGCGCCATGTTCCTTTTTCTGCTTCGCGTGCCTGTGCGATTACTCTTGTCAAGTTCCTTTGCCTTCTTTTTTGGCTATGAAATAAACCATGTAATTTGGCGTCATTTTCAGTTCATTCTCAATACCTGATTTCAAAGTATTATAATCTTGTTTTAGTCCGTTACTTTCTTACTTTATTGTTCACGACTACAGGAACTCCCTCTACCGTATTTTAACTTCGAGACCAACCACCTCTTTGACATATTGAGTACATTCAATAAAAAGAAACGCGCGTCTGGTGCAGAATTCCACTGCTACCACCCTTGGCGAAGTTGGCAGCTGTGTGCGGCAAAAAAAAAAAAAATTCTCCGCTCCTCTCCTGGCTGTACCGGTTCCCTTTTTCGCACGTCGTGATGCCAGCCAAGCATGTACGTCACGTCACCACGATAAAAGCTGTCGATTGACACGGGACAGCGCCGGCCTCCGTTTTATGACGTCACGCTACATGGATTGCAATGTCCATTGCCAAGCCCACGTGACGAAAGCGATGTCAAAAAGCGCCGTGGCTTACTCTAGCATTCCCATTCTATGGCAGCCGTGTAAGGTAGCATGATGTCGTGGGTCGAAGTGCACCTTCGTTGTACCGTCTGGGAGACGGGAGGGCCAACCAGTCGAGTGTGTGCGTTGTTTACTGAAGGGCGAAAGGTGGGGAGGGGGGGGGGGGGCTCGCCTATTGTGCAACACAGATCCTTTCGTGAAGCTTCCGCTGGGTCGGCGTCACCCAGATGGAAGCGCTTCCGGTTATTGTTGGTAGGCTGACGCAATCCTTAGCTCTCGTATACACTTAATGGGATGGCCCTTTTCTGAAACATGTTGCGCCGTGCTTTCGGCGTCTTTTGGCGGCAGAGTTCGCTGGGTAGCTGCCGCCAATGCGAAAGGGAAGGCATTCAGTTTTGACTTATCTTTCGCGGCTGTCGGTTGCGAGCTGCTAGTGTGCATACTGCCGAACATACAGCAGTCATTTCGTGATTAATTTTACTGCTTGAAGTATGCTGCCGAAAAAGACTACAGGTGGCAGGTTAAGGTGCTGTGTACCCGGCGAAGAATGTTCCATATGGAACTAGGCGTGTGCGAACAGTGACGTTTGAAACCGAATCGAATAGTACCCGAAATAACTCGAATATTTTGCGAATAGTTTTAGGATAATGAATGGCCTTTATCACAAATAATGCTCTCATCCTAGTACTAAGTTCGTACGTTTCTGTCATACGTTTGCCTATAGGTCCCTGTGAGCGAGGAATGAACTGAACTTGCCAAAAATTGGTGGTGTGCTTTAGTGGAAACTTTAATAAATCCCCCAAATCAGAATAACAGGCCATGGACAGAACCCTTGGTTCACCAAGTACCTTCGACGGCTAAGAAACAAGAAAAAGGCTATACGCAACTGCAAAGCGCACAAACTCACCCGTGGTATATGGGATAAATATAGCTCATTTTTGAAAGTTTACTGCTCATCTTTAAGACAGCCTAAAAAAAATACTACCCTCAAGATCTACCTTCACTACTTAAAAACAACCCCCGAAAATTCTGGCAGGCGATTTCACCTAATAGTAGATGGCATGACATTTCACTAAGCGGTGGTAATCAAGCTCCAATCAGTGACGAGGAATGCCCAGTCGTCCTCAATGCATTTTTTCATCCATATTATCAATAGCAGACCATTCAACTCTGCCGGAAGTCACTGATCTAGATTACCAGTACATGCAATCCATCGATTTAACAGAGCATGGTATCACAGATCTCATAAATAACCGTAAGTTGACTACTTCGGGTGTCGATAATATTAACTCAAAAATTTTAAGGAATACAGTCGTGCTATCTAACAAATTTTTATTCATTTTCCGCCAGTCGTTATCATCAGGCCAGCTTCCCTTAGTCTGGAACATGGCAAAAGTGATACCAGTACACAAAAGTGGTAGCAAGAATTCCCCTGGAAACTATCGTCGAATATCATTGACAAGCATCTGACGCAAAATGCTTGATCATTGCATGTCGCATATATCATCTGGAATCAAATATTTTTTTCTTTATTAACCAACATGGGTTTAGGAAAGGCTTGTCATATGAGACGCAGTTACTAGAATTCACTACAGACTTGCATTTTAACATGGACCGTAATCTTCAAACAGATTGCTTCTTTCTCGACTTCTCCAAAGCCTTCGACCGTGTGGCTCACTGCCGTTTAATTTCCAAGTTATCTGTTCTCAAATTAGACTGCTTAACGCTCTCCTGGATTCGTAACGTCCTAAGAAATCGTCAGCAATTTACAGTCGTTAATAATTTTACGTCACCCCTTGCATATGTCAGTTCCGGTGTACCGCAGAATAGCGTAGTAGGACCCTTGCTTTTTCTTATTTGCATCAATGATCTGCCTAATAACATCTCATCCTGCATGCGTGTTGCGGTAACCCATGAACATGACAAGCAAGCTATTTCCTTCAGTGCGCATGTGAGCACTCTTTCTGTCACACCTTCCCTCTCCCCTTATCTTCTCTTTATATTTCCGAGCGTGAATAAACCCGGCGTTCTTCGGCTGGAACGACTGTCTCGTTCACTACGAGAGGGGGCGTTGCCTCCACCCGTCAACCATCGCAGCACGTGTTTTCGCCGATGATTGCATCGACCAATTAGCAGCCTTGATGACCATCGCATTCTTCAAGAGGACCTTAATGTCGTTGCGAAATGGTGTGAACACTGACAAATGAAACTTATCTAAATGCCAACCTATGACACTCACGCGAAAAACATCAATTAATAGATTTTCCTATTATATAAACACAAATATAGTATCTCAGGCATCGGCATATAAATATCTCGGCGTAAATCTTACACCGAGCCTTTCCTGGGCCTTTCACATTGCAACCATGTGCGCAAACGCTTCCAAATCATATCATGTCATGTCATATAATACGTGTCACATATGGGTCATGATTTTGTTTTTGTTATTGTTTCAATTTTGTTTGCTTTATGTGCTCGCGCTATGTACCTTATTTTGCGCGAGTGTTACATGGCTCTTTATGTTAACGTGAATTGCACTTTTCATTCCTTTCCCGACAACTATTTGTATTGATTTAGCGTTTTTCTTTGTTACATTGTTTTGCAAGCACGTGATCATTATATTGTTACGTAAGAAGACGCAAATGAAAAGCTATATACAAGTATATTTACAACGTAATACGCCGCACTTGGCCAAGAGGCAACAGCCCGCGCTAGCCTCCAATCGTTGTCGTCTTCTTCCTGCTCAGCTCTTCGTCAGTGGGAACATACCCCGTAGCACTATTTTTAGCTCACATTTTTTAGCGCTCATATATCTGTTTTCTCTTGTCATTTGCTCAAAGACGCCCCCCTTACTCAATGCTCCCCTTGGGGCCTGTAAGGTACTTTGATCTAACTAACTAACTAACTAACTAACTAACTAACTAACTAACTAACTAACTAACTAACTAACTAACTAACTAACTAACTAACTAACTAACTAACTAACTAACTAACTAACTAACTAACTAACTAACTAACTAACTAACTAACTAACTAACTAACTAACTAACTAACTAACTAAATGAATAAATGAATAAATGAATAAATGAATAAATGAATAAATAAATAAATAAATGGGCCGGTCATCAGCTGTCCTCCACTCGGCCGGATTGCGGCGACGTAGCCTCTGGCCTTGGACATGCGAAACCGGGAAACGGTCAGTTAGGCTGGAAGGAGCGACGGCGCGCACAGAGTTCAGGCCAGCATTGGACTGCTCCTGACGCCCAATGGCTTGGACAAGTGGTATCCTGGTAGAGCAGGACTCACAGGCACGGGAGCAAGGGGAAGCAGGAGACACTGCTTCAAGTATTTATGTATTAGGAAAGAAAAGGCTAGCTTATTCGATAGATGAGCTGAATTTATTTTAAATTACGCAAACACCTGCATTCAAGTCGATAAGCAAATTTGATCATCCAGCAGTTATGCACGGGAGTTGCAGGCCGGCGACTGGAGCGCGATGAAGCCGGCGTGTCGACGTGGCCAAGTAGCGCGTTCGGCCAGAAACGGCGAATGAAACGCGGCCGCCGCGCACATCCTGCGAAGCTCCGCGCACACCGGAAAGCACGAGCTGCCCAGACACCCTTGCAGTCGTGGCCGTACTCGGCACAGCCTGGCTGACGTCAGAGTAAACAAGGCGGTGCCGTCTGCCTGCGCAGCCGAGAATGACACGTAGTGCCACCTGTAATCACAAGTCTGTGCTTCGTTTCATACTTGGCAGGCAACGTTGAGGAAGCTGCGCAAAGTGATAAGTTTATAAAATGTTTCAACCACGCGCGTTCCGCACCGCTGTTTGTTGCTTTAAGGCCCGTTTATAGACCGACGTTATGGGCGCACGGGCGAGCGTCGTTCGCGGTCAGTCACGCTACGTCGGTTGCGCTGCGCCAACCGAGATGCCATCTCCTCTATACACCAGAACACCGTGAATTCAAAGGGCGCCGCCATATTGATGAGCGCCGGTCGCGCCATCTATCCCAAGCGCCGCGAAGTAGCAGGCCTGGGCTGCCACGCCGGGAGATGCGACCCGGCGCGAAAGCGAAACTTGGGCTTTTTAGCTGGGCGGAAGGCGTGTTTCGCGTTTTTTCTAACCTGTCATTTTCGCTGTCTGGATTCAATCAAACTTCAAGACCTCATGCAAGTCCGCAATGGCCACACTGAGTGGTGTGCAGACTGCAGAAGCGAATACATCGGGTAACCACGTAAGCACGTAACCTGTGAAGGATTTTACAGCACTGTGTTGGTGCCATATATTATTAAAGCACGCAGAACATTGTCCTCTCCACTTTCACTTTGGTCTTGTTTGGCATGGTCGCTACTGGGTTGGCCGCGTTTGGCAACCAACTGGCGAGGTCGTTTGACTGCCTGATTAGCACACGCCTGCCCTTCACCACCTGCACATTGAAAACAAAATAGACGTTATAGTAAGAAGGGCTGTAGTTCTTTCTCATGCCATCACTATTGCGAAGATATAAAGTCCTCTCAAAATGAAATAGAAAATGCGCCAGGCCAATTGTATCGTGCAACCACTTAAGAGTACAACATTCAGAACACAAGTCTACAGCACTCGAACAAGCAGCATATGATGCTAAACCTGCACTCATTGGAAAATGAGGAACTACAGTAGTTATAGTGTTCAACTACATGTGCAGTCAAAGCCCGTATAACAGGGCGAGCATGACAGATGCAGGTGTTGTACAGTTGCACAAACCACGACAGGGCACGTAAAATTACCATCCCTACTTAAAGCTGCATCATCAGGACCCCTTTGGTACAAGACAACAACCGCACCTGCATTCCAAGAAATTAGCCCCACCAACTGCAGCTACCTGGTACCAGACCTGTTTCGCTTGTGCGAGGCCATCGGATTGTTGGCGCTCCCTTAGAAAAGAAAACAGTAAAAAAAAAAAACTGGTGATAACGAGCAAAATTTTGTTACAAAATACAACAATTAAGCACCTTATTTTCCTCGCCTTATGAACGGAAAAATTTTGCGCTTTGCCCCACATAACAGCCGGCACGCAGTTCAGGAGGCTCAAATGAATTCGTTACGAATGCCACCTGCAACACCAGCTCGTAAAGACAGGTGCGCTGCAAGAACGCCTTCGGCGACGAACAGTCGTCGTTTACGTTTTTGTGGACGCATGCTACGTGACGAGCAGACTTCGGTTTACTTTCATTAGCAATAACGCTCACCAGCAGGGCAACATACTATCGCCTACAACTTGTCGTTCACGCTTCATGGTCATGCCGTGCACCAGCTGCAAGTATCGCTAACCGCAAACTCAACTGTTCCGCTTAATTGTCGGGAGCTCTGCCTGAATGAAAACACGAAAAGGCTTGCCTTCTTGTTATAGCCAAGGCGAAGCACCGGCGCGGGATTCTGCTCTGTGGGCTTGTCCAGAAAGTGCTCAGAGCAAACCTGCGTGTTACACATATTACGTTCGTAGGGTGCAAAGTTGAACGTGGCACCAAAATATACACAGATCGAATACTCACTCGTGCATTTTCACTCGGTTGGTAGTTCTATTCACTGCAGCTATCCACCGGTGGCGCAGCTTGTCATTCTTCGTTGCGGATAGAAATCGGTGCAGGCTGAAAACACCGCACCGGCACGATTCCCTACGTGTATTGTGCTCTTCGCAAACAGCTCTAAGCAACCTGCTTCTTTTCCGCTGGTTATTTTGGCGTCCAAACACGACGCAACGCTGCCCAGATGACTTCTTGTACTTTGGATCCGCGTGAACGCTCACATTTCCGCACTTTGGAGTCCTAGAGCTAGCGCTAGCCATGTCTGCTGGTCGCCGGCGAACACACTTTGGCAGCCCAGAACAACACGGCGCTGGTCGACCGGGCAATCCGGGTGCGAGAGTATGCGTTCGATTAGTCTGGGTGCGAGGCTAGCGTATTCTGGTCTATACTTCAACACGCGCGCCGTAGGCTGCTATCTTCGGAGCATGCGCAGGAGGTTCGCCAAGTCGCGCGCCGTCCGCAAAAGCCGTCTGCGGAGTTGTGTTGGCGCCTTTTTCTTCGCGCGCAATGCATTGTGGTGCGATAGTTCCGACGACTTCGACGCGCGAATGGCTCAGGAGCTATATCGGCGCCGGGCCCGTCGGGGCGCGTTGGAAGCCGCCTGTTACGTTAGCTGCGCCGGTGCGCTCGCCGACGTGACGTAGCGTGCGCGCGCGGGCGTTACGTCGGACTATAAACGGCCCTTTAAACCTACGACGATTTGTACTGAGTAACTACACATGCTTCATACATTACAAGTGCAACTTGTAGAGATATGATTACGTCAAATTACGGATTTTTTTTGAACTTTTTTCTTACTGCCATTATACGTGACGCACGTTGCTTTAGTCGCGATGTCCTGGGTTTGACACAAATGGAGGCTCAACAGCCCAGTTGTTGAACTGTGGCGTAGCTGTTTCGTTAGCGTTGTCGTGTGTTCCAGAGAATAGGGGAACCCACGACAATCATCCCGGAACGGCTGCTTTCCGCAGCTGCCGATAGGCGGCAACGAGGGTTTACGCTAGTGCAGCTTTGGCAGCGGCTAGCTTCTTCGTAGACGAATGCAACCTTGCAAAAGTCCAGAGACCGCGGCGTATGAAAAGAAAAAAAAAATTCTTCAGCACAGCCGCGCAACGTGAAATTGAATAAAATCATGGTGCTAGTCAAGCAGGCGCACGTGGGCAGTACACTTGATTTCAGCCTTTCTATGTCTAGGCTGAGAAGAAAAATGAAATTCAGCGGCAACTGTGGTCCTTAAACTTTTGCACTCGACTGTACATATCGATTACAGTGACCTAAGTTGATTACAGTGAGCTCAGTGACCTAAGTTGCTCCGATGGTTGGTGTCAAACCCTGTTACTCCAGCGCAGTAGCCCGATGGGCTAACCATTGGACCACGGAATACCCAATGACCCAGGTAGGCGGGAAAACGCCTACCTGGGTCGCCTGGGAAACGCCTAGAAGCGTGCGACGTACAATAAGAATGCGAAGGCTTTAAAATGGAGCTGGACAAGCCATTTAATGCGTAGGGCAGATAACCGGTGGTCTGTTAAGTTAGAAAAATGGCTGCCAAGGGAAGGAAACGCAGGCGAGGACGACAGAGAATTTTGCGGCGCGACGAGTTTAGAAAATTTGAAGGAATAACCTGTAATCACCTAGCTCATAACTGTAGCAACTGGTCACTGCTGGGAGAGGCCTTCATCTTGCTGTGGACACTAAATATAGGGGATTATGATTACGATGATGATGAGGGACAGGGCTGACTGAGTGATTCACTGAGGGGGTCCAAAAGCAACGCAAAGGTCCAGAGGGGTGCCACAGGGGAGGGCTTAAACTGGATTTCGAGTCCCTGCGATTCTTTAGGGTGCACCCAAAGCACTGTAAAAAAGCATTTTTGCACCCCACCACTAGTCCATAGTGTGGTTTTATAATATGCGTGACTTCATTGGCTTTATGCCTTTCACGTGAGCTTACGCCGTTTCGTCCAGTTAAGCGCACACACGAACTTGTTAGAAATGACGACGCACAAAAACTTAATAAATTTATAGAGGGTGTTTTAAATAAATGAACAGAACCCACTTAGAAACTCCTACAGCGTCACGCAAAGAATTTTAAGCGCAACTTTCTTTTCGATGGGAGGCAATGCAATCACACCGCGCACCAGCTCCTTAATTTATCTTTTTTAGTATAGATCGAGTTCATTCTTATTTAATTTTCATTTTCTTATTGAACACTGTCGACGAACTTCTCGGTTTCATTAAAGGGAGGGTAACGTTTAAATACCGCTAACACATAACAAACTGTGATACACATAAATTCGCCATGCACAACGGGCAATAAAATAAGGGAAGTGCTCGTTGCAAAACTCGATACGCAATTTCCAAAGCATGCATGCAATGCACGTTCAAAATCGGCAGCACGTTCGCGGTCACAAGAGCGGGAGGCAAGCTATTTCGCATTTCTATTAATTGCATCGAAAAAAAAAAAACGAAATACGTCAGAGCACGTTAAGCAAGGCAGGATAGCTCTGCTGTGGTTTGTACGGACGCGTCTTCTTTGAAGTTGCCAAATGATTCCTTATTTACCCTTGTGTGTTCTTTCTAATTTTAAAAACGGTAACTTTAGCTCATGCTTGCGTCTGTGCTTATCCAGTGAGTCTAGCTTGCATAATTATAACATGGCCGCAAAGCGGAATTTCCATGTCGGTACTTAAACTATATAAAACGGGCTGCCATTCTCTTTATATTTTTTATTTTAGCTTTTAGAACTTTTCGATGAACACCACACAAGCATACTCCAAGACCAGGCATAGAAACGTTTTATAGGCTGTTAACCTCCCCTCTCGTGCAGCATAATGCAGCATTTTCTTTAGAAAGGACAGCTTTTGATTTGCCTTATAATAAATGATATCACTATGTGAGTACCATTCTACCGTGTGCACAATAGTAACTCCTAAGTATTTGAAACAATTTACATTCTGGAGAACTTGATCTCCGATACTGCACACGAAGGAAAGTTCGCGCTTGCTTTGGTTAATATCTGTAAATCTTGCCTTACTATAGTTTATTTCCATGTCCCATCTCGCACAACACTAATCTAAAGCCTGTAAACATTCGTTCAGTTTAATCTGGTCATCTTCACATGCTATTAGGGCAAGAATGATAGACAAAAAGCTTAATTTGTACAGGTGCTTCAACTAGGGAAGAAATATCATTAACATACAGAAAGAACAGTATTGACGCCAAAACACATCCAAGGGGAATCCCCGAATGCAGCTGAGCGGCCTTGACGAACAACGGCCTATCAGTACTACCTGCTTGCAAATAGATAAATAAGCGTCTACCCATTTTAATAGTTGGTTACTTAGTCCTTTACTTATTTCTAGAGTTTAAAAAGCAATTTGCGTTTAGAAACAGTGTCAAATACTTTTACAACATCAATACTTATTGCCTTTGTTTGCAGGTGTCTATCTACGTTCAAGTGAAAATCACGAAGTGTTCCTAATAATTCTGTCACCGCAGAAAGACAGTTCCTAAATACGTGCTTACCTCGTTACCGGTTAAATTCACTGGTTCGATTCAGTCACTGGTTAGATTAAAAAAGCCGGTAACACGTCTTGATATAATGTGCTCCGAAAGCATGCAGCATACTGACGTCACTTATACCGGACGGCAATCGTTTACTTGCATGCGATTGCCACCTTTGTCACCTTTGATAACAGGAGTGACTATTGCACTGAGCCAGCCCTCGGGAAGTGACTGCGTCAGGCATGACTTTACGAATGTTATCTCTGGATAAAAAGACAAAAAAAAATTAAATTATGGGGTTTTACGTGCCAAAACCACTTTCTGATTATGATGCACGCCGTAGTGCAGGACTCCGGAAATTTTGACCACTTGGGGTTCTTTAACGTGCACCTAAATAAAAAGACACCTGTGTACTGCTTCAATTGTATTTTTTAAACATCATCTGTGAGAGACAGCGGCGCTCAGACTTTTCGGGTAAACTTCTATGAAACGCGGATATTACCTGCATGAGAGGTAGCAGTTGCCTGGTGGGTAATTAACCCTGCATGGCGCAAAATTTATCTTATGAAGTGAGAAATTTATATTTAGTGCATCTCAATAAAAAGCACTAGCAAAAAACCAACGCACATTCTTAGTGCTCATTTTGGAATCATATCAAAAGCTTTACCCGTGAACTGCCAAGAAATCATGGCGTTATAAATTCCATGTGTTTCTACGAACTACTTTATTCATAACTGCAAAGGTGGGAACTGTGGCCGCGAAATATTTGACGACAATTTCGCGACACCAGAAGATATATATCTTAGGCAGCATGCTCTAGTCATACTGTACGAAGGCATAACCCGGGCTTGATGTTACGCACTTACGTTTGCGCAACACCAGGTAAAACCACATTTACCTGTGGCAAGAATTGACAAGTCTCGTAATCAGAGATGCCGACGCTCACGTTTCTGAGACACATCTTGGTACTAACTTTTTCTTTCCTATGTCGGAAATTTGTTGCAAGACGTTATGATTACCACTACAGGACCAAAAATTGTTAAGAAGGGTCAGGTATAACCTCTTCAATTGCTGACTTTACGGCACTAGTGGCAATTGAAGAAAGCAAAGCTAGGAAATAGTGCTTTCGCGTCTTAGCACAAAAACACAGGACAAGCTCCGTGTCCGAGTTTGCTACCGAATACGCTGACGTTACAGTTCATGGCGTGGTTTTTGCAGCGCGAAGCTCTGAAGTGCGGCAAGAAAAGCAAAAAAGAAAGAAGGAATGGCTAGCGAAAGACAGGCACAGCGCTTGTGTTTGTACTTCTTTCGCTAACCCCTTCGTTCTTTTTCTATCCGCTCATCAGTGTTCCGCGCTACAGAAATCACACCACGGACTCAGACCAAGATTCTTTTCCAAACTGCTACAGTTAACAAAGGCCTTATCCGTCTGTGCTGCCGAATACGCTGGCATAATAGAGTCCCTCTGAGAGTCTGGGACGATTTTGCCTGGAACGCGAATGGATTACTTTAGCAGAATACGTAGAAGGAGATGTCGAAAATCATACTATTTGTAGCATTTATACTAAGGAGGCATGGTTTCACTACTGCTCATCTTCAACTTTGCATTTGGAACGTGTGTCCCACGTTGAATACTTCAAAAGTTCATTATGGAATTTCTCCAATTAGCTTCCTGGACAATGCGTTTTTTCGCGCTAGTAGTGTCCACCTTTGCAGTTGATTTAACTGAACAGTACGAATTAAATCCATTAGACTAGAAAATATATTACGAAAATAATAACACGAAAGACATCTTTATATAATTCATATATATTTGATCGGTATAAACAGAAATAAAATCTACTTTGTGTCGACATGGCTCTTCTGAGAATAACACAGGGTCATACGTACGTGACACAAAAGAGAGAGCCTTGGAATGAATGTTCGCGCTAAATCCAGTACAGAGAATACGCCCTTTCATACCACTAACGCTGCAAACACAACAACCTCAACTTGAACGTTCTAAAAGTGCCAGAAGAGAAAATATGAAATATGAATATGAATGGTTCTGTAACGTAAAAACAATGTACGTGTTTATTTAAGTTACAGCCGCATGTTGTATGTGTCTTAAGGCTTCGGAGCTTTTACTCAAAGTTTCTCCGTTCGATGACGTACAACGCTCGAGTACTGGCCCCGTCAACTTGCAAGTGCGGCATCGGTGCGTGGTAACGGCGAGTTAAAACTATGTATCTCTATCATGAAGACCGAGCTTGTGAGAGAAAATCGGGGAGAAGGGCAAATGTGCGGGTACGCGCCCTTGCCTTGTTGGGAGCCATCGAGATCCTGCGCTCTGCCAGGCGCAATTAGAGCAGCTTCCCCGACAGCCACAACAGCCATCCCGAGCACACGTGCTCGTACAGGTTGTCGCACGGGCCGTCGCCGCTGCCCAGCGTCTCCTGCGTTCGAGAAGAAGCATGCATGCTACGATAGGTGATGTCCGGAATATGGAACCATGACTTATTTCGGCATCGCAAAATCAGTCAGCAAAAAGAAAGCACGATATTCAAGATTGGTTCCTGCTGGACACAGGGCACTCGTCAGTGGTGCGTGGGCTTGGACACTGGCCATTCTGAACTTCAGCAAGAGTTTCTGACTGGGAGAGTTGGTACATACTTGTGAACGAAAACTACTTCAGTCAACATTTAGCGGTCAATGCGAGAGAAATGCGTTAGCATTTCGTTGCAGCTCTTTGAGGTCCCAGATCCATAATTTAAATTTCGTTCACCGCGTTACCAGTTGCTTGTTCAGGAACTCACTCGACACACACCCTACATCTTCGAACAGGAAAGTGCAATTGGCGGTGATCCAGAGCAGGCCATCAGGGCCCGTATTCACAAGAACGTTCTTACGCTAAAAGCGTTCGTGCCAGCCAATAGGGATGTGGGACATATCATTAGCGAATAATATTAGCCAATGACAAACAGAACTTAAGAATGAAAAGCTTTGTGAAGTCGGCTCCAGTTGCTCTATATATGCGTGCACGTTCTTCTGAGCTCTCCCATTCATTTTCTACCTATACCACGTGGTTGGCTTCCCACACTTCATAAACATACAATTCTTTCCATATTGATACTCCTAATAGCAACGCATTAAAAATGAGTGATACAGACGCGTGTGCGAGGAAAGCACTCGACACACTGGACAAGCACAAGCACTGGACCAGCGTTCACTCTGTTCACTTATACCCTTATGCATGCCAGAGCAAGCTATGGCTCAGGCCGACCTTACTGCATTCCTGTATATATATATATATATATATATATATATATATATATATATATATATACAAAGGCACCTAAATGACAGAACTGCCTGTCTGCAAAAGCATCATTTCTGAGCTTTGCTACGCTCGGAAGTGCCAATTCGAATGCTGTCAAATTACACTACGTTGTCACAATTGGTCATCTTCGGGTTTTGAGCCAATCAGGGAATCTTGGTTTTGTGCCATCATTGCATTTATTCTTTATGCTATCATGGACTGGTCGTAAGACAGGGCTTTCGGCAACTCTCGAAAGTCGACGTGATACAGCCACTAAGTTATTTTGTGAATAAAGCTGGCTGCAATGAGTGTAATCAATCTTGATTATGACAGTCTGCTTATTCTTCAATTCTCGCATTGAATTCGGCATTCGGTGGCATTGCAGTGCTGCCGAATTACTATTCAACGCCATACGAAGACATGATTATTGGTTCCGCGATAACGATGTAACGATATATATTCGAAAGATTGAGATCAACTAAACATGCACTCACCTTCGGTGTTGCGCAGTTGCGCGGACCGAGGCGTCGAACGCTCGGCCGCGCTGGCGCTCCCACGTAGCCGCTGCGGCAATCCCCCACGTGACGTAGTGTTGCGCAGTTGCACGGGCCGAGGCGTCGAACGCTCGGCCGCGCTGGCGCTCCCACGTAGCCGCTGCGGCAACCCGCCACGCGACGTAGTGTTGCGCAGTTGCGCGGACCGGGGAGTCAAGCGCTCGGCCGCGCTGGCGCTCCCACGTAGCCGCTGCGGCAACCCCCCACGTGACGTAGTGTTGCGCAGTTGCACGGGCCGAGGCGTCGAACGCTCGGCCGCGCTGGCGCTCCCACGTAGCCGCTGCGGCAACCCGCCACGCGACGTAGTGTTGCGCAGTTGCGCGGACCGGGGAGTCAAGCGCTCGGCCGCGCTGGCGCTCCCACGTAGCCGCTGCGGCAACCCCCCACGTGACGTAGTGTTGCGCAGTTGCACGGGCCGAGGCGTCGAACGCTCGGCCACGCTGGCGCTCCCACGTAGCCGCTGCGGCAACCCGCCACGCGACGTAGTGTTGCGCAGTTGTGCGGACCGGGGAGTCAAGCGCTCGGCCGCGCTGGCGCTCCCACGTAGCCGCTGCGGCAACCCCCCACGTGACGTAGTGTTGCGCAGTTGCACGGGCCGAGGCGTCGAACGCTCGGCCGCGCTGGCGCTCCCACGTAGCCGCTGCGGCAACCCGCCACGCGACGTAGTGTTGCGCAGTTGCGCGGACCGGGGAGTCAAGCGCTCGGCCGCGCTGGCGCTCCCACGTAGCCGCTGCGGCAACCCGCCACGTGACGTAGTGTTGCGCAGTTGCGCGGACCGGGGAGTCGAGCGCTCGGCCGCGCTGGCGCTCCCACGTAGCCGCTGCGGCAACCCGCCACGCGACGTAGTGTTGCGCAGTTGCGCGGACCGGGGAGTCAAGCGCTCGGCCGCGCTGGCGCTCCCACGTAGCCGCTGCGGCAACCCGCCACGCGACGTAGTGTTGCGCAGTTGCGCGGACCGGGGAGTCGAGTGCTCGGCCGCGCTGGCGCTCCCACGTAGCCGCTGCGGCAAACCGCTACGTGAGGTAGCGTTGCGCAGTTGCGCGGACCGGGGCGTTGAGGGCTCGGCCGCGCTGGCGCTCCCACGTAGCCGCTGCGGCAAACCGCTACGTGAGGTAGCGTTGCGCAGTTGCGCGGACCGGGGCGTTGAGAGCTCGGCCGCGCTGGCGCTCCCACGTAGCCGCTGCGGCAAACCGCTACGTGAGGTAGCGTTCCGCAGTTGCGCGGACCGGGGAGTCGAGCGCTCGGCCGCGCTGGCGCTCCCACGTAGCCGCTGCGGCAAAGCTCGATGACTTCGGGTGCGCTTGAGAATAGCTGTTGTGATCACCACCAGCAGCGACAGCAGGACGAGCCCGATGCACGTGGATGGAGCCCGATGCGAGTGAACGGAGACTGCAGCTCGGGACACAGGCGCGACTCCATGACTTGGAAGCCCATCGGCGATTGCCTGCGATCGAATTTGTCAAGCGTATGGATCGGAGCCACACAAACAGGGGGCTGGAATCACATTAGAGCAAAATTACATATGCCTTACTTTTTCTACACGAAACGCCTTGACCAAAGACGATTCACGTAGAATGCAAATTACAGCTCTCGCGTTCTCTAGGAATGCCTAGTAGCTGCTTGGTTCTACATGTGTTGGTTACGAGCGCATCTAGCGTGCATACAGCCTGGGCATGCCTGGTGACGGTCTGTGCATTTTTATGGTGAGAACAGGTGCTTGGCACGTAACACAAGTTTTATTCACACTGCCATAACTACCGTCCTTCACAGCCTTTAACGACGGACATGTTGTACCTGGTGGGAAGCAGGTGGCGTGATGGATGGATGAATAACATTCTTTACTTCCTTCGGTGCGCGTGATTAGCACGCAGCGGGCCGCTCCCACGTCGGGACAGAGAGTCTATGCCCCTCTGCCGCATCGCGGGCCCGATGGACACCACAGAGCTGTGCTTCAAGGTCCGAGCTGCGTAGAGCTTGGTCCCACTCTTCCTTTGTGGTCCTGGCCTTCGGTGCCAGGGGGCAACCCCAGCGCATGGGAGGAGAAGGCTAGCTATATCTTTGCAAAAGAGACACGGATTGTGAGGGTGCGCATCTGGAAAGATTTCGTGCAGGAAGGCCGGGCATGGGTAGGTACCCTTCTGAAGCCGCCTGTACGTGACATTTTCTGCTTTATAAGAGTGTCTTTTGCAGTAACAGCATGGTTCTCTTGATTAACTTATAGTGCTGGGTGAGATGGTTGTAAGTGATGAGGGGGTCGCGTGATAAAACTAGGAAATGTACAGATACATAGAGTCAAGTGACGCAAGACAAGGGTAGTAGGAGACAGCTTGTAAGAGCCTTGGTCTTGCAACGGACAACAAATAGACTGATGACGATAATCATGGGGATGATTATTAAAGTAAAGTAAACATGGCCGAACGCACTAAAAGGACACCTAAGAGACTTACCTCATGTGTCCTATCACTGTGTTCGTAGGTTCTTGTAATCAACATCCCCTTCGTCCAACACTCACAGTACTAGGACGCCATTATACAGTAACTACGAGCATAGTAAGCCTCGATATATATATATATATATATATATATATATATATATATATATATATATATATATATATATATATATATATATATATATATATGAAAGAAAGCAGTTCTGGGTCCGGGTAAATATTCACAGTGATGAAGGCCGGACCCCGGCCGAAACATCAATAAACCGCTTCATACGCGCGTCTACTTCACTGTATGGATATATATATATATATATATATATATATATATATATATATATATATATATATATATATATATATATATGTATATATATATATATATATATATATATAAATAGTGACCGAAGATGCTGGTCCTAATAATAGGACCAGCATCCGTAATAGGTGATGTTCAGAACACGCCGGTCATGACATCGGTTTCGGCGCCGGCAGTCGCTTCATTCACCTGTATACTCTGAAGCACGGCCTTCTGTTACCTTCGAAAATTCTCCGCGGGAAAAGTCGCGTGGAAGCTGCCTATTCTCGCAATTCGTGCAGCAAGGAAAGGAAGAAAACGAGCTATGTAGGAGATTTAGTAATCAGAAAAAATCGATTTATTAAACAATGCATGCTCACCCAAACTGCCCTTCTATCACGGAAAAATATTGCTCATAGCGGCAAACGGGCTGAAACTCCAAATTTACGTGTAACCTATTGACTTGTCGTTAAGCTTACGCTGTATCTCTGATGGTTCTTCGCAGCGCCTGCCTTTTGCAAACTATTGGTTCTGAATCTCAAGGTTGAAATTCCCGTTGTATAGCCGCCTAAATAACAAAGCTTACTACTAGTTTTGTAACTTGCAAGTAATAATTCACGTTCTTATTGATTCTTAATGAACCAAGAAAACATATTTGCATGTGTTTAAGGCACATTCGCTTGGAGTGGCCCTAAAACTCCGGTTACTGGAAATCCTATGCCAACATCATCCGGCATGTCAAGAAACAGGCTTGTCTACGTTTATACAAAACCTTTTTGTGTGTGTCAGTGAACGCCGTCTTTACAGTGACCAATTCATACTGAAGCTTCCATGGCATCAATTTAATAAACAACTTGCTCGGTCCCCACTGGATTCCAGTAGCTCATTTTATTGCACTTGTACACATCGCATGAACAACAAAACATCGCGTGGAACGTTTGAACGGCGTACTTTACAGGCCCTCAAACAGAATGTTATTTACGATGTATGCACCATCCAAACCCGACAAAGAGTGAGGCCATGGCCTACCTGGTATTGACTGTTTAAAACTGCCAGATGACCGAGCCTTGGCAAGACAGCGCGCTGAGCTGCCCGTGGATGGCCTGTGGTCAGCGATCGGCTAACGAGACACAGCCGCATCGGATGGGAGAATGGCGAACGGGAGGTCACTCCCTCGCAAGGCTGCGCCAAAAGCAAAATGATATGTTGTATATGCTGCTCACTGTCATCGTTATGCCCGAAATCTCCTGCATAAGTTGGGGCAAATACCGGCTAACTTTCGCGCAACGCAAAAACTATTAGAATGCATATCTTGGTACGTACATTGCAGGTTCAAGAGCAACGCATTCTACAGGGAGAGAAAAAGCACTGCTTGCTTCATGCGGCGCATTTAACGGCGCGATAGTGGAAGGGCGTAACGAACAATTCTGTAGGTGTACGCCCGAGATAGAGTAGTTAAACCTCCAGTGCCGATATGCACGAGTGTATACGGTACCTAGATCTCTAACGACGACGCTAGGTGGTAAACGGCAGGCAACGACTCTTCTTGCTGGCGGTATTCGTAACAGCGCGAAGGACAAACACCGAAAGGAAGACATACGACCGGAGGGACACTTATGAATGTGTTGCTTACCGTCCTTGGTGCTGGTATGAACGCTGTCAGCAGGTTAGCCCAACTCACATGCGTCGCTCATTCTAAGACGTGACACTGCGGAGCTCGAGGTAGTGGGTTCGATTCCAATGGCTTTTCTCGGTGAGGGTGGAGTGCAAAGACATCCCGTGTACCATGCGTTGCGTTCGCGTTAAAGAGACCCCCGACGGTTAAAATTAAATTGCAGCCCCCTACCACAGCATGAGTCTTAACAGCAACTTGTTTTGCTTCTACACACGGACACGATCCTGGGGGAACTAGCCCTGAACAGCATCACTGTAAAAAAAAAAAAAAAAAGAAACCGAAGAAGAGCCGAGCGGAAATAATAAACAGTGGTGCGTTGCATTGCCTGCTCACCGTTCTCTAGTTCTTTCTCTGTTCCTGTCCTCAGCGATGCCGTCGTGTTCTTTTCTGCGCACGAGCCAGCAGGATCAAAACCCTTGCCTCGCGAGGTCTCGCTCTTCTTCCTCGTTTCTAAGATGGAGCGTTTAGGTTTTGTTATTATCAGTAGCAGCAGCAACTATGCACCACTTCATTTTTTAAAATCTCCGCAGGGTGAAGGCATCTGCAAGAGGTGGCCGAAGCATGTCGTCTGTATCGCCAGGCAAACATGTTCTATCCCTGAAGGATGTCCTTACGTCTTCAATCTTCATCATCCTCTGCCGCCCTCGATGACGTAGCACTTCCCATAGTGTCCTCTGTGTTACTGTTATATGCCTCTAGATTATGCGCTACACCCTGGAGTTTCGCCGAATAAACTGCACGAAAAGCCAATTGCGACGGTATTTCAAAGGAAACTTGCCTAGTTTTAGAAAGTGTACATAGACAGCAGTCCCCCGTGCGAGGTCACGAGTTCGAAATGCGAGCGGATGCGTTGCAGAAAGCTCGTAAGATTGAATATTTTTGATACAGACGTAATAGACATATATGGCGTGATTGGTACTCACGAAAGAAAGACACAGAACTCGCCCCCGGCGTGACCTCTGGTATTGGGTGGCACCCACGATGCGTTGAATATATCGGTGGCTATAGTCTGATATTTGCCTTATATAGTATAGAAACTCATCGATACGTTCCTATATGTTACGTTCTCCATTGCTGTTATATCCTGAAGCACCGGTCCCATTTAGTACCCATACGGTCGCGTGCATTAGCTTCCCCCGGTTGTTACCTTTCCCGCTTCGTGTTGTTGCGTCGAAAAAACTATGACGTCGCCGCACAGCCATGGCGGTATCGCCTACTTCGACCGCCGCATGTTGTCGCTGAAAACGGTTACCTCACAGAAGAGAGAGAGAGAGAGAGAGAGAGAGAGAGAGAGAGAGAGAGAGAGAGAAAATTAATTGTCCCAATGGCAGCCCCAATTCTCCGAAGTGTCGTCGCTTGTAACACACCGGGGTGTTCCTTGGAAGAGCAGATGCCTCGTGAATGTGCCGGGTGTGCTGCACGAGGGAGTCGCCAGAAACTGCTGCGTCACAGGGCAGAAGGATTGACACCACCGGGTTCAGATCCCATAGTTTCGTGCAGTAATGGCAGGAAACGGTATGATTTACATCATCGCTGGTTGCCGATCTCAGTACGGCTCTCACTGTCATTGTTGTCGTCTTTAACCCGTGGTCGAATACCAATATGAGGAGGAGGAGGAAAAGGAGGAGGAATACACAAGAGGCGGCTCTCTACTTCTAACCATACGGAAAACCGCCTGCTTCTTGGCCAATCCCCCATAGTGGGTACGCGCCACTGTCTGGGACACAAGACAAGACAAGGTGGCTTCAAATCCAGGTTTGTGGACTCCGTTTCGGGACGCTCTCTAAACTTGCGGGGTTATTATATGCTGCTTGGAAACGAGAAAAAGGGGCCGCGGGTGCTCTTAAGGAGGTCGTTATTATAGAAGATTTGAACGAAGCGCCAGATGGAAATTATAAGCTTCATTTTTCTTTTTTCGCTTGGGTTGCCACGTGACGCAACGTCAGTATGAAATAAAATAAAATCGTGCATTAAAGTTCATTGTCTGTCTGTCTGTCTGTCTGTCGTGCAGGTCCGTTTCATGCAGATACTCATTCATAGTCTATCTATCACCATAATCCATCATTCATAGTCTTCAGTTTCATCACTGTTCAGTTTCACACCTCCAAGTACCCTTTCGCGAATTTTCATTGCCCCAGGGCACGTTTTTTTAAACTCACGGCTGCGTCCGCTCCATAAAAGTGTTTAACGTTCAGTGTTACTGCCGGGCAGTGATGGCTAGATTTACTGGGAGGGTTTTCAATAGCTTTATGGCTCCATAGTCGAGTGCAAATGAGGCCAGCTTCTTTCTTTACCTCATAAAAGGTGCTGCCTCAAGCATTATCGGGTGTTGCGCTTAGATAATAAGCAAAAATATAGCAGTGATCCACACTAAGTACTTGCGAAGATTGCTTCATTAGCAAAGCAGTTAATCTGCAACAAATTTAGCCAAAATGAATTTTCTTTGAAGCTGGCCATTAAGGTGCCATCTCGCGGAAAGAATCTAATGCGCTTCCCAACTCAGCTTAACGCACATATCGAAAGCAGCGATTTTCTTCGGAACTCTGCTAACCTTACATTTATCTTTCGTTACAGGTTTGACTTCAATTTCTAGAATGCTACGCGTCATCTAAATCAAATAATTAAGAGTTTTTCATAGCTTCCTATATACGAGGCTATGATTTATTCACCTAATTTTTTTTTACTCGGTACCAGGACACTACTATTTATCATTACGTTCATTTCCACGCCTTCGAGAAGAATTGCTTTCCACCTGAATAGGTGGAGGAACGCTATATACCACAGGCAAATTTTTGAAGAAAAAAAATTCCTTGCAAATTAAAGAAAGTCGATTGGTACACCCCATTTCCAGCAGGGAACTAAAAAAAAAAGCTATCTTCTCGAGTGAAGGCACAGAATCCAGCATATAAGCTCCATTTTGTATTCTGAAGTATTTTTTTGCGTTGTCATAATTAGCTTCTCTTGTTTATAAATGTGTTAACACTCACATTTCTACGTGTCATCCCAGTTTTCTCATTGATGTAATCTTAATGTTTTTCTGTTCGCATTACCAGGAAATCTTGTCTTGCACTCCCTTGCGACGTCTTTCAGTGCATACTGCATACCTGAATGTATATTCTATAAGGACTAAATTGAATGAAATATTGTTACGTGAAGCTTGAGCCCAATACTATTTACAATTTATTTAGGTAAGCTCACGAAGGCCAAAATGGCGACGCTATATCAAGCCGGCACACACGTCGTCTTCGTCCTCCTCAGTGCAGCCACACTGTGGCGGCTGTAACGTGGCAATATTGTTTGCATTTGTACAAAAAGCAAGAGAATGGTGTGTAACCATCGATGTGTATCAAACGTTCAGTTACTTCACCAGAAGCTAGAGTTTATAATTATTAAATTGCTCTGCGGTACAGCCGATACCGACGACGAAGATAGACATTGTTGTAACGAGACAGTGACAAGCCCTCCATCCATTCATCTTCCTTAGCACCATGCCCGTTTGTGAAAACATGGACTTGGCCTACAAACGAAGGGCTAGCGATTCGCGTCAAAACGTGTTTCATATTTAAATCCATTTCATAGCGCTCTGGCATACCACACTGCTGTACTCTTCGAACACTGAGAATAAACGTACTCCGCTAGGGACTTCGGGAAATGTCAAAAATCAAGCAGAATATAAGAAGCTGTTCTTGACTTAGGAAGCCTTCCTTTTGTGACAAACACACATAAAGCAATAAATGTGTAAACAATCAGTGTAATTTGTATATTTATTCTTTCCTTCTTTAAAAAAAAATTACCGGCACTTACTTTCGGTGCACTTGGGTTTCCCACGCGCCTCTGCGGTAGTGAGTGTTCTCCCACCGAACCTCGTTCTCCTTGATTAATCGCTCCTTCGCGAATGCTCTTAGCTCCTGCGGGAGGCGCTGTTCGAGTAAATTAGTTCGTGCAGTAGTTTTGTGCGCGCGTTTCATTTATTCAGGCCCATTTGTAAGCGAATTGAAAGGGGCCAAGGTAAAAAGCTGCTTGTTGGCAGCTCGAGTTGTCCCTCCGATCCTCCCCCTTCCCCCTCCCCTCCTGGCGTTCACTCTAGGTTTGCCGCTTTGGTGGTGAATGAAGATGCACGCAGCTGTTTATGTCTGCCGTTTGTTTACGGCTTTTCGCTAATACTTTCCAACGAATATTCGTGAATTCTGGGTTGGTAGAATCGAGTTCGTGCTGTTGTGTATAAATCACCGTGCTACATGATACGATCTATACGATGGAGACGCTAGAATATATATTTTTTTCTTATATCAGTTGTCTGCTGGCGCATACGACCGAGAAGCCATGGCGAACCTCTTACAACATTCAACTGTGACAGGCGAGAGACTCATTTGCATCGCGCATAGTGAAATATAGCGGGCAGCACGACTCAATTTTCCGGTCCTGCGCTTCTACATTCAGGTTGCTGAAGGTCGTGCAGGCGCTTCTCTATCAGGTTGTTGTCTTTGCGTCTGTTTCTTTCACTTTTGGGATTATCGTACCGCGCCAAAGCTTGTCAAATGCCAATAGCGGCAATGCTTCCATTTGCTAGAATAATATTGGCAGCTGAGCAATCCGTATTTTGGGAATGCCAGGTGGGCAGATCGCCAGTATCGCGTGTCGATGGAGATGTGGTAGTGCACGGCACGCACCCACGTGGTCTCACCTACGTGAGCGTTCTTCGCGGCCATAACATCTAGCGAGCACTTCGTCGTGAGCGAATTGAAGGTGCTGCCGCCAAGCCAACGCAACAGTAAATGTCTTCAGGAGTCGTCGACGGCGTTTCTTTCATTTTTTGTTGGTTTGTGCATAACCTTCATCACGTTACATGAAAGCTCCGCATGGAACTAGCCGATACCACTGCCATGCAGGTGTCAATGTAGAAACTGCGACATGCGATAAATAGGTCCACTATATTTGACGTTTTTTTTGGAGTGCGGTTGCTTGATCAGCGTTCCACAGGTTAGAGATGTGCGGGCGGTAGGCACTCATTTCCATCTGATATCTTCGCACATCATATAAGGCAATATAGTCGTTTCTTAACGTTCTTTTCAAGGTTCATTAAGTTTGCGGTAAACTGACGACTTGTGACAGCCTGTTTATTCCCGTCACGGTTACACGTGCTAATAATACACGCTATGACGAATGCAAGAGTCACCACAAAATTTTAGTTGTAACTAAACAGGAGTCGCTCTAAAACGAAGAATTTCCAACAGCCACAGTTTTACAACAGTTAACAGCAGTTTTCGCAAAAGAAAAAAAAAGTTTCTTTCGCTTCGACCTGCGTCCAATAGACGTGCTCAGCAAAACCAAAAGTAAAAAAAAAATATTAAAGAATAAATATAGCCAGCCTGAGTTAGGGTTAGTGCCACCACATGCTTACGAAAGACTGGAAAACGCTAGATCTAAGCGAGGCATCAAGCACGACTAAAAAAAAAAGATAGGATGTGAACAAACTGTGAAACCTAAGGAATATAGATAGCCTCGAACAGACTGCCGTCTGACTATATCTAGTGCGAAGCGGAAGAAAGATGACGAAATGCTGGGGAGGCTTACGGATATAAAAAGCTTATAGAGCTAGCCAAACTTGTCTAACTCCCTAACCCTAAACCCTAAACAGACGCGAGTCTTTCTCTTAGCCACTGCTTCTCGGAATGCAAAGAAAAAAAAAAAACAGAAACGGTAAAATGAAAAGTCCAGGTACACCCGAGGAGGTTTGGCTAGAGAGCCAACGCATGGATAACTGTATATGCGTTCTTAGATAGATTGTCCATAAAGACCCTTCACAAGCCGAAGAGCCGCACACGAGGCTTTGCACGCTAGTTTGAGACGTCAGTTCTACTTTTGCGCCCCATCGATTTGCGGCGTAGGGGCCAGGCACGAGACGTGACTTGGTGCACGCTGGCTTTGGTTCAGAGAAGAGCTGCACTTTGAAACCAGAGAAGATGGCCTTCTGCCTTTTTTGCGACTTCTCGTCGTTGTATTATCACTTCTCTGTATTTTTTTCTAAAGTTTAGAGACAGCGAGGTGCAGCGATTCGCGCTCAACTTCACATAAAATACGGGAGAATCCATTTTCACAGGGTATGAGAAAGGAGGTGATCACGGATACTCGTCCCCTGCTACATTACGTTTGCTGATAGCGGTTTTCTTGACAAAATATAGGAAAGAACGCCGCTGTAGCAGACGAATAAAGAATAGGTGGAGTGGAAGAAAAGGAATGCAGACGAAAGAAATGTAAGACGTGACAAAAAAAGTTATCTTTCCATGAATCTGTGCGTCTTCTCATCAGAGAAAATTTTGTTCAGTTAATTGTTTCTCGCCAATAAGTTTGTTCACACAAATACGTCTTCAATGGATTGTGCACATGCTCTGTAGAATTACGATATACGATGGACAAGCTTGTGGCCTGTGATGTAGCATATTAAACCCCGGAAAGCTACAGTATTTTCGCTACTTCGATAGCCCGTCCAGACCCTATAGTCCGCAATATTGCACCGTTTGTTCAGACGCAATATAACACGGGCTCCAATCATTTGATATTGACACCGCTGTGTTCAATGAAGCACACCCCAAAATAATTAAACACAATAAAAACTCCACCCAAAAGATTATTAAAAAAAAACAGGCATCTCGAACCCCGACTAGGGCTTCTTCTTCAGAGGTGAGATGGCGTGAGGCGTAACAGAGCTTCTGTGCAGTTTTGGCGCTTTGACAGGTGCGCAGACACTTTTCGTAGACCATGAGGGTAAAAGCCGGGAAGTGCTCCTGACGAACGACTGATGCTACCCGGCTTCTTGTGGGTGCACCAAGATCCCGAAAGGAGACCCCACGGGTGGTTGTCTTCTCCCTCCAGGACGACAGTGCCACCGGTCCTAACCTGTTGATAAAAAAAAAAGAACTCGCAACGTTGTGCCCCAGCCCTGCGTTCTCTGTTTAGGTGGCGAAGGGCATTCTTGTGTTGACGAATTTCTTTCCGGGAGGATTCTAGTATCGCCGATACACGACGCGAGACATTCGGTGCAGGTGATCTCGTACACAATGCCCCGCGCCTTTTCGACAGGAACGCGGTCTTTCGAGGGAGGAGGCTACCGACCGTAGAGGGAGGCTTGTGTGCGACGTCAACTCCTTGGTCTCGCAGCGCAAGGGCTAATGTCGTGCTGACGCCTCGAACGTAGGGTATCGAGACATGGCGCCGTTGTCTGGGGGGTGTGGCAGCCGCCACCTTCCTCTCGTTGTCGTTCTGTGGGCGGAGGGCACGGTGAATAAATGTATTTGTATAACCGTTCAGCTCAAGGCCACGGATAGTCGCGCTCTCTTCTTCCTTCTAGAGGTGCGTGGACGAGCAATTTCCTTCGGCTCTCTCGACGAGGCCTCGGACTACAGAAAACTTGTGGCAGGTGGGGTGATCGGAATTGAAGTGAAGATATCTTCCTGTATGTTTCGGTTTTATGAAAACGGAAAAGGAAAGGTTCGGTTGCTCTCTTTACACGAGGGAATCTTAGAAATGGGGGAGAACCGGAATTTCGGCATTCCACTGCAAACTGTATAGCCGGCTCTACGGAGTCCAATAGCGCGGGCAAATCGTCCGCCTCGAATGAATTCACTCCGCAAGGAACAATATGTGCACAATTCAATATGTGCACTTCACTCCGCAAGGAACAATTTGTGCACGTAGCGCACAAACATTGTTGGATTGGGCGTGAAAGTGCAAAGCGGTCGCTTTTCATCATTCCTGCATGGCGAGTGCGGCATGTGTGACGGAGATCGTGGCACCTATAGCAGTTTCAGTAGTCTTTCTGTCTAACTGGTTGTTGAGAAAGAGAAGCGCTTGAAAGGCAGAATTCCAACAACTGAGAAGATGTGATTAATAGAAAAGGGAGCGTGGTCTTTCAGTTGTGGGGTCATGTTCGAGCGCACAAACGTGTCACGGAAAGCGCCAAGGGGCACTGTCACGCTAGTGAACATCGAAAGCACCGCGCGGTGTCTTTCGATGCGGTTTCGCCTCTCTGAAAAACCTCGTTCCAGTTGAAAAGGTGCAGGGCATCGTGTGCAAGATTACCTGCACCGACTGCCCGGCGTCGTATATTTCCGAGATGAAAAGCTTTCCGGAAATAATTCGTCAACACAATAATGACTTTCGCCACCTAAACAGAGAACGCAATGCTGTGACAGAACACTGTGAGCTTTTGCATCGCCAGATTAACCCCGACGACGCTGTCGTCTTGCAGAAAGAAGATAACCACCGGCGGGGGCTCCTTTTGAAATACTGACAAATCCAAGAGACGCTGGGTAAAATTAATTGTTCGTCAGAAGCCCTTCCCGTCGTTTACTCTCAACATGTACAAGAAGTCTGTGCTCGCCTGTCAAAGCGCCAAAAGCGCATATAAGCATTGTTACGCCTCACACCATCTCACCCCTGAAGATGGAGCTTGTCGGGCTACGAAACGTCGTGTTTTTTTTAAAAAATAAGTTTTAACTATAGTTTTCCTTCTCGTCAATTTAGTTGTCCAAAACCAAGCAGATTTGTGCCAAATGTTTACCTTTGTTTCTATACGCCAGAAAAGATATCGAATCGCCAAAAATACCAATATATAGAAAAGACAGTGGCTAGAGAAGAGAACACTCTCTTCACGGACGCGAGCATAAGTGTAATAGGAATCGCGGCAAAGGCCATCGCGGTAGTAATGAACAAGGAGGAAAAGCTTGTCTCGTGCGTCTCGGCCGAGATATGGAGCGTAGCTGAAGCCGAGGAAATCGCCCTGGCGCTGGCGGCGATGCAAGGATATAGGGGGAGTAAATCGCTAAATATTCTCACAGACTCGAAAGAGACCTGTCGCAACTACATGAGGGGCAGAATATGCAAAACTGCCCTTAGGGTCCTCAGAGGGAGTAACCCCTCGGAGGAGGCGGAAATCAAACACAATCTGATCTGGATACCTGGACAGAGGGCATAAGGGGTAACGAGGCGGCGGACGGTCTAGCTCGAGTTAATAGATTCCGAGCTGGGCAGCAGCAGGAGTACCACGCTAGTTACGCTGGGATCCTCAGTGACAGTTATTCGGAATTACTGCAACACTACAGGGGGACTAGATTCAAGTACCCACCGCCCCATAAAGCGCTGACGAAGGAGGAAGCAACGGGCTGGCGTAGGCTCCAGACAAACACCTTCCCCAACCTTTTCATATTCAACAAGATGTTCCCAACGCAGTATAGGGACACCTGCCCCTGGTGCGGGGCTACACCCACACTCTATCACATAATTTGGGAGTGTGAACGAAATGACGCATTCCACGATCATAAACCCCCGAGTGCGGAGCATTGGGAGAGCCGGCTCGTCAGCTGCGAGCTTGCCGTCCAAAGAAGGATGGTGGAGCACGCTAGGGACGCGGCCAAACTCAGTGGAGCCCTGGACTGAGGGACCACCCGTGCTGAAGAGGCTTCCCTTCGACGAGAAGACAGCGTGAAGAAGAGAAGACCTCGATCCGCGAGAATTCCATTTTATGATTCAATAAATCTTTTTCTCTCTCTCTCTCTCTTATACTTGTGCGCTCTGTAGAGCGTGGTTCACGGCATAAAGAGTCGTACTGCGGCAAAGCAGGATGTACGTATCAACTCTTCCGAAATAATTACACATGTGCGCTCTGTAAAGCGTGGTTCACGGCATAAACTTTCGAACTGCGGAGAAGCAAAATGTACAAGATCCAGGATTTATCGTCACGAAGAAAGATGGCTCCGCCTAGCGAGTATCTTCCGTTTGGGAAAGGTTGTCGTTCCAAAACATAGCGGTTGCTTGCAAAGACAAGTGAGACCAGAGAAAGCTAGATCCTGTGAGACCCAAACAATGGTGAACTTTCTTGCATGCAGTGTTTCTTTCGCAGACAGAAAAGCAGGCGTTTGACGTATTAGTCCTGCGGAAACCCGCAAGGTGGAGAGAAGTAATTAATAAAGGGAAAATCCAGCCGTTCGTAGCAATAGCTAGAAAGGAAACCCAAATGCCACTTCATCTTGCGGGTTTGCGCATATCTATTACGTCAGACTCTTGCCTTTGCTTCGAGTTGTTGACAAATTCTACTTGGCCCTACCATCTGCTAGCTGTCTGGTTAGCTCAGATGGTAGAGCGGCTGCCCCGGAAAGGCGGTGGTTTCGAGTCCCGGATCAGGAGGAATTTTCCTTCTACTGCGACGCTTTTCTTTCGAGAATCCCGTACGGTTTTCCTTTGTAGCACTTGCTACGAACGGGTGGATGTCTGAATTTTCCTTTAATAAAAGCAGGCGTGTGCCAGCAATTTTTTTTTTGAGACCGAGTCTGATACGAATGAGGTAGTGCCAGACGCAAATCGAGAAGAATTTCGAGTACTTCTCGAATAATAAACTGCCGTTCTCACGCATCGATCTCCGCATCCGAGTATATTCATGAAGTTAGCAACTTCGCCATCAAATTACCCGTTATGAATACTTGCTTAATAAAAGCACAAATCGAGCATCAATAACAAACAATCAATCCATTCGCATAGTCGGGACTCCTTGGGCAGCAGGCTACACTATGTAATTTCCCGTGTTTTACGTCTGCTATATGACCACCGGCTTGAAGTCATAATTTCATTATAATGAAAATTTTTATGCTTACGTACTACACGGCTCACAAGCCTTGCCGAAATAAGAAGACCAGATCAGGTGCATGCCCAGTTCGAGACATCTATGCAGCGGTGTCATGAGCACGAAGGCGATGCACGACGCTCGTCGAGGCATGGATGACAATGTATCACACACATCTCGTTATATTTAAGGATTCTGACCTTCTTTTGTCGCAGTGGCAAATGCTCCTCCTGATGACTTGGCCAAGAGCGGGCACTCAGTAGCAATTGATAAATCAATGAAGATGAAGTAAATACAAAATAAATATTTGCTATGATGTGCCATTCTATTAACAGGTCGATGTGAGTTAAAGGTACCTGTGAGACTTCATTATTCGTTCCAGTACTATGCAGTAATGTATTTTTTTTGTTACGCAAAACAAAAGCTCGTGCACGCGGACTACATAGGGTTACGTAGAGGGTTACATACACTACAGAGGGTTGCACAGGCCCTTTGGCTGGCGCTAGCATTCGGCGCACAGTTTTCGTTTATTCATCCACCCACGTATCGGCCGAGATATTGACCGACCAGGCAGCCTCACCAAATCTGGGAAAAATAGGCAAAGAAAGCAGCGCTATAAAAAGGCAACTACTTCACATGCAAGGCTGCAGCAGAAATTAATAATTTCTTTCAGTAGGCAAGTGCCGGCTGCTGTGATGATCCCTAGCGCACAGAATACAAGCAAACTCTATGCCCCAACTGCGTGTCTGGGCAAGGAAACGGCACACAGTGAACGTCCTCGCAGATCACGACAACAAACATGGTAATCGAGGTACTTCAGCTATCGAATACCAATAGTTTCCCAAAATTTCTTGCTATCTACGTTATTCAATAAGTGCGACTCATTGCTACAGAAAAGGAAAAGAAGCCCGCATTGAAGTAATGCCGCAAAGAGCGTGCGCAGGGTCAAGTGGCGATTTGGATGCGGTAAAATTTACGAGAATGGCCGGAACGCCGCAGCGGCTCGTTAAGAAGCACTTGGGAAAATTGCATATTGATTCGTTTTGCGTGACAAAAAAAGGAAATAAAAAGCGGCAAGGGAAGAAAGCGGAACTCGTGACGTCTGAATGGAAGTTTGGCAGCGGGACCCTAATGAGAGCAGCGTTCCGGGCAAGTTGGTAATCCATTGCTTGAATGATATTGCGCGACATAACAACGACACGGACGTGAGAGAAGACGACACACCAAGCGCAATACGAAGAACATTTAGAAAAGGGCCCGTTGAACTAGAAATGAACTTAATGAGAGCAGCATTCCGGGCAAGTTGGTAATCCATTGCTTAAATGATATTGCGCGGCATAAAAACGACACATAATTGCGCTTGGTGTGTCGTCTTCTCTCACGTCCGTGTCGTTTTTATGTCGCGCAAAATCATTTAAGCAGCGGGACCCACGCTTACGCCGCAGCGCTTCTTCTTAGTCGCGTGAAAAACAGACAACATAAATGCAGTGTACAGTTCTCAACAATTCAAACCCGATAATCAGCCGGCACTTTTTGCGCTGCCGTTGAGCGCTGGGCTCTTGCTGGGCGGCAAAATGCAGTCGCAGTGGGCCACAAACCCACTCGCTTTCATGTTTGATAAATTAAGGAGAAGTTAAACAGGGAGAAGAAAAAAAAAAGACAACCTTCCACCGGTGGGACCCGAACCCACAACCTTTGCATTATGCGTGTGACGCGCCAGCACTTGTGCTACGGCGACGGCCTATTCCAACGTCAACGTTCTTGGGTGTTTAGGTGTACGTAACCGCGGGGAGTGTTAGTCAACGCCACTCAGGTAATCGCGGCGGACGTGGAGAATAATTTTGAACAATGACGGCTTCTACGAGTAGAGAGAGAGAGAGAGAGAGAGAAAGAGATAGATAGATAGATAGATAGATAGATAGATAGATAGATAGATAGATAGATAGATAGATAGATAGATAGATAGATAGATAGATAGATAGATAGATAGATAGAGAGAGAGAGAGAGAGAGAGAGAGAGAGAGGGGGGGGGCAGGAAAAGCAGGGAGGTTAGGGAGGCACGAGTAAGTGAACATTATGGGCAGGCAGCTAACAAATAAACCCTCGTGTGCCCCTTGAAGGGCTCAAGCCTGCCGGATTCGAGACCTTCGCTATAAGATTAACGGCAGGAAGTTTATTTTGGGACCGCTTAAGTTACTCAACAATAGAAACGTTGTGAAAAAAAAGACGGAAGCGTCACTTTCTTTTTTTACTGTAGCCTCCTTCTTCATAGCTGGAATCTTCAATTTTATACGTGTACAAATTTTCCGTGACGTTGTCTACGAAGTGTGGCAGAATTGCGCAAGCCATGTGGGCTATAACGAGGCATAATTTGTGTAGACCAAGTGACGTTCAATACATATTTACATTATATGTGTCCAGATATGTGCCTCCCGCCTGGGGATATTTTGATTAGCAAACTTAAGAACTATGGCTTGGAATGGCATATTACAAGAATAATGAAGTAAGAAAAGTACTTAACAGCCGTCTATTTACCTCACGTTGAAGCATCACCAGCAAGGCACACCACACCAAACGTCAATTCACTAGGACTAGTCTTTGAACACAAGACCACTAATCGTCAATACATTAACTGAACTCAACGTCCTTAGAGCCAGGTTGCAAACAAGCTTTCCGAAAATGAGGGGCCGCTGTATGACTAGCTTTTCAAAAAATCGAAATTATTGGTTGCCGGAAAAACAGGAAGCTGTTGAAAAGAAAAATGCCGCTGAAGATCTTGTCTTCCGTATGCACGTGTGAAAGCGCCTGTTGCAAGGAAAACACCACTGCAGATATTAGTGTTAAAATAAAACTGCTACAAGACTGGACTGCCAGACAAACTAAATGGCAGACTACAAGTGAAAATCCCCAGGTTGCCATGTAGGATCCCTCCGCGAAACCGAAAAGAACGCTTTCATAGCCCATTTTGTATCGTCAATGCTTCGAAAAAAAAAAAAGATGTCATTGTCTCGTTCCGGATAATTGGCAAACCAGACTGCATCATTCGATTGTTGCGAAATACTTAATTAGTTTCGAATATTTGAAAATACGGAATAGTTTATTTTCGAATACAAACACGCATAGTTAATGAGCAATATTAGATTCGCATTCGCAAGATCGAATATTCGCTCAGCACCAATAAGAGAAAATAACATTTTTAGTCGAGAGTTCGATGAAGGTTCGTCTGGCCAGGTAACATGATGATGAAGAAATTGCGGCCGCTGACCAAGTCAATGCGAAAAAACACACACATATGTTTCGGGACCCGTACAGGTTTCTTCATCACACTCTCAAAAAAACCCACGGACATTCTGGATGATCCATCCATGCGATTAAGGCCGCCACACGGGTCCCAAAAAGTCTGTGGGTTTTTTTTTTTACTCTGACTTGGTCAGTGACCACAATTTCTTCATCAACATAACGTTTTCGCGTCAGCGAGATATATCTTTTTGCGATGCGGTTGTCTAACCCCCGTATTCAGAAATGCAACTTAAGTTGAAGCCCACGCTTGAATTGATCTAGATGACGCCTACCGTGAACGCGCCGAAGGAAGTGCAGTGAGCGTCTTTGGGCACGTTGACACCACGCGTCATTTAAATAAAGCCAAGCATGCGATTCAACTTAAGTTGCATTTCTAAATAGGGGGGGGGGTAAGAACTGCTATCGTTTTGTCCCCTCTCTAGAAACTAAGTTGTAATAGTAGAAGCACAAAATCCCACTTTTTTGTCTTTCTGCTATTGTCTTTGGGAGATTAAAATAAATAGCACCTGCAAGGTATGAAGTTATTTATTGTAGTTTTTGTACATTCAGGTTGCTTAAGGTTTTAGTAATATTAGAAAGAGAAAAAATAATTCGATGGCCAAGGAATCAAGGCAGGATGTGCAGGAAGGCAACTGCGTAGTGCTGTCATTTCAAGCTGGCTCCGTGACCCCACTGGACTTTCGTTGTACCTTGCGGAATCCCTTAATAGTCACCTGTGACTATTAAGGCAATTTCTGTAAAACCACACGCGTCAGCGAACTTGCCGCAATTTCCTTCCTTCCTTCCCTCCTCTCTCTCCCTGTGATCTTTGGTATCCCCTTTCCCATTCCCCCGGTGTAGGGTAGCCAACCAGACGTTATTCTGGTTAACCTCCCTGCCTTCTTCTTTTCTATTTCCTCCTCCTCCTCCTGCGGAATCCCGAGTGCCTGCACTTGAATCAGTCGTACAACAATTTACTGTTCGATGAATGTTCGCTATGCTAGCTAGCCATCGCTAATTATTTGTCAAAGCATGTGAAAACATTCTTATGAGGTGTATATGTTTTTACGCAGGCATATTGACGCCATATCCAACGCACGCGCCGGATTATATGTGAAGCGAATCTTGCGTCATATATAAATGTTATATAAATGCTATCAAACTGTTCGTCATATGTGCCACGTTACGTAGCATGACGATTACTGGGCCATGCGTGGCACGATGGCGGCTCGAGTTTACCATTCCGAGACCGGCCCACGTTTCCTGTTGGACCTGTAGTGCTCTGTGTCCAGTAATGGTCCACGGTGTCAGACCAGACGATGACACCGGCAGTGTGAGTGAAAACGGATTAGAATTGCGCCTTACCTTCGTCACAAAGGATACCGGGAGTAAGTATCGTATTCGGGAGGGGGGGGGGGTGACTGGCGTTTTCAACGCAGATGTATGTCAACCCGAGCACCTCGCACATGCAAGACAGCCGGGCTGGGCAAGGCCGTTCTACCAGTCTCCGGAAGTCCTAGGGACCAGTTTTGCCACTGCCCGAAAGTTAGGATATAACGCGTCCTTTGTATTTTTCTAAGTTTCCAGCTTTAGCACGCGCCTCGCGTTATATCCGAGCTATAATTGTAATGTGTAATTGTACATAAGATGTAATGTAATTGTAATGTATAATGTACGATTGTAATTCTCTCCCGGAAAGACCGAAAGACACCACCCCCCTCTCTCTTTCCAGCGTAAAATTTGTGCACGGGTTATCTATGTGCAAATACGGTACCTAAGACTTTACAAACTCCTCCCTATATCGGATGCAATGAATGACGTCTAAAACACGGAGAATATGACGTGTTGACAGCTGCCGAATCGCTTCCGGCGTATGCAACCAGCAAAAGGTGTAGCCTTTGAGATGTGGTCCAGTTGTCCAGAGAAAGACGTCACTGGGATGGGGATATGGACACCACCTATTATTTCGCTGTACCCCAGCATTCTAATATGCTTCACTATGTTCGTGCATTGGACAAAGGTCGGCGTGTCGCTTTTAAAATTATTTTCAAAAATTAGCACCATGTTATTCCTGAAACAAAGTAGCTTATCGCAGAAGCAGCAGCCACTGAATGGCCATTTGTGGCCAAGTATGCAAGTATGTGGCATTGAAATGTGTATTACTCATAGGAAGACAGCACATTTTCAGAGCAGGAACCAGAAGGCAAGAAAATATTGAGCGACAGAAAAACACGACAAACGTCCACCACCGGTAACAGCATCTGAACCAGTGTTTCTTAAAATTTTCCAGTACGTGACCCCCTTTAGCATTACCAAATCTACCACTACACCACACCTTTATAAGTGCTCTGAAAATTTACCGCTTTGCAATGATGTGGTACATATATTTTATTTATTTAAATGATGTTAAGGACTGCAGGGAGATCTACTAAAGTACTTGTTAATTATTTTTAACAAGGATTGACTTAACCATAAGTTTTAATGAGAAGGGTGTAGTTTAGCCCCTGAGTCCCGAATTATAGATGCGGTAGCATTTCTTTGGCTATCTCTTAGGAAAGATTTCGTCGTCTCGCGTCAATAAACGGAGGAGTGCAAAGAAGAAAGCGTACAGCGTAGAGCGCACAGTCAAAGGTCGGTAACGTGCATTGACATAATCGCTGATAGTGATTGTTGGACCATCCGTGATACCCCAGAAAAAAGGCTCGCGACCCATTCGGAGATCATGAACCGCAGTTTGAGATATGTATGATCGAAATACCCGGAATTAGCTCTCTGAGACGTGCGTCTCACAAAGTCGGTCCGCCTTCAGCAACGAACGCGCACGCTCGTGTACTAAAATGGGCATCGGAATCGAGGAAAGTGATTCGCTTTAAAACGGCAAGAAAAGAGAGAGAGAGAGAGAGAGAGGTAAAAGGAAGGCCGGGATGATAATCAGTCAAGAGTCCAGTAAAGCGGCAAGAAAAAAGTCAAATAAGTCAGTGAGGTTTATTAAAGTGATGGTGAGGCCTAAAAGCCTATACCTCTTGCAATGAAGTGAGATTACTTATCAATCATTCGTTGACGACCCGCAACTGGCATGTATCCATGGGCAGTGCAGATGGCTGGCGATACGTATGTGCAGACTTGATACATATGTGCCACTTTCCTGAAGCACTTTGATTGCGTCACGCGGGGGCAATGACGTCGTTTTCGTGAAACGGAAGCCTGTAGGAGACCTGGAGAAAAGCCTTTTCTGCGGTGTAAAAAGAAAGTAGGGTGCGAACTTGCTCATGAGCCAAATAGTATCAAAGCTGATCTAAAAAAAAAAACTCAAAGGTGTAACACCCACAAATTGCTTGTGAATTCCCCCCCCTTGGGTTGAGCGACCCTGAGCCAGTGAAATTCCAAGTGACAAGCGGACATCAAAAATTGCTCACTAAAGTAAACTGCACAGGGAACTTGTCTCATACGAAAGGTAATCTTCATTTTGTAATTATTGATTTAGTGCTTTTCGGGGCTTCAACGCAGGCTGAGTTTACGGCTGATCTTTGAAATTTGATATCGACGAGGTCTTCGCACGCAAGTCGTCACCGGCTGAATTCACCATCGCGAACGAAAAGTGTTGCGGACCTTCTTTCAACAACATTGCTGCAAAAAGAAAAGCGACAGATAGTCCTGGAGCATGGCCGGATTAACTTGAAGTGAGGCACCATTTTACGCTTGCGATGATAATTACCATACACGCGTCGACAGTGTGTCCCCGTCGACAGCAGCATAATTAAGCAGATAAAATCATGATTTTCGTTTTACCGCCAAAACCTAGCTAATACGACGTGAAGAATTTCAACAAAGCCGGCTAAGGTGATTTTGTCCCTGCTAAACATGCTAAAATACAAACTCCTATATTTTGCTGGGGAAAACCGCAAAGTTAGCTTCGCTACGATGAGCTGCTTCACCAGCCTGTCAGTGCTTCAATCCTCGTGAGGTACCTCGTAGGTTATATTGTCACATGTCCTTCAGTCCTTTTGAAAGTTAACTCTGGAGTGGTTACATAAAGAGATAGGTTACCGCGTGTGAGCCGAGAAGAGACGAGAGCAAATGACGGTTACGTGAAATATTCATGTCAGTTAGGAAGTCAGCTTGGCGCACTCGTAATAGTATGATAGTGGTTTAATCATAGTGATTCGGCTTTGGTGAAAATTAAACCTAATTTGATTTAGACCGTCGTCCCACACGAAAGAAAGAAAAGCCGATCTGAGTTTCATGTACAACACATAAAGACGGAGGAGGTAGCTACAAACATGCCAACCTAGAAAACTATGTCAAAATTTGTGTTTAGACAAGTAAGTTAGCTTTTTGCTATCAAAATTAGGCGGAGATGATTACTTTTCCAGATACCAACCGACGCAGCTTTCAGCATCTGACCATGGCGCTAAACCCCCCCCAAAATAATAGGGGTTTTCACGTTCGCTTACCATTTTAGTCGGTAATAAGAGCCAACATGAAAATCGATTATGCCTCTGAGATGCTTGCAGGTGCTAGCAGGTCACAATCGTGCAGAGCCGTGAACAAGGTCTGCGTCAGCATTTTCAGAGTCACCCAACCTGACATCAGGGGTTAGCCTTCTCGGCGCGAGCGATATTGGGCACCACGCCGGAAACATCCACCAAGCGCCCGCGTCAAAGCAATAACAAAGGCAACCGAGCCCCCGGCGGGAAAGACACTCGCGAGCATCACATTGCACGAGGACTCGAGATCCATGCAGGAAGGAAGGTACACTGTCGCCATCTCGGCCCACAGCTCGCGGCTGCTTCAGCGATTGCTGAGTGTGCAGCCAGCCATGTGCGCTACGTGTCTGGCATAAAGGAACAAAGTGTGGTGACGTGGATGATCCAAGATCTTATTGCAAAGAAGAAACAGGTGGCATTTTTGGGAGGAAGACTCTTATTTCAAAGTGGGTGCCGTGTGTGAGAGCTACTGATAAAGGAAAACCTCTGCGTACCTGTGCCATATTGGAAGCCGAAATAATATATGTTTATACTAAAGACGTTTCAGAGGCTTCCCGCTGAAGCATGCAGTGGCTTGCTTTAAATCGAGCACCCTGGAGAGGGTATGTGTTGTGGGGGAGAGGCGGCCACTTGAAACTGCAGACAATGGTTTACGGTTAACTCGGGCCCAACTCCCACGCGGCCGATTCAAATACATGTAAAACGCAAAACCGTTTTTCTGAGGTAACCTATGGACCGATTTTAATGAAATCTGTTGCATTTGAGAGAGAAAGTTAAAATGTTGTGACTACTGGAAACAGAATTTCGATTTACGTCCTGAATTTTGTTACAAAAATGTTCAAAAATCTGAAAATTAAAAAATAAAGGAACACGAAGTTAACATAGTTATAGCTCTGCATCAAGAGCAGATATCGTGGTTCTGTAAACGGCATCCATTAGACCATTTAAAGCGGACAAATTCGATATGTCATTTTATATCTTACGTAATCTTGTTACGTAGTCTACAAGGGTTCTGCAAAAGGTGCATTTTCACATTACAGAATTTTTTGACGTTCATGTGTAACATATGAATTTTGTCCGCTTTAGATGTACTATTGGCTGCAATTCACGTGTTATCACTTTTCTTTGCTGAGTTACGATGCTCTAAACACGTTAGTTTCGTTTTTGAAAATTGTAGCTTTTTGAATATTTATTTTAGCTTTTTGACAATTTTTTAAACAAAAAATTGGGGACCTAAATTAAAAAAAAATGCGAAATCAACGGTCACTAGATTTTAAGATTTTCTTTTAAATGCAACAAACCTCACCATATTTTGTGCAGCGGTTGCCGAGAAAAACGAATTCTCCTTTTACAAGTATTTAGATAGGAGCACCCGAGCTAAAGCTTCCTCTTAAGCAAAATGTGTTCAAGGAAGGAATCGGCGCAGCGCAGACAAGGACGAGGTGAGAGGGAGAGGCATGTTCGTGCTTGCGATATTGACATCACTCGCTGCGATGTAAACATCTCGCGCGGAAACACATTCACTTGATGTGGCAGCAAGCTAACGTCGGAGCAGAATTAACTAATATTTTTAACTTTGAACATAATAGAGAAAATATAACGAAGGATAAAAAATGCTTTGTGGTGTAAGCTGAGCTGCATTTCTTTCGGTAAGTATATTTTGCTTAGGACTAAACGTAAACAATCGCTTACGTGACGATCCAACTAATACAGCAACAATACACGAAATTACCCTAACATATCGACATGTGTTCTACACACTTCGTGGATTATATATTGGAACGAGAGGAGTAGTAGTACTGCATTAGGAGGTCCCGATACAGTCTTTGACTATGGAACCTCCTTCTGCATACTGAATACTTGTAATGTGACCCAACTTCTAACAATAAATTCTTATTGTGAAAAACAATAAGACAAAGAAACTTGGGGGCCGAGGCGGGGGCGAAATTGCGGGCCTGAGATATTTGTCACTATACCTTATTTCTTATTGTTTTTTTTCATAACATGAATATGTCGTTTCGCATCACGCTGTATGAAATGCTGCAGGCACATATTCGGTCGGATTGTTATTATTCAGCCAAGTGTTATCCACCTCCTCGCTATCGTTCTGAAGCATTCGTATGTTCGTACGCTACCCCTCACATAAGTTCATCCAGGTTAGGTGATCCGGTTGATTGAGAGTTACATAAACAAATAAATAAACGAACATAAATAAGCGAAACAAATATTGATCGTATAGATAGACAGACGTACAGGCTAACTTGTAATCTTATTGCTTTACTCACTGACACGCATTTTGATATTCAGTGGAAAGGGTCCAGAATTCTTCTTTCCTTTGATGTCAAGAATTCTGAAATTTCCACCAAGCGTACTTCCAGTAAATGTTAATCTGCTGCTAAAACAAAAGGAAAGGACTGACCTCGGAAAGCCGAAGCCACGCATGCTTCAGAAAACTCAAGGTATGGGCTGTTTGTTGTCGGGATCAGTTTCCGGTGCATTCAGGCAGGTTTCACTTATTCGAAAAAAAAAGCAGAACGAGCCGGGATACCCGAAAATAAGACGAACAATTTATTATACCAACCGCGGGAACGTAGCATGACAGCAGCGCGGAAGAAACAGCATCTCACACACGAGAGTAACTTTTTCGAGCCAATCGCCCTCGAAAGCATCCCCGCAGTGCATCAACAGTGAAGATGGATTGGTTCCTCAGTTCGATGCTTTCACCTGGAGAAGTGTTCAGCAAAAAAAATATATTTCTAAAGACGTGTTTATAAGAACTGTGCGAGGAGAGCTGGGCAAAAAGGCTTTATCAACGATTGTGAATGCGAAGGAAGCGCCAGATCTGGCAGAAAGGAGTTCAATCTCATTTGGGGCTGCGTCCACAGCAAAAGGTACGGGGCTGAATAAACAGGACTTTTTGGTCGCAAGTGCTTGTTGCAAATTAGCCGGTCGCCTTCACTTATATTACGTCCGGCATCAGGATTGGCTGAAGTTGTCTCTTACAAACAGTTCTAGAGCAAGAAGTACGTGTGAATTCGGGCAGAGGAGCTAATTAGGCTTACGAAAAAAAAAAAGATCGGCACTTAACTGAGCTGCAGTTGACTCACAGCCGAAGAGAGTTCGTTTATTTATTTATTTATTTATTTATTTATTTATTTATTTATTTATTCCTCAAGGCTCCCGGAGGGATATTACTTGAGAAGTGGATAATGAAAATTGCAGCTTCAGGTTCAAATATTCGATGACTACTACAGATAGCGCTTTTTAAATTGAATCGTCGTCATCGTCATCAGCAGCTTACTTTTTTTTACGTCGACTTCCCATGGCGAAAACCTGCCCCAGCGCTCTAAGTCACGCCTATATAGCGCTAACTGAAGGCCAGTTATTCCTGCAGATTACCTAATTTCATAACACCCCCTAATTACCTGCCGTCCTCGACTGCGCAGCCCTTCTTTCGCGAACCATGCTGTAACATTAAAAGTCCGTCAGGTATCTGCCCTACGCGTTACAGGGCCTGCCGAGCTCCGATTTTCCCTCTCTATGTCAACTAGAATATAAATTATTCACTCAGAAGACTACAAAGTAATACTTACACCCACGGAATCCTCATGCATATACTATACCCAACGCTACAAGGATACCACTGCCCTATGTGCGGCATACCGGACACCTTAGCGCACCTGATACCCGAATGTCCATGGCATCTAGACAAAGACAAATACCTTAGTAACTTGCGATTCGCTGGAGATATTGCCTTGCTTAGTAACTCAGGGGACCAATTGCAATGCATGCTCACTGACCTGGAGGGGCAAAGCAGAAGGGTTGGTCTAAAAATTAATCTGCAAAAAGCTAAAGTAACGTTTAACAGTCTCGGAGGAGAACTGCAGTTTACGATAGGTACCGAGGTACCGGAAGTGGTAAGGGAATACATCTACTTAGGGCAGGTAGTGACCGCGGATCCGGATCATGAGACTGAAATAATCACAAGAATAAGAATGGGCCGGGGTGCGTTTGGCAGGCATTCTCAGATCATGAACAGCAGGTTGCCATTATCCCTCAAGAGAAAAGTGTACAGCAGGTGTGTCTTACCAGTACTCACGTACGGGGCAGAAACTTTCTACTAGGGTTCTAAAGGGTTCTACTTAATTGAGGACGACGCAACGAGCTATGGAAAGAAGAATGATGGGTTAAGAAAAGAGCAGATTGGGTTTGGAAACAAACGTGAGTTAATGACTTCTTAGTTGAAATCAAGAAAAAGAAATGGGCATGGGCAGGACATGTAATGACGAAGGAAAATAACCGATGGTCATTAAGGGTTACGGACTGGACTCCAAGGGAAGGGAAGCGTAGCAGAGGCGGCAGAACGTTAGGTGGGCGGATGAGATTAAGAAGTTTGCAGGGACAACATGGGCACAATTAGTACATGACCGGGGTAATTGGAGAAGTATGGGAGAGGCCTTTGCTCTGCAGTGGGTGTAACCAGGCTGATGATGATCATGATGTTTTTAAAGCAAGCATGAAAGCGTCCTTTTTTTCACAGAGCTATTTCCAACTCCCTGGAGAACCAGAAAGCAAACTTGTCAGGCTTCAACACTCTCTGTGGCAGGTGTCTAGAGATACCTTTCTTTACCAGCCACATTATATGAGCAGCGGCTGAATTGGCATCATTTCAAGGTAAGACTTCTGACCACGTCAAAGATTAGATGTGTTGATAAAGGTCGATGTAGTGCACCTGCGATTACAGTAAACTAACCTCAAGAAACACCCTCTCCCCCCCACCCCCCCCACACACACGAATTACAAAGGCACACCTAAATTCAACCACGAAAGGTCGTGGACGAAAGAGATAAACTTTTACCGATGAGTCCACAGCTCAAACCACAATGTCTACTGAAAAACGCACTAGCAGTAAGTCGAGCACATTTTCGACAATCTTTTTAAGGTATTGCATTGCTTGAGCCCACAAATGTTGATAAAAGGGATAAACGCATAAGCCTCACTTGCGATGATCAAACAGCAGTGGTTCGTACTTTGATACACCCAGTGAATACGGGGAGACTTAAGGTTATCACATTGTTGGACTCTGTGTTTGCTAAAATCAGCATCACTTGAAAGGCTGTCGAAGTGTGTTAAGAATTAAGTGCAGTCCGATTTTGGTGGCAAGTGGTAATTTTCGATGAGGTAACTACAATAGTCACATTAAGGAAGTCCTACCCAAACGCGTTCTTCCCAAGATTCAAGATCGGGCCTAATGTGTGCTTTCAGCCTTTTTTATATTGCTACGAGGACTACGCGATAAAAAAAAATTTGTCCAGTCACCGCATAACATCGGTTACGGCGGAAAACAATATAATGTCTACAAGAAGACATCAGTGAAATCATCAGTGAAATAATTTGCATCCAACAAATCAGGGCACCACTACGTTTAAGTAAGGCAAACTGTGTCAAAACTTGTTCCTATTCAGCCTTCATACGCAGTCCACTAACATTATGGTAGCATACTTTAATCTTACTCTCAATCGCCATCAGATTCGACACTGGGTGCACAAACTCGATATGGATTAAGTGTGCCGTGAAATTCAGGGAAGATTCACCCCTCTGGCCAAAGCTGAGGAAATTTCAGCGCCTGGAATGCCCCCTCGTCCCCGGATACATGGAAAGAGGCGTAGGATGGGGACTTTGTCTCGGAGCTTCAAACAAGGCATGATTACACCATCTAGAGAAGGCGTGAATATTTCAAGAATACCATGGGCTGTAGTGTATGCATCAAGCCGAGAAACGAACAAGCCTTTGGGCCTTACGAGACACTTTTTACCTTGCGTTCCGTGGAAGTCCCTTTGGAGGCCTCTTTTGGGCGTCTGTATTTCCGCGATGTGAACCCATTCCTAGGGGTTTCCAACGACGTCGACGCACCGCCGGCAATGTCAAAGCTCACACTGTCAGGTGTACTGGGGCAATTTACATTCGCGCACTCGGTTGGAATTTGCCAAGAACCAGGGCATCCGGAAGCGCTGGAAACAGGGTTAGTCAGGCGTTGTTGGACTGCTGCGTTCGTCGTATAGTAGGTGGCAAGGCCGCGTTCGCCGCAGCAGTATAGACGAGAAAAGTGGGCGTGTCACATTCGATAAGGAGGAAGTGCCTGCCACGCTCTTCTTGCGTAGTCGCGACAGTTCTGAGCGCAAGTTGTTTTTTTTCTCTTTTCAAACGTTTAACTTCTGTCGTGATTGAGGCCACTTCGTTTAGAATACCAGAAAACGTGCGCACAACTTCTGGCGAAAGCAGGTCACCGTTGGGTGCTGTCTCGCCGAAATGCCGGAATGTTGGGATTCCTGGGCTTGCAGCACCGCCACTTTTTTTAGTTGCTTAGATGACTGCCGAATGCAGCACAGGTACTCAAAAGGTGCTCACCCCCGTTTCCGCGAAAACGTTCTAGTCTTCCGGGCGTACGTTGATGCAACTGCGATGGAAGCGCTTCCTGCAGCTGCCAGAACCGTGAAAGAGCTGTTTGCCGTAAATGTGACTCCGAGCAGGACCCACATACGTCCTTTGGCGGCAAGTTCTTTCCAGGTGGGTGTCTGAGGCTGGAGTTCGCAACTTATAGTTGCATTCCAATGCCGTGCAGAACTAAACAAACAACAAGGCGACAACCGTCGCCTTAAGACTAGCTCCAATTCTTATGCAGTCTGCAAAACAGACAGCTTTGAGAAGACAGCATCGAAGTCAGAAACGCTACGGGCTACTTTGCTGTCCAAATAAGATGGTGGCTGAGCAGAACGCTTGGAACTCAATGAGAAGGTCGTCTGCTTACAGGGAAACGTAGTCGCGCGTTCTTAACCGCCTGATGCGAGCGACGTTGGGTTCTTCATGGGCTCACACGCGCAAAGTGTTAAAATGTTATAATATAGTATAATTTGTCTGGAGTGTCATCTTCGATGTGAAGTGGCGTCATGTCGTAGAGAAGCCTTCCGGTCTGTTCGAGATGCGATCCATTACTTGTGCTCGAAGTCATCTTCTTAAGGTGTAAACGTAGGCTGTCTGCAATGGTGGCCCGAATGTGAACACACCCTTACGCCCATATTCTAAAGTATTCCTTGATTCAGCATTCCGCCTCCTGGACTCGGTGATGATGATAATGTAATTTGCTGGCATTATCCTTAAAACAGGGCGGAGACAAGTAGTTGCCTAGGCTAATTTCTTAAACTTGCTCAACTCAGCCTTTGCCCTCCTATTGAATACGATGCCCACCAACCCTAGACTAGAAGCTCTTCCTTTACACCAGTGAGTGGCGCCCCACCTAGGCTGAAGATGCTGACCATTCTTGAGAAGCGAGCTCGCTTCTAAAAAAATATCATGGTTTGTCATTGAAGCACAGTGACCACTTCTGTCGAAAGGTGGAGCTCGTATCGCGTACTTCTTTTTGTCTTTCGTCCAGGTTGCGCTGCCCACCCCTAGGAACATGTTGAACTGGAATTTTTTTATCATTCCCGGCGATAGCTGGTATGGACGCCGGACACCGGACATCGGCGGTGGCGGCGGCGGTGGACACCATCGCCAATCGAAACGGCTACTGGGATGAGCCCAGAACAGCATACGCTGTAAAAATAATCCCCTTGTAACATTCTCCTTTGTAGCAGTCGGTAATTGGGGGATTGCCCAAAGTATGGCGCCCCGTGGGGCAGGCGGTAGGCGACAGGCGACCCAAGGCCTGCCGCCGGCGGGCAGGCGACCCAAGGCAGGCCTTGGGTCGTGCAGCTGACAGGTACCCCTGTCAGCTGCACGACCCAAGGCTAACTACACGACTCTCTCTCATACATCTACAAGTGCACCATCAGAAAACAGCCAGGTAAGACCAAACATCCCAGCAACTAAGAGTCACCTGTGCCTCTTTATTCAGACCGGAAATTCGTATTCCTATCACTGCGACGTTGTGTATTTGGTCGAACACATCTCGCGGAAACTCAAAGATCGTGCCGCCGAGCGGAACTGAAACCGGATCAATATCGAGAAACCGAGAAATCGAAAGCTGGATATTGGATCCCCGAGACCTTGCGACCGAAGGGGGCACGAATCCGTGGAGCCTCTTCGCATGCCTCCAAGCAAGAGGCTGCCTTTCGAAACATTTGCTTATCTCGAGCACTTTCGTTTGAAATGTGCTCGATATAATAAATTCCACTGATATATGAGAGCAGCGAGCGTTATGAGGCTCATATTTTCTGTTATTTTATTCTGCCCACACGAGCGGAGATGTTTAGGCCTCCTCACGTCTTTACTTACAGAATATCGCATAGACGGATGCATACTGACGAACGATTTTAAGGATTCATAAAGCTCTGCTTTCCTTTCTTTTCATTTTCATTAGAGCGCGATGAACAGAAAAAAAAGGAGGATGTTGGTGCCAATTGCGTAATCACAACCTTCATCTAAGCTGAGAAGTCGTAGTGCGCAACATCGTTTATCCAAACCCTAAACAGAAACATAAAATTTACATAAACATAAACACTACATCAATGATTTCCTCAACCACCGCACAGCGGAACTAAGAATAGGAGAACTTTAATCAAACAAGATCCTTCTTGGAAGTCGTGGCACACCGCAGGGATCAGTCTTATCCCCGTTCCTCTTTAATTTAGCGATGATCAGATTACCGGAAAAACTTAATCAGATTCCAGGTCTACACCACACTCTGTATGCCGACGACATTACCCTGTGGGTGGTTAAAGGTAGCGATGGAGATAAAGAAACCACGCTGCAACATGCTGTAGACACGGTTGAAAACTACGTTACCGACAAATGTCTCGCCTGCTCCCCGCAAAAATCAGAACTCTTCCTACTCAGAGCCCCTACAAACCGCAAATCCGACACTGCGCCATCCCCAGAAATCACTGTGCGAGCCGGAGGAGGCGCGATCCCGGTGGTGACCACCATCCGTGTGCTAGGCCTCTTCATGCAAGCTGACGGGCGCAACGGCAACACAATTCATAAACTGGAAGCATGCGTTCAGCAGACGATGCGACTCATTTCAAGAATTGCCAACCGATACCCCGGCATGAAAGAAGCCAACCTCATAAGGTTGGTACAAGCCTTCGTTCTCAGCCGCATCACCTACATCACCCCGTACCTCTGCCTCAAAGCGGCTGAGAGAGAGAAAATAGAGGGGATTATCCGGAGGGCCTATAAACAGGCTCTTGGGCTACCTATAAGAACGGCCAACGCTAAATTGCTAGCCCTAGGTGTGCACAACACCCTCGAAGAACTATTAGAAGCGCACCTTATATCTCAATACGAAAGGCTAGCTCAGAGTGCCGCCGGGCGAAACATCCTCCAGAATCTCGGCATCAACTTCGAGTCGATGCAAAGCATTAAAGTAGACATTTCTCACGATCAGAGGCGCAATCTCAAAATTAATCCACTCCCTAAAAACATGCACCAAGGAAAGGACGGCCGAGCGGTCCAAAGCCCTACATCAGAAATTCCACGCCTTCAAAGACGTAGTCTATGTCGACGCAGCAGAATACATAGAACGCAACTGTATGTCCCTTGCAGTGGTGGACTCCTCAGGTCAAATACGTGCTGGTGGTTCAATTCGCACCAGAAGCTCCGAAACAGCGGAAGAGGCGGCTATCGCTCTGGAAATAGCCTCCACACATTGTCATTACATTATTAGCGATTCCAGAGCAGCAGTACGCAATTTTGCGAAAGGTCGGGTCTCGGCTCCCGTAAAACACATAATAGACACAAACCAACACCCACGACCAATCCAGATCATTTGGGCACCAGCACACTCCTCCCTACCCGGCAACGATGCTGCCCACACCGCCGCTCGAGGACTCGCCAACCGAGCACCCGGACGGCTCACGCTAGGATCAGGGAGGGATCGCATGGTCAGTTACCAGGAAATAACTCAGCACTACAGGTTATCCAGGGTAGTGTACCCGCCAGCACACAAATCGCTTAACAAGCGACAAGAAGTAGCTTGGAGACGACTTCAGACGAACACCTACCCCAACCCCGTAGCCTATCACTACTACTACCCGGACCAATACCCTAATACATGTAAGCATTGTAAGCAAAAAGCGGATCTATTCCATATTATGTGGTCGTGCCTAGCCGAAAATCATACAAATCACGAAATAAGTAGTACTGAGCAGTGGGAGGCCGTGTTTCTCAGCTCCGACCCTGACCTGCAGGCCAAGGTCATCGAGAGAGCTGAAGAAGCCGCCCGGGCCCAGGGGCTCGTGGCTGCCTAACAACAAGGTCATCCGTCAATACCTTGTTTTAAAATAAAGTCTTTACTCACTCACTCTTCTGTGCCCCGAATTCTTGATAGCCGGCTTTCAGGAATAACGCAAGGTCTGCATATACAATACGCTACTGGATGCCTCGTTGTTACCAAGTTAAATAGTTAGCGACAAACCGGCGAGCCATATTTGCAGCTATAACACGCCAGCAGCCCTCGTTGCAGAAACTTTCTACGCAGGGTTAGCGCGCGCCGAATCACTGAGCTCCCATATGGCAAGTGCCACGCGCGCGAGAGATCGATGTGTTGGAAATACGCCGCTTCGATTCCCAACAGAGTTAATTGCCGGGCGCGCACTCAGACTAGTACACAATCAAGATAATTAGCCGAGGTTGCTTCTCTTTGGAGTCGCCTATGTTGGAAGCTAAGCTCCCCGTTTGGACACGGCTTAAAAGATTTGGCAGAGACAGATTCATTCAAACTGCTGGCAGTATGCACATATGGCCGAGAGATTTAAATTGAATGCATTCTTTAAAGGAAGCCGTGTTGCCCCTTCAAAGAAGGACGGCAAAGAAGAAGGTTGTAGCTAGGAAACGGAGACGTTAGAAGGGAACTTGACATCTCTGACGTCACAAGGCAGACCGTCAGTAATCAATTCGAAATTTCTGCTATAACGAATGCAGTTACACATAGAGCTCCACCACATGTTGTCAATAGCTGTGCTGTGCCACGTTATGCCGAAACAAAAAGTGCCGCACACTGTAGTCGGACCAGCAATCCCGCGTTCACCTTATCAGCGATATTCATCTCCATTTGTCTCAACAGGAGGCTAAAATGAAGCGCTCTGCTGTTGATTTGGCGACCGCGTTTCGAAGGTAACAATTCAATCGAAACAACTCTTTGGTCGTTTCAAAACTTGTTTTACGGCCAGCTTAAAGCGCGGAGTCTTTCAGTCATAGAGTTTCCTACAATTGCTAGAGGGAACTCTGACGCTACGATTGTTCAGTCACCATGGGAATGATGGGTAGTGCGTGGATTTGTCTTGTCCTTCTGCTTGGGCTTCAGACGTTCTTGTGGCTTCTTTTTTTTTAGAGCGCAGGTCTTAGGCACCCGTTCCTGCAGCGAGCGTCGGCGCCGGCCTCGTCGTCGGCGTAACCGAGCGAACGAGCGCAGCAGCGAAGGACAAAAGAGCAAACTCAGAGGGGGAGATGAAAGACGCGAGCCGCGAAAGACGGAGACCAATGAGAGCGGCCCCTTCAGTGAGGTGCGTGCCGGAAATTGTGTCCTGCGGTCCCGCTTGACCACTCGATGCGAACTCCTATCTGGTCTTAGCCGGATCGCTCGTTTCGTACTATCATTTGCTCGCGTTAGCTGTCGCTCACGCTTGTTTGGTTTGCTTGGTTTGGTGTAGTTCGTGCTTGTTTCAATTGTCATGGTTTGAGTTTGTTTTGTACAGTGATGAGTCTAAACCGAGACGTCCTGATGGAAAGGTTTTTTTGGAGACAGCGCGCAATATCTGATTCTGTACGACACGACAAACCCTAAGTACAAGGACGCAGAGGCGACACCTAGTGCCTTATTCTCGCTGACTTTGGAACGCGGCGATGCCACAACAGAAGAGAGCCCATCAAAATTATTATAATCAGTGGCAACGACGTCATCTTCATAAGAAATGACTTGCTTTGACAACGAAGGACAAATAACGTAAACACTGCCCTGACCTGTCAGCAGGGGAAGGAAAACGCGCACATCTCGCACCTACAAAGAGGAGGCGACATTTTCATGCCGTCACGTGACTCCCGCAGCGTCTCGCCGTCAGTTGGTGTGACCGCTATGCCGCAGCTGCGATTTACCGCTGGTGGCGCGCCGAGCAGATAGCGACAGAGGAGCGCGCGTCGTCTGTTCAGCTTTGACGCAATCGATAAGGCATGCGGCGAGCGCGTCAGGACAAAGCGCTGCGTGAGTGGAAGTCTGTCTGCGGCGGCTGCTCTGAATCGCGTCCACGCGTCACCAGCGCGCACCCTGTCGCGATCTCCCGATTACCGAGGCATTCGCGCCACATTTCGGTCGTTTGCGACGTGTCGCACGAGACAGGTGTCCGCGCCAGCCAATATATCGCGAAATAAAAAGACGCATAGAGTAGCGCTCAAATTTTGCGGTAGAGAGTATCGTAATCGTCGGTGTATACTTTTTTGCGCATTATCAGAGCATGATTGCGCCTAAATTCCAAAGAAATTTCCAGCTTTATATCAAGTTATAGACGCTGAAAGCACGCATATAGTCGTAATGTGTCGTAATGTGCCGTAATGATATCAATATCGGCTATCTGGGCTAGAGGTCCTCTGTTCGAATCCTGCCGTCGGACAATTTTAATAACGTGATATTGTTATTCATAACACAGTACTTTATTAAAAATGATCACTTTGCAAACTCACGAAGCCGTGCAATGCCGAAAGGACGAACTTGAGGCAGATCCGTGTACTACCCATCATCGTTCATGCTGGCCGAACTGCCCGGCTTGCAGCTCCAGTAGACACTAGCACCACAGTTCCCTCTAGTAATCGTATGAAACCCTATGCTTCCAGCTTTCCGAAAGCCCGGAGTATTCCAATCGACGCAGTAGTTTCTCGCTCGCCTTCGTTGCGCATAACCACTTCCAATTTCTCACACATTCCAATGGCCACAAACTGCGGCCTCAATTCCGAATGCATTTCGGCTGCGAAAGGCAATGCGGAATTGGGATCTTAAGCTAGATGTGCAGAATTTCCCTTGGTTTAAGAATTATTATTGTATAAAAAAATTTTAATATTTTGATACACAAGAAATGATAGAGAACGAGCTTGTGGGCTTTTGCCATCCTCTCGTTACGATGGGCATGATCATATCATCTTCATTGTCATCACCACCTTTGTCGTCGTCATTATTATTATCAAGTTGCTGGTTGTGTTTTCCAAAAGATACACAAACGTTAATAACAAGGGGTAATCAAACGGAATGACGTTAATCCGATCAGGAGCTTTTAAATGTCGACTGGTTATCAACAGGTCCTTAGCCCTATGATGTCCGAGCAAAATCCTACATCAAGGAAAAAAAAAGAATAACTTGAGCTACCAGTTACTTGGCCACTGGATTGATGACCGTCGCCGTAGCGCAAGTTGTAGCGAAACGCACGCGTAATACGCAGGTTGTGGGTTCGGCTCCCACCGGAGGCAAGTAATCTCTTCGTCTACTTTCATTTCCTTTTTCCTGATTATATTCGACTTTTCAATTACAGCTACAGGTATTTAACCCTATGCTTTCCTTGAGATCACTTATAGTAGGTTTTCCTGGTCGTGGTTAACAATAAATCGAGCCGCTCTGCTTCCCAATCAATCAATCAATCAATCAATCAATCAATCAATCAATCAATCAATCAATCAATCAATCAATCAATCAATCAATCAATCAATCAATCAATCAATCAATCAATCAATCAATCAATCTTATTACATAAACATACTGTGCAGATAGAGGTATACAGAAGGAGGTCCCATAGTAAACGCTGAATTGGGACCTCCTGTACATGGTTAACATACAAGTTCATTGACAAGAAACAGCAGCTCAATCGGTACAATTACAGCTACCATTACAATTACAATTACCTCGTTCATACATAGCGAAGGTCTTGAATCTGGCAGTTATCATGCTTTTATAAGTAGCATAAAAGGGTTTATTACCACTGTGCCCGCATGGTTAAGTTCATGTGCTACGTATTCCATCAGGCAAAAAAAAAAACACGGGCAGAGAGATATACAGATAGTGTTCTAAAGAAAGGAAGGACGCTTGATTCTGCAACCCGTGAGAGAGCACGGCGAAGCGTCGTCAGGGGAGGGAGAGTCGGGGCCTCGACGCGCCTCGCACCGGTCCCCGCACATCCCCAATGCGCGCGTGGCACGCCACCTGTCGGGGCAGCACCGTACATTGAGAGGAGGGGGGTCTTCTGTGTTTGCCGGAAGACGGCTCTGCGTGTGCGGAAAGCGCAGAAGAAATGTAGCGGAAACATACTTCGCTACTTGTGTAACTTCAACTTCTGCAAGTTACATGCTCATAATTACCGATATACACCGCAGTATAACTTTCTACGGCATGTTTCCAAGACAACACTGCGTTCACTAGAGGGGCTTTTGTACCGCTTTGAAGCATTGAACTCGTGGCTGAGTGGTAGCGTCTCTGCCTCACACTCCGGAGACCCTGGTTCGATTCCCACGCAGCCCATCTTGCAAGTTGTTTTTATTAATTGCATGCCGGGGTTTTTCGCACACGGTCAACGCCACCGACGACACCGGCTTTTCTGCGACACGAGCTTCTTAACGCTGTCGCGTTAAAAGATGTTTCACCACGCTATGGCCCGAGTGGCACTGGCATTGCCCGAGTGCATGGCCCATGGCATAGCCCGATGTCATGGACCGAGTGGCTCTACTCTCAGTGTTTGATCTATTACACGTAAATACCCAAGACAGGGGATGAACTGATGGTCGTCGCCATAGCACAATTGGTAGTGCAACACATGCGTAATGTGCAGGTTGCGGGTTCATCTGCCTCCGGCGACAAGTTACCTTTCATTTCCTTTTAGAGCGCAGCTCTTAGGCACCCGTTCCTGCGGCGAGCGTCGTCGTCGGCGTCCCTCGTAACCGAGCAAGCGAGCACAAAATGAAAGAGCGAACACGAAGCGCAGTGTAAGGTGAGAGACGGCGATAGCGAAGAGAAAACGAGGAGGAAAGCGGATGAGGAGGGCATGGCGAAAGCGTGAGAAGCGTAGTGCCGCGCAAGACGGGCTCTGCGGCGACGATGGCTGCGAGTTGGCGCCAGAGTAGCACGCGTCGTCTGTTCACCAATGAAGCCAACGATACCACATATGGAACAAAGCGTTGCATGAGCGGCGGTCTGTCTGCAGCGGCTGTTGTGCATCGCGCCCACGCGCCACCCACGCGATCTCCCAATTAGCGAGCCACTCACGCTACATTTCGCTCCGTCCACAACGTGCCGCACGAGACACATTGTCCGCTCCAGCCAATATATTGCGAAGTGAAAACACGCATAGAACTGCGCTCAAACTTACGTTAGAAACTATCGTAATCTTCGGTGAATTTTTTGTTCCTTATTATCTATCTAACTATGTCAACCACATCTAATTACCCTTACGCTTTCCTTGCCTTCATTGCCTGTTGGCTTTCACGTTCTTGCTTACTTTTATATCTCGTCGCGAATAGTACAATCGCACAAAACCGATGAAACATTGTTCAGTGTAAAACATAGATAGCGAGCTGTCTCACGTAACAAACTATTTTGAAACCTAACTGCGGGAATAACAAGCGCAAAAGGACACAGACGTGAGGACAGACAGGCCTGTCGGTCCCTATTATTGCATTTATGCCTGCTTTTGCCTATCGTCCACATAGTTATGCACAATATTTCCTTACTAAACGGCAAAACAAATCCAGCAACTTTCCTCTGAGTTTATATAGCGTTAACTTAGGTTCCTTAGTGCACATGTTCATAAGAATTAGCAAGGGCAGCTGCTCTGTTTGCCTCAACTCTCATCGCCTTGCTAACCCCCTCCCATTTTCCTCACACACGCACGCACCCAAAGAAACCATGCACCTCCCAGCGCCTTTTCCCGTATGCCTCAACACTTGATTCGCTTTCCCACTCTTATTGAAACCGCGCGATTTGTTCCTTTCCTGAGGCACTCTCATCATGAACTCGAGCACAGGCATAACAGCTTTCTCTGATGCGTTTCTTCTAACACCGCAACAAAACAAGAGAACAAGTCCTTCCGTGCCGGAGTCCATCGCTACGTTCACCAGCTAAAGGCGTTCTCCCTCTTCGGAATCACGCTTCGACTGGGATAACGAAACAGCGAGCGGGCATCCTCCGGTGGAGCACCGGCTGGTTGATTGCACAAAGGCATGGCATGGCATTTGAATACTGCGGCGGCGTACGCTTTTGTCTGAGTCGAAAGAGCTTGCGTTTTCCCGCTTTCGACAGGAAGGGAAGTGCAGACGATTTCACTCGCACGATAACAGCAGCGAGAGTGCGACGTCAAGAAACTTCCGGTCACTGAAGAACGGCTCAAGCTGATCGACAGAGCTAGCAAGTGGCAAAGGCCACAGTAGTCCTGGACCGAGGATTCCACTTTCGCTGGGATACCTCCGTTGTGAAAATAGCTTTTAATTAATTAATTAATTAAAAGCTAATTAATTAATAATTCATTCATTCATTCCGGTACCAGGCCAAATCAGACTACTGCGCCGGAACACAGAGGGCGTTTTTTAAGTTGTTTCGCTGAGCGTAAAGTCTATCTTTAAGTTGTTAGATAACATACATGCGCAAAAAAATTAAATTATGGGGTTTTACGTGCCAAAACCACTTTCTGATTATGAGGCACGCCGTAGTGGAGGACTCCGGAAATTTCGACCGCCTGGGGTTCTTTAACGTGCACCTAAATCTAAGCACACGGGTGTTTTCGCATTTCGCCCCCATCGAAATGCGGCCGCCGTGGCCAGGATTCGATCCCGCGACCTCGTGCTCAGCAGCCCGATGCATGCGCAATGCGCTTGAAGGCAAATGCATAATTTTTTTGCATAACTTACGGCAACCTTGCCTTGTAAGATTGTCGTTATGAACAGAGGAAAATTCTTGAAAATCTGCGGGCATAGATTTTAACGCATGCTCGATATCACGGCCAATGCCTTTCTTGGCTCGCTGCATTTTGCGGGCTACGTCAGTGAGCAAACCCGTAAGCTGTCCAAGGCGTCACTCGCTCTGTAACAGCAGCGAGAGCGCGGCCCGAAGAAACTTCCGGTCACGTGCCTTATCGGTCTACTGCGCCGGAACACAAAGCGCGTTTTTCAGTTGTCTTACTGTGCGGAAAGTGGGTATTTATGTTTTGAGGTAAAGGTCATGCGCTTTACGCCTCAAGGTTAGTGCAAAAGATTTTCGTATAACTTACGGCAACATTCACTTGTAAAATTGTCGTTACGTACAAAAAAATGCTGAAAATCTTTGCGGGCTTAGATTTTAACGCACTCCGGCTACTCGATATTGCAGTGAATGAATTTCTTATTCACAAAATTTGGGGGACTACGTGAACGGGCAAAACCGGAAGCCGTCCAGGGCGTATGTTTGTAAACAGTGAAAGGGTCGATAGCGTTCCCTAATAATTAATGCCAAAGCATTGAATGAGCAAGCATGAAGCGGATAACCGGTGGCGTGGCCAGAGATGCAAAATTGGAGTGGAACGCGATAGCGTTCCCGTCAACCGGCCAAGGGGTGTAAGACAATGGGCTACGGCGCAGCGACTACGCGCCCCGCATCGGACGCGGTGAGCGTCGAGCAACGCAGCGTTCGGCGCGGCAACGAAATGTGCGCCTGAGCAAGCGACGCACGCCTGAGCCTTAGAAACAGCTCGTTTATAAGTCAACACTGCATTCACTAGAGGCGCATTTGTACCGCTTTGAAGCATCGAACTCGTGGCTCAGTAGTAGCGCCTCCGTCTCACACTCCGGAGACCCTGGTTCGATTCCCACCCAGCCCATCTTGCAAGTTGTTTTATGCGAAGCATATTACCAGGGCTCAACCCAGCTCCTCAGGCGCGGCGGTGTCGCCTTCAATACCACGTGATACCGTCACGACAGAGGAGAAACGGGGCTCCAACTCGCGCCGTCGCTCGCGGCGTCGCCTTCAAGGCTGACCATGTGACACCATGACGTCACGACAGAGGAGAAACGGGGCTCCAACTCGTGCCGTCGCTCGCGACGTCGCGGCGGTATATAAGCAGCTGCGCTTGCCTCTGCTAGACACTCACGAGGTGAGATGCCTCCTGGAGACAGAGCTGCTCGTTGGAATGAGAAGCGAAGGTTGCGGCGTGCTACAGAGACTGTTTCTAGGTGGCTTTGCTACGGCGCAGCGACTACGCGCCCCGCATCGGACGCGGTGAGCGTCGAGCAACGCAGCGTTCGGCGCGACAACGAAATGTGCGCCTGAGCAAGCGCCGCACGCCTGAGCCGACGTCGACGACACCGGCTTTTCTGCGACATGAGCTCCTTAACGCTGTCGTGTTAAAATAAAGGCTAGTATGCTTCGCATCCTGGGCTTAACCTTAGCTAAGCCACAGCCAGTTTTTTATTCATGAAGTGCCTGCTGGGATTTATCGCTCACGGCCAACGCCGCCGACGCCGACGACACCGGCTTTTGTGCGACACGAACTCCTTAACGCTGTCGCGTTAAAAAGTCACGCTGTCAGAGAGACGCCTTCGTGTCCCTCTTCGCGCGTTCGTCGTCGTCGTCTTCTTTCCCAGCTGGCTCCGATGCCGCTCATCGTGCCAGCGTTCCTATACTGCCCCTTTCAATGCGAAGACGCTGACGGCACTGGCCCACTGCCAGTGCCGTCAGCGGCCAGTGGGTGCGGTGATTTCGTTGACTTCTGTCGTGCGCTCCGATGGACGAACCTTCGACTTCTCAGCCAGTATAGCTGCACCCGGCTCATTTAGACTTCCACGCAAGTACTCGAACGGGGGCGCGTGACGCGAGAAATGATACGAGGCAACGTGAAAACAATAGCCTTACGTTTCGTAAACCAAGTCGTCATCGGGGAGACGCGACCTTGACTTTTTAAAGCCTATGATCGCTCTGGTCTGCTCGTGATTAGCAGTTTGTACAACAAAGAACGTCGCCGAAGCCAAAGAGGGGCACTCGTGTTCGTCAGTGAAGCGACTGGTTTCTTTAGGAACGCGTCGATGCGTCTCTCCCCACTCAAGTGGGGAGCAGGAGGAGCTATGCCGGTTCGCCGAATAATGTGAGGAAAGTGATGGTCTAGGAAACGGGGTGCGCCAGGCCGGAAAGCAAAAAGAAGAGAAACATATGAAGTAAGGAATGAAGACATCACTCTTATAAAGAAAAAAAAACGTGTAACACAAGTGAACGCTTACAACTCATAACTTTTGCACAAAACGAGATACGGTGACTGTGTTCAAGATAATCAAATAAAAGGCGTATGCCGCATAGGAAGTTCTTAATCGTAGTTTCCTGCATAAAAAGGTTGCGGGAGGTTCTGCTAATATATAAATGAACTTTTAGCTGGAACACCTGGAGAGCTAGGTGGGATGTGTATAATAACAGCTAAAAATCTATATGCTGCATCTGGCTTGATTGAGAAGTGGCTGCTGGAATTCTATATTCTTTACAAAGAACCAACCGCTTTTCCTGTTTGTCATGAATACGTTGAACTATTTGTGAAGAACCAACCGTGTTTGCAATCCAGGAAAGCGTTTTGTATGCTTTGAGAGAGGTGATTTTGTGTCCCTATGTTGAACTATGCGTTGTGGGTTGCGCACCCCTTAGCCCCAAGCTTACGCGTACTACGTGGGAGCGAACCGGTACTTCGAGCGCCACTTCCTCAAGGACCAGTTCTTAACCCCGTACAGTCACCGCGATCACCTGTGGTCAATAGAAGAGCAGCGTCTCAACGGCAGCGTAGCAAAACGTGGGAAGAATACGAAGACGCTGTCCTTACCACCGGTGATATCGAACGGTGGTAACGCACCACTGTGCGGCTTTAAATGCGTGAGCATTTCTATGCTTACCCAACGAGAAAAACCGTCCGTCACGCAAGACAAATAATGTGGACTGATCCCGGAGGTTGTGCAATATCTGGCCGACCGGTGGCGGAGGTGCAGCAAGATTCAAGCACTGGGCAAGGTGAAGCGCAAAGTGCGTACATTGTCAGCAATCACGCATGTAATATAGATAGAGCCCGCAGCTGCCAGCGGCTTTACTTGCTTCGCCTTCTTGCTGCATGTCGCTTCCACGCGAACGAAGCGGCACGAGCACAGCGTTCACAAAGCGCACAGTACATACCCGCCGTGGTTGCTCAGTGGCTATGGTGTTGGGCTGCTGAGCACGAGGTCGCGGGATCGAATCCCGGCCACGGCGGCCGCATTTCGATGGGGGCGAAATGCGAAAACACCCGTGTGCTTAGATTTAGGTGCGCGTTGAAGAACCCCAGGTGGTCGAAGTTTCCGGAGTCCTCCACTACGGCGTGCCTCATAATCAGAAAGTGGTTTTGGCACGTAAAACCCCAAATATTATTAAAGCGCACAGTACACACCGCACCCCGGCCCTTTCGCTGATTGCTTATGCGGGTCCGCGCGTCTCTATCCAACGCGACGCGGCGAGAACACAGCACGCGAAGCTATCAGCAGTCGCCACTCTTTGTCTGCATCGCAGGTCGCGTTCAAGATATGGTCTGCGTGGAGCACAGTGGTTCAACATGGATAGATAAGGCGCTAAAGAGCGATACCAGGTTCTAGTGATCGGAACATCATTAGCGCACCCTTCTCCGCCATCTGACGTAGTTTGCTTGCGTTATCAGTGCTTCTTGCGCCGAAATCCGCAACAGTTGGCGTTGCCGCAGCGCTGTCGTTTATACCGGTTGTCTCGAGTCTCATAACATTGATAATGAGACCGAGCTTTGTGGAGATGAGCAAGTGGTACACTGCTTACGCATACTTAGACAACTGGAGTTTCTGCCTGCATTTTTTTATCGCTGAGTAAAGCGGCAAACCGCTTCGTCTACTAACCCCTGCCCCTTAGGGCGACACCGGGCTCCCTGGACGCCTGCGAGCGGTACCGGAGCTCCGGTGTCACCCCTTACAGAACATCAAGCCATCAAAATTCTGACATCTACCCGCATGAGGTTCGGAAAGCAAACTACAGTGCTAATGCGGTTATGCTTTCAACCTTTATCGGAATTGGGCCGCCGCGGCCGGCACTCGAAGCAGTGACGTAGAGCTTCACAGCAGAACCACCACGGTATTTTATTGTGACAAGTATACGGACACCCTAGGCGAATTTTCGCCGCCGTCCTGGCGATTTTTTTTCTGCTTTCCATGTCGTCACATATTTTTATTTTGCGGCATCTTTATTTATTCTTTATTTCATCATTCACCATTAGTACAGAAGGAGGTCCCGGAGTTACAAGAACTGTCAGGGGGACCTCCTATTAGTACTTTAACATTGCATGAATTAATACATTTTGTCGCAATGTTTCGTATAAAGTGAAAATGCGATAAGATAGCGCCCGACGGTGGCTAGATTCGAGTCACCGTTGCGCCTGCTCGTTATCGGGAGTCACGGGATGAAGCGCATGCAAAGAGAGGAGGGGGGTGGCAGGTGAGCGCGCGTGTTCTGCTCTAACCCGGCCGTGGCTGCGCATGGGTGTCCACGTGACTGAGCGCATACGCGGCCTGCGTGCTCAATCTCGGATGTAATCTGCGGTGGGTGCAAAGCCAGGGTGAGCCGGGATGGCGGGTCGCTTCATGTGCATTGTGTTCCCGCGTTCCCACAGTTGGGGGTCGCGTAAATCCAAGTTTCCAAGAAGGGGTGAGGCGAAAGGCAATACGAAACTTTCGCTTCGGCGCCCTTTGTCACGCCGGAGTTGGGACAGCGAGTGTTCGTGGCCATCGAGTGAGATGTGTTCATAGTTTCCCGTGCACGCGTGACACAACGCTTGTCAACCTGACCATTCAGTGAATTTTTACTGCAGTTTAGACGGCCGATAAAACTACTAACCTTACTTCGTATAGTTGTCCAATGCATTATATAAAGCAACGTATCCTTTCGGGCAATATGCGACTTCTCTTTTACTTTTGCTCGCTTCTTTTTTCGATATTTACCCAGCGGCAACTCCTCCATTACAATGTTTAACTACAAGTAGCACAAAAATGGGGGCGGTGAAATATTGCTGTCTTTGTATTCTGTGAAGCATGAAATACTTCAAAGCATTTAGTGCATCTCTAAGAAAAAGAAAGAAGAAAACGATGGAGCTTTCGTTTTATCCTCACACATTATTTCGATTGTGAAAAACAACGAAAGGCGGGAAATTCTTCCCACCTATTCTCCCAGTTAGGTAGCTAACATTGCTGCGTGTCTACCGTCAATATAAACCTGAACGTATATATTAGATTCCTGTATTCATGCACTTGTAGTGCTTCGCCGAAAATGAATTTAACATCGAAATGCACAGCCACGATAGCTTGAAGCCGCACACATGGACAATAAAAGAAACGTCTCGTTAATAAGTAGTTAGTTTGATACACCTTCAACGTTTGTCAAGCTCTACAAGAAGAAAAAAAAGTGCCCAACTTGACGTCTCACGCAGTCTTTCTCACGAGCAGTTTCCAGCCTTCGCTGATAGAGACTCGAATTCACCAAGAAAAGGCCAACAAGTGAACCCTCATCACTGAGCCAACGTTTCAACACACAGATCCATGTGTAGAAGCACTGACACTATGCTGAGGGTCTCCTTGTTCGCCAAGTCATGACATTGGACTGCATTGCAGACCAAGAAAAAACCAAGTACAAAACGTGCGCACGTATATCGCTGTTTTAATTTTCCTCGATGTGGAACTCCGCGTTAAGAACCCTCTTGATAGACTATGGCAAAGCAGGCAGCCTTCACATGTGCTTGTGTCAACTCGTTTCTGCAGAGAAAAAAAAAGAATGCGTAGAAACCTTGTACTGATAGCTTTAACACATCGAATCATCCAGAGCTCTTAATGCTGGGAGGGGGCCACTGTTTCTCAATGGTTCTTTTTGTCTCTTTAGGCTTTTGTTAGTGAAAATCTACCCAAGTATGCACTTCGTCAAGACACGTAAACGATTACGAAAAAAAAAGAACAAGAAACGAGTGCACACAGACGAGAGACGAGAAAGTACATAACACACGGCACAGAGCTTAGCACCGATCTCAGATATTTTCTTTTAATTTTCCTTGTGTTATAATTCTTTTTTTTTGCCTCCCGGAGATGTAGCGGCTTCCTAATCAGAGATATAACGATGGTGGTGGTGTTACGGGCGGTTTTAGCCTTGCAGACGATGTCGGCAAGAGCTCCGTCGGTAGAAACTTTTTCTGGAGATACAGTATCGGACTGTTCGCAAGAAACGTAAGAGAACGACGTAGTACCTCTCTTCGGATAATCTGATGACCTGGTGGAAACACCAGACAATGTGAGCAATCGTCTGAGAAACCTCTTTCCCACTATTTAATGGAGATAATAAGAAAAAATAAAAGATAAGGAAAGGCAAGAAGTTCTACCCGACGCTTTCCCCCGCAGACTGCAGAATGCTCCGAAAAAGAGCAGACAACACAACAGAAAAGGAAATGGAGGAGAAAATGACAGAAAGAAGTGTCTAGACTATCGTCGTGGACGCCGTCACGCACAGTCTGTCAAAGCGTCACGCGCTCACGAACAGTGTCAGTGTGGCACACAGAGACATGCAACGTCACGCTGTGCACAGTGTCAACCAGGCACAGTCTGTCGCAGAATATGGCTTTAGCCAAGCAACCCAAAGCCTGTAAGATATACGTACCCCTTAAGAATACTTCTACTACTCAAAACTACTCAATTAGGACAGAAAAAATAAAACCTTCGTTTTGCGGCTCGCAACATTCGGGTAGTACAGGCCATGCATTCTCGATCACCGTTATTGTAAGCTGTTAGAGATATTTAGCTTGTCTGCCAAACGCATTGCCCTTCACGGATAACCAGGTTACCGGAGACGTAGTCCGCGCTGTTTGCGCCGTCTTGTGGCGCACAATTTAACCAGAGAGGTCACCGAGCATACAGTGCTGTATAATGGTGTAAGTATAATGTGGTTACATTATACTTAGCTGCCGGATTGAAGATTCGGCAACGACACAGTCTCTATCGTGGTAGTTCCTTTTTAGTTTTTTCTTCGACAAGAACGCCAATGTAGCAAACATTTCTAAGAGGCTGCGGTTGCACAAAGCGTCACGAAAGTCGCTCACAGCGTTGCCACTGCCGTCTACAGCACCGGCAACATGTTACCGTGTTGCTCTCTAATGTCCATTAAGCTCGCTAATGTAACTTAGCGTCCGCAATTAGCTAACTTCCTTATCTGCTCCGATCATCATCAAACGGCGTTCCGCAGCATGAAATATCTGTGGCCCTGCCCTCTGCTATCCATGACTATTGATTCGGGTTCGGTTTTACACTCCGCTTGCGGACTGAGCTGTCAGCAGCTATCCGTCGCCGTGAGGTAGGCCTTGTGGTCTCGAATGTGCGCTGAGTCAACGTCTTCACGACCAGCGGAGTCGGTGTCGTTCTTGTAATCCTTGTCCGGTGGCTTTTGTCGCTTCCTCCTCCACTTATGCTGGGCGGACGCGCAGTAAATGCTGATCAGTGCCACCAGTGCGACGGCGAGGCTGCATGCCAGAACGACGACGCTCAGGGCAAGCGTCGAGCTTCCACCAGGAGTGTTCCTCTTGACATCTGCGGGCGAGTTAAAATTACGCGTTCAGATTCCAATGGGAACGTCAATTCATTGAGTCCCGCCTACTGTCTAGAAAGAAAACTTCTGAGAGATGGATCGGGAAAGTCGTAGTAACGCAAGGATGACGGCTCGGAAGGAGTCACTCTGAGGGCGTCGAGTACGTCCGTACTTCGGCGTCACAACTTAACAATGTGTTGCAGGTTATTTTAATGCGCCTTTTCGGGCTTGGACTGACAAACCAACTCGTAGTATGACAAGTGCGGTGTGTTACGAATGGTGCAAAACATTTTTCCTTTTGGAATGTCGAAATTTCAGAGACGAGAGATGCTGTAATTTCAGTAGATTGCGGTCTTACCAGAAACCACTAGATATAGATAAGACTAGATATAGCAAGAATAATAGGTACTGTGCGTTCCCCTCCAAAGCAATGTAAAGCTTTAAAATTTCTTTTCTCATTCCTTTAGGGCGGCCCTGACTTAACCGACATGCTCGAGCCCATTAATGCCACGCACATCACCTCTGGCTTACCTGTACGTACCATGGTCGTATATTTGCTTGCTTTTTTTCGTCATCCTCTCCCTAGGGCCTTTCTGTTCCCGATCCTCTTCCCTACGGGGAGCAGCATACGGTGCCTAAATATACGCCGACAGAATTCCTTGCATTTTGTTTAACAGCTTTCTCTCTTTTTTTATGTATGTTGCCCTGCTACTATTTCCACAGAAGGTGACTTCATTAACCACACTTAAGCGCAACGTAGTCTAAATAAAGCATTACTATCGGACATTCCTCAAGAAAGTCGGAATCATCTAGTGATACGAAAAGCAGTCACGTCAGTCTCCACCGAAGCACTTTACAACACATACGATAGAGAGATAATGCAGCTTGGAAGGTGCAGTCACGCATAAGCGTTTCGCGCTATTTTTTTTTGGTCTGTGTGTCTGTGTGTGTCTGTGAGAGGCGCCCACTAAGGTCCATCAGAAAGCCTTACAGGATAAATCCAACGACGCAAAAGAATGCAAGCCCCCAGTTCACACAGTGTCGTTTTAGAAGTTCGAATTAGAGCCCACGATGCACTAAGTCATTCCATTGTGTCACACCCTGTAAGAAGCATGCGGGACGAAAAGCCAGGAAGTCTTAGTGTGGTCTTACCTCCCTGACCAATTAGGGTTTGGGCCGGGCCCAGGGTGCGCACGTATGTCCAAAAGCTCGCCTCCGGAGGCATTCGAACCACGACCAAGTAGTCGGTGGCGGAGTGGAGTCGGTCGACGAGTATTGGACCCAGATCCGTGCTCCAGAAGCTCCGTTCAGACCGGTTGCCCCTCCTGGTGTCAAGCACTTGTACAAGGAGTCGCCGTTCCTGTTTCAGTTTCGTTGACGTCACCGTCGTGCCGTTGGCGAGAGGTACGAAACAGGTCAGCGAGAACGAGCTGTCGGTGTAGTTTCCCACACTGCACGTCAGGCCGGACGAGTTCCGACCTGCGAAGATGGCGGGTGGACGCTGCATTTTTTTTTTACAGCAACCTCCATGGATGTTTATAGATGCACCAAATCTTTTCTTCCTTACGCTATTAAGGAGCATCAGTTCGCGAAACACCTCGGTCTATAAATGGTACTTCGATGAAGCAAGCGAGTTGGCTTCAGTTGAAGTTTGTGGAACTCCTCCGTAACGTGCAGACAGAGAGAGAAAGACCGAGAGAGAGCAAAAGAGAAACGAACATTATTACACTTAGTAGAAACTACAAATTACTTCAAGAATCAAGCCCTTGCCGCGGTCAAGAACTAACGCACGATATAATATCAGTCCAGGGCATCTCAGTTACAGGCTCGGCCAGCATACCATTACGTATACTGGACAGAAAATAAAAGATAACACTTTTCACTATTATCTGCCCCCGCAAGCCCAGCATAGTTCCGTGTTTATGCATAAAAGTAATCTTGCTGCGTGTAAAATTTCCCAAATAATACTTCAAAAGAAAAAAAACGCGTGGAATGCACGCGTTGTTTGCGTGTTATTTTGCTTGCCTTTCATCCTTTCATTGTGAAAAATGAATTAACTATCATCGCCAACAAGTAATTGGACTAAATTCTTCAGCTTTAAAGTCAAGCTTGCGTTGTCTTGTAATGCGAAGTTGTATGAAGTGTCTATGTCTGGCGTCTATGTATGGCGTCTATGTCTGGCGTCTATGTCTGGTGATACAGAGGGATACATATCACCTAACAAAATTTGTTTTGTTCGAAGTTCTTGCAAAAATATTGCGAAAAGAGATACGAGCAGCTCAAAGCAATGATTTCAAAGAGCAAACCTTTGAATTCTCCAGCAGCTTGAAAAAAAGTTGCCGTTTCGCCCGAAATGCGAAGCATTGATTGCAATAGCAAATTAGTCGACAGTTCTTCCAAGTAAGGACAATAGTTTTATCAGACGTATAAACTTCTAACATGAGCATACCAACTAAATTAAGAAGCATGGTGCCACGCGCGCAGAAGCAAATATGAACGCATCTCACTCGACCACCTCTAAAACTGGCTGTCCAAACGCTGGAACGAGGAAGCGCGGCAGCAACAGCGAGCGAATTAACCTTTACGCTGTCTCTCGCAACAACGCGAACTAAGCCGCGTAAACAAAGCGCACGGCAGACTCCGTGCCCGTCGCAGGTGGCTTTCAAGATGCAGCGGCCCGGGCGGCCGCGCACGCCCGCCTGGGCCACCTTGAGCAGAATGCCCCTCCCCCTACCTACCCTCCCCCCGGAGCCTAGCGCGTGACGGAAGATGGCGCGCTTCCTCCCCCGCCTTCCTCCCTTTCGTGCGCGAGATTTAGCCGCGATCGCGGGCTTACCCTCGCACGCTTTCACTCGCACATGCAGCATATGGCGCGAGGCGGCGCTGTTATCGCCGTTGGACTGTTTACGAAACCTCACGTCGATTCCGACGACGACGGCATAAATGCGCCTGGAGTGTCCAGATAATTGTCATTGCAATAAAAAAGAAAAAGTGAAATATGAAACATTATAAATGGCTCGGGCACGTGGTATCGGAATGACTGCTTGCTGCTTGCGCGCGTACCCTTGTATACGAACTTGAATCGACAGCGCCTCTTCTGAGTTCCCGCGGCGTTCTCCGCCCAGCACGCTAGCGCCGAGTTCAAGAGCGAAGCGTTGGTGATGATCTCCAGGCTGTTCGATGTCGTGACGAGTGGCACGAGCAATTGTTTGCGCCGGGCAGGCGGGCTTCTTCCCGTGGCTTCGGTGCCGTCCGTGGTGTTCTCCGCGAGCCGCCAGAAATAGCGTAGGCCGTCGCTGGGATCAGCTCGCACGCCGCAGGTCACGTTGACGGCTGCGTCTTTCTCGACGTTCAGGATGCGGTCTTCCTCGGAATCGCACCTCGGAGGGTCTGGAAGAAGAGCGAGAACGCCAGGTGGTCAGCGTAGATTGGTATTGTTCACATAATATTTCACATTGGCGACGCGCAGTTTGAGTACCATAAACCCGCATTAATCGAATCGGATCAAATAATGAAACGCGTTTCTTTTACAATTATTACGTATACGAGGTAGTTGAAACTGCCAACTAAACATTCTTTGATCAATCTTTTTTAACATTCGGTGCATCTCAAAGATGAGAAACGGCATCAATTATATGAAGTTGTATCGCTAACTATATTTATTTACAGTGCTTTTAGTGAAAGAGGAAAATTACCAGCACAAAGCTAAACAAAAGAGGCCTGTATAGCCTTCGTATGTGCTTCGATTTTTAAAGAAAAATTCGTCCTGGGCTGGGAATTGCACCCGGGGTCAAGGTTTTTCCGTCGCCCCACCCATCTGGGCTAAGAAGGAAGCTAAGAAGAATGGCTGTGCGGCACGCTTGTATGGCGTTATCCAATCAAACGCTAGACTTACATAAACTTGCAGGTTAACAGGCAGGCTGACGAGAGAAGTAATTTGTGCGTTTAGCATGACTCAATGAAACGAATGCGGCTGCATACTAGCGTAATAGTACAGCAATGAGTGTTCTCGCGATCACTCGGCGAATCAACGCAGTAATGTGATTCGGTTGACTCCTTAACCGCGAGATTTTTTGTTCGCTTTTGTCGGTAAACTACACTCGCCCACAATCAAGGACGTCGCAATAAATATTCTTGACGCAGAACAGCTATTCTTGTGTTTAACCAATTTTTAAGAGTTTTCCCACCAGCAAATGAAATCAGACTGCTGCGTTTGTTCTTAACGTGAATGGTCGTGCTCCATCGAGATGGTTGAAAACGCGCCAGAGTGTAGTGAACTCTTGGACGAAACATTACTACCGCTAAAAGAGTCATGGTGACTCGCTTTCATTCTAGAGTGCAATCAACGTGCGGTCTTCATCTTTACTGCGCTTTGTCTAGTTTCCTCGCCACAAACAACAAAGACATCCCCAAATTCGCTACTTGATCGGTCAATGAATCGATTGGTTGATCGAGTGATTCGTGGCACTTATTACGCCGGATTAACACTGGGTCCTTGAAATGCGTCCTAGCTGAAGGCTCCAGATTACAAGCTCGGATACCTGGGCTGCTTCCATCAGAAGTTAAACCTAAGCGCACGAGCTTTTTCTTGCACTTCCCGCCTCCCCCTACCGAAAAGCGGCCCTCGCAGCCGGCAATCGAACCTCCAACCTCCCGCTCAGCTGCAGAACGCCATATAGTCACTGGGGCACCGCATTGTGGGTAACTCGTGGCTTACATCTGACGCGGATGGGAAGCGGCGTGCTTTCGAGGGTGTCGCCGCGGGTGCCGGTGACTCGGCACGAGTAGCTTCCGGAGTGCCGGGGTGTCACGCGCCGGATCACCAAGTAGCGAGACGTCACCACCATGTCCTCGTCGAGGTCCGCGCCCGCCAGCTCCAGCCCGTCGCGACTCCACGCGACGTCGGTGACTCTCCAAGCGACTAGGACGGAGCACTCCATGTACACGTCCCCTCCCTCCGTAATGTGGCTGGCGTTGAGACCGGCGCCTAGCTTGACGCTCACTTCTGGCTTGTCTGCGCAAAAAAAAAAAGAAAGGAAAATATTCGAAAACCGTTTGTTGGAACGACAAAGACCTCATCGGTACAGTTAGGCCTGCTTCAGGCAGCCACCGTCCGCCCCGTCCCGGGACCGCCACGACACCGGTTTGCGTCACGAAGGAGTGCTTCCTCGCCGGATACACCCATACACCGAGGCGTCGGTGCCGTTAGGAGCACCGAAAAACATCGCCGGCCTGGCCCGTTTTTTTTTGTTCTTTTTGCTTTGTTTTTGTTCCTCTTTGCATTTTTGATATGGTCGGTAGCTGCATTTTATTCTGTTTATTCCGCTCTTTCATCGCTTCCTTACTACTACATTACAATGCAATTGCTTACTATGTCGAGTGGATGTTTCTGCGTAATACGGTTCCTCCAGAAAATTCACTATGTTGACATTATATGTAATTGAGTTTAAGTTCGGCTAATCTTGTGGTTAGCAACCACGCCTGTTAGCTCCTGGTGATTCTCGATTGAAAGCGTTGATGTTCAATAAATTTCATTTTTTTACGTTGCCCTTAAATTTGTATTACTAAGAAATTCGCAGCCAGTCCTGCATTTGACTCTTTTTTACGGCCATTGACTGCTCATGCTGTTTTTGTTAGAGCGTTACGTATTTGTAAACTTCGTGTTTCAATGTGTTTAGAAACGTAGCACTTTTTGGTCATTACTATAAGAATGATCCGTGACATAAATGAAAGTTGCAGGCATTGCAGGCACTGTAGACAACATAAAAATGTTGTCTACAGTGCCTGCAATGGAATGTTCTCTGCCATATGCGACCAGTTTTATTCAGATCGGTCCATCGGTTCTCTCATAAAAAGCAACTGTACCTTTGACATGTATATGAATAGGGCAGTAAGAGTGGGCCCGAGGAAAAGCTTCTTCTTAAAGACATACTGTTCTGGGCGCATGGATCTACAATCTAAAAAAGAAAAGAAAGCGTGTCGCGGATGACATATCCATGCTGTCGCCCACAGAATACAGCAGCATACATTTTTTTACTTACTTGACACGTTCACGTCCAAATAGCGACTGAGCGTTCCTCGGAGTTCCCTCAAATTGTCGTTGGTCGCCCGACATTCCAGAAGCTTTTCCGCGTGCTTCTGAGTCGGCAGGTGAAGCACGCTTGCCGTCACGTTGCCATCGGTGTGAGTGTGACTCAGGCGCTCGTCCAACAGCATTCCGTCCAGGAACCACGTAATGTTTGCTGCTGGACGACTTCCGGTTGCCTCGCACTCGAAGCTGCGTGGGGCGTAGAAACCGGCAGCCAAATCCGGATCCACATACTCAGGCCGAGAGGTTCCTTGGAAGACGGGCGAGCTACCCCTCCTAGGCTCGCGAGAGGATGTGGAAGCCCAAGCCGAAGACGTAGCCCCAGTTGCCGAGGGAGCGACTATAGCCCATTCAGAGGCGTCAATGTTCATATGAGGCCCGCTCCAGACGGAAACTTCTGCAGGCGGCACTAGAAGGTGTTGGGGAAGAAGTATATATATTTTCACTATTGTGGGGTTTTAGGTGTGCAAGAGGTATGGTTACCTAACAAAACCAATTCACATTGAGCGGGGTGTTTAATAAGGAAATGTGGAAGTCTATGGATTCATGGTGTTATAGGTCGAGGGGGTGTTCTCGGCGAAGAAACATATTTATTTTGTTTCGTTTACTATGAACACAAAGTGATATGGTGGAACACTGGACTAAAGAGACGCAACTCCGGGTGTAGTCACCATTAATAGGTAGAGAATGAAACGTGGAATATTAAATGCAACAATATGCATCATATAGGGAACAAAATTTGCGCCCAATTGAAAGCACGTGAGTTGCGCTTTCTGGGAGAACTGATTATGAGAGGGATTGTTCAGGTCACTTTAATTAATAAATTAAATAACGGATGAATGGATAAAGGAAGGAACATGCTAATCTTATTACTTAAATGAAGTTTTATTTGGCACATGACGTATATGAGTGCGACGTCACGCGTTAGTAACTGTCTGTAACGTGACCTAACGTGTCGTAAGCAGAAAACAGAAATAAAACGTCATCTGCGCAGTGGAAAATAGCCAGACGATTCGAACGCTTCCCTTTGACAGGTTGTACGTACTTACGGTACATGTCGATAAGCACCGAGCTTTCTACAGGCAGAGTGACGTCAGTGGTCGCCACGCAGCTGATGTTCGCGAATAAATCTTCGCGGAAAAGAGGGCCGAGGTCGAGGTGGTTCGCCCATCCACCGCTACGCGTCGCAGCAGTAGCCAGTGTCGATCGCAGCGGTTGGCCGTTTCGCCTCCAGGCGAGCTTGAGTTTGTGGTCAGCTGCAAACACAAAAAGGGCGAAATAGTGTCCAGTCGACGAGGGTGGCGATATGGGCTTGTTGGTCGGTCTACACTGAGAGGTAGCTGTATAGCGCAACAAAACAAAGACACAAGAAGAAACGAAGAGAAGCGCTTGTCTTCGTCTTCGTTTCTTCCTGTGTGTTTTTTTTGTGCTATACAGATACCTTTCAATAGTGTCCAATGCTTACGCACAAAGCCAGCATGAGTGCTGCGGAACAGTCATGCTGGAATAGCAGTGTTACGTGGAGTGGCATCGTGAAGCAAGCGAGTGTTTTAACGCTGTATTTCACAGGCTGAGCACTCATTCATCCTTGCCGCTACTGTGAGTGTACAGAGTCCCAGTCTTTTTTTTTTCTGGGCAACCTGGCTGCAGAATAACTTGGTGCAAAAAGGTGATAAGAGCAATATTGCACTTGTCGATGACCACCAGATTCTACAAGCGCCTGTGGCAGCGTAGCGAATACTAATGTGAAGGCGCAGCTCGTGTGCTTGCTATGTTTTCCTCCTACTTTCTGCCCCTCTTCATTCTTCCTCAACTGTAGACTAACCGGTGTATTAGTGTTAGTGTTAGTAACTGGTGTAGTTCTGATTGGCTGTGCTGCCTTCTTTCTCTCACTCTCTCTCTCACACACTTTGTTTTTGCTGTCTCTTCACATCCACAAAACTGTCATGCCACAATGTTTTTTTTTCACTCCTCTTCGGAATGCATAGGCATTCGCAATTGCGACGCTCTACCCCACGCGACATGTAATAAAGATGCTTCGCGATGGGAGATTCCCGACGTCTGGCAAAGTCGCAAGGGAGGTTGGCGAAAAAACACAAGCAAGAGTTGGCGACACGCAGGTAAACTGAAATGTAAAAATGTAATGCGGTGAGCAAGCGATCACGGAACCAGATAGTATTGCAGGCACGGAAAAGACTAAACGCTTACTCTACTTGAAGTCACAGAGGGTAAGGTAAATGCGAAACTGTGAATTCATACCGGCCGGCACTGCACAAGTCAGCCGCACGGTGTCGCCCTCAGCGTAAGGTCCTGCTGTCGCAAGCAGCTGGTTACCTTGGGAGTCCTTAATAACCGGTGGCTGCTGAGAGACTGCACGAGAAAAATAAATGCATCGTAAGGTAAATTACCTGGAAACGAGAATGAGACTGGTCAAGCAGATTGGATTGGATTGGAGTCAACTTTATTTATGTCAAACAGAAGAATACGTGACTTAATGGCCAAGAGCTACAAAATTTGGGGCGGTACACTTTTTAAAAAGTCTATATATGTTCAGACAGTGTACAGATGCAACACCTTTTAGTGTAAAATGTCACATTTGTTAGTCTGCATCGTACGTACATGACGTTCTGTCACATTTGTTACAAAAATATGTGTGTCACAAATAGCTCCTGAGAAAACAGACGTTCTTTATACCAAAATTAACAAAACAAAACAAGAAAGCTCGCAGTCATTCCCACTTATCGGGGGTGACGCGGAACCCAGAACGCTGAGAACCCGCATTGAGCTGAAGTCTTTGGTGGCCATGCAAATCTGTGTCGTTTACTCTAACATGCAAGTGTTCATGTCGTCTCGTATCGTATTATTTGAGGGTGCTTAAAGTTAGGCGATTACCAGTACTGCCTAAGCCTCACGGCGATACCAACGGCGACGGCGACGGTCATAATTTTGTTGGAGTGTTCATATAGTTGTTATCGCAATAATAACTATGCTGTTTATTGGCGGGCGAAAAATATAGGCAACTCTTACTTTTATTACCAACATTTTATGCAGTTCAGATTTCTCAACATGATAACTACTGAAGACTTGCTCGCTACCAAGTACGTCGCTGCGAAGAGATATCTGCGTAAAATTTGCTCCACAATTCCGGTCCTTATAGTTCAAACGCAGCGAGATCGCCATTTATAGAAGCACAGCACTGCCAGGTATTATGTAAATTTTCCGCCAGAAAAAAGAAGTAATGATATTAAAACAGCCGATGAGGAGCGCCCTCCAATCGAAAATACGCCCCCCGCCCCCCTTAGCTATGAAGCAAGAAGTCTCCTTCGCGTACACGTATTCTTGTGCCACTTATAGAACTGACACGTGTCGGTGCTTATGCAAATGCGCCGCCGGCAAATTGCCCCGTCTCCAAGTTTGACGACGGTTGGTGGAGTCAACTGCCTTCGAGAGGCACTTCGCGGTACAAACGTCGAAACGAGGTGGAATATTTCGGCCCCATTACAACGCGATCGAGCAGGAGTGCGCAGAATTTTACCGGGAAATGCAGCTCGTTACTGGTTAGGCACATCTTGATTCAGCTGTGGCTACTGCCTGACAAGGAACGCGAAATGGCTGTTAAACGGTACGTAAGTGCTTCTAAAACTCCGAGTACCGGTGAGGAAACTAAGCGTAAAGACTGTTTTTTAAACTCTAGGTCGCACAACATTTACGCTAGGGCTACATCATCCAAATATGTTGCATGAAAAAAAAAAAAAACATTGCTTCACATTTTGTGCGAAGCATAATAAAACCATTATCATTGCCACTTACAACTGCTGTGGTTGCTAGGTAACCGCAAACATTTGAACCGTTTGACTGGTGAAATAGAGCCGCGAATGACGTCATTCAGTTTTCTTTTGTTTTTTTAAGAAGCACATGTTACACAACTACCAGATTTGTGTTTTTGTTGCAGAGCAAAAACCTAACTTATGGGGTCCTATGTGGGGTCATAAGGTCTGCCAACTTAACGTTTTGTGTACACGAAGCCTAACTTAAGCTTTGTGCACGCACAGCCTAACTTAAGGTCTCCTATTTAAGGCTTTAAGTTCCCCTAAACCTAATGTTTTGCGTAGGCACAGCCTAACTTAAGGTCTCCCATTCAAGGTCAGAAGGCCTCCTAACTTAATCTTTTGCGTACACACAGCCAAACTTAAGGTCTCCCCTTTCTAGACAGTTGTCAGCGTTGTGGTGACGTAGTCGAAATCGAAGAAAGAGGCGCTCTCCGCAGCTCTCATTCGAGAGTATAAGCTCAGGAGGCAACACGAAAGGCTTCATCAAAACGCATGCGTAGCAATGCCGGTCGCCACCCAGTCGGAGAACAGGTGCCTTTCAATGTACGACAACAGAGCGAACGCATCGCCAACAATAGGCCGACGGCTCAGACATGCCTTCGATGAAAAACCGCGGCCAGGAAGTGTCGTTTGCCTATAGTGTCCCGGAACAAACAAAGGGTTCGCTCTCGCTGAAGCGCCGTAACCATGCGACCAAGCGCAAGGTCCGGAAACCGCGCCTTGCATAATAATGAACGGCCCCCGGCGCATACGAATTGCCTGCAAGAAGTCCGAACCAGGAACAAGTCGGCCCATGTCCGGGGACGTATGACAGTGCAAAACGAAAAAAAAAAGCCTGGTAATCTATTCATCTGTCCAAGTGTTGACAGTTAAGACGTATTTTTGTGCTCCGGTACAATGTCAACACAGGCTGGCACCGCAGTTGGTATAGTTTATGTGCTCGTTTAGTTTACTCATCGCGATAGTAAGAATTCACTGCGTTGTGCTTGAACTTCTCGGCTGGTGTTCTGACTCCAGAAGAACTTCAGTTTGGCCTAGTTGGCATTTACTGCATATCATATTGACCGCTAATTAGGACGAGGACAGGGGAATAAAATACAAAAGGACGACGCGGGGCGGTTGATATGATATCCGGTGTTCTTACTATACGCAGTCATGACTAACGTGAACATGGCGTACGAGGGTGCGCCAGAATTTCCGGCACCTCTAAAAGCTTTGAGAGGAAGCTTTAGCTCGGGCCCAACTCCGACGCGGCCGATTCAAATACATGTAAAACGCAAAAACGTTTTTCTGAGAAAACCTCTGGACCGATTTTAATGAAATGCGTTGCATTTGAGAGAGAACGTAAATTCTAGTGGCTGTTGGAAGCGGAATATCGATTTAGGGCTTGAAGTTTCTTTATAACCCCTGAACCGATTTTAATGAAATGTGTTGCATTTGAGAGAGAAAGTTAAAGTGTAGTGACTGTTGGAAGCGGAATTTCGATTTAAGGCCTGAATTTTCTTTAAAGAATATTCAAAAATTCGAAAGTTCGAAAAATACAGGAGCACGAAGCTTACACATTGACAGCTCTGCATCAAGAACAGATATCGCGGTTCTGTAAAAGGCATCCGCTAGATTATTCAAAATGGACAAATTCGATATGTCAATTTACATATTACGTGAATTCGTTACGTTGTGTACGAGGGTTCTGCCGAAGCTGCATTTCCATATTACGAAATTGACATATATTTGACATATTGACATGTGTGGCATATCAATTTTGTTCGCTTTAAATGTGCTGTAAGCTGCAATGCACAGAATTGTCATATCGTTTGTCGTTGCTGAGTTATGGAGTTGTAAACTTAATAGTTTAGTTTTTCAGAAAGCTTGCGTTGTTTGCCAATTTTTAAAGAAAGAATTGACAATCTAAACCGACAATTGAAAACGAAAAGTCTTTAGATTTTAAGTATTTGTTTTAAACGCGACAAACTTCGTCAAATTCGGTGCAGTGGTTGCCGAGAAAAACGAATTCTCTTTTACATGTATTTAAATATGAGCACCTGAGCTAAAGCTTCCTCTTAAAGCGCAATTATTTCCACGTTCTTATAGGCATAATATGACACAAATAAAGTGGCATTGGATCACCAGAACAAATAGGCCTATCAAAGTAAAACGAATGGAAAGAAAACGATTACAACAGATCTAACTCACATGTTAATTGGAATTTACATTAGGCGACACGTTCTCGAATTGTTTCACATAAACGCTACGCAAAGAGACAAGTGACATTCTTAATTTTGTCTTACTCTAGGGGTGCTAGAAAGGAGAAATCTTCGAATATAATCGAATTGTAATACTTGCGAAAAACGACCCACGAATAACGAATTCAATAATGAAGGTTCTATCATTTCTGAAGCAGCATCAAATAGGCGGTTTGTGCAGGAATCTGTTTGGTAAGTAAAAAAGAAAATAGATCAGGCTTCCATACATAGAGATGCGCACGTGAAACCGGTTGCAATTAGACGCCCGAGTAATTGAGGCGTTTCTTGATGACAACGAGCAGCCTTTAATTTAGTAAGGCAAACGTTTGGGCTTTAGTCCGGTGAGACAGGGCTTACCGCGCTGTTGTTTTTTGTCTCTCTGTACGTTTAGCCTTCCGCTACTTTCAATTATCTTAAGCACCACGGTATTGACAGCAATGAAAAGAAAAGAAGGGAACACCGCGTTAAGAGACGAATGAACAGCATTGTATTGAAGAAGCAAAATGTGATATCATACAACGCCACACAATGTTTTAAATGAATGCAAACGTGGTGAGACTGACCAGAGAATATATAGGAACACATTCCCGCATAGGATGATTAAAAGCAAGCAGTTCCTTTTGAGTGACTAGAAATTATTCCGCAGAAGTCCGCAGCGCCGTGCGATCATTTAAGAACCGATGACCATGTACCGCAACCGCAAGTATTCTGCATGAGGAGTAGTTTGGAACTGTCCTTCACGTCCAAGATTTTTTTGTTTAGTTTTGTCGTTTTACTTGCCAAAACCAAGATAGCATAATCATCATCAGCCTATTTCATGTCCACTGCAGGACGAAGGCCTCTCCCTGCGATCACCAATTACCCTGTTCTGCGCCAACCAATTCCAGCTAGCGCCGGCGAATTTCTTAATTTCATCATCCCCCAACTTTTGTGCCGTCCTCGACTGCACTTCCCTCCCCTTGGCACCAGTTCTGTAACCCTAATATATATGATACATTATGATTATATATCATATATTAAGATATGATTACGAAGAACACTGTAGTGTTGGAATCCACTTTAGGTTTGACCACCTCGAGGTTCTTCAATGCGCATTGAGCACATGGTACTCGAGCACCTATGCGTTTCGACCGAAATCGAAAGCTAACCGCAGTGGCTGGGATTTGATCCCGCGCCTTCGGGTTTTCTCTTTCTTTTTTTTTTAGCAACGCGACGCCAAACCCACTAAGCAACCACGGCGGGTTCAATGGTTCTGCCTCCCTTGTGATTTCAGTGGGTGATTCGCCCCATAACACGCACACGAAAGACACGAATATTCGACTGCTCCAAAATAGTCGAGTTCTGGAATCGAATACATCTCGAAAAGCAGGGCCGATTCGACTCGCATTTAGGAACGTCTGTGCACCGCTACTTATTCCCGTAGTGCTTTACGCCGTCTGCTTAAACGGAAACGCACGTTCGCATGCCCTCCTGGTACGCCACGGCAATGCACCGACGACTCATATAGGCTAACGCGACGTTTTCTCCAGTGGTGCAGGTACTGTAGTGCAGAGAGCAAAAGACTACTGATGCAGAAAGGTATGAAATGCTGTATTGCACTTGTACCACTACACAGCGCCAATGAACACCACGTGGCCAATGGATGAAGTCCTACACTGGAAAGAAGTATGAACGTTGTTTCGAGTAGGTGCTTGAAACGAATCGAACAGCCAGTTCACTTACTTTCGAGGCCCCTAAATTGTGCCCGTTTTTTTCGGGTGAACGTGTCAGGTATCTTAGGTTAATGTTGCACCAAAGCCTGGAAAAGACAGGAAACATGATAGATGGTCGAAAGCAACACAGTCCTTTAAATTTATAACTAGCACAAGCGCACTCGAAAAAGTAAGCCTCAAGGTTTTCGCTCCGTAAAAGTTAATTTTGAGTTCAGCGACGGTAATATTGCGTTGCAAGCCAGTTTATCCGGGCCAGAAAATCACATCTAATGATGAAACTTTCGTATTCGGAATAGGTTTGCATTGCTCTATATAGAAATTTGGAGCAGGCTGATGCTTTTCAGAGTGGAGCGTGATATAATTCAAAGACCCCTGTCTGCTTCTCACGCTTCCCGGCAACTGGAGCGTATGCAACCGTAATGTCCGGCGGGAAACGCTGACGGGGTTGGCTATGCACGAAGGCGAGCATTCTGATAGAGACACGGCATCTTGCGCGGGCCCCGGATGCAAGGAGGAGGACGCAATCTGAGTGCAAGGTGCAAATGCTATCCTCTTGACTAGATGCATAGTGTAACGGCGTAAGAAGGGACAGGTTAACGACAAGAAGAGAAAAACGTGCGCAGCTTGCACCGGTGGAGTCAAGAGTGGAGGTTGTGATCACTTAGCTTTTACGTGGCTAGCCTAAGTTGTTTGTAGGTTTTGCGAGGGTGTGCTAGTTTTTGCTAAGTTGTTCGTAGGCTTGGCTAAGTTGTTTCTAGGTTTTGCGAGGTTTTGCTAGGTTTTGTTAAGTTGTCTCGGCGGGCTTGACGCTGGAAGTTTTCGAGCAGTCGCAGGACGGGATCGCTTTCTCGGCGACGTCAAGCGTTCACGCACCGGATCTCGCGTTTCCTGGACTGAAACTCGGTATCCTCGACTCGGCGTCGCCTCTTCTCAGCCGCAGCTTTGGCGCCTGTGTTCCGGATCAGCTCGGCGGCGATGCATCGCTTCTCGCTTGGCAGTACGGCGCTCTTCTTGGTAAGCCGCTTCATCTTCGGGCGTCCGGACTTTTTTCAGTCTTTCCTTGGCAGCAGCAAGTACGCACGGAGTAGAGGAGGCGAGAGGTGTGTCGCCGCGCCGGCTGTTCCGAGCTTTTACTCGCCTGTGACGTCATGACTCCGCCCTACGCGTGTGTGGTGCGAGGAGGTTACGTGACTCGGCGCTGTCGCAGGTGGTTGCTAGGCAACGCGAGGCGGCGCACAGCTGGGCTGAGTTCTCTGGTAACGCTCCACGGCGGAACTAAAGCTTGAACAGATCCGCTGTTAAGACAGAAACAACGTCACGCACGAGCGCCAGAAACGTTTTAATGCCGTTAGGGCATGTGCCTTAGTGCAGATTTGAAATACGGGAAATTTCAGAGATGCAGCCCGGACACAAAGATACATAAAGTTACAAAGAAATATTCCCTACAGCTCACATTACTCGCCCACACGTTCACTTCAAGCGTTTTTCCTTCTGCTTCTTTAGGATGCCTTGCGTTCAAAATTGTGTTTTTTTTCTTATTCAGTTACAGCGATAGATAGCGCGCATTTGAAACGCCTCATTAACTTCTCTTCCCACCCGATCAAAAGATCGGGGCGATAACCTTAGCATCGCTCCTTGTTAAGCTTATAGGCAGCGTGCCTACAGCCAGCATGAGATCCCTTCTCAGCTTTACGCGCTAATGCTTTCGTTGTTTTCTTGCGTTCGATTGAGTTGAATCTTTTTCTGCTTTTTTTCGCCGTACGAAACTAGGGACACGACGTGAACTCAGCGAATGTGGCTAAAGTTCCGGTACAGTTGCTATAGCGATACAACTTTCTTTCTTTCTTTCTTTCTTTCTTTCTTTCTTTCTTTCTTTCTTTCTTTCTTTCTTTCTTTCTTTCTTTCTTTCTTTCTTTCCTTCTTTCTTTCTTTCTTTCTTTCTTTCCTTCTTTCCTTCCTTCTTTCCTTCCTTCTTTCCTTCTTTCTTTCCTTCTTTCCTTCTTTCTTTCCTTCTTTCCTTCTTTCTTTCTTTTTTGCCGTATCCGTAACATGCCGGCTAGTAATAAGAACCGACTCAAAAGCCGTTGTGTCTACGTGGTGTGCTTGGGTCTCTAGGGGAGATGTCTACCAGGACACCTCGCGTATAAGGCGAGCGAAAGGTAGGAATAACGCGCTTTAAGGGCGTTCAGCATGAAAGCCTGGATCACGAGACGCGGGACAAGCCAAGGAGACAAGGAAGGGGCGACGGAAGCGTAAGGTTCTTTCAAAAGTGGCCACCGAGTACACGAGGCCGCAGCGCCTGCCGTCAAGCCGAGTTAGGGATGATGTCGAATGGCGGAGCGCTTACCGAACCCGCAAGTACGGCAGACTATATAGAGGGAGATCCACGCCTCCCCGCACTATATAAACTCGGGAACTGGGCCAGCCCGTCCGCGCTCTCCCGCGGAGATCTAATTATGCGCTAAATCTTGAGATGCAGCGCTCGCGCAAGATCGACGCATCGTAAAGGGATCGAGTTCCAGAAATCGCAGCTTGCACGAACGGCTTAAAAACGCGCACTTGGTTTACGCGAGTACGTTAGACAGAGGCCGCCACCATCGAGCTGCTCCTTTCTAAGTGTCAGACGAACCTCTATGGCAAGTTCGTATCATCCAGGCAGTGAAAGCACTTTTGTGCTCGCTCAGAACGTGTGGTTTGCGCGAGCGACTTTAGCTCAAGAGCTGTCCGTGCGCGTCTCTACACCTTCTCACTCTCCCTTCTCTTTCTTCCCATTCTCCCTTCCCCTAGCGTAGGGTAGCCAACCAGACTGTTGACTGATTAACATTCCTGCCTTCCTACACCCCCCTCTCTCTCCCTATCTCTCTCTCTCTCTCAGGTAATCATACGGAATACTGCGCTTCGGGGCCTAATACACCAGCGATCGGCTGCTACCCTCGGCCCAGCGATACCTAAGCGAGGAAAACGCTGCGTCATGTATATCAGTAACAAGGTGGAACGATTGAAAAAAACGAAAGAATGTATTGTAGGTATCATCGTAGATGAAAAGACCAAACGCAGTTTTCAATCTCTAGCGTCTGAGATAGACCATAGCTTAAGAATGGGACCGTTATTGCGTCTTCTATGCATTATTAAAGCGAAAGCCTTGGATGGCTCACGGGTCGAAAAATTGATCGCCCGGCGTTATGGCAGCAAAATTCAATGGCATCAAAATTAGGGGTTGAACCCTACAACCTTTGGTGGCAATCAGGGTGGAGCTAACAAAAGCACAGTTAATTAATATATAAGTTTTTTGCTAAGTTTTTAAGAAAGCGCGAGGAAGGAGTCGCGCTGCAGTACACGGCCTCGTAAATAACTCATTGTGATGCTGGCAATACGTTGTGTTGCTATATTCATTGAACGCTAAACGCATTACCATCGACAGTCATCGTGGGATGTGGTTCTGCCCAACCTTTCTTTATTTCGACCCCCCCCCCCCCCTCTCCTTTGAAATGCACCACCTCGAGCTTAGAAGCACAATGCTACAAAGTCACTGGTCTAACGTGGGTGGGTTCTTAGGACTTTTTTTTTGTTAAGGAGACATGACTCTGCAACTCATCGGCTTCAATGTCAACATTACTACTTTCATGTGCCATAAATTAATTAATTAAAACAGGAGCTAGCGTAATTAGTCACTAAGCGAAATTATTGTCAAAGATTTTCTTGCTGCTAATTTACGCCAGGCCACTTAGCTTACCTGCGAAAACAGCAGGAGCCAACGTATGAGTTTTTATGTTAATCATTTTTTTATAGTTTCGCACAATAAGAAAGACCTGGGCCCGCTTGCACAAACGCCAGCCTCTAAGTCTAGACTTAAATCCGAATCTTGTCTTATTGTAATCTAAAATAAGACTGGACTTTCCGGCCATCATGTCGCACATATTCCTCGTGTAAAGAGTAGCAGAGGCCGCACATATTGCTCCCAACATCTCCTGGTTCGCTCACGTCAGAAAATGTGCCACGTGCACAAAATGAGATAATGATGTGAATATTACAAATGCAGTGAAATCCTTAAGGTCATGCCTAGATATACGCCCTTAAAGACAAAGAGAAGAAAAAAGAGAAAGATCACAAGCTGTGTGCATGACATGGAACCTGCCACATTCCTACCTGAAGTGGGGTACCAAAGTTTCCCTTTTCCAAAATGAAGCGGCTAACGTGCCAAAAAGTAAGCGAGCAAGCAACGATTAGAATTTTTAAAAAGTCAGCATAGGCAAAACCTACTATAAACGAAAGAAATATAGGTAGAGAGACTGTAATACGCACATAAATACAGACGCTGACATCAGTTCTTCACTACGCTCGATGGCCCTGTTGATTTTTGGTTCTGTTTCTTTTCAGTGAAGCGCACTCTACGGCGTTCACAAAAACGGTTCTTGTGGTCCTCAGCCTTAGCCAAACGCGAAAGCTATAATGAGCTGCCAGCATGCCGGCTACGTACTCCAAGAGGAAGCAGACTTTGCCTTTACCGTAACAAGCTGCACCAGCTCGCTTAATGATATCGCTGGTGTGTATTCGCACGCATCATCATCATGTGTTCTTGAGACTGTGAAAGTCGGGTTTGCTTTCGCGATTACGCTATCACGTTTTCTGATTTTTGCTTTAGGACTCAACTACGAGGGCGTATTTGATAAATACCGTGTTTTTAGAGTTCAAGTGAATTAAAAAAAAAACATGTGCTGTGGCATATATCCCAAACCCACAGCTTGAGCTGAATCACACGAACAGGAAGACATTACTTGCGAAGGAATAAAAAAAGCACCTTAGACTTATTAACAAAAAATATTTAATTAATGAATTAACCAACTACGTTAACGCTCGTACTCCAATTTGTGAATTAAAGCCACTGATCTAACACGGCGCATTCACGCCTGGAGTGAATTTTGAAACTATAGCATCGGAATTGCGATAAGCGCTGTTGAACTTGCGGCAGGAATGCATTGTTGTTCCCCATAACAATTTTGGCAGTATACGACTATTTATGCGGTTAAGCTCTACATACTGTTAAGCTCTGTATGCTGTTATCGGTATACTTCTATCTGTATATTATACTTATGTAATAATAAAATTGATTGTTTGATTGATTGTTTGATTGATTGATTGATTGATTGAAGCTCAATAATAAACAGAACATTAATGCATTTCGTTGCATTCTTTGGGCACGCCCGCCTTCAACCGGACGCCAACCTCTTAATTAGTTACAATTATTTTCTTCGCGAACTCACCGGCTACAATACGCAAATTACAATATGCGCAGTAATGCAACTTATTCAAAATGTGCTTAGCGAAATCTTGGTACGTAGTCGATTGCGAATTTAGACTTCTCGTGAGAATATAGTGCCCGTCTTTTAGAGTATAGTTTAGCTCAAGAAGTGGAAATGTGCTATATGCGACGGGAAAACCTTCAAAATTCTGGCCCGCCGTGGTTGCTTAATGGTTACGAGGTGCTGGGCTGCTATGCGCGAGGTCGCAGGGTCGAATCCCGGCCACGGCGGGCGCATTTCGAAGGGGGCGCGGTGCGAAAAAATACTCGTGTGCTTAGATTTAGGTGCGCGTTAAAGAACCGCAAGTGGTCGAAACTATTCCAGAGTCCGCCACTACGGCGTGCTCATAATCAGGTCGTGGTAATGGCGCGTAAAACCGCAAATTTTTTTTTCTTCAAAATTATGGTAACGATATAGAGTTGTCGCTTAATGGGGCGAACAAGGAATTCGGCAGCTTGGACAGGGCTCTGACGAAGACGGGGCCCCCCAGGGTGTGTGTCCCTTCTTCGTTCGACGTCCTGTCTTTGCGCGCGCATAAGTCTCTAAAGAACCATTATTTCTTTAGGCGTGATACGCCAAGGCAATGACCACGCCCGTCTAACTACATAGCAACAGCGGTGACACCAACAAGCGCTGCTAGAGAACTCTTTCGAGGTGTCGTTGCGAAATTTTGAACCGTTTACTAACGCAAAAAATATATACATGTATATATAAAAGGAGAAAAAAATAAAGTCGACCGAGCGCAAATGGTTTTAAAAATGAAACGAAGCGAGAAACTCTACGAAAATCCCGAAGTCTCACATTTCCCTGTCAGTTTGCTAGACGTTCTGGTAGTCCCAGAGGAAGAAAAAACAATAGATCCGCTTTTCCCTGTCGGCACTTTTCGAGTGACAAAAGCACGTTCGTCTCCTTATGCCGGTTGTTCTCATGGCGTGAGGCACCGCGTCTCTGGAAAATACAGCCCAGTAGAAAAATGCTTCGTCCCAAGCTGAAAAATATAGACGAAAAAAAAAAACATCGATGGGCACAAAGGCCTGGCGGACACGTCTTCCGCCTAAAGTGAGACAGCGCTTTTTGAAAGCCCTTCAGAAATTGGAGCGGGGGGGGGGGGGGGTGGTTAGGAGTGCGCTATCTCTCGTCGCAACTGACAGGTAGCAGATTGAACGCTGACTTCCTATACAGCAAGACGCTCGCACTTCAAAGAGTACCATAGTACGAAGAAGAGCAAAGACAACATAGGGTATAGACAATAGGCAATAGACGAGAAACAGCCCATTCGTTTTTTTTTATTCGTTTCTTCCTTTCAAGAGGGATCGCGGACGATCGTATCCGCATATTTTGGGCCCAAGATATTCTTCGCAGAACACGTTTTCATCCACAGTTCAGTTAGAAGTTCCCCTATTCATTCACGCTTTTGCGAAAGGGGCGAAACATTTTCCTTTGCTTTAGTTCGCGCTTCCGGTGTACTTTTCTTACTTCCGTCTATTGCATCTGCCGAGTCAAACGTATTTTTCGGGTAGTTGCACCGAGAAAAACAGACCTTCGGTAATACGAATAAAAGCTGCGTGTCCACGGCTTAGAAAAAAGATGAAGCCATTTTTTTTAGTAGAACTTTATGAAACAGTAAACAGTACGCCTCGTCACCAAGTATTTAACCGACGGACTCTGAATAGTGCACGTACACCTACGTATACATAGTATGCACGTATGTCATTCAACGATACTCCGCGACTTCCGGTTTACGGCAGCGCCATCTTGGGGAACCTATAGGCCTATGCGCGCGCCTGTTGATAAGGCACCCCAAGATGGCGGAAGGTAGCGGAAGCAGACGACAGCAGCGGATGTGACGTCACGTGCATACTTTGTATTGAAGGTGTTCTCAGTCGGTCGCTTTAAAACTGCTGAATAGTCTATACATTACTGTCCAAAGTTGTATATGTGTAAATAAATGCTTCAGAATCGTACACTAATGACATGTTGACTTGGAAGGTTTTCACTTGCGAAAACACTAGAAATGTTGCCACGTGACACTCGATGACAAAGTCCGCGGCAGCTGGACTGAGGATGACGAAGCGTCTCTCTTTATTCGTGTAGTTACCGTTATATTGTTGCGCAGTTTTCTACCTGCAGCATTTGCACGCCTCAATGATTACATAACCGACCTACTGACACGGAAGGTGAAGCAAATTGAGCAGAAATGTTTAGCACTGTTATGGCATACGTTGATGACTGAGGGACGCGTCGTGGTCTTATTTCTTAAAGTGCAGGGGCACCACGTTAGCCCCCACGATTACGGCAAGATCTCTCGTTCTCTTTGCACGGTGAAATTAAATACGTAGTTGAAATCTCCGAGTTATGAAAATTGCGCCTGGAAACAAAAATTTTCAAGACTGACTTAAGGTGTAGCCGAGTAAATATTGTATTAAGAAGCAGTTTTTCATGTTTTTTCTTCTTTCTTCTTCTTCATTTTTTTTGTGACGAAGTCGCAAATATAGGCTTAACTTTCTATGGTTTCTTCGTGGCTGACATTATGTTGTTAATTATGCATACCACTGTTTTCCAGTTTATATCCACGAGATTGCACGGAAACCATCGATGGAACTGCTCAGAGTGATAGCAAAAACAAATAAACTCTACACGAAAGAAATCACATTGAAACAATACTGGCAGCGATCTTCATAAATCCAATCAGTGCAAGCAAGCTGCAGAACGCAAAGTCACCAAGATGAATAGGCACTGCTGTTTAAAGTTGCACTAGCAAATAATAATAATAATGTAATAATTAATGACGTACTGTAATTGCGCTAATTTTACGTGAAGGCAGAACAAATACGCTCGACCGAGTGTTCAAATCATTTTGGGGCACAGGTTATTGTTGAGAGCCGTGAAAAGCCAAGAAGAAAAATGCACGTAGTCGTCCGAACTTACTGACCGTACTATTCCTGTTTCTTTAGAAAACGCTGCCTATTTCCTCAAGGAAATTTCATTTGCACCAATGAAGCTACTCACCTGCGACGAAAAGCTCGACGAAGGCCTCTGTTATGGTCACACCCACTTCGGTTACGTTCTCACCGCGGTACGAAACGTTGCACACGTAACTTCCGGTGTCAGAGCGATTCAGTCGGTTGAGGAGCAAAGCGGGCGGATCACTCAGCAGTGAAAAGAACGCCCTGCCGATCCACGATGGCTGTTTCCAGTGGGCACCGTCAACTAGTCCAACAGCTGCTCCCAACACCGTGATCGTTGGTGGCTCGGGAGCCACCAATGCGTAAGCTTTCTTTGGTGCCTGGCTGGTGTCAATGCTTTGAGGTAAGCCGTTGGACGAGCTCAGCTTGACGTCTGCTACGCGGAACCAGATGATAGAGACGGGTTCTTTCGACGCCATGTTGATGGGGCAAGGAAATGACGTCTGCTCGCCTTCCAGAAGGCTTAGCCTTAGCGGTGACGGAGGAAATGGCCCTGTTCCTGCATTGGAGACAGGCGAAACCATCCTGTAATATCGTTCACTTGTGAAGTACATGCAATGTATGACAAACTTCTTGGCGCCTAAATAATCTTAATGCCTGCTTCTGCAACAGAATGAGGCGAAAAACGTCCTGTAGTACCATTCAGTAGTAAAGTAACGCAGCGACCGGTATATTTTCATCTCAGCGGTGTTACCAGAGTAACCGGGAGGGCGTTGTTTCAACCAACCTAGCCAGGTAGAAGTCTCCGCTGCTTGGCTACGTGTTTCGCGTTCAGCAAAGTGACATTTGTTCTGGAGAACATTTTAACTTGGGCCGCTACTTTATTTCCTTCTAACATTCCACAGCCAGCCACAAGGCAGTAACAAGAGTGGGTAATGAAAAATGCAACAAAATAAATATTTCCATTGCGGTGAGAATTGTAAAAAGCAGCTAGAAACTCATCAAGTGGCAGTCTGCGGATACTTAGGGGCGAAAACATCAAATATGGGAAGATTACGCGATTGTGTAAAAATAGATTTAATGAGGGCATAAAAATCGAACCTCTTCTTTTTTCGCTGTGATTGTGGACACAGGGCGCACATTTTAAAATACTCATAACATTGCAGGTAAAATTAGTAGTAAATTAGTAAAGTAGTAGTAAAGTAGGAGTAGGAGTAAATTAGTAGTAAAGTAGGAGCAAGGAGGTTATGGAAACTTCTTGAGTAAAAGCTTGGCATCTTAGGAGCACTATGTAGTCAAGACGCCTAAATGCTTTACTGTACGTGATGTTAACGTATGCTAAGACATATCCGGAGAAAATAATTCCCAAAGAGCTATATTCATAGGCTTCCTGCAAAAAATAAATACATTAACCAGTGTTTGGGCACGTTAAGGTGGCAGGGGGTTCGCGTTTCGATTGTGAGACACATACAGCTTCACTGAATTTAATGTTTATCTCTCCTTTGCTACAGTAAGTGCAAAATGTTTCAAACGACTGTGAAGACTTAATGATGAATGAGAGATATAGTTACTTGATATGTCGATGCTCCAAATGCCACACAGGTTCTGTTTCAGACGCTGTGTTAAACTGCACTGCCTTCGGGATCAGCCAACAATAATGGTCAAAAATCCCACATGAAAAAATCTGTCTACATTCGACAAGAGTGCATCAGATCACAGATATAAAAAATACTTTTGCTGAAAAAAAATGTAAGAGATGAGGACGGTGTCGTAGCAGGCAGAGGTAATCGTACGCAATAAATTAGAGATAGCAGAGTGGCCGCTTGCAACAGATGTTGATATCAATTGGTATCAATATAGGTTGGATATAAACAGGTCTCGAATGGCTACTCCAGGGTAGATTCTACGGAATGAAGGGATTGAGATAAAAACGAAAACCAAAGACAGACACAGGCACACGACCAAAAACATTAGCACATATGCCTTAAAACGAAAGTTTATTCACATAGTCTTAGCGAGGCCTGTATACCGCAGAAATCATATAAGCACTATTGTTGGGCACAGTTGAGATCCTGGACGCTGGCACGGTCGAAGGTCCCGTAGCTGAAGTCACGTGTCGTGTCTCCTGCTTAAAGCGTCCTTCAAAAAAAAAAAAATACAGCCCTTGAGGTTGCAGAGCAACTACACATACAAATTAATTCTTACCTAAGTCCACGTGGACACCTCAGGCGAGACACAGTGGCGTTCTGGACAAAAGAATTTTAAGCAAGCTGCGAGACTAGTAGTGCGCGTAGGTGATTATTAGCGGTTGCGCCGATCCCCAAGGGTGACTTCACTAACGACAAGTTTCATTATCATCAACATCACATCTGTCGTCATCAATCATATTCAACTCAAATTTTAGATACCACGGTATCGGCTAACGCTCTCCTGTACGCTTCACTTGAGGGCGCCCTTAAACAACAAGCGTTGTATGTTTTGCTGGTTTGAGTGCACTCTTCTGCTTTACTTTCAAGCACTAAAAATTTTGTTTCATTATATAAGGTACTGCCATTAATCTCACCAGTTTGAAATAATTTCGTTAACTAGGAAAGTGAGGTTACGACACAACGTATCTTTTAAAACTAAATTCCTTGGTTGTTTAGTGGCAGGGGCCCCCTGTCTCCCAAGTGGGCCTTTTTTCGTAGCATTTTTGGAAGTACAATATTTCCCCTCGTTAAGTGGTGACAAGGCGTCCGCCTCCCGACGATAGAATCGTTTATTCGAGTCCAACTAACGACAACTGATTTACCTCGTGCGTGATACTGCTGATGTTGAGATAGTCGAATTCCACTCCCATAACTAGTTTTTGAAGTGAAGAAAAAACGTCTACAGCCCTTCTCTACAACAGTTAAAATCAAAATATTAAAAAAAACGGGCTACCGATCGTGAATTGATGGCTATAACACTGACCAAGCTATGTGTCAGTGTGCTGCTCGCATGGGACACTTTAATCGTTGCCGTTGCTGCTAGTGGAATGCTTAGGGAATTTTGCTTCAGAGTCTTTATTCTGTATTGTTAGGAAAAAAAAAGACATTTTTCATTTCGCCCAGCAGAAATCTTTCGCAAGTCGAATCAAACTGGCGAAAACTTTCTGAACGTTGGCAAGACTATTTTCTCAGCACTCAATGCACGCAGCAATTACTGGGGACTCGGTTTCATGGACTAAAAGGCAGTCTCCTTTACAATATATCTTCCCACAGCCAAGATAAAAGATAATGGATAATGGTAATAGCAACATAACAGATAGATAATGCGATCGTACGAAGCAGGCGACGAAGCAGCGTATAGTTATAACCCCGCAAGTGCATTTTCGTGCGAACAATAAGAGTGGCAGACGCTGCATTCAGGGACATGTGGGAAAAACCTCAAGCTGAAGCTCATTTGCGATCCGACTTGCCACGCGTCTCTATTCGGCATTTTAGAGCGCGATGCCATTTATTTCGGCAAAGAGGCGAATCGTGCAAAACAAACATGTTGTTTACGCCGCTGTGGGACAACATTTCTCATCAACAAGCGCGAGCGAGGGCGTGTGTTCAGGGAAACGCTGAAATGCGGAATTCCTCTGCGTCCGGAGATTTCGGTAGAAATCGTGCGGAACAATTTCGTTTCGCAAAGGAGCGCAGACACAGCTGGCGCTTGCCGCTAGCGCATGCGAACATCACATAATAAGTGTGTCTGCGATGATAAAAAAAAATACACAAGAAAAACGTGTCGATAGAGAAAAATGTTTTGCCCGCACTTTTTCTTCAAACACTCCATGTTTTTTTTTTTTTTTTAAGAGCAACACCTCGACGATTGAGCTGCGAATGGTTGCAGCCATTCATTATTAAGGCCCGGTGGTGCAGCTTGTGTCAGAAGTATTCAGTCGTGAAGTTTTTGAGGAAGAATGGTAGATTGGTCGAGTTCGTGGTTTTCTATGTTAATTAAAGAACAGCGCTACCATCACAGGCCAAAGATGGAGAGAGGGGACGCAGTTACAAGTCGACGCCGTTTGTGTCCCCGCTGTCTTTCTTTGTACTGCGTTGGTAGCGCTGTTTTTAAGTAATGTGAATTTTTCATTTGATTCGCTACATTTGACCGATGCAACCATGGCGTGGCGAAATTGAATTATCTTTTGCTCCAGGCGTTTTCAGTTAGGCATGTTTACGATTGAGATTCTACCTGACGCAGTAAACACATGCGTACTGAGCGTAGGTCTGCTTTTTCTTTGCAATTTCTCAGTACCCGCATCAAGGTAAGTAAAAGTAAAGCGCATTGAAGCTTCTGAGCATCTGAGTTGCTCCGGAATGTAATTTTTACAGGGTCGTCAGTCTATTGTATGGGTAATTGCTTACTGAATCAGTAATGCAATACATCTTAGTGAAAGCAAAAATACCGACTGCGAATAATTTTATTCAATAGAGGCGGCCCTATCTTCTTGGATGTGTAAATAGTTAATGAAGAACAACCGAGAACAAGAGTATACTAAAAGGAACAAGAGCAATGAAGAACCACCCATGAGGAATTAAGCAATGAACTTGGGCTAGTGAAGCACCACTATAACTGATGAACTATAACAGAAGAACTAAGTCTAATGACCTGAAGAAGTAAATAATTAATTAGTAATAAAACAATGAGAAACTGCCAATAAAAAGAGAACAGTAACGAATACACCCATTTTTTTTTCAACGCTTTATGAAGCCAAAACAGAGTCTATGGGCGACTGTCTTCGCAAATAGAAAGGCCAAACCAAGGACTCCAATCAGTGTGCCTCCTTGTTAAGCACTCTTCACACATCGGAGAGGTTTCTTGCTTTTTATTTTTGTCTCAAGAGCTGTTGACTGTATAAACACTTAGTTCGCAAATACTGACTGCGCACTAAGGTTCAAGGGGTCGACTGTTTTCTTTCTTTTGAGCTACTGAAGGCAAAGACCAGAAATTAACACAAAATTGGGGAAACAATACAGAAGCAAGTGAACTTCGCAGACCCTGCTAGAACGAAGGTGAGCTCGAACGAACACTGAGCAAGAAGAAAGTGCGGGGTCTGTTCGCAACGCGCAGAAAAACAAGCCTGGCTGACCGTTTCTTGTTAAGGAGGCGCTTTGTAAGCGAGGCGTAGTACTTGCAAAGTACTCCCCAACGCCATATAAACGAAGAATGATAGAAAAGAATCTCCCTGAGTGCACGTACTTTTCTGAAGATTACCGAGCTTTGAAGAAGCACCAACATTGAACACCTACGCCCTTAGGGTAAAAGAGGTGTTCGATACTCAGTCTTTCGCTATGGCACCGGCAGTGATAACCAAACACGCAAGTAAAGCATGGTTCACTTCGGCGGGAGAGAAACGTTAAGAGCATCATCTTGAACGCACCAAGGGAGCTGCAAGCCCTATACTAACGATATAGATAGACCTCGAAGTGTTTGGCCCCATTTGGATAATGCAGCCGAAGAGACGCGAAAAAGAAAAGAGGAGGCGGGAGTAAGGAAGGGGCGGCTTCAGGAGAGAAAGATATTCAGAAATAGTTTACAAACTACTTGTAAAGAACGAAAGCTCAACGCAGTAAGACGAATCAACTTTAATTGGCGGCACCATTTTTAACAAGGAACTCGTGAGACGGCGAGATTTAAGTAATAGTTTCGAGAAGGCCTGCTCAGCAAGGGCTTTCTTTAAGAGGCCTCGCGGGGCCGCGGCAAGCAATAAACTAGTTCCAGTGCGCACTACTTATGGTAGAAAAATAAAACTGGGGGAAATATCTAAACGCCATCGTTTTTTAAAGAACCCAGTGATAAAACATTTCACATTTACGTGAACGAGGCGAACAACATGACCAGGTATTTGAAGTTGCATAGATCACGTTCAACAGCGTATACTAGCGTTGTTGCAACATGATGCAGAATATTATCTTCTTTTTTTTTGGTAAATCCGCTATGGCAACCTTCCCTGTCGACGTTAAGTGGTACATGCTACGGCTTCAAGAAAGACCTATAGCCATGCACCTTGTACTTAATGTGAAGGGCAAGAAGGAGAGCTCGACGCAATAGACTTAGCAATGCCTCCCTGTTTTAACTACGTGAGACAAAAAAAAAGAGAGAGAATAACCAGGTGATATTTTATGAAAACAGGATTTTAGCACAATACTCAATTTGCACTATACAAAAATAGAAAGAACATGCATTATGGGTGAAAGTTTACAGTGTCTTACAGTATCTCAGTGACGTCAAAGATAAGGTACGCTAACAGGCCCACTCAGGTAGCCGAGGTTTAGATTATATTCAAAGCGCGCACGACTTTCCTCTTTTTCATCATTGAACCGATTCCCAAGATTGAAGCCACGTCGTTAGCTGACGCCAGCCTCTCGCACTTTCCACAATGCCGTGGGGATTCCTTCCAGCCGCGCGTTGAGAGTTGCAGGCTGCGTTTGTGAGCCAGGATCAATCGTGGTTTGTATTGACTACTTGGTTTTTGATGGCACAGACGTGTTTACTACCTCCCCTGCTCGCAACATCCGTTGACGCGGCGGAGAAGCCCACCCAGGGTAAGTGCGATGAGCTCCAGGAAAGTCATTAGCCTAATGGTGGCGGCCTGTATCTCTTCCCCACTACGGGCACTACACGATGATGTTGGGACTATTCCTGTAGTGTGGTCTTGTAAAAAAGAAAGAAAAAACCGCTAAGTAATTACCTACGCCCTACTGTCAGGACGGTGAGATAATAGCCAAGTACGATACCGAAGAAAACGGAAGCAGAACTATATACCGGTGGAAATCGTTCTGATAATCACCGAAGAGTCGCCGAAGATTTCGTATCGTGCCTGTGTATGCAACGCGGTACATATGTGCAGTAACCCGCTGCGGCGGATAAGTGCTCTGACGTTCATCGCTGGAGAGCACCGAGACGCGGGTTCGACTCCCGGCTGCGGCGGCACCGTTGCGCTAAGGGCAGAATGCGAAAGCACTCTTTTTTTAAAAAATAATAATACTTTGTTGATGACTTGGGAATCATACAGTGGAAGAATCGGGCCTACGGAGTTTCGGGCGTTCGTTAAGAAAAAAAATTCCAGGTGGTGAAAATTTGTGCACCGAAACAACTGCACAACGGCGGTCTATCACAGACCATTAGTGGCTTTGGAACGCTGAGCCCCAAAATAAATTTTTAACAAATTTCTCATAATATCTTCTACCACACCACATTGCGTCCGTTTTTTCTTATGACTAATACATTTAGAGTCACGGAAAGACGCGATTTATATACTCATGATGCAAAGTTACGTACATATGCTTAAGGCGTGTGGTGTAACACACGCGATCCATGAGTTAGGCGCAAAAATAATCAATTCGCAAGAGTACGAACGCCATATTGACACGTATACTTATCTTTATCGGGCAACCACGTTTCGCAGCCTAACAAAAAGTAATCGCACAGCGTGGGACGCGCCTGTATGTACCGAAGTTTCTGGAACGTTATCGATGCTTCTATCTGCTGTCTGTTGTCGCTGAACGTTATGTTATCTGATTGCATCACTTGACGCGAATGGTGTAGAACTTTGTGGAAGGCATGCGGGTCCGAACGATTAGTCTGGAACATTCGATGACTGCTCTATAAAAGCCGACGCGCTTGACCCACTGATCAGATTTTCGACGATCCAAGGAACGATCCAAGGATTTTCCAAGGAAGGCAATTATTCCACAACGGAAAAGGAATGCCTCGCCATCGTTTGGGCTACAGCGAAATTTCGCCCCTACCTATATGGCAGGCCATTCAGAGTGGTCAGCGACCATCACGCGTTGTGTTGGCTAGCTAACTTAAAGGACCCTTCAGGACGGCTGGCACGGTGGAGCCTCAGACTACAAGAATACGACATTACTGTAACATACAAGTCCGGACGAAAACACTCAGATGCCGATTGCCTATCACGCGCCCCCATTGACCCGCCGCCGCAAGATAACGAGGATGACGACGCCTTCCTTGGAATAATAAGCGCGGAAGACTTCGCTGATCAACAACGAGGGGACCCGGAGCTAAAAGCCCTTGTCGAGTATTTGGAAGGGCACACCGACGTTGCCCCTAGGGCATTTAAGCGTGGACTATCTTCGTTCACGCTTCAAAACAACCTACCCGTGAAGAAAAACTTTTCACCAGTCCGCGCCAACTACCTTCTTGTTGTTCCGTCGGCGCTGCGTCCAGAAGTACTGCACGCCTTACACGACGATCCAACCGCTGGGCACCTCGGATTCTCCCGGACGCTGTCGAGAATACAGGAAAGGTATTACTGGCCGCGTCTGACCGCCGACGTCGCCCGTTACGTTAAGACATGCCGAGACTGTCAACGACGCAAGACACCACCGACAAGGCCAGCAGGGTTACTACAACCGATCGAACCTCCTCGTCGACCATTCGAGCAGATTGGGATGGATTTGTTGGGGCCGTTTCCGACGTCAACATCCGGGAATAAGTGGATCGTCGTGGCGACGGACTATCTCACCCGCTTCGCTGAAACAATAGCTCTACCGAAAGGCAGCGCAGCCGAGGTGGCGAAATTTTTCGTCGAGAACATCCTGCTGCGACATGGCGCCCCAAAAGTCCTCATTACCGACAGAGGAACGGCTTTTACAGCAGAGCTCACCCAAGCCATTCTGCAATATAGCCAGACAAGCCACAGGAGGACAACTGCCTACCATCCGCAAACGAATGGTCTCACGGAGCGCCTGAATAAGACCCTCGCCGACATGCTAGCGATGTACGTCGACGTTGAGCACAAGACGTGGGACGCGGTCCTGCCGTATGTAACCTTCGCTTACAACACGGCGGTGCAAGAAACAACACAGATCACGCCGTTTAAGCTGGTTTACGGCAGGAACCCGACGACAACGCTCGACGCCATGCTGCCCCACGTCATTGACGAAGAGAATGTTGACGTCGCTAGCTATCTCCAGCGCGCCGAAGAAGCCCGACAGCTCGCCCGCCTGCGGATCAAGGACCAACAGAGGACCGACAGCCGATACTACAACCTCCGACGACGCTTCGTCGAGTACCAGCCCGGCGACCGTGACTCAGTGAGAAACTACTCCGACACTATTTCGGACCCTACAAGGTCATCCGACGCATTGGCGCTCTGGACTATGAGGTCGTGCAAGACGGCATTTCGCATTCACAGCGGCGCCGCGCACGATCTGAAGTGGTCCACGTGGTGCGCCTTAAACCCTTTTACGGACGCTGACAAACTTCGCCATTTTTGTTCTTTTCTTTGCTACGAGTGCTTTTGTTCATTACCTTCGTTTCTTTGCAGCATCGGGTCGATGCTTTTTAAGAGGGGGGTATTGACACGTATACTTATCTTTATCGGGCAACCACGTTTCGCAGCCTAACAAAAAGTAATCGCACAGCGTGGGACGCGCCTGTATGTACCGAAGTTTCTGGAACGTTATCGATGCTTCTATCTGCTGTCTGTTGTCGCTGAACGTTATGTTATCTGATTGCATCACTTGACGCGAATGGTGTAGAACTTTGTGGAAGGCATGCGGGTCCGAACGATTAGTCTGGAACATTCGATGACTGCTCTATAAAAGCCGACGCGCTTGACCCACTGATCAGATTTTCGACGATCGCCGAGCGTGTTCGCCGCCATCGTTGCGCTTTAAGTGTAGCCTGTTTTGTGGGCACAGGTTCGCCCAATAAAAGCTAGTTTTGTCTTTCACAGTACTGCTACTGTGTTCTTTAACGTCACTACCACGTGACAATATTAACAGGGATGGAGTTTTACAGCTGGTATCGGATTTCCCTGCTCTCTCGTGACCACGTTGTCATATTGCGACGCGGAAAATTTGCTGTGGATTTCTATAGCAGCAGCAGGTTGTGATCACGTGACTGCGTTGTTGTTACATATTTATTTTTACATTGTCCACAGCACCCGTGCCAGGATGTCTTTCCTTTCACCTTCTCCAGCAGAACAACGCGTAATCGCATGTAATCATCAATCACATCGAATCATCATATTGAATCATCATCAAACTCGTATAGTCTACTGTGTTTGATATAGAATCACATGTGATATAGTTGTATACGGTCATCTTTATGTGTAGGTTGTGATGCTTACGAATTACTGCCGCAAGTACTGTTCTTCAGCAAAGCGGATTCTCTCTAACTTCAGCCCCAGTTAAATTATTCCGTGCAGAAGTATTTTCCATGAGAAAAGTACTTAACTGTTGAAGGTTTATGGCAAGCTCAACGCTCCTTGATGATGTGTAGTGTTTTATTGCGCAAGGGCCAGGTTTGGCCAAAGAGCGCCATGACAAATGGTAGTGCTAACGATGTATTATGGAAGATGTGACTTGGCTGTAAAGTGGCCTAAAAATAGTGGCTGTAAAGTGCGTAAAATCTATGTGCTATAAAATTATGGCGACGATTAATAACGTAGACTGTGAAGATTAAAATCCATCGTAAAAGAATGATGCATTGTTTAAAATATGCGAGACGTTAAATTGCTTACGGCACTACAGCCTCACCAGAGCCCTTGAACCACAAGGGCCTAGAGGCATGTGCTTATTCAAAATAATTATCGCAGCGACATCCTCAGAAGAGAGGAAGCGCTACGAACGTGTGGGGCTAATAACATGAAACACAACATCTTTCAAAAAACCTAAGACGGCGTTGGTGTCAAAGAGTGGTTCTGGACCAAGTAACATAACAGGATGAAGGGGGATGTGGTGCCTGTATGCTAAGAGAAAATGTTTTTTTCTTTCGGGTTCGGCTTCCCGACACTCCAGTAGGACATGGAGGACGGTCAGCCTCTCCCCGCATCTACCACAGCTTGGAGGCTCGTTTCCCGTGAGTAAAAAGTTATGTGTGCCAAAAGTGTGTCCTATTCTTAGGCGGCAGAATAGCACATCTGTCCGGCGGCATTTTGTTACAAGAGGCCAGAAACCTAATTGTGGCTTTATTACATGCAGTTTATTATTGATTTCTTCGTCCCACATGCGTTGCCAGTGGCTTCGTAGTTTCCTTCTTAAGAAAGGCTTCAGGTCTGTGACAGGGACCGAAGCAGTAGGATTAACTGCATGCAATGAGATTGATGTGGCCATCTGGTCGGCTAGAACGTTTCCCTCGATGCCCCTATGTCCAGGCACCCAGCATATGATCACATGTTGGTTAGGTACATATGCTTTGCACAGTGCGGAGTAGAGTTCATTAAATACTGGATTTTTGTGATTACAGAAAGACATCAAGGCCTTCACAACACTGAGGGAGTCCGTATATATAATTGATTTCTGGAGTTGTGATTTAATTATATGGTTTACGGCCGACAGCAGTGCGTAGGCCTCAGCCGTAAAGATACTAGTTTCCGGGTGCAGTACGTCGGATTCCGAGAAGGATGGACCGACGGCTGCATAGGATACCCCGTCGCGTGACTTTGATGCTTCTGTGTAGAACTCCGTGCAGGAGTATTTGTGCTGGAGTTCCCGGAAATGCATCTTGATTTCAATCTCTGGAGCATGCTTTGTGACTTCCACGAAAGATATATCACATTGTATGAGCTGCCACTCCCAAGGAGGTAGCAGCTTGGCTGGATGCATTAGGCGAAGCTCAAAGAGTGGAACGTGCATTTCTTCACTAAGCTCCCTCACTCGAAGCGAGAAAGGCTTTCTTACAGAGGGGCGATTATGGAAAAGTGTAGTGCAGGTCATATCGTTAACAGTGTTAAAACATGGATGTTGATGAATGGATTGTATTTTAAGGAAATATGTAAGGTTGATATAAGTTCTCTGTAGATGGAGGGACCATTCATTTGATTCCGCGTATAAGCTTTGAATCGGGCTCCTTCTGAAAGCGCCAGTGGCTAACCGGATACCTAGATGGTGAACAGGATCTAACATCTTTAGCGCACTCGGGGCGGCAGAGTGATAAATAACGGCGCCATAGTCTAGTCGCGATCGAGTGAGGCTTTTATAGAGATTCATTAAGCACTTCCTGTCACTACCCCACGTAGTCTGGGATAGAAGTTTGATTATGTTGATTGTTTTTAGACACTTTTCTTTGAGATGTTTAATGTGGGGGACGAATGTGAGTCTGTAGTCAAGTATGACACCTAGAAATTTGTGCTCCCTGTCCACAGGTATCTGTTGTCCACGCAGTTCTATGCAAGGATCTGGGATAAGTCCTCTCTTTCTTGTAAAAAGAACACAAGAGCTTTTGTTAGGATTGATCTTAAACCCATTCTTGTCTGCCCACATTGACACTTTGTTCACGCCATGCTGTACCTGTCTCTCGCAGACTGCGAGGTTACAAGATTTGAAAGCTATTTGAATGTCGTCCACGTAGACAGAGTAAAAGATGGCGGGTGGTAGTGAAGCACGAAGCGTATTCATTTTCACGATAAATAGCGGGCAGCTGAGCACGCCTCCTTGGGGTACACCCGTTTCTTGCGTAAAAGGACGTGAGAGTGCATTGCCGACTTTTACCCGGAAGGTACGATTTGACAGATGGCTTTTTATTATATTAAACATATTACCGTGGATGCCCATTTCTGACAAGTCTCTTAAGATTCCGTAAGGCCACGTCGTATCGTACGCCTTCTCCATATAGAGGAATATGGATAAGAAGAATTGTTTGTGTACAAATGCGTCCCGGATATTTGCTTCTACACGTACAAGGTGGTCAGTTGTGGAGCGTCCTTCTCGGAAGCCGCACTGATAAGGATCAAGAATTTTGCTCTGTTCAAGGAAAAAGATGAGTCGCCGATTTATCATTTTTTCGAACACCTTACAAAGGCAACTTGTGAGGGCTATCGGGCGGTAACTTGCCACTGAGGAAGGGTCTTTGCCTTGTTTCAAAACAGGGACTACAATGGCTTCCTTCCACGCGGTTGGAAGGTACCCTGCATCCCAGATGGTGTTGAAAAGTGTGAGTAGTGTAAGTTGGGTGTCTTTGTGTAAGTTTTTGATCATTTCATACATGATTCTGTCAGATCCCGGGGCAGAGCTCTTGCATGCGCTCAAGGCAGCTCTCAACTCGGCAATGCTAAAAGGACAATTGTATGGTTCATTCTGTTGACATTTTCTCATGAGTGGCTTACATTCTTCTATTTGTTTATATTTCAGAAAGAATTGCGAGTAATGGTTGGCACTTGACACGCTCTCAAAGTGCTCCCCAAGTGAGTCCGCCTGATCTTGTAGGGTATCGCCTTCTGTGTTTACCAAAGGGAGTGCATGTGCTTGTCGCCCTCTTATCCTATTGACCCTGTTCCAGGCTTTCGCCTCATCCCTGAACGAGTTAATACTTGATAGATACTTCTGCCAACTTTCTCGTCTGGCCTGTCGGCGGGTTCGCCTGCCTTCGGATTTTACTTTTTTAAAGTTGACTAGATTTTCTGCAGTGGGAGAAGCGCGTAGCAACCCCCACGCCCTGTTCTGTTTTTTACGAGCGATCCTACAATCGTCGTTCCACCATGGGACACGTCGTTTGCAGGCCAAGCCTTTTGCTTCTGATATGCATTTATATGCGACATCTATTATGAATGCTGTAAAAAACTCGACTGCAGCGTCAATTCCTAACGAAGACAGGTCAGCCCATGAGATACTAGTTAGAGATCGAAATTTCTCCCAATCAGCTGTCTCAATCTTCCACCTAGGAGCGTATGGTGGATATTCGTTTTCTTTATATGATCTTAGCAGTATAGGGAAGTGGTCGCTACCGTAAGGGTTGTCGGTAACTTCCCATTCCAGTTCAGGGAGTACAGACGGGGAGACTATACTAAGATCTATTGACGAAAAGGATCGGTTTGCAAGAGAGTAATATGTGGGTTCTTTCTTATTGAGAAGGCACGCTCCATAAGAGAAAAGGAGCTGTTCAACAAGGCGACCTCGCGCATCTATACGAGAGTCGCCCCACAGGGAGCTGTGCGCATTGAAATCGCCAAGAACAGCATAAGGTTCTGGCTATTGATCGATCAAGAAGTGAAATTCATGTTTGTTCAGTTGGTAATGTAAAGGGAGCAAATGGTGATGAGTTTGTTTAGTAGGACAACTCGAACCGCCACTGCTTCAAGGGGCGTTTGTAGCTGTAAAGGTTGACATGCAATACTTCTATGAGTAAGAATCGCAACACCACCTGATGATGCGACGGCATCGTCGCGATCTTTGCGAAACGTAAGATACGTACGGAGAAAGTTTGTGTGTTTTGATTTTAAGTGAGTTTCCTGTAAACACAGCACTTTTGGATTATGTTTGTGGATGAGTTCTTGCAAATCATCAAGGTTTCTAAGGAGACCTCTGATGTTCCATTGGATGATTTGTGTATCCATGTTTAAGGTGAATTGGTGCTGTGTTTACGGAGACGGAGTGGATGCCTTATATTACAGAGCCCTTTCGAGGCCCTGTAATAGGTGTTTTGTTCTTTCTGAAGCGTTCGAGCGATTCTCGACGCTCCTTAGGCGTTTGGTGCGCCTTGGGGTCAGGTGTAGTGTCCATTGCCTCGTGTGAGGCGCTGGACAAGCGCTCTTGCGAGCGAGAGGTTTTCAGAGGGAGTCCCGCCTTGGAGGGCAAGACCCCTGCGCCCACCAGCCCGGAGGTCGATGGGGTTCCCTGAGGGATTTGGCTGCGCTGGATGTTGCCAGCGCTGGAAGGGGCCTCGGAGGTTGGGGCAGCGTCGGCTGCACCCACCTTTGGGGTGGATGGTCCCTTCTCCTCGGTTGACGGAGCAGCGCTAGCTGCAACCGCCGCGGGGGCAGATGGCGTAACTGCCGACTCACTGCCTGTGGGTCTGACAGCCGCCGGAGGCCGTTGCGACGCTGCCCCCTTACGCGCCACATCGGCAAAGCTGCTCTTAGACAGGTATGACACCCGCCTACGTGCCTCCTTGAAAGATATATTTTCTTTGACTTTGATTGTCACAATCTCTTTTTCTCTTTTCCAGGACGGGCAGGCGCGCGAGTATGCGGCGTGCTCGCCATCACAGTTGACACAATGTGGAGTCTTCTGGCATGTTTCGGAGGAATGTTCAGTGTCACTACACTTGGCACATGTCAGCCGGCCTCGACAGTTCTGTGAACTGTGGCCGAACCTTTGGCACTTAAAGCATCTGAGAGGATTTGGCACGTATGGCCTAACACGAAGTTTGATATAACCGGCCTCGATGGACTCGGGGAGGACACTTGAACCGAACGTGAGTATCAGGTGTTTCGTGTTGATCTCTTTACCGTCTCGCCTGATCTTAATTCGCTTAACATTTATTACATTCTGTTCACTGAAGCCCTCCAAGAGTTCAGCTTCAGTGAGCTCTAGCATGTCATCGTCCGAGACAACGCCGCGGGTGGTGTTCATGGTACGGTGCGGAGTTACTGTTATTTGGGTTTCGCCAAATGAGACGAGTTTCGGCAGTTTCTCGTACTGCTTCTTATCGTGGAGCTCCAAGAGAAGATCACCACTTGTCATTCTCGACGCGTTATATCCTGTCCCAAAAACTTCAGTTAAAGACTTCGAAACAAGGAACGGTGAGATGTTACGCACTAGTTTGTCTGGGTTTTCTGAGCGGATCACATGATATCTAGGAAAGTTCTGGACTTGTCGTCCGAAAAACTGAAAGAGATCTTCGGTGCGCCCTCGTTTGTGAGGGCGATCAGGGAGTTTAGGAAAAGCATTTTCCATAAGTACAGTTGGGTTTTCGGCCGCGATGCCGACCACCCACCATGGAGCCCAACAGGGGGACGTGACAGGAGTTCCTGCTAGAGAAACCCTGCCAACGCCAGCCGTACATTGCTGCTATAACCAAATACAGCATAACCAAGGCTGGCTAGCTACCCAAGGTTAACCCTTGCCGCCGGGAAACTAGGAAGTGAGGAGAAGTAATGAGAAGACAGGAAAGATGAAAAAGACGAGAGAGAAAGACGAAGATTGGAGAGGAGGACAGGAAAAGGCGACTGCCGATTTCCCCCGGGTGGGTCAGTCCGGGGGTGCCGTCTACGTGAAGCCGAGGCCAAAGGGGTGTGTTGCCGCCGCCGAGGGGCCGTAAAGGTCCAAACACCCGGCATTGATGATGATGATGATGATATGTGGTGTTTTGTGGCGCAAGGGCCAGGCTTGGCCAAAGAGCGCCATGACAAGTGGTGATGTTGACGATGTATTGTGGAAGATGTAACTTGGCTGTAAAGTGGCCTAAAAATAATCGCTGTAGAGTGCGTAAAATCTACTTGCTATAAAATTATGGCGATGACAGATGATGAATACTATGAACATTAAAATCCATCGTAAAAGAATGATGCAGAATAGAAAATATATGAGGTGGTAAAAATGTCTGGAGCACTGTTGCCTCACCAGAGCCCTTGAAACACAAGGGCCTAGAGGCACGTGCTACACGAAAGAACTATCACAGCGCCATCCTCTGAAAAGAGGAGACGCTACGAACATGTGGGGCTAATAACATGCAACACGACATCTTTCAGATAACTTAGGACTGCGTTAGTGTCGAAGAGCGGTTCTGGGCCGAGTAACATTACAGGATGAAGGGGAATATGCTGCCGGTATGTTAACGGAAAATGTTTCTTTCTGTCAGATTCGGCTTTCCGACACTCCAGGAGGACATGGAGGACGGTCAGCCTCTCTCCGCATCTCCCACAGGCTGGAGGCTCACTTCCGGTGAGTAGGAAATTATGGGTGCCAAACGTGTGTCCTATTCTGAGACGACAGAATAGGACATCTGTTCGGCGCGATTTTGTAGTAGACGGCCAAAATCCTAACTGTGGTTTTATCAGGTGGAGCTTATTGTCCGTTTCCGCATCCCACATGTGTTGCCAGTGATCTCGCAGCCTCCTTCGCAAGAAAGGCCTCAGATCTGTGACAGGCACTGCAGCGGTAGGGTTAACAGCTTGCAATGTGATTGACGTGGCCATCTCGTCTGCCAGAACGTTACCTTTGATTCCCCTATGGCCAGGGACCCAGCATATTATGATATTCTGGTTAGATGAGTACGCTTTGCACAAGACCGAATATAGTTCATTAAATACGGGATTTTTATGTTTGCTGAGTGACATTAAGGCCTTCACGACGCTGAGAGAGTCTGTATAGATCGCTGCTTTCGGAAGTTTCGATTTTCTTAAGTGCTTTACAGCAGAGAGTAATGCGTAGGCCTCGGCCGTAAAGATACTTGTTTCCGGATGCAGTACATCGGATTCCGAAAACGATGGGCCGACGGCTGCATAGGATACCCCGGCATTTGACTTCGAAGCATCTGTGTAGAACTCTGCGCAGGAGTGCTTGTGCTGGAGTTCTAGGGAGTGCATGCGGATTTCGGCCTCAGGAGCGTGCTTTGTAACTTTTATAAATGATATGTCACATTGTATCACCTGCCACTCCCAAGGAGGTAAGAGCTTGGTTAGGTGCATTAAGAGATGCTCGAGGAGCGGGACATGCATTTCATCGCTAAGCTGCTTCACACGCAGCAAGAAAGGCTGTCTTATGGAGGGACGATTGCTGAAAAGTGTAGCACACGTCATATCGGTAACGTTATGAAAACATGGATGTTCAGGATTGGAGCGTACTTTAAGGAAATATGTAAAGCTAACGTATGATCTCTGTAGGTGGAGAGACCATTCATTCGATTCGGCATATAAACTTTCAATCGGGCTTGTTCTGAAAGCGCTCGTGGCTAAGCGGATACCTAGATGGTGAACAGGGTCAAGCATCTTTAGTGCGCTCGGGGCGGCAGTGTTATATACCACGGCACCATAATCTAATCGTGACCGGATGAGGCTCTTATAGAGATTCATTAGGCACTTCCTGTCACTACCCCACGTAGTCTGCGATGGAAGTTTCATTAGGTTCATTGTTTTCAGACACTTTTCTTTAATATGTTTAATGTGTGGGACGAAAGTAAGTTTATTGTCGAGTATAACACCTAGAAATTTGTGCTCTTTGTTTACAGGTATCTGATGTCCACACATTTCCAAGCAAGGATCCGGAACCAGGCCTCTCTTCCTTGTAAACAGCACGCAAGAACTCTTTTGAGGATTGATTTTAAAACCATTTTTCTCTGCCCACCCTGACACCTTGTTCAATCTATGCTGTACCTGTCTCTCGCATACTGCGAGGTTACAGGATTTGAAGCCTATTTGAATGTCGTCCACATAGACGGAATACAAAATGGCCGGTGGTGAGGAAGTACGAAGCGTTGTCATCTTAACAATAAAAAGTGTGCAGCTGAGCACGCCTCCCTGGGGTACACCAGTTTCTTGTGTAAAAGGACGTGACAGCACATTGCCGACTTTCACCAGGAAGGTACGATCGGACAAGTAGCTTTTTATTACATTGAAGATATTACCATGAATGCCCATTTCCGATAAGTCTCGCAAGATGCCGTATCGCCACGTTGTGTCATAAGCCTTTTCCATATCGAGAAATATCGAGAGGAAGAACTGTTTATGTATAAATGCGTCCAGGATATTTCCCTCAATACGTACAAGATGGTCGGTTGTGGAGCGCCCTTCTCGGAAGCCACACTGATAGGGATGAAGCGTTTTGTTCTCTTCAAGGAAATGGATCAGTCGCCGATTTATCATTTTTTCAAATACCGTACACATGCAACCTGTGAGGGCTATCGGGCGGTAGCTTGCCACTAAGGAAGGATCTTTGCCTTGTTTTAAAACAGGGACCACAATGGCTTCTTTCCATGTGGTCGGAAGGTACCCTGCGTCCCAGATAGTGTTGAAAAGTGTAAGTAGTGTTACTTGTGTGTCATTGTGTAAGTTTTTCAGCATTTCGTAGATGATTCTATCAGATCCCGGTGCGGAGCTCTTGCATGCGCTCAAGGCAGCTCTCAATTCGGCAATGCTGAAAGGACGGTTGTAAGGCTCACTCTGTCGACATTTTCTCATGAGTGGCTTACATTCTTCTATTTGTTTATGTTTCACAAAGGATTGCGAGTAATGGTTGGCACTTGACACGCTTTCAAAGTGCTCCCCAAGTGAGTCCGCCTGATCTTGTAGGGTATCGCCTTCTGTGTTTACCAAAGGGAGGGCATATGCTTGTCGTCCTCTTATCCTGTTGACCCTGTTCCAGGCTTTGGCCTCATCTCTGAACGAGTTAATACTCGATAGAACGTTCTGCCAACTTTCTCTTCTGGCCTGTCGGCGGGTTCTCCTGCCTTGGGATTTTACTTTTTTAAAATTTATAAGATTCTCCGCAGTGGGGGAGGCGCGCAGCAACCCCCATGCCTTGTTCTGATTCTTACGAGCGATCCTACATTCGGCGTTCCACCACGGTACACGTCGTTTGCATGCCAAACCACTTACTTCGGATATGCATTTTGATGCGACATCTATTATGAAGGCTGTAAAGAACTCGACTGCAGCATCAATTCCTAACGAAGACAGCTCAGCCCATGAGATACTAGTTAGAGAATGAAATTTCTCCCAATCAGCTGTCTCAATCTTCCACCTAGGAGCGTGTGGTGGATATTCGTTTTCTTTTGGAGATCTTAGCAGTATAGGGAAGTGGTCGCTTCCGTAAGGGTTGTCGTTAACTTCCCATTCAAGCTCAGGCAGTAGAGACGACGAGACTATGCTAAGATCTATGGAAGAATAGGTTCTGTTTGTAAGAGAGTAATATGTGTGTTCCTTTTTATTCAACAGACAAGCACCAGAAGAAAAAAGGAACTGTTCGACAAGACGTCCTCGTGCATCTATACGAGGGTCGCCCCACAGGTAGTCATGTGCATTGAAATCACCAAGAACAGCATAGGGTTCTGGCAATTCATCAATAAAGGACTGAAATTCATGTTTGCTTAGTTTATAATGTGGGGGTATATAAAGTGAGCAAATAGTGATAAGCTTGTTTAGCAGAATAACTCGAACCGCCACTGCCTCAAGGGCCGTTCGTAGCTGCAAACGTTGACAGGCTATGCTTTTTTGAATTACAATGGCGACACCGCCCGATGATGCGATAGCATCGTCGCGATCTTTGCGATAAGTGACGTGCTGTCGAAGAAAATTTGTGTGTTTTGGTTTTAAGTGTGTTTCCTGTAAACACAGCACTTTTGGATTGTGTTTGTGGATGAGTTCTTGTACATCATCAAGGTTTCTAAGGAGACCTCTGACGTTCCATTGTATGATTTGTGTATCCATATTTAGTGTAAATTAGTGCTGTGTGTACGGAAACGGAAGTGATGCATTAGATTACAGAGCTCTTTCGAGGCCCTGTAACCGGGGTTTTGCCTTTTTTGAAGCGTTCGAGGGAACCTCGCCGCTCCTTAGGTGCTTGGCGCGCCGTGGGGGTAGGTGTTGTCAGGATTGGGGGCTCAATCCCTTCGTCCGTGGTCCTTTGCCAAGATTGGAGTATGGCATGAATTCGAAGGTAGCTGGCCCATGCCGTCGTCCAACTTATTTACGCTGAGATCGTTGATGAAGTGAAGAACTGCTTCTCATCGAGAACGAGGAAAAAGGGGTTTATTTACAGAAAATTAACTCAGTCTAACATGACTGTTTGAGAAAAATAGTATTAGTCCAACAGGACTGCATGAGAGAAGTGAACCAGTCTAACATGACTGCTCAAGAGAAGTGTGTGCAACAATCGCACAACCACAGTTTTTATACACTCGATCCGCTGGTCCTACGACGCGGCGGCTGTTCGTTTACACACCACCAACTCGCAGCTGCTCTGAAGACCAGTTTTCAGACACAAAGGCACACACATTCCGAAGCCCAAGCGACGGCGTTGAAGGTGGTGCCGTTCCGGAAAATCGACGCCGCTCGAGGGACGCTCGTTGTTTTGCAACATGCTGAACCGTGAGAGCGCAAAAATAAGACGTTCCCGCGGTAGCTTCTTCAGGCGTGTCAGATCAGCGCCGCGTTGAGGAACTCTGGAATCATTGTCCACACACCAAACTCGTCTTGTCACAATGTCGAAGCGGGCTGGAGGAAGGCGGCGGATTCCAGCGCAAAGGTCGCTTCTTTGAACGCCTCGCAGCTGCAGCGGCGGAGAGCGGGAGGTGCGCGTCTTGCACCCCTTGTCGTAATCGGGTGGCAAGGTGACAATCTTGTTGTGCAACCCGCCGTTCTTTACAGCGCCTCCATCGCCCCAAAAGTCTCGACTGTCTAGCGCTGACAACCGCTAGGCAGGAAGAGAACGGCTGCTGGTCAGGGGGGGATTGATGTCTTGGCTCGCAGCGACCACTTGTGCATTGATGTCACCGCCCCAAAACATCCAACAAGGACAGGCAACTGCAAAATGAACCCCACAACACGGCTCTGCGCCGAGATGACGTGCATTGGCTCTCACCTTAGACTCGCTAGGCTTCAAAAAAAAAAACAACAACATAAGTGCAGAAACAAAAAAAATGCTGCATTTCACTATGCCAATTTCTGAAGCAAATTCCTGCTGACAAATTCAGCAATCATGGAGGGAATCCTGCTAAATGAGAGGGGATCTTCTTCGCTTAATAAATTTAACACTAGTAACCCTAAAATTTAGGCGGGACCCTCAAACGCAGAATTCAAATTAGCCTGCTCAAACCATCCGCATTGCTATGCAACTTTCCCTTCTTATATCTAACGGAGAAGTTGTACTCTTGGAGAGTGAGGCTCCATCGGAGCAAGCGGCCGTTTTTGTGTGACATTTGATTGAGCCACGTCAGAGGACAGTGGTCGGTCTCGAAGATGAACTTCGCTCCGTACAAGTAACACGACAACTTCTGGGCGGCCCAAACCAAACAAGCGCATTCCTTCTCTGAAGCGCTGTAGGCTTCCTCTCTTACATTTAGTTTACGGCTGGCGTAGAGGATAGGATGCTCCTCGTTATCGTCGCCGACTTGACTAAGTACCACGCCCATACCTCTGTCGCTTGCGTCGCATTGAACTATGAATTCCTTTGTGTAGTCTGGCGCGCGAAGCACAGGGCGAGAAACCAATAGCGTTTTCAAACTTTGGAAAGCGTTCTCTTTGTCCTTATCCCAGTGTACGTTACTCGGTGCTCCCTTTCGGAGGGCGTCTGTTAATGGACTTGCCAATTGTGAGTAATTCGGAATGTACCGTTGATAGTACCCCACAAGTCCCAAAAATGAACGAACGTCCGTTTTCGTGCGCGGCTGAGAAAAATCTCCAATCGTAGCTATTTTCAGCTCAGCCGGCCGTCTCATGCCCTGACCAACAACATGGCCCAGATAAGTAACCTGCGAACAACCAAACCTACACTTTTCCGCTTTCATCGTTAAGCCGGCTTCCCTCAACCGTGAGAACACCTGTTTGAGGTGCGATACGTGTTGTTCCCAGCTGTCCGAAAAAATGGCCACATCATCAAGATAAGGTAAGGCGAACTCCTGCAAGTCCTTTAGAACAATATCCATTAACTTAGAGAAGCTAAACGGCGCGTTCTTCAGCCCGAAGCTGGGTGCGAGAGGGCGAAAAGTGCCTACAGGCGAGATGAATGCGGCATAGCGGCTGGCACTTTCGGAAAGGGGAACTTGCCAGTACCCCCGCACGAGATCTATAGTTGAAATGTATTTAGCAGCGCTAACTCTTTCAATTCGTTCCTCAATGTTGGGTATCGGGTACAGCTGATCCCTAGTGATCGCATTTAACTTCCTGTAGTCAACACACGGACGAGGGTCCTTGTTAGGGGTTTCTACGAGTATTAGCGGTGACGTGTAGTCACTCTCAGCGGGCTCAATAACTCCCAACTCTAGCATGCGCTGTATCTCTGCCTCCATAATCTCTCTCTGTCTTGGAGACACCCTGTAAGGTTTTGATCTTACTGGTTCGGCAGAGGTCAGCTCAATTTCATGCGTTATCAGTTCGGTTCTACCCGGCCGATCGCTGAATCTGTCGAGATATTCCCCTAACACCCCTTTTAGCTCATCTAGCTGCTCGGGTCTTAGAGCATGCGAGCTTACCGAGTGTTCTACTACTTCTTCTAGGCCGATTTCAGAGTTGGAGGTTGCCCTATCCTCCTTAAACTTGGTACCAATGCCATCCGGCTCTTTGACAGTATAGTTAACGACTCCGCTCCGCTCTACATACGGCTTCATCAAATTACAGTGATATATCCTCACTTCCTTCCTGCGACCGGGCATTCTCAAAGTATAGTTAGTTTCTGAAAGTTTGTGCAACACTTTAACGGGCCCGTCCCAGTGAACTTCAAGCTTGTTCTTTCTTGAAGGTTTGAGGATCATTACCTGGTCTCCGGCGTTAAACGTACGAAGCCTCGCATTCCTGTCGTAATAGAATTTGGCGTTCTTTTGAGCTAGTGCCATGTTCTTTCCGACTAGTTCTTGGGTTGCGCTTAGCCGTTCCAGTAAATTTAGCACGTATTCAACCACGGTTGGACTCTCCCCTCTTTCCTCCCACATCTCTCTTAACATTCTCAGTGGAGAACGGAGTGTCCTCCCATACACTAGTTCTGCTGGTGAGAACCCTGTCGCTTCATGTGGAACCGTTCGCAAAGCAAACAAAGTTGCCGGCAGACAGTTCTCCCAGTCCTCCTTGTGCTCGTAACAGAGCGCACGCAAAACTCGCTTAAGCACCGAATGCCACCTCTCTACACTGTTTGACTGTGGGTGATAGACAGAACTGTGTATTAACTTTACCCTGCACTTTTGCAAGAATGTGGAAGTCAGTGCGCTCGTGAATACTGACCCTTGATCTGCCTGAATTTCGGCTGGAAACCCAACTCGTGCAAACACTGTCAAAAGCGCGTCTACTACTTCAGTGGAGCTGAGCTCTTTCAAAGGGATTGCTTCTGGAAACTTGGTAGCCGGACACAGCATGGTAAACAAGTACCTGTAGCCTGATTTTGTTTTTGGAAGAGGCCCTACCGTGTCTATTACAAGCCGTCTGAAAGGCTCTGTTATTAAGGGCACTACCTTCAGTGGAGCTTTCCAAGTCTCTCCTGGTTTACCAGAACGCTGGCAGGCGTCGCATGATCTTACAAAGTTTTCTACATCTTTGAAACAGCCAGGCCAGTAGTATTCCATAAGCAATCTTTCCTTTGATTTGTTTATGCCTAGGTGGCCGGACCACCCATTTCCATGACAAAGACTCAAAAGGTCCTCCCTATACTTAGTAGGTATGACTAACTGATCTAAAATCTTACCCTTTCGATCTCTGTAATGCCGATACAACAATCCTCCTTTCTCATGTATCGTTACGTTGCGCCTAGCAATGCCTTCTTTAGCTGTGTTACGTAACTTAGCTAAGCTCTCATCATTCTTTTGCTCAGCTGCCAGTGACTCTCTATCCACGCGTAAGAGTTGATCAAAGTTCTTTGAGGCCGGTGATAACAACGACCCTGTCTCGCTTGGGAGCGCGTCTGCATGCTCTTCCTGCAGGCTAGAACTCTGACACTCTAGTGCTACGCTCTCATGGAGCTGGTCAACTGGCAGGCTCTCCTCAACTGTTCTTTTGTCCCTCGGGCCTAGCTCGGATTCGGGGATTGAAGCTATCCCCTTTTCTGCTTCAGCTGGAGGAGCTTGAGCATTTTCAGCCGAAAGCGCCGCGATCTTACGAGCTTGGCCTCGGGTCAATGCCTGTACTATGCCCTCTCCCAGTTTGAGCCCTCTGTCACGCAGTAACTGATTCGAACGATTCGAAAAGATGTAGGGATACTGCAGTGACAAAAATTTGGAAACTGCAGCCTCAGTCTCTAGCTCCCCGAATGGTCCACTGATTTTGACTTTGGCCATGGGCAGACATACGCTGTGTTCTTCTACAACCTGTTTTATCCATGCTACTTCTCCGGTGAAGTCCTCTACCATCACGTAAGACGGATGGACAATGTCCAGCGTGGCGGCACTGTCTCTTAGCACTCGGCATGGTTTTCCATTAACTTGCAGGTCGTGGAGATATGGACTTAAAAGTTCCATATTCTCATCTTTTTCCTCCACGTAGGAAAAAACTACGCTAGACTTCTCGCAGTTTACAGCTATATGTCCCAGTTTGTGGCATTTGTAACAGCGAATTGGTCTAAAAGATCCGAACTTTCTTTTCTGTTCTTGTGCGGTTTCTCCGTTAAGTTTCTCCTCGCTCTTTTCTGCGGGCTTTTCCGCCATGTCTACAGGCTTCGATCGTCTAGTTTGCGCACCCTTTTTGAACGGAAATGGCTTCCGCGGTCCATTTCGACCGTCCCAGTTTCCCTCCTCGGCGTTCAACTTTCTACGGGTTGCGTACTCTTCGGCTAATTCAGCCGCCCTTTCCACAGTGTTTACATTACCTCTATCTTGCACCCACAGTTTCACAGCTTGGGGAATGGTTTTGTAAAACTGCTCTAGACACATGCATTCAATGATCATGTCTCTGCTGTCGTACGCTTCCGCGCTTTTAAGCCACTCGACTAGGTTGGCCTTTAAGCTATATGCAAACTCCGGATAGCCCTCGCTATCTTTCTTGCCTGTGCTCCTAAACCTTTGCCGAAAAGCTTCGGCTGAAAGGCGGTATTTCTTCAGGAGACTAGCCTTAACTTTCGCATAATCATATGCATCCTGCACACTTAGTCTGGCGATTACTTCCGCCGCCTCACACGGCAACATAGACAGCAACCGCTGTGGCCATGTACTCGGACCGAAGTTCATCTTTTCGCAAGTCCTTTCAAAATTGCTTAGGAACAAGCCTATGTCGGTCCCGACCTCATATGGCTTTAATAGCCTGTCCATGCGGTACGATTCTGCCTCACTTGATCGACCCAGAGCTCCTTCACTTCCTTGAGACAACTCCAAACGTCTGTTTTCAAGTTCAAGTTGCATTTTTGTTATCTCGCGATCTTTATCGCGTTCCTCTCTCTCTCGTTTTTCTCTGTCTCGTTCTTCTCTTTCTTTTTCCCGTTTCTCTCTCTTTTTGAGAAGTTCCAATCCCATTTCAATATCTTGCTCACTGGCCTGATTGGAAATTAGCTCCAATAATTCCGATTTGAGCATTTCCTTGCGTACATCTAGGCCCAGTTCCTCACCAACAATCAACAACTCGTCTCTCAGCAGTGTCCTTAACTCCATGACTGCTGCTTTACTGCCTTGATTCTGCTCTCTAAATCTAGCTAGGAAAACACAACCTAGCTAACACACAACAATCTAGCTTCCCTACTGTTCTAAACAGAACAACCACAAAATGAAGCCTAGAGAGTCAAAGCAAAAACCAAGCACTCACCACAGATACAGCACCATGTCGCAAAGTCCATCTCACCGCTGTCAGCCAGTTGTCAGGATTGGGGGCTCAATCCCTTCGTCCGTGGTCCTTTGCCAAGATTGGAGTATGGCATGAATTCGAAGGTAGCTGGCCCATGCCGTCGTCCAACTTATTTACGCTGAGATCGTTGATGAAGTGAAGAACTGCTTCTCATCGAGAACGAGGAAAAAGGGGTTTATTTACAGAAAATTAACTCAGTCTAACATGACTGTTTGAGAAAAATAGTATTAGTCCAACAGGACTGCATGAGAGAAGTGAACCAGTCTAACATGACTGCTCAAGAGAAGTGTGTGCAACAATCGCACAACCACAGTTTTTATACACTCGATCCGCTGGTCCTACGACGCGGCGGCTGTTCGTTTACACACCACCAACTCGCAGCTGCTCTGAAGACCAGTTTTCAGACACAAAGGCACACACATTCCGAAGCCCAAGCGACGGCGTTGAAGGTGGTGCCGTTCCGGAAAATCGACGCCGCTCGAGGGACGCTCGTTGTTTTGCAACATGCTGAACCGTGAGAGCGCAAAAATAAGACGTTCCCGCGGTAGCTTCTTCAGGCGTGTCAGATCAGCGCCGCGTTGAGGAACTCTGGAATCATTGTCCACACACCAAACTCGTCTTGTCACAATGTCGAAGCGGGCTGGAGGAAGGCAGCGGATTCCAGCGCAAAGGTCGCTTCTTTGAACGCCTCGCAGCTGCAGCGGCGGAGAGCGGGAGGTGCGCGTCTTGCACCCCTTGTCGTAATCGGGTGGCAAGGTGACAATCTTGTTGTGCAACCCGCCGTTCTTTACAGTGTTGTGTCCATTGCCTCTTGTGAGGCGCCGGACACGCGCTCTTGCGAGCGAGAAGTTTTTCGGGAGAGTCTCACCTCGGAAGGCAAAACCCCTGCGCCCACCTGCCCGGAGGTCGATGGGGCTCCCTGTGGAATTTGGCTGCGCCGGCTGTTGCCAGCGCTGGGAGGGGCCGGGAAGGTCGAGGCAGCCTCGGCTGCGCCTACCTTCGGGGCCACTATCGGTACTGCGGGATCGCTGCGTGTAGCGCAGGTTGCCGCCGATAACTGTTGTGGGGCTGGCAACACAAGGGTAGCCTGGCCGGTTTGCTGGTTGGATGGAGTAGGCTTACCTACTTCCACCCTGGGGGCAGAAGCCAAAGGTGCCTGCTCGCTGCACGCGGGCATGGCACTTGGCATTGGCCGCTGCGACGCCGCCCTCCGACGCGCCGCATCAGCATAAGGTGTGTTGTGGAAAGGAGAGCACCTTTTACGGGCTTCCTTAAACGAAATATTTTCCTTGACTTTAAGGGTGATTATATCTTTTTCTTTCTTCCAGTTTGGACAGGAGCGTGAGTAAGCGGGATGGTCACCACTGCAGTTCACACAGTGAGGTGTGCCACTGCAGTTGTCGGAGGGGTGGCCCTGCACTCCACACTTTGCACAAGTTATTTGACCACGGCAGCTCTGCGAGCCATGGCCGAACCTCTGACATTTGAAACACCTTCTAGGGTTGGGGATATATGGTCGAATATTTAATCTGATGTATCCTGTTTCGATAGTTTCTGGCAGTGTGCTGGATGCAAATGTTAGGATAAGATGCTTTGAGGGGATTTCCTTGTTGTCTCGTCTAAGTATAATACGTTTTACTTCAGTGACATTTTGTTCTTTCCATCCTTCCAAGAGTTCAGTTTCTGTCAAGTCTAGGAGGTCTGCCTCTGACACGACTCCCCGTGAGCTGTTCATTGTTCGGTGTTGTGTGATAGAAATTGGTATGTTACCCAATGTCACAAGACTGCCAAGCTTTTCGTACTGTTGTTTCTGAGGGATCTCAAGGAGAAGGTCCCCACTAGCCATTTTCGTTACCTTATAACCTGACCCTAAGGCTTCGGTCAAAGATTTTGCTACTGTGAATGGAGAAATAAATCTAGCTTGTTTTTCAGGACTCTCACTGTGTACTACGTGGTATTTTGGATAGGTCTCTTTCGTTCGGTTGAAACAAGTGCTTAAGTCTTCGGTGCGTCCCCTCTTCTGAGGGTGACGATCAAGTAGGCGGGGAAATGCGGGTGTTCCCATAGTAATTTGGTATGTTTTCAGCAGCAATGGCGGCCACCCACCATGGAGCCCAACTTGGGGACGCTGCAGGACTTAACGGGTAAGGCTGCAGGTGCCAACCGTACACTGCCACTATAACCTAATATATAATACCCAAGGGAGGGCACATACACAAGGTTAACCCTTGCCGCCGTGGAGAAAGGAAGTAAATGGAAGAGAGAAGAGGACAGGAAAGATGAAAAAGGCGAGAGAGAAAGACGAAGATTGGAGAGGAGGACAGGAAAAGGCGACTGCCGATTTCCCCCGGGTGGGTCAGTCCGGGGGTGCCGTCTACGTGAAGCCGAGGCCAAAGGGGTGTGTTGCCGCCGCCGAGGGGCCGTAAAGGTCCAAACACCCGGCATTGGCTCAACCCCCAGGATCCCCTTTTCCCCGGACACGGCTAAGCCGCGCACAGCTACACGCGGGAAGGTCCAACCCTCGTGTGCTCGGGTCCGTGGTGTCGCAACACACCAAACGCCTGCTGACGCAGACGCCCCTGCGGGGGAAACACCCGGCATTGGCTCAACCCCCAGGATCCCTTTTTCCCCGGACACGGCTAAGCCGCGCACGGCTACACGCGGGAGGGTCCAACCCTCGTGTGCTCGGCTCCGTGGTGTCGCAACACACCAAACGCCTGCTTGCGCAGACGCCCCTGCGGGAAAAAAAAGGGAATACATCGCAAGAGACCCTACTACAACAGGGAAGTACTCTTTTATTAATGCATAACTATAAAAAAAGCTAATAACATAAATTACCACAATACTTGTGGTGTTGGTGGCCACAGCAAGATTTAGTGTGAAGGACGATTGGAGAGGACCAGCGCGGGAGGGGAAACCCCACCACACGTCGGTTCTTGCAGTCTAGCACTGGCCTCCCCAAGACGTCATTTGAGTGTGAACTATCTTGAGGAAAGCTATTGTGTGTTTTGTTATATTTATCTTGTCAAGCTGTGGCCAACCTCCAAACTTAACACGTCATAACGAGCAACACAGTAGCAGTAGAAAAAGAGGAATAATTAAATAAAAAACAAAAAACAAAACAAAAAAGGAACAAAGAACGACAACGACAAAAAGGATACGCGCAACGAATCTCAAGGAACCTCTACACTCGTTTTCGGAATCTGTTTAGACCTATCAGACTACCCCTAAGGACACACGCACTTAACCAAGCGAGATCACCCCGTGAAAGACCCAAGGTCTTACCTAACTGCAAAGTTTCTAAACAAGTCATACCCCGAGCACCAAAAACCATTACAAGGGAGGAGAATGTCTTGTGCGGATCAAAGCAGCTCCGCAATGGAGCATACTTCGCAGAGTTTTCACGTGTCTTATCCCTCAACACCCCAATGTTATCCCTCAACACCCCAACTTCGTCTGCAGTCTCAATGACTAAGTCGGGTTTCAGTCTAGTACCCTCCCGAGTCGTTAAGCGTGGTTCTTCGCGAACCGAAACGCTCGGGCTCTTTTCTTTAACTAGACGGGCTACCTGCTCAGCAACGAAGTTGTGTCGTTCTGTTCGTGCGAGGTGAACTGACTCACACTCCTGTAATATATGGAATGAAGTTTCAGGCTTCTCTTGACAGCGACGGCATAGCCCGAAAGAAGCAATTTCTTGCCCGAAAGAAGAGAAAAGCAAACTTCTTCGGTATACGATGTCATGAAACTTTTACGAAGCGTGAAAGGTTTTCTTCAATTCGTTGCGACTTGAAATTTTATGTTATTTCCCTGTATTTTCTGCTTGAGAACGATACACCGCATTGTGGTACATTACATCATATTGTGCCTAAGCCAGCCTTAAGTCAGCCTTTTGCTTTCCCTTACAATACCTGTGCCCGTGATTTCAGACGCGCTGATTGAACTCAGATTCAAAACAATAACTTGGCAAACGCAGTCAATGGGTTTCTATATATATATATAGTTCAATGAAAATTTCTGTAGGTCCGGTGCGTAGGTAGTTGAAGAAACGGAGGTGCACACTTACGATAATTGTACCTTGAATGTTTGTAACGCTCCGGCTGTGGCACGGCCTTTGTCGGTGTGTGTGTATATATATATATATATATATATATATATATATATATATATATATATATATATATATATATATATAATCCGGCGAATATGTGGACGAGATGCACACAGTGGCTGAGGGTTATCACTCTATAGATACGGTTTCTCAAAACGTTTCTGCAGTCTGGAAACGCGATTCATTTTTTTTTTGCTCAAAGAACAGAAACACGTTAACATATCAATAAGACTCAAAATTATGCCTTCTTATCATGCTTTTCTACCGTTTCTACGACAACGCAAACTTTGGTTCAGCCAAAAACATCAGACTCGAAGCCTGCGCAAGAAGTCGAGAAAAAAATTTAAAAAAAAATAAAAGGAAGAAAATGCAAGCGTAAGGCGCATCGGGATCACGCAGGTAAAACCAAAATGTGAACACGGGTGCTAACTTCATACGAGCAAGGCGCCCAGTAAATGCAGCAAGGATCTCTGGTTAGGTACGCATAAAACCGGGGCCATCACACATCAGAGCGCCCTCTACCTTTGATCACGAAACGCAGTTTTTTTTTTGTTCTTGCGTCATCCCCTAGGACAACAGAATGCCGATGGCGTTGGATCGAACAAAGGTGACCTTTCCTTCAGCGTGGGCCCGGTATGGGCTGATATATATATATATATATATATATATATATATATATATATATATATATATATATATATATATATATATATATATATATATGTGTGTGTGTGTGTGTGTGTGTGTGTGTGTGTGTGTGTGTGTGTGTGTGTGTGTGTGTGTGTATATATATGCGTAATGCGCATTATCGTGAAGAACTTTTCTATCAAAACAAAAGTTGGTAGTGTCATGATACTTAATCCAGATACCCAACTTCGCTTCCTCGAACCCTTTATTTTATTGCTGTCTAGAGCATGATAACGACAGCATTTTCATCCCCTTCTATGTCAAACACATTACCCGGCATGTCCTCACACAAACACACACACAAACACACACACACACACGCACACACACACACATACAAAAAAAGTGTTCTTGGGTTGACAGGCAGGGCGGTTGCATTAGACGAAGTTACGCGGAAGTAACGGGAAAAAGTATGGTAAAAAGTAAAATTGACTTTCAAAAACGAGTCGGAGAGAGTTGGGTGCCATCTTGTAGCACATGACAAAGAGATCTCTTAAAGCAAAAATACGAGCGAAACAAACTACGTTTGAACGCAAACTTACACTACTGATAAGAAGTCTGAGGTGAAGGACGAAACTTCAAAAGAGAATCCAGGCGTTTGTTTCAGATACACAATAAGCGGCGGTTCAAACTTTCCTGAAAAGCCCTGCGGACGTTAGGCCTAAACAGGTCGCACAACACGAATTCAGCATTTTGCTGCCTTAATTGTTCTTTTCTATAACGAAATCATTTTGGACGCAGCGCCGACTATTCTTGTTTTGAGGTGTCGTAAAAAAATTCCTTGTATTTTTTTCCCAAAGCGTTCTGTTTACTTTTTCTTCTCAACTTTCGCGGCTGCAATTAAATACATGTTAGGTAGCCCTTGTTAACCATGCGTAAACGCTAGGCCTTATGGGACTATAAAACGCGAGTTCCATTTACAGCACCGCTTCGTCTCTCTCTCAAAAAAAAAAGAAAGCTTATCTGAACCGTGGCGCATATTATTATTCTGATGTAGTGTTATCAAAGTGTTTTTTTTTCGTTGCAAAATTCTACTCTCCTTCTTGATGCTGGCACCTGTAACGACCACCCCCTCTGCCTACCCCCCCCCCCCCCCCCCTCCGCCCCCGGCCTGCCTACTAGGCAATTTTTACAAACTCTCCGCCACCATCACGTTTATACAATTCAAATCAAATCATCTATGATGTGGCATTTAATGCGGCTCTAATCAAAAGAGTGACGTGCTTTTCATCGCGTCAAATAGGTAGGCGGTGCACGAGTGAGAAGTCCTAGTTTTGAGTTTGTACAGAAACCAGCGAGCAAATAATTAAGGAAGGAAGGAAGAAGTGGAGAAGGAAGGCAGGGAGGTTAACCAGCTAGCTTAACTGGTTTGCTACCCTACACATAATTAAGCGTGCGGTTTACGCAATAAAGCTGTGACTTGGGCGAGTCGGTCATTCATCATCAATCCTATATATATATATATATATATATATATATATATATATATATATATATATATATATATAGCACCAAGACGGATAGGAAGCACGATACACACCGCCAACCAGCGCTGATGGTGGGTTCTTTCCACGCGCGATAGTTTTTGGCCGCTGTTATGCATTCGAAACGGTAAAGGTTATGTTGCCATGCCAAGAAAAAGAACCAGACCTTCGTCTGCGTAAGCTCTCTTGTCACGCAAGACATGCTTCATCCACCTGAGTTTCGGGCAACGGATTTACATCCTATCGACGGATGGCGAGATAAGAAAGGAATGATCGAGCTTACGCGCACGAATAAAGCAAATTCCGGCTCTTCCAAAGCAAAATACGTAACGTCAAAAACGTCTCCCGTATGCAGAAATTACTTGTTTGTTTGCTTTTTTTCTTTGAAGTTTAAGTTGACGTGTTTGCATGTCGAGGCTTGACTCGAGCAAAGTTCTCGAGCTTGAAACGGCCGTTTTGTGCTCTCCCGATTGGTGGCAGTTCTCTAATCTACAAACTAGAGCAATAAAAAAAAGGAAGAAAAGGAAACAAAACGGAAGTTACACAGTGTACAAGATAAAACTTCAATACGGTCAATGTTCCTTAGGAACCGCCTTAGTTATTAACTATTTAAAACATGATAAAGCCACCTTTTACCGTTTTTCTAACACTTCGTAGAACGTAACTACTGCAACTCATCCAAACTATGAAAAAATGCAAAACAGAAACATCCCAAATCAGAACAGCAGCTATGCGCAATAGAGAGAGAGAGAGAGAGAGAGAGAGAGAGAGAGCAAGGACAGGAAAGGCAGGGAGGTCAACCAGAAGAGCATCCGGTTTGCTACCCTACACTGGGGTGGCGGAAAGGGGAATAGAAAGAGGAAAAAAGGGAGAGAGTAAGCACTGAGTGCGTGGGGGAGGGACGCTATAAGTTTATGTTAAAAATAAGTTAAGACGGTCCAGTACGTATGGTCCTGTGTCATGGGAGACTCGCTAAAGAACGCTCATTAAAGTTTCATAGCGACGGCTCTGCTGAATCTATCTTGTCAAGAAAAATTAGCCCTGACGTCAAGCCGTATTTGACTGGAATTGGGTAGACACCGAGGTTTTCATTTTGCTTTCTACCCGCGCAGTAAATAATTCCGCAAGAATGAAGGAGTTCCTCATGATCGTGGTTTCAAGGTATTCAGTTTCTTAATGAAGCCACGTCGACTCTATGTTCTTTTCCTTTCGCATTCTTGCAGTGCGTGTCATCCGCGTAATAATGCTATGACTCAGCTCTAAGTGTTAAGTTTCCTATCTTGCTCAAGTTGTACTCGTAGGGATGACAAAGCAATTTGTATACTTGACAAATTTGTAAGACAGGAAGCCGCGGAGTATGAGAGCGAACAAAAAGATTTCCAAAAATCGCCGACCAGTCTCAAGTAGCTTTTAGGAATGAATAGTTTTGCGGATTCGATCCAATGTTGCTGCTATACTATTTTCACGAACGGTACTACATAAAACATGTGCAGTAGTATTTCTTTGATATACGAGGTGTTTCACAGAAACAAACTGTGCAGAGTTTTTGAAAGATATGATAACGAATAGGCCGAAGTCGTCAATCTATGGGTCAGTCGAGTGCTCCTTAATCTGAGCCTGATTACACAACGAGTGATTCGTTATTTAGCATTGGAGTGCACTGCTAATGTAAATTAGTTGAATATCTCTGCTCAAATCGATCGGCTGCAATGTACGCCGACTATTTAGGGAATTTGGAATTCTCGCACAAGGCAACGAGGAACGCTACGATGTTCTGAAATAGTTGCAAAACGTCACACTCCGGGAGGTGATACAAAATAAATGAGTCGTGATTTTATTGATAAGCAAGAAGGTGAAAATGTAGCTCTCACTTTTTCTATAGTATTGCCTATCTATGTATCCCAATTCGACTATGACAGAATTATTCGCCATCACTGAATATTAGAGATAAAGCACCAAGGAAAAGAAAACCTGTACAATTAAAATATGTTACTCACCGTTATTAAATATAGTTAGATAACAAAGGCTACTGCAATATCGTATTCTGTTATACTCGATCAAAGCGTGTAAACCTAATAAGAAATATAACGAAAGGTGCATATCATCTCAATTTTCGGGGTCACCACCCGAAGATCATACTATCAAAGCAGAACAGTGAACACAAATCAATGTGTTCATCAATGAAGCAGCAATCAACACAAATTGGTAAGCTTACTTGCTCCATAACCTCTTAACTCTGGTCATAAAATGCGTAGTGGTGAAGCAAACAACCTAGAAAATAAGAACCGGTACATGCCTTCGTCACTAGGGCTGCTATACGAAGCTTTCTATCATGTATAATCAAATACATGGTAGAAATGTAAAGAGGAACGCAAATTAACGCCCCCCCCCCCAGCGTGTCCTTCTTTTTGGGGGGGTGCTACGCCAACCACAAGGAAATGCGATATAGCATTTGATCACGGACGACACGTACGAAGATTTCGCACCAAAAGAGATCAATGCAATGAGATCAAAACAAACATCTCAATATCGCACACCCATTGCACCTCTTTCTAAATAGGGCTACCATTACTTTTCTGACATATTCGAAGACATAGCAGTAGTCTAACCAGAAGTCATCAACGGACAACAAAACACCCCAACTACGGCGTCGACAACAGGTTTTGCACAATAGCCGGCGAAATACTTGCGGTCGTAAATAATAGCGTAAGCTTAACAACTACCCACTAAAGAGCTAGAGAGAAAAAAAAAAACTAGCTTAACCTCAATATGAAGCCTTACTCACCTTTTCGTCCGTCGCCAGTCGATGCCGAAATAAATGCAACTGACAACAACACAAATACTTGCTTAAGAAGCAGCTTCGGTTTGAGAATCTGGAACTCCATTATTTCGGGTATCCGCAAGTAACTTCTTGTTTGAGTGTACGAGAAGTAGCTTGAAAGCTCTAAAGACTTTAAGAGCTGAGGAACTTGCAAGCCCGATAAGCAAAGCCCTTAGCGCGGACTACCGCGAAAGTGCCCTGCGCTTTCGCTGAAGGATGGAGCACCGTGGGTCTGAGCACCTGGTCAGCGAATGCGAATCCGCTCAAGGAACGCGCGCGCGCTCGAGCCGAAAGGAGGAGGGGGGGGGGGGAGTACGCAATGAAACGCCAGCGCCACTATTGAGGCAGCGGGAAAACTCGCAGCGACCCTATGAGTCCGGGGGCACAGGGCGTCATCCTATAGTAGCACGCTGGACTGGTGGTTTCCGTGTACACTCACCAAGCTGGAAAGGTCGTTGATCCGGGCTTCATCGCGACAGTAATGTCGCTACACAATGCCAACGAAGCCGCATTAACGCTAGTGAAATATTTTGTCTGTATAACAGCGCCTTGTTGTATTAGATGAACATCAGAACGCTCTGACGACACTTCGAAACGACCGGGCGAATATGCTGTCCTAAGCCGAACGTCTTCATGTGATGAAAGTGTTCAGAGCAGTGCATGATACTTCGCACTATAGTATGGCCTGTGTTACCACGAATAAACAAGTCTGATTATCAGAAGCTGCTTCACCTAGGGCATGCAGCACTTTTTTGTTTACAGAATTGTTAAATAGGTTCAGATACAATAGTACTGACCAGCGCACAATAAATTAATATGTGGGACAGATTGTGAAGTACGCTCGCCCGACCACCTACACGTCCACCAAATGTTTCTGTTAGAGCTCTGCGTGGACGTTTGTCGGATTTGCGTAGAAACTTTAAGCTCCTTCCTAGAGAGGGTCCCTAAACGCGTTGTTCTGACTCAGCGTATTGACTTCCGTAATTGACGTCGTTTCATAGGGCGTGTTCTTTTTTTTTTTTGCGGCGACTGTCTGGTGATTTAAAGCACGAAGTACGAGACAAGCTGAATTTTTTTTGTAATCCAAGCGCCTTTGACGGGGCCGCACACTAACAGATGCATGAAGGCATGCATGCACGCACATACACGAAAGAGCAAGAAATTTCTTTTAAGGGTGACGTGTCACGTTACTCCTTCTTTGCTTTTAGGATCAGCGACAGGTTAGCATTCTGCCTCAAGTTATAGTTTTATTCCTAATATCAAGCTTTTTCTTTCCAGGTTCAATGCTGCTTTGCTGTTACAGCCCACTGCCCTATTATACTCTCTATATAGGCAGAATATGTATGGTAAATAAACTAACATATATACACACTGGATCCATGTATACGCAGAACATTTGATCTTACAATTTCGCTCACGGACTTAACTGCTTCCAAGAGCACAGAAAGCAATGTAGCATTCATATTAAACAACGTGCCCGCACATTACTTGTGACATAAGTGCTTTGAAAACTTGGCGAGATGAATGGAACGGAGGGAAGAGAAGAACAAAGGAAAAAAGGAACCAATAAGGAAGGAAGGAACAAAGGAAATAAGGAAGGGACGACTGTCTAATAAAGCTGGAGATGCTTGCCCGTTAACACACGTAGAAAAAAAAAGGCGACGAATGTTTACAAATGAAAGCGACGGCAAATGCAACAATGTACGCCACAACGGGTGCACTGCACCGACGTGCATCACACGCAAGACACCCCAGCGCACACACACCGCGCAAAACTAAACGAAGTAACCCGTCGAGATGATTGAGAAACGCGGAAGTTCCCAAGCCCAGGGCAGTCCGCGCGTATACGGGCAATTTACCGCACTACACCACGGGAACGACCGAGTTCCGCGCACTGTCGTAATATCGCGCTTCTGCCTCACTAAACTGCTTCACCGAGGCCGCCTGGAGGAACCGCAAGCCGTTGCGATAGCACCTCGTCAGCGCGAGTTGGTGTGTAGTCGGCACGAACTGCATACCGCACAGGCTGGCGATGATAATCGATGCTTCCACGCAACGCTCGAGGCGTTAACGCTGTGCAAGGGATTCTCGAAAAACTCGCGCCCCTAATGCGATGTCTCGGCCTGTAGGACTTGGCCAAGTTTATCGCATAACGCATCGCATAAGTTTATCGCGTATGAGACCCGTAGACTGGCTAACCAGGCGGAACCCAAGGAAGTAGATGGAATTCTGTTTCGAGAAGGTCTTACGACATTTCAAATCGATTTACCGTGGCAGGTAGGTAAATACAGGGCCGTGACGGCTTTCAAAGCGAAGGATATCGTTGCGCCCCCACAAAGGTGATGCGTCTGTGCCGTCTGCTTTATCCGTTTGCCCGTTTATACTTTCAAACAAAGATGGATCTCGCACGGCCGTCTTTCTTGTTGTGAATGGGACTGCGAACGTGCACTTCCGCCTCCTGCCTGTACAAACAACCTTTCAGATGGGTTCCGAAGGACCACCCGGTATAATCGAATTACGGTTTTCTATATTTCCACTTGCAAACTTCGAATATTAGAGTTAGGCCTCTGGCTAACTCCTTAGTCCCATTCAAGCTACAGTTCCGCAACTTTTTACTTTGCGGTCATTTCCCCCTTTGCTGTATGGGAAAAATAAGGACAGTCATCAAATTTCGAACATTCTTCTCCAATGAACGGGAACTGCGCACTTTGGCACCATCTTGTACAGAAATCGTAAGGCATAGCAGAAGAAGGCTATCTTGATTCTATCGCGGTGTGTCTATAGACACAAACACCGCGATGTGTCTGCTTATAGTTAAGTTTTTATTGAGTAAGATGCGTCGCCAATGTAGGGGATGCTTGCCGGAGCTCTACTATAGGAACGTGCTATGACACTGGAGGGACAGGCGATGTAATGGGTAGGGTACATAACCAGGGGTCTATTAGAATTACAGAAAATGTTCAAACGGAAGGGAACTTGCTGACGAGGACGGTCGAGGCAATTAGGTAGTGTGATGAAATTAGTAAATTTGCAGGAATAATACGAGGCCAGCCTGCGCAAGAAAGGAGCAGCTGGAGATCACTGGGAGAAATCTCCGTCCTACAGTGGACATATATATGATCACAATGGTTGTGATGGTGATGACGATGATTAGAGCAACAGAACTGGTGCCAAATTACGGTAACATACGGCCTATGACGACACATAAACGAATATATGGATGGAGATTCGCAGGTGTAGGACTGTGCTGGCAGGACAGGGGCGGATGGAAATATCAGGTCGATGAAGGTAGTAGCTATATGGGCCTGTTGGTCTGGCATGTTATACTTTGTGGAAGCGCGAGCAGAACGACAGGGACACAGAAAGGTACATTAGACAACACCGCAACGCTGATTTCCAACAGCCGGTTTATTTCCACTTTGGGCAACCGTGCTTATGTATAAACCCCTCAAAACGTCACAGGACACGTGTACAATTCTGGAAGAGCAGAAACCAAACCGGGATAACCACAGGCTAACACTTCTGAGGCAACACTTATTACGTAGGGCGCGTCCAACGCGCACAAAGTTATTCGATGTATTTTATTACTGCCACAAGCAACGAATCACACTATTGTTTCTTACACAACACTTCCGGTTCACCTCCCGAGACGACCGAGGACGAAATTCAATATAAACCAGAAAAAAATTGAAAAAAAATGGTACGGTACAAAATTCATGGGTTTCATTATAGATATGATATCAGAGCATAAGTTTAGTTACATGTTCAGTTACTGAAGTGTCTGGATTAATTAGAATTAATGGGCAATCACTGATTACTGCACACCGAAGCACAGAATCGTAGTCTTTAGAGAACCACCACGTGAGCCCGACTTTGGCGAAATTCCTGGAAACCCGGAAGTAGGAAGCAGAAGTAATGACGTCACCAATGACGTCACACGCAAGAAGGTGGCACGACAGTTAAGCGGCTAATTACTCGAAAACAGTTGCCTGGCATAGACTGAACAACTGCCTAGGAGAATGGATGTGACGTCCATCCCCCCTGTCTGGCTTCTCTCCCGGCGCTCACCTGCTCGGAATCGTATCCCTGCCACAGCGGCCGCATATCGATGGGGTCGATATCCGAAAACACCCATGTACTAAGGTATAGGTTCACGTTAAAAAAACCCAGATGGTCCAACTTTCTCGACTCCCCCACTATTCGGCGTGCCTCATAATCAGATCGTGGTTTTGGCGCGTAAAACTAAATAATCTAATTTTTTTTCTCACCTGCTCACTCACTCGCTTGCCGGCAACAGCCGCCCGCGCGCTCGTTACGTCGCTCTGACGTCATCACCGGAGAGGGCGCGTAAGGTGCGCTTTGTGCGCTCGTGGCCTCCGCGATCAACTCCGGCGGCGCGCAACGCAACGGAGAGCTGATCACGGAGGCCACGGTGCGCCGCTCCTTAGGCGGCTACGCGCCGGCAGGTGGCGTGCGCTGCGCTTTCTCCTCGCCCTCCTTCACCCTCTCTCTCTCCTCGCCCGCATACAGCGCCAGGGGAAAGACGTTCGGTGACTTAACCTAAAGCCCCTTGAACTTCGTAAAGTAGCGACACTCTCCTCCTCCGCCTTCACTCCTCCTCGTTTCTCCTCTTTCACGCTCCCTCCTCGACCATGGCGCCGCCTACAGTGGTCGAGCGTAGCAACGGCGCCAACCTGCGCTCCTCGCCACTCCGTAGACGCTTCTCGAGCAAAAATGGCGCTGATGCACGGCGCGATGGCCCACGTGATGCTATTAGGCCAATAGCAAAGCGGCATGGGCCTCGGCCAGAGCGCGCGAGGAGGAGGCGGCATTTTTCAAAGCGTGTCGCTACTTTACGAAGTTCAAGGGGCTTAAGCTTAACCTAATGAACACCAACGCCGAGGTGCGAGTGCCACTAAGAGACACCTAAGTCAATGATTAGGGTCGGCCCCAATTTTTTTAAATGACGAAATCGATGGTTCACTGGTGCGTATGTCACGAAATGTTGCCATCTTTTTAGCTTCCATAATCGAGGGAGTCGTTTCGCACTTGTTTCCGCTCATAATAAACGTTACATTTAATCTGGTCGGCAGTCGCATCTCTGGCTATTGAGAGGCAAGGAAACGATCAGCCGCCATGTTCTTTAATCGGTTAATGTGGTCCCGGGTTATAAACACGGCTGTTGAAATGGGAAATAATCTTGTATCGGAAAGTGGCGCTGTGTGTTGTATAACGGGCTTTTCTTATTCTCTGCGCTGCAACAAAGTAGGAGACATCAGGGATTACACTTCAGGCCGCATAAGTGGGCTGACAATGAATACGATTGACAACGCCGGGGCTGAATGCTTCTAACGACAGATGTAAAAAGTACCGCGGCAAAAGACACGAACAATTATCTTCGGATTTTTGTGAATGATCACGGCTGCTAAGACACAAAATCTTTTGAATGTGGCGCAGAAAGCGGGATTCCCTATAATAAAAACAGAGAAAGAGAACCTAACAAAAATTTATGGGGTTTCCCGTGCCAAAACCACTTTCTGATTATGAGGCTTGCCGTAGTGTATTTCTCGTAGTACCATGAGAAATTCAGCCAGTAACACAGGACGACTGCATTAGGCCTCGTCAAAACGCGCAACGAGACCGTTAAATGAATTAAATTATGGGGTTTTACGCGACAAAACCACTTTCTGATTATGAGGCACGCCGTAGTGGAGAACTCCGGAAATTTCGACCACCTGGGCTTCTTTAACGCGCACCTAAATCTAAGTACACGGGCGTTTTCGCATTTCGCCCCCATCGAAATGCGGCCGCCGTGGCCGGGATTCGATCCCGCGACCTCGTGCTCAGCAGCCTAACACCATCTACCGTGGGCTAAGCCCGCCGAATTCGTCGACGACGAAAACGGACCAGTACACAGCATGCATTGACAACCGCCTACGAAAGTATGGAGAACCGAGGCCCCCGTAAGGTATGGGAAGCAATTTCTGCACACGCCTTTAATTCCTAGTTGAACGGATTCTCTTTTCTCTCTGAATAAAGACGTCACAGATCAGATCGCAACGTTTCGCCTCCTCAAACAACATGAGGTTCCTCGAATTTTTTAAAAGGAAATGTTCCGGACGGACCCATTCAGTCAAGAGAGAGTGAAAAAAGCAAGGATAGGAAAGGCAGGGAGGTCAACCAGAAGAGCATCCGGTTTGCTACCGTACACTGGGGGTGGGGAAAGGGGAATAAAAAGAGGAAAAGGGTAGAAAGTGAGAAAGTGAGTCAATTTTACGAGCTTGTAAAGGTCGTGTTTTCGTGGACTTTTGCGACTGCACAGTCTCTCGCCGCGGTTAATTGCCGAGTGGCTTTTGCGTTCTGGCGTTGAGCTCGACGTCGCGGGCTCGAGTCCCGACCATGGTTTCCGCTATTCTGACGGCAGAAACAACGCAAAAAGCACTCTTGTGCTGTGCTGTGGGTGCACCTAAAATAATCCCTGATGATGGTCGCAAAGGGTTTCGACCAGACACCCCGCTCCCCCCTTCGGCTGTGAGGCGAATAATTTTTTACAAATAGCGCACCACAGGACGTGCCACAAATCCTTGTTAGATAAGTTGCAGGACAAAGCTCGCAGAAAATATTTTACTGAACTTAGTAACTAGTTTTGGTCCCGCAAAAAGTAACCCTCTCGGCTATGTATGTCCAGCTGCCACGGTTTCTGGAAGTCATAGGCGCAAGCAGATAAGGCTTCATCCGGGATCATCTTCAGCTCATTAATATATTTCGGCAAAGCATATTTCGGTATATTTCGGTTCGTAAGGAGCACATTGATATATCTTCGAGGCCAGGTGGGCGGATTCCCGAAGATGATTGAGGGTACGCAAACATTTCATCAGACTAAAAAAAAGAAAAAGACAGGCGGACTTGTTCTTTTATAATAGTAAGAAAACAAAAAACAAAAATGGCGTCAAACAGGACGTTATGACCGCACACCACCAACCAATTGGGAAACATTTCGAACATTGCTTAGACAGTATTCAAGGGCAGCACATGTTGTTGGCTTGAAGCTCGAGTATAGAGAGACGGCTTTTCATTAAAGCACGGATACTTCGCATTCATGATCACGTGACCTCCCGAACCTCGGTATCGCTTGAGCAAGTCCGCTGGTCAGAGTCATTAGCGGCCGTGAAAGATTAGCTCCTCGAGCTGGCTTTGAACCACAGCAGCCGCGCTCTGTACACGTGATCTCCCTCCCTTCCGCGATCGCCCACGAGGGCCATTCATCGGGGGATTAGTAAAGGCCCAGCGAAGAAGCTATTGACTCAGCCGAAGATTACTCGAGTAGTCGCGAGGTCAGTGGCCGACCTAATGAATGGACGGGTGACATTTTAATTTACAGGTTATTCAGAACCTAGGTCTTCTTGAAATGACTTCTGAAAAGGCGGTGGGGCCAGCATGAACTACTAAATAGGAAACTGTATGATTAGTCGCCTACCGCAGTATATTTGAATGACGATGATAATTATTACAAAAAGTATGGTCACGATTTCTATTGGAATCGCCTTCAAAATGGGGCGGAGACAAATAGTCACCCAGCCTGCTCGAGCTTAATCAGGCATTACTATACCTGTTGCAGTCTATAGAATACTGCTAAATATGAAACTGTGTGATTAGTCGCCTACCGCTGTATACTTGAATGACGATGATAATTATGACAAAAAGTATGGTCACGATTTCTATTGGAATCCATTTCAAGACAGGGCGGAGACAAATAGTCACCCAGCCTGCTTGAGCTTAATCAGGCATTGCTATAGCTATTGCAGCCTATAGAATTTTGCCTGTCTCTCCAGAACCTTTTTTTTCCTTCAATAAAACCTCTATTTCTAGCTATAGCGGACACTTACCTATGCCTTTAACCAACACGGTACCCGCCGTGGTATCTCAGTGGCTATGGTGTTGGGCTGCTGAGCACGAGGTCGCGGGATAAAATCCCGGCCACGGCGGCCGCATTTCGATGGGGGCGAAATGCGAAAACACCCGTGTGCTTAGATTTAGGCGCACGTTAAAGGACCCCAGGTGGTCGAAATTTCAGGAGTCCTCCACTACCGCGTGCCTCATAATCAGAAAGTGGTTTTGGCACGTAAAACCCCATAAATTAATTGTTTTAATTAACCAACACGGCTCTATCGATCAGACTTGGGCACGCACTGCAAGGAACCACCTTGTAGACGCCTCGCTCGCTCAGTTCGCCATCTCTATGTCTGCGCATGCGCACCGTTGACGTGCAAGTCTGTCCTCCAGGTGCCACAAAACAGGTCAGAGACATAACCGCTCTTCAAGTCGCTTTGTATTCTGAGTGTTGTGTTACGAATACGACAAATCAATTTCAATGGCATTGTCACTCTTTGGGAACGTGTCCCAAACTTTTCGGTGTGTCCACCCGTAATCGATCTCCTTCACGCCATCTTGGGTCACCGGGTATGTGCTCGAAGAGAACACTTGGGAACAGACGACTTGACCCACTGAGCATGCGTACAACGGGGCGTGTGTTCTTGATTTTTCTTTATTGAAATGAAGATAAATGAAAGAGACGGTAGTCACCTTATAATGGTAACGGCTACTCATTTTCTCACAGCGGAAAGAACAATATAAAAAATTGTCTTCAAGAAGAGACAACTTCGACCATCGGGTATTTGAAATAGCGCACGTGACAATAGTTACGCGAACGCTCTTGAACGGTCCTCCCTAGCGGGTATGTGCGCCTGGGCACACTTTAAAATAATTGATACCCCCAAAAGTGAAAAAAGGGTGTAAACGGGTCTATAACTCACACACTTAGGGTGTCATTTATATAGATAACACCCTAAGAGGTAGTTATAGACACATTTACACTCTTTTTCACTTTTAGAGTGTAAATTATTTTACAGTGCAGGTGCCCGGAAAGGCAAGCAGAACCAGAGGTGAAAAGTGAAGAAATCCAGACGAGAAAATGGAAGTCCGCTACAGAGAAGGGAAAACAAAAAAAGTCGGCCTCAAAAGTAGCCGAGTGTGGGGAAAGAAGTGAAGGGAACTGAATTGAACCAGAACGTTCAGTGAGCGAGGACCACCAATGTACCTTCTACGGTAAAGCTACAGATACGTGAAGATGGTGTCGCTAACATAAAATTGAAGAATTAAGTAGGCTAAAGAGAACCGTATAACCCTACTATACGGTGTCTGTCGCTATAGGTTGCTTCAATGGCAATCGCTTAACGTCGCCGTTCATCGTGAGATGGGAAATGCCGAACTGTTTTTTTCTAATACAACGGTTGATTGCTAACGCAGAATCTCCGCCCACATGGTGAAATTAACCGCTACTTCGTTTCTTGACTGACTTATTCAAAAAGTCTTTTTTTTTTCGTTTGCCAAACACAGAGGAGAAGATGCAGCGTGGTGTGCCGGCTTGAAATGTCACTTCAACGTCCTGTATCTCCGTGTCATAGTGCGGTAGAGTAAAAACCTCGTTATAACGAAGTTGACCGGGACAGCCAGAATTACTTTGTTATGTCCATTACTTCGTTACATCTGTTATTGCATGCCCTGCTCTATGATTCTCCAAAGGATTTCAAAGGGTAATTTTGAGTTCATTATATCCATTGTTCTTATATCCCGTTTCCTGCTACGAGGTTTGACTGTATTCAAAAGGTACTTCAAAGGTGCGTCTCGTCGTCTGCGGGGGGGACAGCGGGCGATATAAAATTAGAGTCGATTTTCAGGAAAGTCTACAGAGAGAGGCTGATTGTACCACATCCGCGTAAACTTTCAGAGAAATCTGATTTTACATCCTGGATAAATATATTGCGCAATCGCTTCCCAACTCATTTTGGAAAAGATTGAAGACAATCTGCGAATTAATGTACACGGTGTTTCAAGAGGAGCTAACTACGAGTCCGTTGGTGGTCGCGAGTAAAATGTGTTGCGTCAAACAGTTGTTTTATCTGTCCTGCTTGACGCTACCGAGGGAAAACAGCAGGATATACCCACGCATGCACAATACTTCACGAAAGTCTTGTAAATGAGCGCAAGTTATACATTGACCGCTTATATTTTGAGGTATATTACCATACGTGCCAACCAGGGAACCTTTAGATTCGTAAAAATCTTGCATGAATGCGACGGCAAGGGGCGAATATTGCCAGTTTTCTTTATTTGTCTAAACTCGCAAATGTTGAAAGATACATATACACTTTATCATTGATGATCTTGACTATGACGCCGCCCATAAGGGCAACATGTACGAACAGAGTCGGCACGTTGTTTTGACATAACAGCCACATTTGCTGCGAATTTTCTGTTGCCGATTTCGCCTGCTATCAGAATTTGTCAGAATAAAGAAATTGCTCGAAGCATGCATCCTTGTGGCATCATTTCACCATCGGATTTCCGAGAAAATTTTGGGAGACCGGCGAACGAAGCTTCATGGCGAACAGAAATATTTCGTAAATTTTGACGCCACATTTATAAAATTCTAAAACGAGGCAAAGTTAGTAAACTTCACGAAAAATTCGGAAGTCTTGGCAGGCATAATACAATTACTCCTATATTGCGAACACGAGAATATCTGAATATCCGATAACATCAGCTTTGTATCTTTCTTATGAATAGTTGAAGATTTAGAATATCAGGTACAAATTTTGAACGCTTTGTACAGTCATATTGATAAAATTTCAAAATATTAATAAATTTGTGGCGTTGCAATATAGTGTCATGCGACAACAAAGACTGGCCAAGCGAATTTCAGGACGTAATGACGTTTTCAAATCACTGAACATATACAAGCTTCCCAACAATGTTTTAAACATAGCTGGAACATTTACCCTTTTACATAGAATATGCTCTTTCCAAAAAAGGTTCCACCATTTCATAAGGCGGAGATCATGTCTTCGAATCCAAGAAAATGAGTCATCATTCTGCTACGTGCGTCTCACGCAAGGAATGTCTTTTTTTTTCGTACTGAGTTCCCGCGAACGTTCTCACAGGTGTATCCTAATGACACCCTCCGTTATCAATTGCGAGTATGCTAAAAAAATGAAATCGAAAGCACTGCATCGGAATGAATGTGTATTGTTTAGTGGCGCAAGGGCCAGGGATGGCCAAAGAGCGCCATGACTAATTATGTGTTGTTAAGCGCTGATTTGTGAGTTTCGATGGTGGGATGTAACATGGCTGTAAAGTGGCCTAAAATCAATGCGTATCATAGAAGCGTAAAATTATATATAGTATAAAATTATGATAGTGACATATGTAGTTGTCTATGGGTATAGTACGCTTGATAAGTGATCATGACGCTAAAATGCAAGAACATGGAAATAACTCCTATGCCTCCGGAAGGCCTTTGAGCCCAAAGGCTGGGAGGCAGGCGCTTTGTATTAATGCAGTTACCGCAGCAGAAACCTCAGTTAAGAGGCTGTGCTACGGATTTCCTGGTGATATAACATGAAAACTACGTACATCTTTTAAAAATTCGAACAACGACTGATATTTAAAAAGAGGTTCTATACCTATGAACATTTGAGGATGAAGTGGAATTCGCTGCCGATGTGGGAATGGAAAATGCTTTTTCCTATTTGTGTCTAATTCCCTACATTGTATCAGGATGTGAAGCACGGTAAGTGGCTCACCACATTTATCACACGTGGGTGGATCGCCACTGGACAAGAGGTATGCGTGTGTGCTGTATGTGTGTCCTATCCTGAGTCTGCAAAGTGTTACTTCTGTGTGGCGGTTCTTTGATACCGGGGGCCAGTTGCCAAGATACGGCTTGATAACGTGTAGTTTATTTTCTGTTTCCTTGTCCCACAAGCGCTGCCAGAAAGCCCTTAGCTTTTTTCTTATTGATGGCTTGAGGTCCATTACAGGGACAGTCGTGGAAGTGTTGGAAGCGTTCGTGTGGGCGGATGTGGCTAGCTGGTCAGCCAACACGTTTCCCTCTATCTCTCGGTGCCCCGGCACCCAGCATATGACGATATGCTGCTTGGACGCATAGGTGATTAGTAATGCTGAGTAAAGAGATACAATGACAGGGTTTTGATATTTTTTTACACTTTTCAAAGCGTTTACCACGCTCAAAGAATCTGTATATATAACTGACTTATGGATATTAAATTCTTTAATGTGTTTAACGGCAGCCAATATCGCGTAGGCCTCTGCTGTGAAAATACTTGTGCTAGGATTCAATACACCGGAATCCGAAAAGGATGGACCGACCGCTGCGTAAGACACGCCAGAATAACACTTCGATGCGTCTGTAAAGAATTAAGGACAGGAGTATTTGTGCTGCAATTCGAGGAAGTGCATTCGGATATGCGCGACAGGCGCGCGCTTTGTGACACCTACGAAAGATGTATCACAGTGTATAGGTTGCCACTGCCAGGGCGGGGGCCGTATAACCGGGGGCATAAGGTGGTATTCAAGCAGTGCAACCCTTGTTTCTTCAGCTATGTCTCTAATACGTAGTGAGAAAGGCTTTGCCACTGTGGGCCGGTTGCGGAAAAGTTGAGAACTGAACAAATCATTTATAGTGGAATACGCGGGGTGCTCAATGTTTGCGTTCACTCTCAGAAAATACATAAAAGACGAATGTGTTCTCTGCAGTTGAAGTGACCATTCATCCGATTCAACGTACAGGCTTTCCACTGGGCTTGTTCTGAAGGCGCCTGTGGACAGGCGAATTCCTAAGTGGTGGATAGGGTCTAGCATCTTCAGAGCAGTTGGTGTAGCCGACTGGTAAACTATGGCTCCACAGTCTAGCCGTGTGCGTATGAGGCTTTTATATAGGTTCATGAGACATTTTCTGTCACTACCCCAGGTTGTGCGTGACAGCACCTTTAGGATATTCATTGTTTTCATACATTTGTTTTTAAGATACTTTATGTGCTGTATAAAGGTTAATTTCGCGTCTAAAATTATGCCTAAAAATTTATGTTCCTTGTTTACAGGCAGACGCTCATCATGCAACACAATTTCAGGATCAGGATGCAGGCCTCTTTTTCGAGAGAAAACGACACAGGAGCTTTTTTGTGGGTTCAGTCTGAACCCGTTCTCATCCGCCCATTTGGAGACATTGTTAAGAGCAAGCTGGACCTGTCGCTCGCAGATTGCGAGAGAAGTTGATTGAAATCCTATCTGCACATCATCAACATATGTTGAATAGAAGATGTTACGTGGTATATGTAGACGAAGAGAATTCATTTTTACTATAAAGAGCGTGCAGCTGAGCACCCCGCCCTGCGGCACTCCAGTTTCCTGTACAAATTTTCGTGACAGAACGTTGCCCACTCGAACACGGAATGTGCGTTTGGACAGATAACTTTCGATAACATTGAACATATTACCGTGTATACCTAACTGTGAGAGGTCTCTCAATATCCCAAACCGCCACGTAGCGTCATATGCTTTCTCCATATCTAGGAATATTCATACGAAAAACTGCTTATGAACAAAAGCTTCACGGATACGTGCCTCGATACGTATGAGATGGTCATTGGTAGATCGACCCTCCCGAAACCCGCACTGGTATGGGTCGAGCAATTTGTTTGTTTCGAGGAAGTGCAGTAAGCGACAGTTTACCATTTTTTCGAAAACTTTGCAGAGGCAACTTGTTAATGCTATCGGTCTGTAAGTTGATACGGAGGAAGGATCCTTTCCGTGCTTTAGAATTGGGATTACAATAGCCTCCTTCCAAGCAGAGGGGATCTCGCCGGAAAACTATATAACGTTGTAGAGGTAAAGGAGGGTTTTTTGTGTTTCGGGGGGTAGTTGTTTCAACATCTCATATTATGCGGTCTGAACCTGGGGAGGATGTATTACAACAGTTCAGTGCTGCCTGCAGTTCTGCTATGGAGAAGGGTTCGTTGTACGCCACACTTTTAGCACATTTTCTTTGTAACTTTTGCTGTTCTATTCGCGTTTTGTTCTTTAGGAAGGTTTCGGAGTAGTGCGAGGAGCTCGATATGTGTTCAAAATGTGCACCAAGAGTGTTGGCTTGATCTTCCAGGCTTTCTCCGTGGCTGTTTACTAAAGGTAAGGAATACGTTTGTTGCCCGTTAACTTTCTTAACTCTCTTCCAGACTTTTCTCTCATCTGTGTAAGAGTTAATGCTTGATATAAACTGTGCCCAACTCTCTCGTCTAGCTTGTCGGCGTGTTCTCCTTGCCTGGGATTTGACATGTTTAAAGTTTTCCAGGTTTTCTGCTGTTGGCGAGTCGCGAAGCAGTGCCCACGCTTCGTTCTGGTTCCTCCGCGCTTGTCTACATGCATCGTTCCACCAGGGAACACGCCGCTTAGAACCAGTGCCGCTCGCTTGAGCAATACACTTAGAGGCGGCATCAAGTATAAAAGCTGTAAAATATCTCACAGCATCAGCTATGGTTAAACCGGACATCTCAGTCCACGTCATGTGAGTAAGAGCTCGGTACCGTTCCCAATGGGCTGAGTCAACCTTCCACTGGGGGACCTGCGGGAGAAGTTGATCTTGTTCCGTGGTACTTAAGATTATTGGGAAGTGGTCACTGCCATACGGGTTATTAAGCACACTCCATTTAAAAAAAGGTAAAAGCGTCGGCGATAAAATGCTAAGATCTATGGCAGAATACGACTTGTTAGCCAGGTTAAAATACGTGGGCTCCTTTGTATTCAAGAGACATGCTCCAGAAGTAAAAAGCAGCTGTTCGATGACGCGACCACGCGCATCACAACGTGAATCGCCCCACAGACTACTGTGTGCATTAAAATCACCAAGAATCAAATAGGGCTCCGGGAGCTCATCTATTAATGATTCTATATCGCGTTTGTGAAGGTGATAATGTGGTGGTATATACAAGGAGCAGATGGTTATGAGTTTATTTAAAAATACGGCTCGAATGGCCACTGCTTCAAGGGGCGTTTGGAGCTTGAAATGCTGACATGCTATACTTTTGTCAGCAATGATGGCTACACCGCCAGATGATGCGAGAGCATCCTCGAGGTCTCTTCGGAAAGTCATATATTGTCGGAGGAAGTTGGTGTGCTTGGACGTTAGATGGGTTTCCTGCACACACAGCACTTTAGGATTGAACTTAGAGAGAATTTCTTGGACATCATCTAGGTTTCTTAATAGTCCTCTAACATTCCACTGTATGATGTTATGCATGTTGAGAAAAAAAAAAGGAAAGCACTGCATCGGAATGAGATCGAAAATGAAACGCGCTGTCATAGTTACGTAACCAAACCTCAGTCAGGCAAGCATTCCTGACAGCAGGACGTGGTTCACAACGAGTCGATAGGGGGAAATAAATACTGCTCGATACATAAATAAGGAGTTTCGAATGTATTAATATAGCGAACGACGACCTCTTTCGACTTCACGTGGTGTCTCAGTAACCATGACATTCTTGTTTTGAGTTAAAAGGTGCCGGGTTCGGTTACAAGTTCCGCAGGTCTCACATAGTGCAGGCAGAATGCAAGAACACTGGTGAATTGATTCTTGGATACGCGGAAAGAATATCTGAGTCAGAATCGAGGTGAATCCAAGATCTTGCTCCATTAGTAAATTCCTTAGGGGCCTGGTTCAAACTAGCTTGGTAAATAATTATAATAAATGTACAAGTTCATTATTCCCAACAAATGTCGAGTGAGAGCCTTATCTGAACAAGATATCTTAGGACCGTGATAACGAAGGCCCAGGTAAAGGGCGCAGCTTGTAAGCCAGGGATTATATGTAGAATCACTAACTTTCCGCTAACTTTAGCCAGAGCTTAAACGTATGCCGATGTACTCTAATACGATGCGACCAGGTGCATGTTGCTCACTTTTGTATGCAGTGTGTGACGCTATTTTTTGTATTTTGCTTAATTAGATAAATAGTAAAGATTAATTTTCCAACTTCTGAAGCTACAAAGTTGGGCAAAAACATTCCAATTGGAAAGTTGCAGAGCGCTTTGCAAAACGTCCGATTAGGCAGTTTCTAGCTTTCTATGTATTATTTATTAGTGTTTTTCAGCTTACTGCGGATGCCCGAGAAATAAAAAAATATGACGTGACATACACGCATGCATGCCGTGATATATATATATATACCACCTTTCATCTATGTGGCTGATCTCCTTCCTTGCTTTTTACCCTCACTTCCACCTCCAGCCTCCATTAAGGTAGTAAACCGGAATGACTTCTGCTAGCCTCCTCGCATTTATATCGGTCTTTCGATCTCCTTTAACTGGACACCTGTGCGATCTCATTTACGTATTCTTATTTTTATTTACTTTTTAGCTTTTGCTCCGCACTGCCTTTGGTTGCTTACATAAGAAATTCGCACGTGAATGCTAAATGCGTGGATCAAGAGAGAGAGACAGAAGAAAGGGGAAAGGCAGGGAGGTTAACCAGATGGGGAAATACGGTTTGCTACCCTACTCTGGGGAGATAGGGGAAGGGGAAGTAAGGTGGTAGCAAAGCAGGGATTAAGAAAGAAAGGAGCACCGTCATGCAATCGCAGTCGGTCACTGTCACCGCGTACCGTCACCCCACAGCACTGTAGCACTTGCAGCACTGTAAACATCTGTTCAGGCTACACCCACTTCTGCAGTTCTGTTGTCCTTAAAAACTACAACAGTGCCCTCGTCGCCCTCCGCTGCGATGGCTTGTGGTGTCGGCATTCTAAAATAGGTTCCTCTGTTAGAGGTATTCGGTCAAAGCGCGCTATCGGGATTGCGAGCGATCGTCTCTGTAGATTGTAGCGAGGACAGTCAGAAGAGAAGGTGTTGAAGAGCCTACTCGCTTTCATGCGTGGATCAAAGTTACTCGGAACCGTTGGTGGCTGGGATGCCGGGATTAAGGCAGAGTATTTCTCTATCTGCGTGGAAGTATTTTCGCTGCCAATATATATGCAGCTTTAAAATCTTCAATAATGGGTTTTTACGTGCCAAAACCACGATCTGATTACGAGGCACGCTTATGCATCTTTGAGGTCTTTAGCTTGTAATTGTGAATATAATACTGAAAATAATTTGGTATTCCGCAAACACAGATTACAGTCGAACCGTAATAGCAAATTACCGAAATATATGTTACCTTTAGAGTTTCATTAGCTGTCTTTTTCTTGTCCTGTCAAGATGTTTCACTGGCTTGCTATTCCGCGGCTGTAGTCTTTCGCTGCGCAAGGATTTTCATAAGACGACCACGATGACGATGGCGAAAGCTCGAAGCTATGATGGATGGATGGATGTGTGTCGTTTAGTGGCGCAAGGGCCAGGTGTGGCCAAAGAGCGCCATGACTGATAATGATGTGTTAAGCGCTGATTGGTGAGTTACAATGATGAGGTGTAACATGGCTGTAAAGTGGCCTAAAATTAATCGCTATTGTAGAAGCATAAAACGATATATAGGTATAAAATTATGACAGTGATACGTGGAGTGGTCTCTGGGTATAGCACGAGTGACAAGTGATAATGGGGCTAAAATGCATGAATATGGGAATAGCACATATGCCTCCTTAAAGCCTTTGAGCCCCAAAGGCTGGGAGGCAGGTGCTTTCTTTCAATGCAGCTACCGCAGCAGAAACCTCTGTTAAGAGGCTGTGCTACGGATTTTCTGGGGCTATAGTATGAAATCTATGTACAGCTTTTAAAAATTGAAACAGTGATTGATGTTTAAAGAGAGGTTCCATACCTATAATCATTTGGGGATGAAGTGGAATTTGTTGTCGATGAAATAATGGAAAATGCTTTTTCCTATTTGCATCTAATTCTCTGCATTGCATCAGGATGTGAAGCACGGTAAGTGGCTCACCACACTTATCACACATGGGTGGATCACCACCTGACAAGAGGTATGCGTGTGTACTGTATGTGTGTCCTATTCTAAGTCTGCAAAGTATTACTTCCGTGTGGCGGTTCTTTGATACCGGCGGCCAGTTGCCAAGATATGGCTTGATAACATGCAGTTTATTTTCTGTTTCTTTATCCCATAACCGCTGCCAGAAAGCCCTGAGCGTTTTCCTTATGGAGGGCTTAAGGTCCATTACAGGGACAGTCATGGAAATGTCTGCAGCGTTCGCGTGCACGGATGTGGCTAGCTGGTCAGCCAACACGTTTCCTTCAATCTCGCGGTGCCCCGGCACCCAGCATACTACGATATGCTGCCTGGACGCATAGGCGGTGCAGAATGCTGAATAGAGAGATACAATCATAGGATTTTTATATTTCTTCACAGTTTTCAATGCGTTTACGACGCTCAAAGAGTCTGTGTATATACCTGCCTTTGGGATATTCAATTCTTTAATGTGTTTAACGGCAGCCAATATGGCGTAAGCCTCTGCTGTAAAGATACTTGTGCTCGTGTGCAGAACACCGGTATCCGAAAAGGATGGACCGACTGCTGCATAAGATACGCCAGAATTACACTTTGATGCGTCTGTAAAGAATTCAGGACCTGAGTATTTGTGTTGTAATTCCAGGAAGTACATTCGTATATGCGCGAGAGGAGCGCGCTATGAGATTCCGGAAGCACGAAGGTAAACTTGTAGCACAACGAAGCCGCTTCACATGACACATTATATGCAGAATAAAAAAGAAGCACGACATCTAGCGCCCGTTCCACGACGTGATGCATCGTATAAAAATGGTACATCATTTTGCTGTAAAGTGACATCTCAAAGAAGCAGCTTCTAAAGTAGGTGTGCGAACAGGTTCCCCAGGTATTGGTATTGCTTCGCGAAGATATTGAGTTTGCCTCTCCAAGGTCAAACTTATGTAGCAATGACTGGTCCTCCCTCAAAGAAAGGTGACACACGGCCTCGTGAACTATGCGATCTTCTTCTTTTTTTGTAGCTATCGCGTTCATGTTTTTCCAGTTTCCCTCCAGTTCCCTATGGACTGAGCGTTTTACATACACCCGGTTTTACACACTCCCAGTCGATCTTAAAAATCTGGAAAGCCGTCCTTCAAGCCATACATTCTGTATTATGGCGGCAATAGGTGTGCTGGAGAAATGAGAACAATCAGGTGTAACAGATATTGAATACAAAACAAAATAGAACCGCTTATTTGGTCTCCAGCTGAATAGAATGCGCAAAAATTTTACACTTCTGGGACCCAAGAACTTAAATTAAATTATGGGGTATTACGTGCCAAACCACTTTCTGATTATGAGGCACGCCGTAGTGGAGGACTCCAGAAATTTCGACCCCCTGGGGTTCCATAACGTGCACCTAAATCTATGTACACGGGTGTTTTCGCATTTCGCCCCCAACGGAATGCGGCCGCCGTGGCCGGGATTCGATCCCGCGACCTCGTGCTCAGCAGTTTAACACCATAGCCACTGAGAAACCACGGCGGGTGGACTCAAGAACTTGAAAAATAACTTGTGGAAGGTCCCTTTGTTAAGTGGTGTTGTGAAAACAATGTGTGAAACAGCTTACGAATGATACCTATATAAATTGTGAGCATTAAGCACTGTTACTTCTTAAACATACAACGCATAAGAAATTAAAAAGAGAATTGTGGTAGCTATCTTTCGGTAATTCACAAAGATGCTGCTAGAAAACAAATACAGTCGACAAAAGTAAAATTTTTTCTCTAATAAACGTACAACACAACGTAGCTCGTTTGCACACAAATAGCGATAGAAGACCATTAGAGTATACACGAAATAAAATATTGCTTCAATAAATGTGAAAGTCTAGGTAGTGCTAGAAATGCTGTCTGCTGAATTAGTGTACTCTCGTTTAGTGAAACCGGTATTAAATCTGCCGAAAGAGCAAAGAAGTCAAATCAGGATTCGTTAGGAAGGCTATGTCGTAGTAATAAATAGTTCGTATAAAAATACACTTACAAAATCTTTTTTTTTGTCTGTGTAGCCATTCTCTGTGTCTTGCGATGATAACAGTAGATGGATAATGTGAACGCATCTATGCATTTGTTATTTCGCTCGTTCCTGTTATCAGCAAGAGCCTATAACTAAGGCGGGGATGAACCGGACGCTTAGGGCCACTTTCCTTATTATTACTTTTTTACTGCTTATGATCACGAAGCCTTTATTGTCACCAGACATTGCGAAAGAAAGAAATGAAGAGGAGAGGCAGGGAGGTTAACAAGATATCAGTCTCCGGTTTGCTACCCTAGAGTGGGGATGGGAAACAGTGGTTAGAAAGAGGACAGAGAAGAAGGCGTTAAAACAAGAACAACAACAACAAAAGAAAACCAAAGAAACATACTTGCAAGCTGAGACATACCGTATTTTCGCGATTCTAACCACCCTCCGATTCCAAACACCCCCCCCCCCCCCCCCCCTCTATTTGCGGGAAAAAGTTAGTAAAAAATTTTGCTTGCGAATCTAAGCACCCCCCTATTTGTTAGGAAGACCGTGTAGCCAAGGCCGCCAAACGCGCTTGCTTACTCTAGAATCATTGCTCGGCGGACCTGCAGGCACGCGGTCGATGTCTCTGTTGGAGGCGTTTCGCGGCCATCTGACTCCGGAGGTAAAGACAAAGCTTCGTCACATCGATAGCGACGTGGTTGTGATTCCGGGTGGCATGACGCCAGCGCTGCAACCTCTCGACATTTCAGTCAACACGCCCTTCAAAGCCAATCTCCGACAGGAGCACGAAGAGTGGGTGCGAAATCCTTACCGGAAGAAGACGCCGACGGGAAAGCTGCAGAAGGCGCTGCCATCAACCATCGCAATGTGGATTTCGGACGCGTGGAAGAGGGTCCAAGTGGACGTTGTGGTCAAATAATTTAAGAAGTGCTCGATCCCAAACAACTTCGACGGAACGGAAGACGACCTGCTGTGGGATACCGAGAGCAGCTGTTCAAACAGTGCGACGAACTCGAGTGGCAGTGATAGTGACTGAGCATCCTGCACAAGCGGTGGATTCATTGTCTACACCGATTTTTCTTCCAAATGTTTGTAAAATAAAATGTTATTTCTCGCACCCATCTCGTCGTGATGTCGCAGCGGAAACAGGGAGGGGGGGGGGTTATTCTAGATTTTTCGAATCTAAGCACCCCCCCTCACGTTGGGCATCGCGATCGTGAAAGAAAGGCGGTGCTTAGAATCGAGTAAATACGGCAGTAACTAGTGCTAATAAGATTAACGAAAAAGAAAAGTCGGTACAGGACAGAGCGCTAGTGTCCTGTCTCTGTCCCAACTTTTTTTTAAAGTCTTGTTAGCGCTAGTAACTATACGACAAACGTACGAGTAATCTGCATGTTAATTTATGCCGATGCGCGTCGTCCGCAGAAGCAGGAGTACAACACTGACGACCCACCAATGGGCTACGCACGAAATGCGACATCGAGCTACTCTTTCGTCTAATAATAATAACTTTACAATAATAATAATTTTATTCAGATCAATATACACGACTTGTATGCAACAGCGACGGGACGCTTAGCCATAGGCTATAGTTGTGGATCCATGGAATTATACGAAGGAAAATGAAGGATTCACACACGGGCACAATCGTTCTTTGTTTGTTTGTTTGTTGTGTTTTGGACATATAATACGCTACCACAACCCAGTGCATTAGCAACGGGTCTGCTTATGAAAGTTCGTACACGTAAGCAGGAGCAACATTTAATAATATTTGGGGTTTTACGTGCCAAAACCACTTTCTGATTATCAGGCACGCCGTAGTGGAGGACTCCGGAAATTTCGACCACCTGGGGTTCTTTAACGTGCACCTAAATCTAAGCACACGGGTGTTTTCGCATTTCGCCCCCATCGAAATGTGGCCGCCGTGGCCGGGATTCGATCCCGCGACCTCGTGCTCAGCAGCCCAACACCACAGCCACTGAGCAACCACGGCGGGTCAGGAGCAACCTTTATATGCAACGGATGATACATTTTTGTAGCAGGTTGGGGTTGAGATTAACATCCTTATACTGGCACTCCTTTTTCCCGACCAGGAAGATCGAATACCATCGGGCAACGGTTCATTTATTGGGCGGATGTGGCACTTGTAGCAGGAAAAAGCTGCAGAAATGTGTACGACTGCGACGTGGGTTCTGATATAGTGATTGGCGACGAGATGTGCGGTCGCTGTTCACCATTGGTCGAATTCGGTATCCAAAAAGTAAAAAAACCTGTAGGAAAAGATCACATTCCACGGCCGGTCCCATCACAGTGACACAGAAAGCAATATCGGTCACTTCCACGTGCCCGAGGTCGTGTATTCAACCCCCAGAGAACAAGATATTTTAAAGAAGACAAGCGCGAATGACATTAAAGATGGCGAATTTTTCGCATACGTGATCTCAAGTAGTGGTCACACAATTAAGCATTCGCACTGCGGAGAGGTAAGCCTCGCTTTGTGGTAACACAGCGTCGTACACACAGCGGTCTGAGCGGAACGGACTTTACACTGAAAGCTACAAACACCGATGAACTTTTTTTTTTGTCTAATCTCGAACGTCACTAAAGCACGGCACCGGCCAAGTCGCAGGCTAATACATGGTGTTGCACGTAACTTGAGCCAGACAATAAACATATGCAAATGCAGTTGGACCCAACCAAGGTACTAGTTCGATACATTGCAAACATTCCGTACTCACCACACACTGGCGTTGCATTCAAGACATATAAGATTATGGCCTCTCCTCACATGTAGAACTTTCGTATTCTGCGCTGGTTCTATTTTTCGGACAGCTCCTTTCACGATTTCCTTACACACACAGCGTCATTAAAACCCGCAATAAGTAACACACGCATGCGAAACACGGACGTGTGGGTTACACCGCGTTTCCGGCATGAACTACAAGTTGCCAAGCCTTGAACATAATTCAAATATTATCTTAAACAGGTACAAACATACCATAGGCTTTACATTAAAATAGCTTAAATATTTCCAAAACATGTAGTCTTATAATACTGTTAACTATCAGGATGCAATGCAGACTGCACAAGTGGTATTACTTTCAATCTCGACTGAAATTCGAATCTATAATATTGTTGGAAATGAATATGTTATAAATTTTTACTGTTGATATATGTATGAGCTGTCGAAGTCAAATCGGTTTATTTGCGTATTTACAATATATGCGTGTGTTAGTACATATGTGGAAGAATATGTGCATGTCACCTGTATATATTCAGTATAGTTTTTTTTTCATAATTAATCTGTTTCATCTCCGGAATGTCGCCACTGCTAAAAGTTTCCAGGTTGCCCGAGCCCAGTCAAGCTGTCAAAGAACAGGTTTTTTGCCCAGGTATCCCTACCAGACATATCTATTTTTTCTGCAAAATAATAATGAAATGAAATGCTATTTTCCGTCTCTTGGAGATACTCAGATAATTGTTCACATCGCGCCAAATTAGATCATTTTGCTTGATTAACATAATAAACTTCTCGAACATTATATCTAGATGAAAAGTGGCAATTACAAAATTGCAGAGCAACATGAAATACTCCCGACGCAGATTTCTGGTGCTCAGCACCTGCGACATAAAAGTGTTTTTCCGAGTGTGAAAGAATCTCGGGAATACACGCGAGATTCTTTCGAGCGATGCCATAGTCGCAAAGCAACTGCTGCAGGCAAAAGAAGTGTTGATTTGATGTGCGACCACTCCCGTAGTTTCGCCTTGACCCTGGAGTGCGTTTTAACAATGCAGCTCTGCTTTTTCACGCCCTGCGCAATTTGTCCGCTTGACATACTTCCGTGGTGCTTATTTTTTGAGAAATAGCAGAAACGTACCAGGGCGCACCTTGCACTGAAGTTTCTCTAATTTTCCCGGAACCCCTCTCGTGTCGTAGTAGTAGCGTTTCCTTGCATTCTCACGTCTGCTTTTCCCTATCCCCCCCTCCAACCCCCTTGCATGACAAAGGCGTCCTCTCCCCCATCGTCTCTAAAGTTCTATCAACGTCCCCTCTGGACACGCACTTTTGTAATAAGGTAAGCGCTGCAGTTTCTGGAATGATTCTGGAGGGGTCACGGATAATGACAGCTGTAAAGAGGGTGGTGCGTTGATGACTAGGGAGTTCCAGAGGCCACTGTGCACATTCGACGCGGTGAGGTCTAAAGTAGTTTCACGCATCGCCTTACCTCTCTGCATCGCTCTCTCATGTATGCAATGCTCTGGGCAATAATCCGACGTGGTGTGCTGAACAGCACCAAGTGGGCAAGTTGAAAAAAGAGGCTGAGAAAGCTACCTTTTGAATCAAGTTCTAAAGTATTCTAGATCCTTCTTGGGTGCTGGCGCGAACACACACCGGAAACAAGGAAGGAGACGGGACAGGTGCTCTGTCCCCTCTCCTTCCTTTTTTCTTGTGTCTTCGCACCTAGTACCCAAAAATAATTGTGACCAACTCGCCCAACAACACGTCCTTTTATTCTAGATGTTTTAAAGCAATAAATGGCTTCGTGGCACCCTCAATGTCAATCACGAATCTGTCTGCACAGCAGCAGCGCCTACGTGCTGTCTCGTGTTTCCCTTCCTTCGTGTGTTGTTTTATTCGGCGCCGTCTTTGTAATCCCCACACTAGGCGACAGAGACGAATTGTACCATGTCATTCATCAGCTTTTAGGAATGTCAAACCGTTGCAGAATAGAGGGGTGTGCACGGTACAGGTATAATAAAGGCCAAGATACCGAATGAGAACAACACCCCAGTCAAAGGGGTCACAGTACTTTGATCTAAACACGTAAACATTCATACAGGTGCATCAAATGCAGGTCCATTCGAAGTCCGCGTTTGTCCTTTCAAATCTCAAGGGATGAATTTTGAGCCTGGAGGGCGTCCAAAAGAAGAAAAAAAATCGGAGTAAATACGGAAGTTCAATTTTTTTTTCAGATGAAAAGTTACGCAGTTCCAACGCACTGTCCGAATTGATGTAAGTGACGCTTTCTGCACCGGTTGTTCTGATTGACGATAATTAGCGAGGATGTAGGCAGCGAAACCCTAACTTCTCCAACGCTTAGCGCGTTGATATCAAACGTTAGCTTGAGTGCACCACTGCTGTGTGTATATATATATATATATATATATATATATATATTCATATATATACTAACTTTTCGAAAGTGGCATGGCCTTCATCAGAATCAACGTGGCCACATTTATTCTAACGTTAAGACATCACAAACATAATTTTCGATTTTCGTAAGTGTGCCACTTCATTTGTTCAGCTACCTATGCCCGGAACCTAAACAACTTAGGTTCCTTTATATATATATATATATATATATATATATATATATATATATATATATATATATATATATATATATATATATATATATATATATATATATATATATATATATATATATATCTGTAGCATCGATTTCAGTAGACGACAATTCAACCGATCCTCCTCTACCATCGTCGGCAACTTGTACTATCGCCAACTTACAGAAAATGATTGCACCCGACGTGCCGTCCGAGCACGCTCGTGCGCTCTACCGCGTTCTGATTTCCTACCAAGATATTTTTGACTTTATTGATCGTCCTTTGGCCCAAACAACAGCTGTTAAACATCGCATTAATACCGGAGATGCCCCTCCTATTCATCGCCGCCCGTATCGAGTATCACCGGCTGAGCGTCAAGGGATTCACACCGAAGTTCGCAAAATGCTTGCCAAGAACATTATCGAACCGTCATGTAGTCCATGGGCGTCACCGGTTGTGCTGGTAAAAAAGAAGGATGGCTCATGGCGCTTTTGCGTGGATTATCGGCACCTTAACAGGGTTACATACATACATACATACATACATACATACATACATACATACATACATACATACATACATACATACATACATACATACATACATACATACATACATACATACATACATACATACATACATACATACATACATACATACATACATACATACATACATACATACATACATACATACATACATACATACATACATACATACATACATACATACATACATACATACATACATACATACATACATACATACATACATACATACATACATACATACATACATACATACATACATACATACATACATACATACATACATACATACATACATACATACATACATACATACATACATACATACATACATACATACATACATACATACATACATACATACATACATACATACATACATACATACATACATACATACATACATACATACATACATACATACATACATACATACATACATACATACATACATACATACATACATACATACATACATACATACATACATACATACATACATCATGATCATCATCAGCCTGGTTACGCCCACTGCAGGGCAAAGGCCTCTCCCATATTTCTCCAACAACCCCGGTCATGTACTAATTGTGGCTATGCCGTCCCTGCAAACTTCTTAATCTCATCCGCCCACCTAACTTTCTGCCGTCCCCTGCTAAGCTTCCCTTCCCTTGGAATGCAGTCCGTAACCCTTAATGACCATCGGTTATCTTCCCTCCTCATTACATGTCCTGCCCATGCCCATTTCTTTTTCTTGATTTCAACTAAGATGTCATTAACTCGCGTTTGTTCCCTCACCCAAGCTGCACTTTTCTTATCCCTTAACGTTACACCTATCATTCTTCTTTCCATAGCTCGTTGCGTCGTCCTCAATTTGAGTAGAACCCTTTTCGTAAGCCTCCAGGTTTCTGCCCCGTAGGTGAGTACTGGTAAGACACAGCTATTATACACTTTTCTCTTGAGGGATAATGGCAACCTGCTGTTCATGATCTGAGAATGCCTGCCAAACGCACCCCAGCCCATTCTTATTCTTCTGATTATTTCTGTCTCATGATCCGAATCCGCAGTCACTACCTGCCCTAAGTAGATGTATTCCCTTACGACTTCCAGTGCCTCGCTGCCTATTGTAAACTGCTGTTCTCTTCCGAGACTGTTAAACATTACTTTAGTTTTCTGCAGATTAATTTTTAGACCCACTCTTCTGCTTTGCCTCTCCAGGTCAGTGAGCATGCATTGCAGCTGGTCCCCTGAGTTACTAAGCAAGGCAATATCATCAGCGAATCGCAAGTTACTAAGGTATTCTCCATTAACTTTTATCCCCATTTCTTCCCAATCCAAGTCTCTGAATACCTCCTGTAAACACGCCGTGAATAGCATTGGAGAGATCGTATCTCCCTGCCTGACGCCTTTCTTTATTGGGATTTTGTTGCTTTCTTTATGGAGGACTATGGTGGCTGTGGAGCCGCTATAGATATTTTTCAGTATTTTTACATATGGCTCGTCTACACCCTGATTCCGTAATGCCTCCATGACTGCTGAGGTTTCGACAGAATCAAATGCTTTCTCGTAATCAATGAAAGCTATATATAAGGGTTGGTTATATTCCGCACATTTCCTATCACCTGATTGATAGTGTGAATATGATCTATTGTTGAGTAGCCTTTACGGAATCCTGCCTGGTCCTTTGGTTGACAGAAGTCTAAGGTGTTCCTGATTCTATTTGCGATTACCTTAGTAAATAGTTTGTAGGCAACGGACAGTAAGCTGATTGGTCTATAATTTTTCAAGTCTTTGGCGTCCCCTTTCTTATGGATTAGGATTATGTTAGCATTTTTCCAAGATTCCGGTACGCTCGACGTTATGAGGCATTGCGTATACAGGGTGGCCAGTTTCTCTAGAACAATCTGCCCACCATCCTTCAACAAATCTGCTGTTACCTGATCCTCCCCAGCTGCCTTCCCCCTTTGCACATCTCCCAAGGCTTTCTTTACTTCTTCCGGCGTTACCTGTGGGATTTCGAATTCCTCTAGACTATTTTCTCTTCCATTATCGTCGTGGGTGGCACTGGTACTGTACAAATCTCTATAGAACTCCTCAGCCACTTGTACTATCTCATCCATATTAGTAATGATATTGCCGGCTTTGTCTCTTAACGCATACATCTGATTCTTGCCAATTCCTAGTTTCTTCTTCACTGTTTTTAGGCTTCCTCCATTCCTGAGAGCATGTTCAATTCTATCCATATTATACTTCCTTATGTCAGCTGTCTTGCGCTTGTTGATTAACTTCGAAAGTTCTGCCAGTTCTTTTCTAGCTGTAGGGTTAGAGGCTTTCATACATTGGCGTTTCTTGATCAGATCTTTCGTCTCCTGCGATAGTTTACTGGTATCCTGCCTAACGGAGTTACCACCGACTTCCATTGCACACTCCTTAATGATGTCCACAAGATTGTCGTTCATTGCTTCAACACTAAGGTCCTCTTCCTGAGTTAAAGCCGAATACCTGTTCTGTAGCTTGATCTGGAATTGCTCTATTTTCCCTCTTACCGCTAACTCACTGATCGGCTTCTTATGTACCAGTTTCTTCCGTTCCCTTCTCAGGTCTAGGCTAATTCGAGTTCTTACCATCCTGTGGTCACTGTAGCGCACCTTGCTGAGCACGTCCACATCTTTTATGATGCCAGGGTTAGCGCAGAGTATGAAGTCTATTTCATTTCTAGTCTCGCCGTTCGGGCCCCTCCACGTCCACTTTCGGCTATCCCGTTTGCGGAAGAAGGTATTCATTCTCCTCATATTATTCTGTTCCAGAAACTCTACCAATAACTCCCCCCTGATATTCCTAGTGCCTATGCCATATTCCCCCACTGCCTTGTCTCCAGCCTGCGTTTTGCCTACCTTGGCATTAAAGTCACCCATTAGTATGGTGTATTTAGTTTTCACTTTACCCATCGCCGATTCCACATCTTCATAGAAGCTTTCGACTTCCTGGTCATCATGACTGGAGTAGGGGCGTAGACCTGTACAATCTTCATTTTGTACCTCTTATTAAGTTTCACAACAAGACCTGCCACCCTCTTGTTAATGCTATAGAATTCCTGTATGTTACCAGCTATATTCTTATTAATCAGGAATCCGACGCCTAGTTCCCTTCTCTCTTCTAAGCCCCGGTAGCACAGGACGTGCCCGCTTTTTAGCACTGTATATGCTTCTTTTGGCCTCCTAACTTCGCTGAGCCCTATTATATCCCATTTACTGCCCTCTAATTCCTCCAATAGCACTGCTAGACTCGCCTCACTAGATAACGTTCTAGCGTTAAACGTTGCCAGGTTCATATTCCAATGGCGGCCTGTCCGGAGCCACTGATTCTTAGCACCCTCTGCAGCGTCGCAGGTCTGACCGCCGCCGTGGTCAGTTGCTTCGCAGCTGCTGGGGACTGAGGGCCGGGGTTTGATTGTGTTGTTCATATAGGAGGTTGTGGCCAAGTACTGCACCAGGGTGGCCAATCCTGCTCTGGTGAGGGAGTGCGTTACCGGTTCTAGTCACCGGGATCAGGCCACACTCCAGGCCTGTTTATGCAATTTATCAAACGCGGATTTTTTTTTAATCCGGTGGAAAATTGCCGGCATCGGGATTCGAACCACGGACCTCTTGCACGCGAGGTGGGTGTTCTACCTCTACGCCACCACTGCAACATACATACATACATACATACATACATACATACATACATACATACATACATACATACATACATACATACATACATACATACATACATACATACATACATACATACATACATACATACATACATACATACATACATACATACATACATACATACATACATACATACATACATACATACATACATACATACATACATACATACATACATACATACATACATACATACATACATACATACATACATACATACATGAAGGCAATTTCAAATAGGTGCGCCATACTCTTTTCGCTTATATAAATTAAAGAATTCGTTAGTCCTTCTGTTCGTACATGCCTTCCGCCTTTAAACGCTTGTCAGCACTTACACCAAATGGTGCCATAGCAACAAGCTAAAATATGTGCAGCCATGCTTTTAAAGACATTAGCTCGAAGCAGCGTAGCTGCTAGGCTGTCAACGACTTATTCTATTGTCAGCTGGGAGCAGTGCGAAGAAAGGAATGCGGACGCGGGCTGGCCACTTACTATAGCTTGTATTCCTTTTACCCCAAGTACCGAGAATTGAGCGAGTTAGAATATCTTCGTGAACTGGGTGCGTCTCTGTTTCGTCTTTGTGTACTTGCGATGACAGTTGATGAATAAATTCCATTTTGCCTACTCTGGAAAAATGCACCCCTCCTTTGACCTTGAGAGTGGAAGTCGCTCTCTCTCTCTCTCTGCTGCCGGCATGTCTGCCACTCTTGCCACAAAGACGTCCTGAGATTGGAGAATTCTTTAACCTCCCCTCCAACAATTCTCAACCAATCACGACCACGAATGGTAGCCGCACCCGGCAGGCTATAAAAGGCACAGTGTCCATCTCGGCAGCATTCTTCTCAGCTCTCAGTGCGCCTGAGTCGGACCTTCGTGAGGTCACGCACTTCCTCGCAGCCAACAACCTTGACGACCTGCGCCTGGCTGCAGACGAAGCCCGTGAGACGCCCATCATTCCCTGATCGTCTTGCAAGCAACAGTATCGTGAAAGGCGTGCTGTTCAAACTCGGCCACCACCAGGCAGGCGCCCAGACACCGACAACTACCAGAGATGAACGCAGAAGCTTTCCATCGCCGAACGAGCAATCGGACGACCGCTCGAGAGAGCTACGGCTCAAACTACGGAGACGGGCAACCTGGCTCTCCGTTGCAGCCATCCGGGTTTTCCGGGGATCGCCCGGATGCCACTTACACGCTGGAAGGCTTCAACTGCCCATTTATGAACGAGCGTCCCATCACCTTCGTGAAGCCGTTGTCCTGGGTGCGCGTCTGCGTGAGATGCACGGCGGTTGCGGCCGATACTGCGCTGCTTCCCTGCGGTCACACCTTGTGTGACTGGTGCCTTGACGACATTTCCGATTGTGGGACAAATGCGGCTCGGCTGGAGGGTGACAGTTTCGAAGACAGGCCCCGTGATGGCTCGTGTCCCCTGGACAGTGAACCCTTTGTGGAGGCCGACCTCGTGGTTCTGCACTTCCCAGTGCGGCATCTTCTGAAACTTCCGGTGCGCTGTTTCCATGCCGGCTTGGGCTGCCCGTTCGTCGGAAAACTTGCAGCACTTCAGGTTCACCTGCGGGAATGCCTCTTCAGAACCGAGACCTTCGTGTTGATGCCTCGGTGTTGGTAGCATCGTCCTCGCCTAGGCCTGGAATCACCGCTGGATCAGTCAGCACTGTGCCGCTCACGACAGGCCGCACAGACCGCTGCCATTACATAGCCTGTGACAACGTGCGCTGAACTTCAAAGCAGCTGCCTTTGAAGATATGCCTGTACTGCTCAAATTCCTGATAAAAATTATTGTTTCTCATTTTCCGAATTGCTCGATTATTTGCGTGCCATGCGGCGGTCGGTTGGAAACAGCCTGAACAGCTGCATCACGTTGATTAGGTATAGACCAGGTGTTTCTTTCATTATTTTTTCTGAATTAGCATTTACAAGAGAATGTGGCTAGGAGTTTAGCGAACGCAGGCTTTATGCCACGTGGCTGGGTTCCTAGACGGGTATGCACTTGTCAGTATATAGTAAAGCTATCGTAAAACTAGCAATAACTGGCTTTACATCGAGCCAGTCTGATGACCTAATAAGTAGTGGCAGGGAGCGTATACGCGTTTTCCCCGTTAAAGAAAAGCTGTGGCTAAAGGTACGTCCGACACTGTCTCCAACATTTTATAGAGGTACGTTAGGCGTATTCGGCATTGTCTTTCTCGAAACAAGTGTGAGGTTTCTCCTTGATTTTTTCCATGTTTCGACTTCAGATACTTCGCAAATAATCAATATTAAATATAAGTTAGCCTCGCGTCAGCGTCTATGCTGTGGTGCAGCAGGCCTGTTTCGCTGCAGCCTGCTTACACGGAGTTGGTCGTCACTGCAGTGACCCCTGCCACGTGTGCTCCCATGGCGTTGAAGCGTACTTGCCAAGGAAAATAACAACGCAATCCATATGGCGCGTCCCCGAACACATACTATGACAACGCGTGCTTATCGCAACTAGAGCGGAATGATGCAATGAAGTTCCGCTACCTATGGACTAAGTGAGTGGTGGAAATTCGAATCCGTTGCAGCATTTGGCATTTACAAAGATGTCGAAAACCGAAACTGCATTACAGAAATTAACAAAATCCCTAACGACCCAAAGCAGACAAGCGCAGCTCTTCTCCGTACGCTAAATTCCACTGAGTGTTATTCAATTAAGTCGCCCGCACTTTTCGTTCGGAAACAAGCGTTTGTATCCCTCGTCGCAACGTTTGCTGTTTCGCTCAGAGCAGTTCGTTCTTGACGCTTCTTCGGGAGACTGCTTTGACCAAATCCCTAGGCAAATTGCTAATATAAACTTAAATGTTGTCAGCGTGAAATACGGCGTCGTATAAGACGTGGCAAAGTTTTACGTTTAAAACCATTTTCGCCCTCGCCAGTAAAATACACCCACACGCGACATTGATGCTGCAAGCGTCGTCTACATGAAATACATTATTCTGTGTGGACGGGGTTCTGCTCAAATTGATGGAGAACAGAGGTACAGTAGCTCACTCTGATGGTATTAATAGGCTGTACCAAGGGGAGGGCTCAGTTTTTTAATCAAACATGTAGCGGCTGTTTGTGCTAAGTGCGTTACAATAAAGGTTAGAGTTCGACTTACGTAAAGAGCACTAGAATTCGCTTCTAGGAATGGCGAAATATGCAAAAATCAAGCGGGAGAAATCGGAGCAGTTTGTACTGTGTATTTTTTGACAAGCAAAGAAGCTATTGCAATTTGGTAGTTTTGTTAACGTTTTGTTAACTTCGAATGATCAGCCGTCACATCACGTTATCCTTGTGGAACGCTGGAAGTTTTCACAACTACCGACTCCACCATCTTGACTCCTCCCTACGCCTTTGTATTCCAGCTGGGCTCTGTCGTCGCGAAGCTGCCCTGCTTTGTCGACTATGGCTAGGGGTGGCTTTCACCAAATCTTTCGCTTACCGAATTGGATGGGCCGACGACGCCTCGTGTGAAGACTGTGGTAACGAGGAGACTTTTCAACACCTTCTTTGTGACTGTCCTCGATATACTTTACAGAGACAATCACTTGCAACCGCGATAGCGCGCTTTGACCAAAGACCTCTCACAGAGGAACTCATTTTCAGATACCGCCATCATAAGCCATCGCAGCAGAGGGCGACGAGGGCACTGTTGCGGTTCTTGAGGGCGACAGAACTGGACAGGCGACTGTAGCCTGAACAGATGTTGATAGTGCACCAAGTGTCAGTGTGCTGTGCGATGACAGTATTCGGTGACAGTGACCGATTGTGATTGCGTGTCTGTGCTCCCTCCTTTCCTTTCCTTTCCTTATCTATACTTTGTTTCCACTTTACCTCCCCCTCCCCTCTCTCCCCAGCGTAGGGTAGCCAACCGGATTTTTTTTTTCTCTGGTTAACCTCCCTGCCTTTCCCCTTTCCTCTCTCTCTCTCTCTTGTTAACGTTGGGGCAATACATCTGATTGCCACGCTAGGTACCCAGGCTGCATGCGAAATTACTGGATGCTTCGTTTTTTTTCGCCGACTTTCTTGGTGTGATCGTTTGCCTTGCAAGACGAAACACATTTCGCCACTTAGATCTGAGAAGCCAAGACGCCATAAAGCAGGTAGGACGCACTGCTACAAGCGCTGGTGCGTGCGGTCATGGTTCGATTAAGTTTCTGCCACCGCTCTTAAGTGCGCTACTGAGAACGTGTAGAAACAGCCCAATAAAGTATGTAGGAGCCCAGGGCACAACAGACTTGGCTGTCGAGCTGCATTGAAGACGCGTCACAAAGACTGCCGAAAAAATGCTGAGAGAAAAGAAAAACAATTCAACTGAGGAAAATAAAATTATGTATATCCGACGCACTGTGGGAATCGGTGTAACCGAAGCTTTGTTTTGGTTGCCTTGATTGACGAATAATTAGCGGTGATGTTGACGGAGAATGCTTGATTTCATCAACGTTCAGTCCAACACGACAGGGCTGAGTTGATATTTAACGTTACGTTGAGTGCACCACTGCTTTTTGTGCGCGTACAGAACGCACAGTGACAGTTGTTTGCTTGAGGCATTGTTGTGCGCCGTGTTTCGTAACCTCAGAGGGTATACAGCATTGTTATTGCCTGACATGACACATCACATCGTGGCAGAAGTAATAAATTTGATTTGGATTACGCGGCTGTACGTGTGAAAACGATAATCGGATTATAAGGCACGATTTGCAGGCGGCCTGCCGATTAATTTTGACACCGTGGTATTCTTTACCTTGTTCTAAAATCTAAGTGGAACTGCGTTGTCTATTTCGCTCCTGACGAAATGCGGTTGCCAGCCATCCTTATCAAATCCTCGACCCCGAGCGATGCCATAGTCGCAAAGCTACTGCGGCGTGTTCGCGTGCGCGGTTGCATTAGTCACTGCTTATATTCCTATGGTGTCTATTATCCGTGCATATTTGTAGTTTTTTTTCATTGTTAGAACTAATTTATTGCTATTTTGTTGCCATTTTTTGTATTTATCTACGCTTCATTTCTAAGGGGAGGTCCCCTTTCCGCGATGTGATATGGGAGCTCCTTCTGAATATGTACACCCCGATGCGTGTATTTAATTTCAAATGTCCACATGCCCGAAATTTGGATGCATGACATTAGCGTCCACATTTCACTTCAGTGTCCACATTTCACGACAGAGCTGCATGTTTCGAAGTATGTAATTTTTAACACGTTCCTCAAGTTCCCCTCACAGACAGAAGCATTTTCAAAAATGCAGTAACAGCTTTTGAAACAAACAATACATGTACGAAGCAGAGAAGGCCGGTGTGATGGGGGCTTTCCCTGTCGGGGTACTACATAAGAAAACGCGATCGGCAACACTCACGCACACTTTTGAGCACACGCATGTTGTGTAAAACGAACACATTTAACGCCAAGCACAGCCGCGACGCATCATACATATATAGATGGCGATTTGTATGTTGCGAATACACTTCGTAACAGCAAGAGCAAAACTCGGACGTCGAGGTCACCACGACGCATCGCAGCCGGCAGAGAGGCAAACTTGTAGAGCACATTCCGGAACCACCGATTGAGTTGTTTCCTTTGCCATACGTCCCACGTAGTTCTTTTTTTTTTTCGGGTTTCAAAGAAAGCCCGCGAAATATGAAAAAAAAAAATGAAACACGTGGCAGAGCGTTTTCGCACTGGTATCGTGTTGTACCCAAGCGTACATTCAGCGCAAGCCTCAGTTCACTGAGGCTTGCACTGAATGCACGCTTGTACACGCTTGAATGCACGCTTGCACTAAATGCACACTGAATGCACACTTCTGTGCAAGCTCTCAGTTCACTAAGGCTTGCCCAGAACTTGCCCAGGCTTGCCCATGCAATATGAATACCTGCTCGTATAATAAAGTGAAATACTCGTGCTTACCAGTTGTCGTTAATAAACCTGAAAATCTTCGCAGAACTGGAATTCCCGGTGTTGGAACACCACACAGCCACGGAACACCTGTAATGCCGCCTTCAGCCGCCTTCGTCTAACTCGTGGTGGTCCTTTCCTGCGTCTTCCGTTCGTTGCACGCCTGATCGAGCTTGTCTGCCTTATCTTTCCCGTCTTCATAATTGGAACGACAGCCGAAGCGCATGACCAAGCGCGATCCGAATATTTATATCCCTGAGCGAGTGGCAAGGGTGAGCGGAGGTAAGCTCCACGGACACACGAAGAAAACCGCTTCACGCGATTTAAAATTCACCAAAAGAGAAATGAAAAAAATACGTTCGGATGTCCGGCAACAGCTTGGAGCGTGCATGTCGCTTGAAACCGAGTTTGGCACTCTCCTTCCGAGGGTCGGCTACGACAAGCGATCAGATAGTGAGCAGATTTACCAATTCATGCTGAGACACACCGGCTCCCTTTGTTGAATTAAAAAATCCAATATGCGCAAAATAGTTTACAACACAAACACACACCGCGGCTGATAATTCGTGTCACATCTTTGCACCCCCGAGGGAGATTTCCGCGTACTGTAGTTTCCGATGCACCGAAAGGCTTCCCTGACGATCTTATATGAATGGACATTGCGTAAATTTCGCAAAGCGCGATCTAAAGCATCCCGAAATCGTTCCGCAGCATGCGATACCAATACTTTCAAGCAGCGCCGCACCGGATCACACAAGTCAGAGAGGAGGAAAGGCTCGCCACGCACCCTTTCCGCCTCGCTCAATGAAAAGGTCTATAGGGGCCTCCGTTTATGGTAGTAAACCAGAATGGCTTCTGCTAGCCTCCTTACATTTATATAGGTCTTTCGATCTCCTTCAACCGAATACTTGTGCGATCTCATTTCATTTTGGTGTTGTTGATTTTATTTACTTTCTAGCTTTTGCTCCGCAATGTTTTTGATTGCTTACATAGGAAATTCGCACGTGAATGGTAAATCCATGGATCAAGTCACTTCAGAACCAATAGTGTTGGTGGCTGGGACGCAGGGATTGAGGCAGGGTATTTCCCCTTCATATACTCCAAAAGGGTAGAAGTATTTTCGCTTAACAAACATTTATGCGACCCTTACGTCCGTAGTTTGTATTTATGAACATAATATTGGAAATGTTTTGCTACTCCGCGAACACCGTTTACAGTGGAACCGTTATAGCCAATTAACTGGAATATATATTACCGTTCGAGTTTCATTAGCTGTATTTTTATTGCGCTATCAAAAGGCTTTACTGGCTTGCTATACCGCGGCTGTAGTCTTTCGCTGCGCAAGCATTTTCACGAGACGACCACGATGACGATGGCGAAAGCTCGAAGATATGACATTCCGGAAGCACGAAGGTAAACTTGTAGCACTACGAACCGGCTTCATGCGACATAATATATGCAGAAAAACACACACACACACATCTCGCACCCGTTCAACAATGTGAGGCGTCGTAAAAGTAAGGTACATCATTTTGCTGTGAAGTGGAATCTCGAAGGAGCAGCTTCTAAAGCCGCCATGCAAATAGGTTTTCCAGGTATTGCTATTGCTTCGGGAACGTTTTGAATATGCCTCTCCAAGGTCAAAGCGACACACAGCCAACGTTAACCACGCAATCTTTTTTTTTTTTTTGCTATGGCGTTCATGTTCTTGCAGTTTTCCTCCAGTTCCATATGGCGAGCTCTTGCCTGAGCGAAGGCGCCATACCTTTATTATTATTATTATTATTATTATTATTATTATTATTATTATTATTATTATTATTATTATTATTATTATTATTATTCCGGGGGCCATTTCATGACATACTGAAAAATTATCTATCGAACAGATCACAAACAGTAGTATTAGGCAATCACTTTAGCTCTATTTTGCCTATTAAAGCTGGAGTCCCTCAAGGGTCCATTATAGCCCCGCTGCTGTTTAATATTTTCATGAATGACCTTGCGTCCACTGTTTCAAAATGCACAATTTTTCAATACGCCGATGACACCGTTCTGCTAGCAAAGCATTTATGCTACAAATCAGCAATCAATATGGTACAAAAAGATGTCTATAACGTAATAAATTGGTTTTCTAAAAATTTTCTAGTAATCAACAATTCAAAAACAAAGTTGATTTGCTTCAGAAATCCCTTAAAGATGACGTTGATAGATGAACCTGTCCTTTTGCATAATAAGTCATGTTCGCATTGTAGCTGTACTCCAGTGGAATATGTGCAGTCTATAAAATACATGGGCGTATTTTTTGACTCAAACCTGTCGTGGGAATCGCATTTAGCATATTTATGCAGTAAACTACGAAGCGTTGCCTGGGTACTCTATCATTGTAAAAGTATAGTTCCTTTTTCAGTGAAAAAAACAATTGTGAACGCTCTTGCATACGGAATATTAAGGTATGGCATCACAATTTTCGCCTTCTGTTCTGCGCGTTGGGAGAGCCGGGTAGACGCTCTTTTAAAGAACATGCTCCAGAGTGTAGCGTATAATTCGCCTCTGCTTTCTTCTCCAAACATATTTACCGCCGTAGGTTTCCCTTCGTTCCGCTCATTGTTTATTGAAACAGTGGCATTACGTCATTTTTGGAACTCGGATTTCAAAGTTGAGCATAAGGCTGTGCGCATGCTCCGTTCGGGCTTGCGTTTCACTGTGCCTCGTTCCGCAACGAGATACGGTGAGGCCCGGCGATGTGTCTATGTTCCTAATCTGTTTAACAACCTGCCAGAAGGCATTTTCACAGCAACTTCGAAAATATCACTGAAAAAGATGATAGGTGCGCTGTAGGCTAAACATGTTACATATTCACATTGCTTTGCCTTCTCATCTCAAACAACATTTATGAGGACATTGTTTCAAAGATTCGAATTCTTGCATTTTGTGTTTTATGTTTTGTTCGTTTTATGTAAGCTTGAACTGTTGATGCTGCTGCAATAAATTTGCGCAGCCAAATGTATTGTCGCGGGCTTTATGTAACAGCGTCATTATTTTCTTTGATATATGATTGTTCTCCTATCTCAATGTATTGCCTTGCCAATTCTGCAAGGCCATGTCCCACAAGCCCTTGTAGGCTTAGACAGGCCTGATTATAATACTGTATATGTGTTATGGCAATAAAGATATTATTATTATTATTATTATTATTATTATTATTATTATTATTATTATTATTATTATTTTATTACATGTCAGCATTCTGTATTATCGTGGTCATAGGGGTGCTCATCAGTTGTCGCATATATTGAATACAAAAACATAACAGAACCGTTTATTTGATCAGCAGCTGAAGATGAAACATAAATATTACACTTTTGGCACGCAAGAACTGGAAGAAAACATGTGGAGGGTCCGTCTGTCTTGCGGTCTTGGGAAAACAATGCGTGCAGTAACTAAGCAATGATAACTACATAAATAGGGGAGTATTAAGCATTGTTACTCCTTAAATACACGACTTATAAGAAATAAAGAAATGATTGCGGTAGATATATAACTATTGTTAATGTACAAGGATGCTGTTAGAAAACAATTACAGTCCACAAAAGTAATTTTTTTCTTTATTAAGGGTACAACACAATGTAGCTCGTTCGCACAAAAATAGTGATAGAAGACAATAATATTGCACGCAATAACACATTGCTTGAATAAATGTCCATGACGAGGTAGTGCGAGAAATGCTGTTTTTTGAATTTCTGCACTCATGTTTCACGAAAGCAATATTAAATCAGCAGAAAGAGCAAAGAACGTAAATCAGCATTAGTTTGGAAGTCTATGCTGTACTTATAAATAGTTCGTAGAAGAATATACTTTCATAATATTTTTTTTCTCTGCGTAACCATTCTCTCTGTGTTGCGATGATGTCAGGAGATGGATACTGTAAACGCATCTGTCCATTTGTTATCTCATTCGTTCCTGATATCACCAAGAGTCTGTAACTATACGGCAGCGATTAACCGGACGCTTAGTGCCTCTTTTTTATTATTATTATTTTTACTGCTTATGATCACCAACCGTTTATTGGCCACGAACTCTGCGAAAAAAAGAAAACCTGCAAGCTCACACATAGTTACCACGCTAACAAGACTAACGAAAAAAAAAGTAGGGACGGAAGAGAGCGCTAGCGTCCTGTCCCTATCCCAACTGTTTTTCTGTCAGTCGTGTTAGCGCTAGTAACTATGTCCAACCAAATGTATCAACACCAACTAGCCCAACCTTCTGCATAAGTTACCCGCAAGCAAGGACACATTTCGCATGCGTGCCTAACCTGGCGGTGACTTGTAAACAACCTATTTCGCGCCGAGATATTCGGCCATGTTGGCGCAGAATGCCAGTGCGAGAAGCGTACGAGTAACCTGCGTGGTAATTTATGCAGATGCGTGTCGTGCGCAGAAGCAGGAGTACATCAGCCACGACTCGCCAATCGGGTACGCACGAGATGCGACATCAGGCTACCCTTTCGCCTCCGAGATGCTCACTCCCACTGCTATATAATAATAATAATAATAATAATAATAATAATAATAATAATAATAATAATAATAATAATAATAATAATAATAATAATAATAATAATAATAATAATAATAATAATAATAATAATAATAATAATAATAATAATAATAATAATAATAATAATAATAATAATAATAATAATAATAATAATAATAATAATAATAATAATAATAATAATAATAATAATAATTGTTGCCATCTTACAATAATCGTACATCAGATAGAATAATAATAATAATAATAACTTTATTCAGATCAATGTACAAAGACTGGTATGCGACACCGTCTGGATCCTTCGCCACAGGCTAGTCGTGGGTCCATGCAATTATACGAAGCAAAATAAAGTATTCATACACAGGCGCAATCGTTCTTTGTTTATTTTTTGTTTGTTTGTTTTATTTTGTATCTGTGATACGCTACCGCAACTCAGTGAGCCATGGATCTCGTTACGAAAGTTTTTACGCGTAAGCAGGAGCAACAGACTATATATGCAACAAATTAAACATTTTTGTAGCACGTTGGGGTTGATATTAACATCCTTATATCGGCACTTCTTTTTCTCGACCAGGAAGATCGAATAATATCGGGCAACGGTTCATTTATTGGCCGGATGTGGCACTTGTAGCAGGAAAAAGCTGCAGAAATGTGTACGACTGCGACGTGGGTCCTGATATAGTGATTGGCGACATGATGTGCATTCGCTGTTCGCCATCAGTCGAATTCGGTATCAAAAAAAAAAAAAACCTGCAGGAAAAGATCACATTCCACGGCCGTTCCCATCAGAGTGACACAGAAAGCAATATGGGTCGCTTCCGCGTGCCCGAGGCCGTGTATTCAACCTCCAGAGAACAAGATAATTTAAAGAAGACAAGCGCGAATGGCATTAAAGATGGCGAATCGTCGCATACATGATCTCAAGTAGTGGTCACACAATTAAGCATTCGCACTGCGGAGAGCTAAGCCTCGCCTTGTGGTAACACAGCGTCGTACATACAGCGGTCTGAGCGGAACGGACTTTACACTGAAAGCTACAAACACCGATGTACTTTTTTGTTTTTTCTAATCTCGAACGTCACCAAAGCGCGGCAACAGCCAAGTCGCAGGCTAATACATGATGTTGCGCGTAACTTGAGCCAGACAATAAACATATGCAAATGCAGTTGGACCGAACCAATGTAATAATTCGATACGTTGCAAACATTTCGTACTCAGCATACACTGGCGTTGCACTCCATACCTATAAGATTATGGCCTCTCCTCACACGTAGAACTTTCGTATTCTGCGCTGCTTCTATTTTTCGGACAGCTCCTTTCACGATTTCCTTACACACACAGCATCATTCAAACCCGCAATAAGTAACATACGCATGCGGAACACGGGCGTGTGGTTTGCACCGCGTTTCCGGAATGAACTACAAGTTGCCAAGCGTTGAACATAATTTAAATATAATCTTATACAGGTACAAGCATCACATAGGCTTTAAATTAAAATAGCTTAAATATTTCCAAAACATGTAGCCTTATAATACTGTTAACTATCAGTATGCAATGCTGCCTGCACAAGTGGTATTACTTTCAATCTCGACTGAAACTCGAATCTATAATATTGTTGGAAATGAATATGTTATAAATTTTTACTGTTGACATATGTATGAGCTGTCGAAGTCAAATCAGTTTATTTGCGTATTTACAATATATGCGTGTGTTAGTACATATGTGGACGAATAGATGCATCTCACCTGTATATATTCAGTATAGTTTTTTTTTTCATAAATAATCTGTTTCATCTCCAGAATGTCGCCACTGCTAAATGTTTTCAGGTTGCCCGAGCCCTGTCAAGCTGTCAAAGAACAGCTTTTTTGCCCACGTATCCCTACCAGACATATCTATTTTTTCTGCAAAATAATAATGAAATGAAATGCTATTTTCCGTCTCTTGGAGATACCCAGATAACTGTTCACATCACGCCAAATTATATCATTCTGCTTAATTAACATAATAAACTTCTCGAACATTGTATCTAGATGAAAAGTGGCAATTACAAAATTCCAGAGCAACATGAAAAACTCCCGATGCAGCTTTCTGTTGCTCAGCACCTGCTACAAAAAAGTGTTTTTCCGAGTGTGAAAGAATCTCGGGAATACACGCGAGATTCTTTCGAGCGATGCCATAGTCGCAAAGCTACTGCTGCAGGCAAAAGAAGTGTTGATTTGATGTGCGACCACTCCCGTAGTTTCGCCTTGACCCTGGAGTGCGCTTTAACAATACAGCTCTGCTTTTTCACGCCCTGCGAAATTTGTCCGCTTGAAATACTTCCATGGTGCCTATTTCTGAGAAATAGCAGAGACGTACAGGGCCGCACCTTGAACTGAAGTTTATCCAGTTTTCCCGGAACCCCTCTCGTGTCGTAGTAGTAGCATTTCCTTGCCTTCTCACGTCTGCTGTTCCCTATCCTCCCCTCCAACCCCCTTGCATGACAAAGGCGTCTTCTCCCCCATCATCTCTAAAGTTCTATCAACGTCCCCTCTGGACACGCACTTTTGTAATAAGGTAAGCGCTGCAGTTTCTGGAATGATTCTGGAGGGGTCACGGATAATGACAGCTGTAAAGAGGGTGGTGCGTTGACGACTAGGGAGTTCCAGAGGCCGCGTTCGTCCTTTCAAATCTCAAGAAATGAATTTGGAACCTGGAGGGCGTCCAAAAGAAAAAAAAAATCGGAATAAATACGGAAGTTCAATGTTTTTTCACATGAAAAGTTACGCAGTTCCCACGCACTGTCCGAATGGATGTAAGCGACCCTTTCTGCACCGGTGGTTTTGATTGACGATAAATAGCGAGGATGTCGGCAGCGAAACCCTAACTTCTGCAACGCTTATATATATATATATATGTATACACTAACATTTCGGAAGTGGCATGGCCTTCGTCAGAATCAACGAGGCCACATTAATTCTAACGTTAAGACATCACAAATATAATCTATATATAAAAATAAATATAAATGCATATAAAGATCATAATAAATACAAATAAATCTAATATATGAGGAACCTAAAGAACTTAGGTCCCTCACATATATATATATAAATTATATATATATATATATATATATATATATATATATATATATATATATATATATATATATATATATATATATATATATATATATATATATATATATTGAACAGCCTGCACTATTAGCGCTTACAACATATAGTGTGAAAGCAACTTGCTAAAAAATGCGCAGCCATTCTTCTAAAGATATTTGACGAAAGCACCATAACTGAAAGGGTGTCAGTAACTTTGTCTATTGTCAGGTGGGAGCAGCTTGTTGAGAGGTATGCGGACATGGTTAGGCCAATTACTACAGCTTGCATTTTTTCCCACAAGTACCAAGAATTGAGAGAGTTGGAACACCTTCGTGACTTTCAGCCTTTATTTTGTTTCTTCTTTGTGTAGTTCCTGCGCTGAATGATGACGAATGAATTGCTATTTGCCTTTCCTGGAAAAGTTCACCCCTCCTTGGACGATGAGCGTGCATGTGTCCCACTCTCTCTCTCTGCTGCCGGCATTCCTTTCATTGTTGCTCGAAACACGTCCAGCGATACGTTAATTTTTCAAACCCACTCTCCAAAAACTTGTGACCAATCACGACCCCGAAGGGAGGCCCCACCTACCAGGCTATAACAGGCACAGTGTGGATCTCGGCGTCATTCTCGTCTCTCAGCTTGTCCGAGTCATACCGACGTGACGTCGCGCACATCCTCGCTGCGAACAAGCTTGACGACCTGTGGCTGGCCCCAGACGAAAGCAGTGAGGCGCCCATCATTGCCCCATCGTCTTGGAAGTATTAGCTTCGACCTAGGGAGCCACAACTGCCTGGCAGGAACGGAGAATCTCTCCATCGCCGACCCTGCGACCGGACTACCGCTCCAGACGACAACGACTCAGACCGGGCAGACAGGCAGCCTGGTTCTCCGTCGCAGCCATCAGGGTCTTCCGAGGATCTCCACGACAACACTTACACCATGGAAGCGACCACGTACACCCTTCGAGGATACGGCTGGCCATTTGTTAACGAGCAACCCATCACCTTCGAGCAGCGGTTGCCGTGGGTGCGCGTCTGCGCGAACTGCAGGGCGGTTGCGGACGATGCGGTGCAGCTTCCTTGCCGTCACACCTTGTGTGGTCGATGCCTCAAAGACGTTTGTGATGGCCACAGCTGCGAACACAGGCACCGTTTCGGCCGGTGTCCCCTCGACGGTGGATACTTCATGGAGGAAGACGTCGTCGACGTGTACTTGCCTCTGGAGTATCTTATGGCCCTGCGGGTGCGCTGTTTCCATGCCGGTTTGGGCTGCCCGTTCAACGGAGTACTTGGGGAACTTCAGCGTCACCTGCGGGGATGCATCTTCGGAGTTGGTAGCATCGCTGGCGCCTAGGCCTGGAGTCACCGGTGGATGTAGCCCTGTGCCGCTTACGACGGGCCGCATAGACTTCTTCAATTGGTTAGATTATGACCACGTGCGCTGAACTTCGCTAACAGCGGCCTTTAAAGATGTACTGCTCGAGTGCGTATTAAATGTTGTTTGTCCTTTCCCCAATTGTTCCATTATTCGCGTGCCATGCGGTGGTCGGCTGGAAACGGCCTGAACAGCTGCAGCACGTTGATTAGGTTCATACCAGGTGTTTTTTTTCCTTCTTTTTTTCTCATCGTCGCCTATCTTCCCCGTGGCTGGGTTCCTGGATGGGCATATACTTGTCAGTAAATAGTAAAACTAAAATATATAGTAAAACTAGCAATAAGTGGCCTTATATCGAGCCAGTCTGATGATGTACTAAGTAGTCGCAATGAGCGTATGAGTTTTCCGCGTTAAGAAAAGCTGTAGCTAAAAGTACGTATTACACTCCTTCCAATATTTTTGAGGTACGTTACAAGTATTCGTCATTGCCTTTATGGATGCATCTGCGAGGTTTCTCGTTTGCATTTTCCAAGATTCAATTTCAGTTGCTTCGCTAATAAGCAAATTTAAGAGGTACACTTTTATTTCCCTCGCGTCAACTTCTATTCTCCGGTGCAGCGTGCCTCTTTCGAGGCAGCCCCCTCAGATGGGCATGATCTTCACTGCAATAACAACTGCCGCCAGTGCTGTCATCGAAATCCATATGGTGTCTCCCCGATCCCGCATATGACAGCTAGTGCTTATCGCAACATGAGCACAAAGATGCAATGACGCTTCTCTACCTATTCACTGAGTGATTGGTGGCCGTGCGATCGCTTTGCAGCACATGACATTTGCAAAGATGTCAAAGTCGCAACTGCCATACAGAAATTAACAAAATCCGTAACCAACCAAACCATCGAAGCGCAACTCTACACCGTATGGCAAGTGCCGCTGATTGTTCTTTCAGTCGCCCGCACTTCTCGTTCGCAAACCGGCGTGAGTGATTCTTGTCGTACTGCTTGCTTTTTCGCTCAAAGCAGTTAGTTCTTGAAACTTCTTCGGGAGACGGCTTTAATGACAGCCCTACGCAAATCACTAATATAAACCTAAACGTTGGTAGCCCAAGTTACGGCGTCGTATAAGACGTGCCTTTGTGTTACGTTTAAAGGCATTTTCGCAGTTGCCAGTCCAATACACACACTGCGACATTGGTGCTGCTAGATTCGTCTGCATCAAGTAGATTATGCTGTATGGACGGGGTTCTGCGCCAACTTGATTGAGAATAAACCTACGGCAGCTCGCTTTCATCGCAATCAGTAGCTCTTTGCGCTCAGTGGGGGACAATAAAGAATTCGTTTCTTGGTACGCGGAAATCTACAAAATTTGTGCGGCAGACATCAGAACAGTGTGCACTGATTGGTGAAAGTTCTATCTCGACTGGAACTTTAGCGTGTGTGTATGAAAAGTTTTATTGTAATGAGGTCCAGAGGCTCGACTTCTCAAGCCAAGGCGGGCCGCTTTCTTCAATGATTGTGGAGGGGTCACGGATAATTACAGCTGTCGACAGGGTGACCCGTAAACGACCAGGTAGCTCGAGAGGGCATTGGCCACATTCGACGCGGTGGGTCCCAAGCAATTCTCGCGTCAACTTTTCTCTCAGCGTCGTCCATGCCATGCATACAATGCTATAGCACCAACCCGACGTGGTGGACCAGACAGCACCAGTGGTAAAGTCGAAAGAAGATGCAAAGAAGGCTTCCCTTTGGATCCAGTTCTAAAGCATTCTAGATATTTCTAAGCAATAAAGGCCTTCGCCGCATCCTCATTCTCAGTCATGAATGCGTCGGCACAGCAGCTCTGCCACGACCTGTTGCCATCAGCGACACAGGCAAGACATGGGTGCCACGTGCGATACGTCCTCGATTATTTTCTGCACTCATGGAAATCATTTCATTATCAATCTCGTCCTGTTTCCTCTCTTCTCCGCGTTTATTTGGCGCTGTCTTTTCTCAATGAATTCGCACCAACTAGCTCGCATTCCTAGCTTTTAAACGAAAAAAAGAAGTTACCTCGCCCTAACGATTATTTATTTAGCTGGTCAATTACTGTATGAAAGCATATATAGCCTTAGAGCCATTTAATATGCGCTTCAGGCAGGAAATAAATGTGACGCGTGACACAAACGCGCATTTTCTTTGCATAAGCTCTTTTTTTTTTCATGGGTTTCTTCTGCGCCGTTTACTTAATGAGGCAGCGTTGGCTGCGTTTTCGCTGCGTTTCAATGGTCAAAATAATTCTTTGAGCTCGATCAGAATCGGATGGTGTAGGTCTCCTCCAACACGAATAACTTGTGGCAAACTATCGCCGCAAAGTTTACACACGTAGCCCGGCGGCCACAGAAAATCATGCTTCCACAGTTCAGCGAAACAGAGCACACAGCGCTGTACCCCCGCAGTTGTATATCTTTTACGGTAGGCGGTTGTCTATGGAATGCGTCCTTTAAGCGTGACCGACAAGACCCCCACCCTCCCCCCATTATTTTGGCACACTCTTGCCCCGTCCCGTTTCGCTCTTCACAGTGGCGCACGTCGAGCAATATTAACTTTAAAAAATACGCGAAGCTGTTTTTCAACGAAAAACCTCCTGTTTACAGGCATTTCTGCCTCAAATACGGTCTGCCTTCCCTTTCTCTTCCCCACCCAAGAGGAAGCGCAAACACAAATGCATTTGCACTTACTCCGAATTGTCGTTCTTGAAATAGCCCAGCCCTTGTTAGCCCAGCGAAGCATTGTTATCAATGAATAGCCTTTAGCTGTACCAAACCCTCTCTGTGTAATTGGGTGCGAACCATTGTGGGATGGTAAAGGCGGAGCTGGTGAATGGAGACAATACATCTTGTGCCACTGTGCGGTCTAACTTATTTTCGCAACTTTAGCAACCTGAGGCCACCTCCACTCAATAAAAAAATACATTTTTGCACTTTTAAAATCGCCACCCGGACACTACGACTTGCCACGCGAGTAATTCTAATGGATTGAGCTTTGCGACTCACGTACTATTGGACTGTATATTTTTTATATTTTTTATTCATCCAGTGTTCTACTGAGTGCCATATTTTGTGTCGCTATTCTCCCTTTTTACACAAATTTGTTTGCTTTGCCAAGTGACAAGGAGTAGCCGGTGCCACCATAGAGGCGGCAACCTCTCATAATATTCATTTCAATAAAAAGAAATTCCCATGTCCTTCAGTAATATGCGAGAAATTGAAGAACAGCGCTGTCTCACACCGGATATGACGTACGTACTTGAACCGGCAGAAATTAACATTCTCAAATAGGACGCGTCAACCTTGAACAGGTGCCACAAGCATTTGCCGTAAAGAACTGATTACATGAGTGCCGCACGATATGCATCTCAGACTTTTTGTTTCACGACAGTTATTACCACGTGACCAGCAGAGGCAAGCGTCCCCGCCCTCCAATAAAACCGGGCGCACAACAATAGCAGCCAAGAAAAGTTAAGCTAACGAAAACAAGTGACGTAATGAATCGATTTAATTAAATTCTGTACAGTAACGTTAATAACGTTAACGTTTCTGATATTCCCCAGATTCACTGGGAAATATCTATGGGTAACAAACAGAGCGTTGCTTTTGATGGCAAGAGAACCTGCAAACTTGACATGACGAACGTATTGCCAATATTTTACATCTTCTGCAAAGATGCCTCCGTGCATAATTATGAATTGATTTTTTAAACTGATACGCGATGGAATATTTTGTCAGTCATGAAACTGTACATCATTGTTCTTACGCAGAGACGCGGGTTGGGAAAGGTCTCTAATACTAGGGTGACAGTCATAAGCCATTGCTTCGTGTAATTCAGTATGACTTATTACTTGTCCTTATCTAGTTTCATTTCTGGATTTACTTGCTGACAGTAATATGCCCAGTTTCTCGTCCGTCAACACGAGAAGCCATCGTAGGCCAAACAGAGTTCGACGAACAAGCGGACATGAAGAGTGTTCAGATTAGAGATCTCCATTTTTTTTTCTGCCGTGCTTAAGAGAATGGTATTGCGCATGCGCGAAAGGATTTCCCAGGAATATCCTTTACACAATTGGTATGGGAACAAGGTATTGCTGCTACTCTACAGCGATCGCTTTTACGACGAAGATATCCTGCAAGCCAAGCAAATAATAACAGCGCAAGCACAACTAAATAAATGCATAAATAAACGACTATATACATTAAAAGTCCCCAAATGCACCTCATCAATTCAAGGTTTTCATGTGGAAGCCAATAATAATATAAATTCAATAGAATGAACCACGCACGCAGTATTTTTCGTGAAGCATATTACAAAATCTGCACTGCACTTTTTCACATTTGCAGTCAAGAAACAAGACAGTGTTATCTTGCTACCAAAAGATATTGACGTTTGTGCAGGCAGGCAGTGCATGCAGGCAGAATGCAAGAACACTGGTGAATTGATCCTTGGATACGCGGAAAGCATATTTGCGTGATGATCGGGGTGAATCCGGGATCTTGCACCATTAGTACATTCCTTTAGAGCCTGGTTCAAGCTAGCTTGGTAACTAATTATAATAAATGTACAAGTTCATTATTCCCAACAAATTTCGAGTGAGAGCTTTATCTGAACAAGATGTCTTAGGACCACGATATTAAGGCTCAGGTAAAGGGCGCAGTTCGTAAGCCAGAGATTATATATAGAATCGCTGACTAACTTTCCGCTAACTTTAGCCTGAATTTAAACGTATGCTGATGCACTCTAAGACGACGCGACGGGGTGCATGTTGCTCACTTTTGTAGGTAGTGTGTCACGCTATCTTTTGTATTTTGCTGAATTGGATAACTAGTGAAGATTAATTTCCCAACTTCTGAAGCAGCAAAGTTGGGCAAAAAATTAGAAGTAGAAAGTTGTAGGACGCTTGGAAAAACGTCCGATTAGGCAGTTTCTAACTTTATATCTATTAAGCATTAGTGTTTCAGCTTACTGCGGATTCCCGCGAAATAAAAAATATACTACGCGACATACTCGCGTGCATGCCGTGCTATATATTAGTGCTACTTATAACCCCGTCCCATTTGTATGACTGATCTCATTCCTTGCTTTTTACACTTCCCCCTTGAGCCTCCGCGTAACGCAGTAAGCCGGAATGACTTCTGCTAGCCTCCTCACATTTATATCGGTCTTTCGATCTCCTTTAACTGGATACCGGTGTGATCTCATTTAAATATTCTTATTTTTATTTACTTTTTAGCTTTTTCTCCGCACTGCCTTTGGTTGCTTACATGAGAAATTCGCACGTGAATGGTAAATGTGTGGATCAAGAGAGAGAGACAGAAGAAAGGAGAAAGGCAGGGACGTTAACCAGATGGGGAGATACGGTTTGCTACCCTACGCTGGGAAGATAGGGGAAGGAGAAGCAAAGTGATATCAAAGTAGAGATAAAGAAAGAACGGAGCACCGTCATACAGTCACAGTCGGTCACTGTCGCCGCGTACCGTCACCGCACATCACTGTATACCACTTGCAGCATTGTAAACATCTGTTCCGGCTACACCCGCTTCTCCGGTTCTGTTGCCCTTAAAAACTACAACAGTGCCCTCGTCGCCCTCCGCTGCGATGGCTTGTGGCGTGGGCATTCTAAAATAAGTTCCTCTGTTAGATGTATTTGGTCAAAGCGCGCTATCGTAATTGCGAGTGATCGTGTGTGTAAATTGTAGCGAGGACAGTTACAGAGAAGGTGTTGAAGAGTCTATTCGCTATCATGCGTGGATCAAAGTCATTCAGAACCGTTGGTGGCTGAGATGCCGGGATTAAGGCAGGGAATTTCTTTATATGCGTGGAAGTATTTTCGCTGCAAATTTATGTGCATCTTTAATAGATTCAATTACGGGGTTTTACGTGCCAAAACCACGATCTTATTACGAGGCACGCTCATTAGTCAGTGTTTATGAATATGATATTGAAAATGATTTGATATTCTGCAAACACAGATTGCAGTCGAACCATAATAGCAAATTACTGAAATATATGTTAGTGTTTGAGTTTCATTAGCTGTCTTTTTCTTGTCCTATCAAGATGTTTCACTATGGCTTGCTATTCCGCGGCTGTAGTCTTTCGCTGCCCAATCATTTTCACGAGACAACCACGACGACGATGGCGAAAGCTCGAAGATATGAGATTCCGAAAGCATGAAGGTAAACTTGAAGCACAACGGAGCGGCTTCATAGGAAATATTATATGCAGAATAAAAAAAGGCACAACGTCTAGCGCCCATTGCACGACGTGATGCATCGTAAAGAAAAGGTACATCATTTGGCTGTAAAGTGACATCTCGAAGAAGCAGCTTCTAAATTCGGTCAGTATCTAAAGCAGCTTCTAAAGCTACTAAACTTATGTAGCAATGACTGGTCCCCCCTCAAAGAAAGGAGACACACGGCCAACGTGAACTATGCGATCTTCTTTTTTTGTAGCTATCGCGTTCATGTTTTCCCACTTTCCCTCCTGTTCCCTATGCGCTGAGCGTTTTAAAGTTACACCCAGTTTTACATACTCCTAGTGAATCTTGAAAATCTGGAAAGCCGTCCTTCAGGTCATACATTCTGCGTTATGGTGGTTACAGGCATGCTGCAGAAATGAGAACAATCCGGTGTAACAGATATAGAATAAAAACAAAATAGAACCACTTATTTGGTCACCAGCTGAATAGAATGCATAAAAATGTTACATTTCTGGGACCGAAGAACTTAAATTAAACTATGGGGTTTTACGTGCCGAAACCACTTTCTGATTATGTGGCACACCGCAGTGGAGGACTCCAGAAATTTCGACCACCTGGGGTTCTTTAACGTGCACCTAAATCAAAGTACACGGGTGTTTTCGCATTTCGCCCCCATCGGAATGCGGCCGCCGTGGCCGGGATTCGATCCCTCGACCTCGTGTTCAGCAGCCTAACACCATAGCGACTGAGCAACCGCGGCGGGTCGACCGAAGAACTTGAAAAATAACTTGTGGAAGGTCCCTCTGTTAAGTGGGGTTGTGAAAACAATCTGTGCAACATCTAACGAATGATAACTATATAAATTGTGAGTATATAAGCACTGTTACTGCTTAAACATACAACGCATAAGAAACTAAAAAGAGAATTGTGGTAGCTAACTTTCGGTAATTCACAAAGATGCTGCTAGAAAACATACAGTCGACAAATTTAAAATTTTTTTTATTAATAAACGTACAACACAACGTAGCTCGTTTGCACACAAACAGCGATAGAAGACCATTAGAGTATACACGAAATAAAATATTGCTTCAATAAATGTCAACTAGTCAACCGTGCCGGAGACGTTGCAGGTGCACCCACAGGACGCGACCGCCTTACAAGATACAACGACCTTGTAAAGTCATTTTACCTCGCAAGAAGAACCTTCCCCACCCCTCACTGCACGTTAAACAGGGCACAGGCAACCACCCGTCGCCTGTTACAGACGAATACATACCCCTCCCTCACACGCTATCACACTATATACCCCGACATCTACCCGAGCCAGACGTGCAAGGTCTGTAAAACTGAATCGGCAACACTCCCCCACATGCTGTGGGAGTGCAAACACCAATACCAAGACCTTAATCCCGTGACCCTCTCGTCGAGATGGTACGCCGCCCTGCGCAGCTCCCACCTCGACGACCAACTCTGGGCGACCCAGCAGGCCTACGAAGCGGCGAAGAGGCAAGACCTCGACGTCCCATCGTGGGAGGCCTAGGCCCAGCCGACAAAACTGCTGGTGCTTATTAAAGTTCACTCTCTCTCTCTCTTCAATAAATGTGAAAGTCTAGGTAGTGCTAGAAATGCTGTCTGCTGAATTTGTGTACTCTCGTTTAGTGAAACCAGTATTAAATCTGCAGAAAGAGTAAAGAAGTCAAATCAGAGAGAGAGAGAAAGTCAAAGGAAAGACAGGGAGGTTAACCAGAGATTATCTCCGGTTGGCTACCCTGTTCTGGGGGAAGGGAAAGGGGATGCAATAGGTGAGAAAGAAAGAAGGATAAAAAAAGGAAAAAAAACCTAAGCACACACACGCACGTACACACGAACTATTTCTGTGGGCACTGTCACGCAACCCGCAAAGGCATTCCTAGTCTTACGCAGTGTCACCGTACAGTCCTGCGCCACACAGTGTACTGTCACAATTTGTCAGAAAGTCCCGTGTCTTTCAAGTATCGCAGCAGCGCCTTCATAGCGGATCGCGCTGATGTTCGCGAAGGCCAGGTCCCGAGGATCTTGTCTTCTGTCATAGGGCGCTTGTCCAGTTTGTCTAAGGTGGCTGAGAGGACAGTTCTCTGTGGGTTAAAACGAGAGCACTGACAAAGAAGATGCTCGATCGTTTCGTTGCACCCGCAGAAGTCACACAGTGGGCTGTTGGCCATTCCGATAAGGAAAGAGTAGGCATTTGAAAATGCTGCTCCAAGCCATAGACGGATAAGAAGGGTGCAGTCACGTCGTGGAAGCTCGGACGGAATATGGAGTTGTAAATTAGGGTCCAGAGTATGGAGGCGTGCAATTGTGAAATCGGATGATTTCCACTGGGCTAATGTCAGGTCACGCGCAAGTGTGGCAAGTTTTTTCGCTGCGTCGGCTCTCGAAAGAGGAATGGCAACGCAGTTGACGCCGTCATGGGCAGATCGGGCAGCTGCGTCTGCTCGATCATTGCCATGCCACAGTGACTAGGCAACCACTGATATATTATATCGTGTCCTTCGTCAACTACTCGATGGTGGACTCCTCTGATCTCTGCGGCGAGCTGCTCATGTGATCCATGGCGCAGTGCTGAGAGTACACTCTGTAGGGCTGCCTTGGAATCACAGAAGATTGACCATGCCTGGGATGGTTCCTCCTTAATGAAATGAAGAGCCGCACGCAGGGCTACGAGTTCAGCAGCTGTCGTTGATGATACATGTGACGTCTTTAGCTGTATCTTGACGGATCTTCTTGGTATCAGCACAGCGCCAGCTACGCTTGCAGATGTAACTGAACCGTCGATGTAAACGTGTATGCGGCCACTGTGCACCTCATGTAAATGTTCTAACGTGGCCTGCTTAAGGGCAAACGAGGACATGTTGGCTTTCTTCATGATTCCTGGGATGGTGAGGCGTATGTCAGGTCTGTGCAGGCACCATAAAGGTAAGGATGGTCTTGCTGCAGGCATGTAGTTCGATGGCAATGAGGGGCGATTGGCATCAATTAAACGACTGAAAGTTGTGTGTGGCCTTTCTGTGGGTAGAGCGGCAAGATGGTGAGAAGGTAATCGGGCAACGTGCCGAATATGCGCCCTGAGAGCGTCGGTTGCCAAGTACGTTGATATTGGGTGATCTCGAGCTATGACGATCGTTGCCGCTGTAGACGCACACCTCGGAAGACCGAGACACGTCCTTAGGGCCTGAGCTTGTAGTCCCTGGAGTACACGCAGGTTTGTTTTGCAGGTGTTGCCTATCACAGGGAGGCTGTATCAGGATTCGTTATGAAGGCTATGTCGTAGTAATAAATAGTTCGTATAAAAATACACTTACAAAATCATTTTTTGGCTGTGTAGCCATTCTCTGTGTCTTGCGATGATGACAGTAGATGGATAATGTAAACGCAATATATGCATTTATTATTTCGCTCGTTCCTGATATCCGCAAGAGCCTATAACTAAGGCGGGGATGAACCGGACGCTTAGGGCCACGTTCCTTATTATTACTTTTTTACTGCTTATGATCACGAAGCCTTTATTGTCACAAAACATTGCGAAAGAAAGAAATGGAGAGGAGAGGCAGGGAGGTTAACAAGATATCAGCCTCCGGTTTGCTACCCTACAGTAGGGATGGGAAACAGTGGTTAGAAAGAGGACAGAGAAGAAGGCGTTAAAACAACAACAACAACAAAAAACCCAAAGAAACATACCCGCAAGCTGAGACATACCGTATTTTCGCGATTCTAACCACCCTCCGAATCTAAGCCCTCCCCCCCCCCCACACACACACACACTCTATTTGCGGGAAAAAGTTAGAAAAAAAGTGTGCTTGCGAATCTAAGCACCCCCCTCTTTGTTAGGAAGACCGCGTAGCGAAGGCCGGCAAACGCGTTTGCTTACTCTAGAATCATTGCTCGGCGGACCTGCAGGCACGCGTTCGATGTCTCTGTTGGACGCGTTTCGCGGCCATCTGACTCCGGAGGTAAGGACAAAGCTTCGTAACATCGATAGCGACGTGGTTGTGATTCCGGGGTGGCATGACGCCAGTGCTGCAACCTCTCGACGTTTCAGTCAACAAGCCCTTCAAAGCCAATCTCCGACAGGAGCACGAAGAGCGGGTGCGAAATCCTGACCGGAAGATGACGCCGACGGGAAAGCTGCAGAAAGCGTTCCCATCAACCATCGCAAAGTGGATGTCGGATGCGTGTAAGAGGGTCCAAGTGGACGTTGTGGTCAAATAATTTGAGAAGTGCTCGATCCCAAACAACTTCGACGGAACGGAAGACGACCTGCTGTGGGATACCGAGAGCAGCGGTTCAAACAGTGCGACGACCTCGAGTGGCAGTGATGGTGACTGAGCATCCTACACAAGCGGTGGATTCATTGTCTACACCGATTTTTCTTCCGAATGTTTGTAAAATAAAATGGTATTTCTCGAGCCCATCTCGTCGTGATGTCGCAGCGAAAAGACGGAGGGGGGTAGGGTTATTCTAGATTTTTCGAATCTAAGCACCCTCCCTCACTTTGGGCATCGCGATCGTGAAAAAAAGGCGGTGCTTAGAACCGAGTAAATACGGCAGTAAATAGTGCTAATAAGATTGACGAAAAAGAAAAGTCGGTACAGGACAGAGCGCTAGTGTCCTGTCTCTGTCCCAACTTTTTTTTAAAGTCTTGTTAGCGCTAGTAACTATACGACAAACGTACGAGTAATCTGCATGTTAATTTATGCCGATGCGTGTCGTGCGCAGAAGCAGGAGTACAACACTGACGACCCACCAATGAGCTACGCACGAAATGCGACATTGAGCTACTCTTTTGTCTAATAATAATAACTTCATAATATTAATAATTTTATTCAGATCATTTACACGACTTGTATGCGACAGCGACGGAACCCTTAGCCATAGGCTACAGTGGTGGATCCATGGAATTATACGAAGGAAAATAAAGGATTCACACACGGGCGCAATCGTTCTTTGTTTGTTTGTTTTGTTTTGGACATATAATACGCTACCACAACCCAGTGCATGAGCAACGGGTCTGCTTATGAAAGTTCGCACACGTAAGCAGGAGCAACCTTTATGTGCAACGGATGATACATTTTTTGTAGCACGTTGGGGTCGAGATTAACATTCTTATACTGGCACTTCTTTTTCCCGACCAGGAACATCGAATAATATCGGGCAACGGTTCATTTATTGGCCGGATGTGGCACTTGTAGCAGGAAAAAGCTGCAGAAATGTGTACGACTGCGACGTGGGTTCTGATGTAGTGATTGGCGACGAGATGTGCAGTCGCTGCTCGCCATCGGTCGTATTCGGTATCAAAAAATAAAAAAAAAACCTGCAGGAAAAGTTCACATTCCACGGCCGTTCCCATCAGAGTGACACAGAAAGCAATATCGGTCACTTCCACGTGCCCGAGGCCGTGTATTCAAGCTCCAGAGAACAAGATATTTTAAAGAAGACAAGCGCGAATGGCATTAAAGATGGCGAATCGTCGCATACATGATCTCAAGTAGTGGTCACACAATTAAGCATTCGCACTGCGGATAGCTAAGCCTCGCTTTGCGGTAACACAGCGTCGTACATACAGCGGTCTGAGCGGAACGGACTTCACACTGGAAGCTACAAACACCGATGTACTTTTTTTTTTGTCTAATCTCGAACCTCACTAAAGCGCGGCAACAGCCAAGTCGCAGGCTAATACATGGTGTTGCACGTAACTTGAGCCAGACAATGAACATATGCAAATGCAGTTGGACCGAACCAAGGTAATAATTCGATACGTTGCAAACATTTCGTACTCACCACACACTGGCGTTGCATTCCATACCTATAAGATTATGGCCTCTCCTCACACGTAGAACTTTCGTATTCTGCGCTGCTTCTATTTTTCGGACAGCTCCTTTCACGATTTCCTTACACACACAGCATGATTCAAACCCGCAATAAGTAACATACGCATGCGGAACACGGGCGTGTGGTTTGCACCGCGTTTCCGGAATGAACTACAAGTTGCCAAGCCTTGAACATAATTTAAATATTATCTTAAACAGGTACAAACATACCATAGCTTTACATTAAAATTGCTTAAATATTTCCAAAACATGTAGCCTTATAATACTGTTAACTATCAGGATGCAATGCTGACTGCACAAGTGGTATTACTTTCAATCTCGACTGAAATTCGAATCTATAATATTGTTGGAAATGAATATGTTATAAATTTTTACTGTTGATATATGTATGAGCTGTCGAAGTCAAATCGGTTTATTTGCGTATTTACAATATATGCGTGTGTTAGTACATATGTGGAAGAATATGTGCATGTCACCTGTACACATTCAGTATAGTTTTTTTTTCATAAATAATCTGTTTCATCTCCGTAATGTCGCCACTGCTAAAAGTTTTCAGGTTGCCCGAGCCCAGTCAAGCTGTCAAAGAACAGCTTTTTTGCCCAGGTATCCCTACCCGAAATATCAATTTTTTCTGAAAAATAATAATGAAATGAAATGCTATTTTCCGTCTCTTGGAGATACTCAGATAATTGCTCACATCCCGCCAAATTAGATCATTCTTCTTAATTAACATAATAAACTTCTCGAACATTATAACTAGATGAAAAGTGGCAATTACAAAATTGCAAAGCAACACGAAAAGCTCCCGATGCAGCTTTCTGTTGCTCAGCACATGCTACATAAAATTGTTTTTCCGAGTGTGAAAGAGTCTCGGGAATACACGAGGGATTCTTTCGAGCGATGCCATAGTCGCAAAGCTACTGCTGCAGGCAAAAAAAGTGTTGATTTGATGTGCGACCACTCACGTAGTTTCTCCTTGACCCTGGAGTGCGCTTTAACAATGCAGCGCTGCTTCTTCACGCCCTGCGTAAGTTGTCCGCTTGACATACTTCCGTGGTGCTTATTTTTTGAGAAATAGCAGAAACGTACTAGGGCGCACCTTGAACTGAAGTTTATCCAGTTTTCCCGGAACCCCTCTCGTGTCGTAGTAGTAGCGTTTCCTTGCCTTCTCACGTCTGCTTTTCCCTATCCCCCCCTCCAAGCCCCTTGCATGACAAAGGCGTCTACTCCCCCATCGTCTCTAAAGTTCTATCAACGTCCCCTCTGGACACGCACTTTTGTAATAAGGTAAGCGCTGCAGTTTATGGAATGATTCTGGAGGGGTCACGGATAATGACAGCTGTAAGGAGGTAGATTTGTTGACGACTAGGGAGTTCCAGAGGCCATTGTGCACATTCGACGCGGTGAGGTCCAAATTGGTTTCACGCATCGCCTTACCTCTCTGCGTCGCTCTGTCATGCATGCAATGCTCTGAGCCATAATCCGGCGTCGTGGGGCAGACAGCACTAGTGGGAAAGTTGAAAGACGAGGCAAATATAGCTACACTTCGAATCAAGTTCTAAAGTATTCTGAATCCTTTTTGGGAACTGGCGCGAACACACACCGGAAAAAAGGAAGGACACGGGACAAGCACCCTGTCCCCTCTCCTTCCTTTTTTCTTGTGTGTCTTCGCGCCTAGTACCCCAAAAAATTGTGACCAACTCGCCCAACAACACTTCCTTTTATTCTAGATGTTTCTAAACCATAAGTGCCTTGGTGACACCCTCAATTTCTATCCCGAATGTGTCGGCAGAACAGCTCCGCCATCACATGTTGCCATCAGCAGCACAGGAAAGACATGGGTGCCACAGACGATTTTGTTATCGGCTGTTACTGGTAGAAGCGCCCGCGGGTATTTTCTGCCACAATGGAAATAATTTCATTATCAATCTCGTCGTGTTTCCTCACTTGTCCGTATTTATTTTGCGCGGTTTTTTCTCCATGGATTCTTACCAACGAGCTCGCATTCCTACCATTTAAAGGAAAAAAAAAGAAGCTACCTCGTCCTAACGAATATTTATTTAGCTGGTAAATTACTGTATGAAAGCATATTTTGCCTTAGAGCCATTAAATATGCGCTGCAGGCAGGAAATAAATGTGAAGCTTGACACAAACGGGAATTTCGTTCGCATAAGCACTTTTTTTGATGGTTTTCTTCTGCGCCGTTTACTTAACGAGGCAGCGTTAGCTATGCTGTCGCGGCGTCTCAATGGTCAAAACAATTCTTTGAGCTCGATCCGCATCGGATGGTGTAGGTGCCCTCCGACGCAAAGAACTTGTGGCAAACCATCGCTGCAAAGTTTACACACGTAGCCCGGCGGCTACAGCAAATCATGCTTTGACAGCAGCGAAAAAGAGTACACAGCACTGTACCCCCGCAGTTGTAAATTTTTTTGCCGTAGGCGGTTGTCTATGGAATGCGTCCTTTAAGCACCACCGACAAGACCCCCCCATCCGTTATCCTGGCACACTCTAGCCCCGCCCCGTTCCACTCTTCACGGTGGCGCTCGTCAAGCAAATTTACCTTGAAAAAGTACGCAAAGCTGTTTTTCAATGAAAAAGGTCTTGTTTACATGCATTTCTGCCTCGAATGCGGTCTGCCTACCCTTTCTCTTTCCAAACAAAGAGGAAGCACAAATGCATTTGCAATTACTCCAAATTTGACGTTCTTGAAATAGCCCACGCTCTACTCTTGTTGACCCAGCGAAGCCTTGTTATCAATGAATAGACTTTAGCATTACCATGCCCTCTCAGCAAAATTGGGTGTGCACCATTGTGGGATGGTTGAGGTGGTGCTGCTGAATGGTAGAATACAGCGTTATGCCAGTATGTGGTTGAAATTCCTTTGGCAACATCGGCAACGTGAGGCCCCCTCGAGTGAATAAATAAATGTACATTTCTGCAATTTTAAAATCGCCACCAAGAGGCTACGACTTCTCACGCAAGTAATTCTCACGTCCTTCAGTAATATTCGAGAAACTGAAGAACAGCGTTGCATCACACCGGATATTAGAGACGTATTTGAGCCGGAAGAAATAAATGTTTTCAAATAGGGCGCGTCAACCTTGAACAGCTGGCACAAGCATTTGCTATAAAGATTTGATTATATGAGTGCGGCACGATATACACTTCAGACTTTTTATTCCATGACAGTCATCACCACGTGACCGGGACAAGCAAGCGTCCAAGCCCACCAATAAAAGCACGCGCACACCAATACAAGCCAATAAAAGTTAAAGTAACGAAAACAAGTGACGTAATGAATTGATTCAATTATATTCTGTACTCTAATGTTAATAACGTTAAAGTTGCTGATATTCCTCAGATTCGCTGGTAAATGATGGTGGAAATAAACGGAACGTTGTTTTTGATGGTAAGAGAACCTGCAAACTCAAGATGACGATAGCACTGTCAATATTTTACATTGTGCTGAAAAGATGCCTCAGTGCATAATTTCTGATTTATTTTTTCAACTGATACGCGATGGAATATTTAGTCAGTTATGAAACCGTACATCATTGTTCTTATGATGAGACGCGGGTAGGGAAATGTCTGTAATACTAGGCTGACAGCCATAAGCCATTGCTTCGGGTAATTCAGTATGACCTATAAGTTGTCCTTAACTTGTTTTATTTCTGGATTTACTTGCTGACAGCAATAGCAATGCCGAGTTTCTCACGCGTCAATGTGAGAAACCATCGTAGGCCAAACAGAGTACGACTAACAAGTGGACATGAAGATAGTTTCTCCAGGTTGGAGGTTTCCTTTCTTTTTCTGCTGTGCTTCAGAGAATGCCACTGCGCATGCGCGAAGAAATGCAATTTCCAATGAAAATTCGTTAGACAATTGGTATGGGAACAAGATGCTGCTGCCGCTCTACAGCCATCGCTTTTTCGATGAACATATTCTGCAAGCACAGAAAACAATAACGGAGCGCAGCAATAACTAAATAAATGCATGAATACACAATTATAAACATTAGAAGTCCCCGTATCCACCTCGTCAATTCAGGGTTTTCATGTGGTACCCAATAATATTATAAATTTAATAGAATGAACCACCCATGCAGTATTTGTCGTGAAGCATATTGCATAATCTGCACTGCACATTTTCACATTTGCAATCAAGAAACACGACAGTGTTATTGCTTACTAACATACATACATACATACATACATACATACATACATACATACATACATACATACATACATACACACACACACACACACACACACACACACACACACACACATACATACACGCACACACACACACACACACACGCACACACACACACGCACACGCACACGCACACGCACACGCACACGCACACACACACACACATACATACATACATACATACATACATACATACATACATACATACATACATACATACATACATACATACATACATACATACATACATACATGAAGGCAATTTCAAATAGGTGCGCCTTACTCGTTATATAAATTAAAGAATTCGTTAGTCCTTCTGTTCGTACATGCCTTCCGCCTTTAAACGCCTTTCAGCACTTACACCATATCGTGCCACAGTAACCCGCTAATATATGTGCAGCCGTGCTTTTAAATACATTAGCTCGAAGCAACGTAGCTGAAAGGCTGTCAATGACTTATTCTATTGTCAGGTGGGAGCAGTGTGAAGAAAGGAATGCGGACGCGGGCTGGCCACTCAATATAGCTTGTATTCTTTTTTCTTCATGTACCGAGAATTGAGCGAGTTGGAATAACTTCGTGAACTGGGAGCGTCTCTGTTTCGTCTTTGTGTACTTGCGATGACAGTTGATGAATAAATTCCTGTTTGCCCACTCTGGAAAAATGCACCCCTCCTTTGACCTTGAGAGCGGAAGTCTCTCTCTCTCTCTGCTGCCGGCATGTCTCCCACTCTCACCACAAAGTCATCCTGAGATTGGAGAATTCTTTAACCCCCTGACCAGCAATTTGCAACCAATCACGACCAAGAATGGAACCCGCACCTGCCAGGCTGTATTCTCAGCTTTCAGTGCATCTGAGTCGGACCTTCGTGAGGTCACACACTTCCTCGCCGGAAACAACCTTGCCGACCTGCGCCTGGCCACAGACGAAGCCCGTGAGACGCCCATCATTCCCTGATCGTCTTGCAAGCATCAGCATCGTGAAAGGCGTGCTGTTCAAACTCGGCCACCACTAGGCAGGCGCCCAGACACCGGCAACTACCAGAGATGAACGGAGAAGCTTTCCATCGCCGAGCGAGCCATCCGACTACCGCTCGAGAGAGCGACGACTCAGACTACGGAGACGGGCAACCTGGCTCTCCGTCGCAGCCATCCGGGTCTTCCGGGGATCGCCCGGATACCACTTACACCCTGGAAGGGTTCAACTGCCCATTTGTGAACGAGCGTCCCATCACCTTCGTGAAGCCGTTGTCCTGGGTGCGCGTCTGCGTGTGATGCACGGCGGTTGCGGCCGATACTGTGGTGCTTCCCTGCGGTCACACCTTGTGTGATAGCTGCCTTGACGACATTTCCGATTGTGGGACAAATGCGGCTCGGCAGGAGGGTGACAATTTCGAAGACAGGCCCCGTGGCGCCTCGTGTCCCCTGGACAGTGAACCCTTTTTGGAGGCCGACCTCGTGGTTCTGCACTTCCCACTGCCGCATCTTCTGAAACTTCCGGTGCGCTGTTTCCATGCCGGCTTGGGCTGCCCGTTCGTCGGAAAGCTTGCAGAACTTCAGGGTCACCTGCGGGAATGCCTCTTCAGAACCGAGACCTTCGTGTTGATGCCTCGGTGTTGGTAGCATCGCCGGCGCCTAGGCCTGGGATCACCGCAGGGTCAGTCAGCACTGTGCCGCTCACGACAGGCCGCATAGACCGCTCCAATTACGTAGCCTGTGACTACGTGCGCTGAAGTTCGAAGCAGCTGCCTTTGAAGATATGCCTGTACTGCTCAAATTCGTGATAAATATTATTGTTTCTGATTTTCGGAATAGCTCGATTATTTGCGTGCCATGCGGCGGTCGGCTGGAAATGGCCTGAACAGCTGCGTCACGTTGACTAGGTATAGACCAGGTGTTTCTTTCATTCTTTTTTTCTCATTTAGGATTTACAAAAGTCTAGGAGCTTAGCGAACGTAGGCTTTATGCCACGTGGCCCTCATGAGTTCCTAGATGGTTATATACTTGTCAGTATATGGTAAAACTATAGTATATGGTATAACTAGCAATAACTGGCTTCGCGTCGAGCCAGTTTGATTACCTAATAAGCAGTGCTAGCGAGCGTACGCGTTTTCCGCGGTAAAGAAAAGCTGTAGCTAAAGGTACGTCCGACACTGTCTCCAACATTTTAAAGGTACGCTAGACGTATTCGGCATTGTCTTTATCGATGCAAGTGCGAGGTTTCTCTTTGCAATTTTCCAGGTTTCGACTTCACATACTTCGCTAATAATAAATATCAACAGCTAAATATAGGTTTTGCTCGCGTCACCGACTATTCTGCAGAGCAGCGTGCCTGTTTCACTGCAGCCCGCTCACACGGGAGTGTTTGCCAAAGCAGTAACAACTGCCGCGTGTGCTCCCATGGCGTTGACACGCTCTTGCCAAGGAATAATAACAGCGCAATTCATATTTTTCGTCCCCCACCAGATACTAGGACAACGCGTGCTTATCGAAACTATAGAGCGGAATGATGTATTGAATCTCCGCAACCTGTTGACTAACTGATTGGTGGTTGACTAACTGAACGGCAGTACACAAATTAACAAGATCCTTAACGACCCAAAACAGACAAGCGCAACTCTTGTCCGTACGGTAAGTTCCGCTAACTTTTATTCAAGACACCCGCACTTTTCCTTCGGAAACAAGCGTTTGTGTCCTTCGCCGCAACGTTTGCTTTTTCGCTCAGAGCAGTTCGTTCTTGACGCTTCTTCGGGAGACTGCTTTATTCACACCCCTAGGCAAATTACTAATCTAAATTTAAATGTTGGCAGCGTGAAATAAGGCGTCGTATGAAACGTGGCTAAGTCTTACGTTTAAAACCATGTTCACCCTCGCCAGTAAAATACACCCACACGCGACATTGATGCTGCAAGCGTCGTATATACATCAAGTAGGTTATGCTCTATAAATGGGGTTCTACGCAAACTTGATCGACGACACAGGTACAGTAGCTGAGCCTTATGGGATTCAGTTGGTGCACCCAGGTGAGGGCTCGCTTTTCTAATGAAACATGCAGCGGCTGTTTGTGCTAAGTGCGTTACAATAAAGGTTAGAGTACGACTTAAGCAAAGAGCACCAGAATTCGCTTCTACGAACGGCGAAATATACAAAAATCAGGCTGCAGAAATCAGAACAGTCTTCACTCAGTATTTATGATGACAAGCACAGAAGCTTTTGCAAGTTGGCAGTTTTGTTAACGTTGCGGTAGTACATCTGATTGCCACGCTGGTTACACAGGCTGCATACGAAATTACTGGATGCTTTCTTTTTTTGTCCGACTTTCTTGGTGTGACGGTTTGCCTTGCGAGACGAAGTACTTTTCACCACTTACATATGAGAAGTCGAGACGCCATAAAGCAGGTAGTACGCACTGCTACAAGCCCTGGTCCGTCGTGCCATGGTTTGATTAGGTTTCTTCCGCCAGTCGGAAGTGCGCTACAGAGCACGTGTAGAAATAGGCTAATAAAACACGTATGAGCTGAGGGCCCATTAAACCTGGCTGTCGAGAAGAAGAAGTGTATCTGTTCGGTCGCTGTTTTTGTGCGGTGCTCTGAGTTTTCTGGTTTTTGGACATTTACGGCTACCATTGATGGCGATTGACCAGCAAGACGTCGGGCGAAGGTTCAACGAGCCAGGCGCCTTACAGGTACGACATTTCTTTTTTGTGAACCTGGTTATTACCCTGCCGCTACGGTGGTCGGAAGCCGAGAACATCGTCACGAGCCTTATGCTCGTCCAAACGTAACAAGCCATATGAATGATGCTACGGGCCGTAATGAAAAGCCTGGGGCCTTGCAAGCGTCTCAAAGCTTCATAAAGCCGGCACGTTTGGTTCTCTACAACTCGGAATCAACTTCAGGGAATTCAGGAATAATGGCTGACGGTGAATTCGAGAGCAAGAAGCCTCGCCTAGAAAACAAGTACGATGACACAACATCGAATTATGAGTTAAGTGATGAAGAAGAAATGGGTGAAGACGCACCATTTACTTTGGTCACGTACAAGAAAAAGCGAGCCGAAGGCATTCCGGTTGTCTTTCGCCCAAGTGAAGGTACTACCTTTTGGCAAGTAAATCCAAACCGAGTGTCTGCCGAAATAGTTTCCGCTGCCAAAGAAAAAGTGCAGTCTTTCAGGACGAACAGAGATGGAAGTTTCAGCGTCAGCGTTGCTTCCTTAGCGTCGGCGAAACGCCTTTTGACGCTCTCAAGTGTAGGCGGCCTGGAAGTCAAGCCCTTCATCCCAGAGTCATACACGCGAAACGTTGGCAAAGTAAAGCATGTGCCTCTGCAGTATACAGACGAACAACTCCTAGACTTCTTGAAAGACGCAGAAGTTATATCGGCACGCAGACAGATAAGGTATTCCCGCCAAGAAGATGGAGCAGTACAGTCACATCCGCTTCACACGGTAATTCTTACTTTCAGAGACGATCGCCCTATTCCAGGAAGAATTTACTTGGGTTTCACCAGTCACCCTGTCGAAGAATACCTGGGACCAGCACTTCGCTGCTATAATTGCCAAAGATTTGGGCACATGGCGAAAACCTGCCGTAGCACACGTCGATGTAAAATCTGCTCAGAGGATCATGACCACAAGGAGTGCAAATCAGTTCTTCAACCTAAATGTGCAAACTGTGCGGGGAACCATGCCGCCTCCTTCTCAGGCTGTCCTCAGAAAAAAGCAGCGGCACAAATGCGTCGACATGAGCTCATCCATGGAAGACAACCGCGACGCAATGAACCCGCCCCAAACCTTGAGATTGTTCATCCAGTGCCAGATCACCCACCTCAGCGGGCACCGGAACCACCACATCCAAGAGCACCAACAAGCCATTCCTCCTCTAGAGAACAACCAACAGGGAAATCAAGAGACCAATCAAGAAGATCACAGTCAAGTTCCCAGTCTTATGCATCAGTGCTACGGAAACCCAGACGACAACAGGCAGAAAGTAATACACAAGAAAGCTCCAGTACTCGCACACATTCCTCTCAGCGACCTTACTCATCTACTGCAGAAGTAACACCAGCTAATAGCGAGCATACCACAGCATCGGTGACACAACTTATTTTGCCAATGCTTTTCGCAGCTCTTAAGGCAATCCTATCTGCTCTGCCGGAAGCAAACAACCTACCAGAAGTGAAAGCCTTGTTACCTCTAGAAGCACTATTGTGTCAACAATCCGGGCCCAAACTGCGGCAGGCACTACATGAATAACCACTACAAAAATGTCTCCATATTTCAGTGGAATGCCAACAGTCTTCGAAGGAAGTGTGCTGACTTTCGTAAACTACTTGTGCAATACAACTTCCCAATACTTTGTATTCAAGAGGCGGGAATCAATGACGACTTTCGCCTCTCAAATTATGTGGTATACAAGACTTCTCGTCAAGGTGCTGTGAGCAGAGTGCTCCTGTGTGTCAGAAAGGACTTACCATCTTATCAAATTCAGTCCAGTGATTCAGACTTCCCAGAATTCATCGCATGTAAAGTATCCTTTGGCAAGCTCTGTATAACAGTGATTAATCTATATCTACAACCTTCAAACCGGATTTCAGTAGAAGCGCTAGTGGATATCTTCAAGATAGCTCATTGTAATGTATTTATATGTGGCGACTTCAATGCACACAACATCATCTGGGGCAGTGATCATTGTGATGCATGGGGTAACGTTATAGAGTGCGCCATAGATAAATGCAACTTGACTGTTTTAAACGATGGGTCGCCAACATTCCTTCGTGGATATAATTACTCAAGCTGCATAGATGTTACCCTGTGTTCACATGATCTAGTGAATGGTGTGGGATGGACAACAGATATGGAAACGCGCGGAAGTGATCATTTTCCCATCCTTGTTAACCACCCTAGCATGTACTGTGATATCAGGCGTTACAGCAGACTAACCAACTGGCAAGCTTTTCGGTACCACCTAACGGATCAAATTAATCAACATGCAACAGTGGAAAAATTTACAGAATTTTTGCAGGACAATATGAACATATGCACAAGGAAGGTCCCAATTCCAAAAGATTATGCTGCAGTTGACGGAGAATATGAACACCTAAGAGCCATCCGACGCCGATCCGAAAGAGCTTACCGACGGAGCGGAAGTTTAGAAGCATACAGAAATGCTCAGAAAATACACAATGTAATGCGCAGACGAATGGAAAATCTAGGCAAACGGCGCTGGCGCGACTTCTGCGGCACGCTGTCTCCTCACACGGCTGTCCCACGAATTTTTCTAGTAATTCGTTCTTTAAGCGGACCTGTAACACAGAGCTTCCCATTTCGTGCTCTCGCTGTAGCACGGGACACGTGTGAAATAATAGTTGCAGATGAATTTTGTGAGCTTATTTCCAGACCTGCTTTCTCATCGCAATGTGCAGAGTTTGATATTTCAGTAGTGTTGGCTAAGCGCAAAATTACTGCTTGCTACTGGGCCCAACATCCTCAATTAGATCATATTTTCACATTAAGTGAGCTTCAATGTGCAATTGCATCATGTCGCCAAAAGTCCGCTGCTGGGCCGGGCGGCATTACGTACAATATGCTAAGAAACCTCGGACCGACAGGTACAAATGCTCTCTTAGACATCTATAATAACTTATGGATAGAGGAAACTGTACCTGACTCTTGGAAAGTCGCTCGAATCATACCAATTTTAAAACCTGGTAAGACGCCCTTGTGCCTTGAATCCTTCCGCCCTGTTAGTTTGACAAGTTGTTTATGCAAAGTAATGGAGAAAATGATTGACGCGCGACTTCAATGGTGGTGTAATGAAACGAATGTTCTGTCCAACTACTTATAAGGTTTTAGAAAACATAGATGCACAATGGATGCAATATTAGATATAGTAACCTGTGTGGAGCACGAGCGTGCACGTAGGAACATGACTATAGCAGTATTCCTAGACATCAAGAGGGCATTTGACACTGTTAGTCACGTTCATGTTTTGCGAAGCATGTTGGAACTTGGACTGTCTGGCAGGTCCTTGCGATGGATTTCTGAATTTCTATCAGGTCGCAAAATATTTGTTCAGACGGGTGAAGGAAAGAGTGCTGAACATGTTGTCAAACAGGGAGTACCACAGGGAAGCGTACTCAGCCCCTTCCTTTTTAACTGCGTCATGGCTGATTTACCAAGAAGGCTGCCATCACAATTAAAATTTTCACTGTATGCAGATGATGTGTGTATTTGGACATCTGGCTCTAATGCTCAACTACTTCAAATGGCATTGCAAGACGGCATAAATATAATCAACAAATTTTTGAGAGAGAGAGGAATGGTACTATCACACGCAAAGACAGCTGTATTGCCCTTCACTCGAAGGCAGTTAAAAAATTTCACTCTTAATCTGGAAGGACACCCTCTAATGAATGTCAAACAGCATCGATTTCTAGGCATAATACTTGATAGGCAGCTATCCTGGGCACCCCATATAAAGAAACTCGAAAACGAGGTCAATGCCGTAGTGACTGTACTTCGCAGACTTGCAGGCACATCATGGGGCGGATCAGTATCGTCCATGCTGACTGTTTACAATGCATTAATACGACAAAAAGTTGCGTATTCCGCGCCCATCTTACACGGACTTTCCCACACTTCAGAAGAGCGACTTCAAAGACTTTTAGCTAGAGGACTACGCCTATGTCTAGGAGTTCCACGAGCGACTTCTAGTTCTCTTGTAATAGCTGAGGCTCGCCAATCACCATTTCCAGTTATGCGAACTACAGAAACATGCCAGCATTATTTCCGTCTTCAAACCCAGCATAAAAACCACCCATTGGCTCTAGACATAATGAAACGAGATAGAAGTTATGTTCATATAGAAATTCGAGAAAATCTTCACATATTGCCAAGAAATGAATTTTGGAACTCAGACATCGAATATCCTCCATGGCTGCTTACAGTTCCAAAAATCGAATTGTCAGTAGATGGGATATTCAGCAAAAGAGACATGTTCATTCGAGCTGCTCAACAGCTAGCGCTGTACCAGATATATATGCGGTATTCAGGATACACACACGTCTATACAGATGGCTCCAGTACAGCAACCTCTTCAACTTCATCATTCATTATACCACACCTCAACAAACAAGAATCATTTAAGTTAACTCGTGCGACTTCGTGTACAACGGCTGAACTGTTCGCAATCCTAGGGGCGATAAAATTTATATTGTCAGTAAGAGATGCGCAAAAATGGGTAATTTTCAGTGATTCACAGGCGGCTCTAACATCACTCTGCAACACAAAGGGGAAAACATTCAGTGACAGTATAATATATGAAACACTTAAAAACCTCACAAAGGCAAGCGAAGCGAAACATGCAATAGCATTCCAGTGGATACCAGGGCATTGTGACATTCCTGGCAACACAGCAGCCGATGAAGCAGCACGACAAGCACACCTCAAAGATGATACATCTCCGCTCCCAATATCAAAGGATGAATTGCGCTGCATTATAAGGACAACGTCTCTCAAAACGTCTAGAAACACTTGGTTTGACCAGAATTCTAAGAGCTCGGACTTATACCATATTGATCCATTTATTGAATTCAAATTTTCATTGTCATTAGATAGAACTATGGAAACCCTTATTCATCGATTAAGGCTAGGCACTGCCTACACAAAGCATTTCTTACACAGAATTGGCCGTGCGGAAACCCCCGAATGTGATTGTGGATTTGTAGACGAAGATATATATAACCTCCTTCTAGATTGCCCACATCACGACACACCAAGAAGCCGACTTAAATCAGCGCTAATTAAATTAGACCGCAGACCTTTCAGTTTAAGGAAAAGTTTGGGCCCTTGGCCAACAACGGCCTTGCAGAAGAGTGCTTTAAAAGCACTAAAGAGTTTTCTTGAAGACAGCGGCATTGCTGGAAGTTATTAGCGCTTTCATTGTTCTCTTCATTTCATTGTCACTGTGTATATCCATCTGTTTGTGAATTATGTTATGTTGACTGTTCTGTTGTGACTGTATGTGATAATGCATTTACATGATGTATGTACCACCCGCTGACTAGACAATGTGTTATTAGGCGGAAATATCTTTTGTACTTTTGAGACTTTCATCTACATAAGTGTGGAGACATATACATTGTATTTTGTATGTACCATGTGTTCCTTACGTCATAGTGTTCCTGTGGAAACGCTGCGTGATAAGTCATGGTGCTTGTGTGAAAAGACTATTTGATATGTAACCTTGAACCTTGTACGATGTGTGACGGAACCACTCAAGAGATGAGGAGTAGCCGGCGCCTTAAATTGTGCGCCAACATCTCCTTATTATATCATATCAATAATAAAAAAAAACCTGGCTGTCGAGCGGCAGCGCAGACGCGTCGGAAGCACTTCCGAAAAAAAATGCTGAGAGAAAGAAAGAATTCAACTGAGGAAAATAAAATTATGTATAGATCCCACGCACTGCAAGAATCGATATAAGCGAGGCTTTCCGTGCTGGCTGCTTTGATTGAGGATAATTAGCGGTGATGTTGACGGGGAATGCTTAATTTCCTCAACTTCCAGTCAAACCCGACATCGGTGAATTGATGTTAAACGTTACCTCGCGTGCACCACTGCGTTTTGCCTGCGTACTATAAACAGAACACAAAAGGAGAGGTGTTTCCTTGAGGTATTGTTGTGCGCTAGTTTTCTTAACCTCGGAGAGCGTTGAGCATTGTTATTGCCTCACATGGCACACCGCATCATGGCACAAGCATGAAACTTGAAATTGATTTCGTGGCTTTGTGTGCCAAAACCACAAATGGATCGTGAAGCACGATGCAGGGGCAGACTGTTGCTTGATTTTGGCACTGTGGTGTTCTCTAACCTGTCCTATAATCTAAGTGCAAGTGCGTTTTCTATTTCGCCCCTGTCAAAAAGCAACTGTCACTGTGGTCATCAAATCCGCGACCTAGACCGATGCCATAGGCACAAAGATACCGCGGCGGGCACAGAAGTGTTGATTTGATGTGCGACCGCTACCATAGTCTCGCCTGTACCCGGCACTGCGCTTTATTTATGCGACTCTGCTTCTTCACGCCCTGCGCTTGTTGTCCGCTTGGCATACCTCCGTGGTGTTTATTTTTGAGAAATAGTAGAAAAGTACTGTGCCGCACCTTGAACTTAAGTTTATCCAGTTTTCCTGGAACCGCTCTCGTGTCGTAGTAGTAGCGCTTCCTTGCCTTCTCTTGTCTCCTTTTCTCTATCCCCCCTCCTCCCACCTTCTTTTTATGGGAACGGCCTCTTCTCCCACATGCTCTCTAAACTTCTATATACGTCCCCTCTGGAATCGCACCTTAGTAATAAGGTAAGCGCGGCATTTTCTGGAATGATTGTGGAGGGGTCACGGATAATTCAGCAGTCAAGAGAGGGATGTGTTGACGACGAGGGAGCTCCAAAGGGCATTGTGCACATTCGACGCGGTGAACTGCAAACAAGTTTCTGGCATGGCCTTTTTTTTCTGCCTCGCCCCTGTCATGCATGCAACGGTCCAGCCCAAACCCGATGTGGTGGGCCAGATAGCACCAGTGGGAAAGTTGAAAAAAGAAGCAAAGAAAGCAAGAAAGCGTGCCCACATTTCACGACAGCGCTGCATGTTTCGAGGAAGGTATGTTTGTTTGTATGTCTGTATGTTTCGAACTTTTAATACGTTCCTTAAGTTCCTTTCACCGATAGAAGCATCTTCAAAAGTGCAGTAATGAAACAAACAGTACATGTACGAAGCACAGAAGGCCGGTGTGATGGTGGCGTTCCCTGTCGGGATACCACACAAGAAAACGCGATCGGCAATACTTACGCACACTTCTGAGCACACACACTCTGCGTAAAACGAACACATTTAACGCCAAGCACAGCCGGGACGCATCGAACCTATAGATGACAATTTATATGTTGCCAACACACTTCGTAACAACAAGAACACAACTCGGACGTCGAGGTCACCACGACGCATCGCAGCCGCCAAAGAGAGGCAAACTTGTAGAGCACCTTCCGAAACCAACAATCGCGCTGTTTCCTTTACTATACGTCTCACGTAGTCCTCTTTATCCGGATTGCGAAGAAAGCCCGCGAAATATGAAAAAACAAATATAAACACGTGGCAGAGCGTTTTCGCACTGGTATCGTGTTGCTCTCAAGCGTGCATTCAGTGCAAGCCTCAGTTCACTGAGGCTTGCACTGAATTTACGCTTGCACACGCTTGAATGCACGCTTTTGTGCAAGCTCTCAGTTCATTGAGGATTGCACAGAACTGGTTTACTCGTGTAATATGAATGCGTGCTCATACAATAAAGTGAAATACTCGTGCTTACCAGTTGTCATTAGTAAACCAGAACATCTTTGCAGAACTGGAATTCCCGGTGTTGGAACACCACACAGCCGCGGAACACAAGTGATTCGTTGTTCAGCCTCAGTCGTCTAATGCTTGGTTGACCTTTTCTGCGTCTTCCGCTCATTGCACGCCTGATCGAGGTTATCTGTCTTATCTTACCCATCTTCGTACTTGGGACGACAACCGAAGCAGATGACCAAGCGCGATCCGAATATTTATATCGCTGAGCGAGTGGCAAGGGTGGGCGGAGGTAAGCTCGACGGTAGCACGAAGACAACCGCTTCACGCGATTTAAAATTCACAAAACCAGAAATAAAAAATACGTTTAGATGTCCGGCAACAGCTCGGAGCACGCATGTTCCGTGTAATCGAGATTGGCACTTTCTTTCCGGGGATTGGCTACGACAAGCGATCAGATAGTGAGCAGATCCACCTTTTCATGCTGAGACACACCGGTTCTCTTCGTTGAAATTAAAACCGATATACGCAAAATAGTTTACAACATATACACACACCGCGGCTGGTGATTCGGGTGGCATCTTTGCGCCCCCGAGAGAGATTTCCGCTGACTGTGGTTTCCGATGCACCGAAAGGCTTCCCTGACGATCTTATATGAATGGACATTGCGTAAATTTCGCAAAGTATAGTCTGAAACATCTCGAAATCGTTCCGCAGCACGCGACAGCAATATTTTCAAGCAGCGCCACGCCGGATCTCACAAGTCAGAGAGGTGGAAAGGCTCGCCACGCACCCTTTCCTCCTCGCCCGATGAAAAGGTCTATAGATGCCTCCGTTAAGGGTAGTAAACCAGAATGGCTTCTGCTAACCTCCTTACATTTATGTAGGTCTTTCGATCTCCTTCAACTGAATACTTGTGCGATGTCATTTCATTTTGGTGTTGTTGTGTTTATTTACTTTCTAGCTTTTGCTCCGCAATGCCTTGGGTTGCTTACATAGGAAATTCGCACGTGAATGGTAAATCCATGGATGAAGTCACTTCTGAACCAATAGTGTTTGTGCCTTGGATACAGGGATTAAGGCAGGGTATTATACTCCAACTGCGTAGGAGTATTTTCACTACAAACATATATGCGTCTCTTAGGTTCTTAGTTTGCTTTTATGAACATAATATTGGAAATGATTTGACATTCCGTGAACACCAATTACAGTGGAACCGTAATAGCCAATTACTGAAATACATTTTACCGTTCGAGTTTCATTAGCTGTCTTTTTCTTGCTCTATGAAGAGGTTTTACTGGCTTCCTATACCGCGGCTGTCGTCTTTCACTGCACAAGCATTTTCACGAGACGACCACGATGACGATGGCGAAAGCTCGAAGATATGACATTCCGGAAGCACGAAGGTAAACTCGTAGCACAACGAAGCGGCTCCATATCATATCATATGCAGAATAAAAACAAAAGCACAACATCTAGCGCCCGTTCCACAACGTGATGCGTCGTAGAAAAAAGGTATATCATTGTGCTTTAAAGTGAAATCTCGAAGAAGCGTCTTCTAAAGTCGGTGTGCAGATAGGTTCGCCAGGTATTGCTATTGCTTCGGAAAGATATTGAGTTTGCCTCTCCAAGGTCAGACCTATGTAGCAATGACTGGTCCCTCCTCAAAGAAAGGAGACACGCGGCGAGCGGGAACTATGCGATTTTTTTTTAGCTATTGCGTTCATGTTTTTCCAGTTTCCCTCCAGTTCCCTATGGACTGAGCGTATTACATACACCCAGTTTTACATACTCCCAGTCGATCTTGAAAATCTGGAAAGCCGTCCTTCAGGCCATACATTCTGTCTTATGGTGGTAATAGGCGTGCTGCAGAAATGAGAACAACCCGTTGTAACAGATATTGAATACAAAACAAAATAGAACCGCTTATTTGGTCACCAGCTGAATAGAATGCATAAAAATGTTACACTTCTGGGACTCAAGAACACAAATTAAATTAAACTATGGGGTTTTACGTGCGAAAACCACTTTCTCATTATGAGGCACGCCGTAGTGGAGGACTTCAGAAATTTCGACCACCTGGTGTTCTTTAACGTGCACCTAAATCTAAATACACGGGTGTTTTCGCTTTTCGCCCCCATCGGAATGCGGCCGCCGTGGCCGGGATTCGATCCCGCGACCTCGTGCTCAGCAGTTTAACGCCATAGCCACTGAGCAACAACGGCGGGTGGACTCAAGAACTTGAAAAATAACTTGTGCAAGGTCCCTTTGTTAAGTGGTGTTGTGAAAACAATGTGTGCAACAGCTAACGAATGATAACTATATAAATTGTGAGCATTAAGCACTGTTACTTCTTAAACATACAACGCACAAGAAATTAAAAAGAGAATTGTGGTAGCTAACTTTCGGTAATTCACAAAGATGCTGCTAGAAAACAAATACAGTCGACAAAAGTAAAATTTTTTCTTTAATAAACGTACAACACAACGTAGCTCGTTTGCACACAAATAGCGATAGAAGACCATTAGAGTATGCAGGAAATAAAATATTGCTTCAATAAATGTGAAAGTCTAGGTAGTGCTAGAAATGCTGTCTGCTGAATTTGTGTACTCTCGTTTAGTGAAACCTGTATTAAATCTGCAGAAAGAATAAAGAAGTCAAATCAGGATTCGTTAGGAAGGCTTTGTCGTAGTAATAAATAGTTCGTATAAAAATACACTTACAAAATCTTTTTTTTGTCTGTGTAGCCATTCTCTGTGTCTTGCGATGATGACAGTAGATGGATAATGTGAACGCAACTATGCATTTATTATTTCGCTCTTTCCTCATAACAACAAGAGCCTATAACTAAGGCGGAGATGAACCGGACCCTTAGGGCCACTTTCCTTATTATTTTTTTTTTGCTGCTTATGATCACGAAGCCTTTATTGTCACCAAACATTGCGAAAGAAAGAAATGAAGAGGAGAGGCAGGGAGGTTAACAAGATATCAGTCTCCGGTTTGCTACCCTACAGTGGGGATGGGAAACAGTGATTAGTAAGAGGACAGAGAAGAAGGCGTTAAAACAACAACAAAAAAACCAAAGAAACATACCTGCAAGCTGAGACATTCCGTATTTTCGCGATTCTAACCACCCTCCGATTCTAAGCACCCCCCCTCTATTTGCGGGAAAAAGCTAGGAAAAAAGTTTGCTTGCGAATCTAAGCACCCCCCTATTTGTTAGGAAGAGCGCGTAGCCAAGGCCGCCAAACGCGGTTGCTTACTCTAGAATCATTGCTCGGCGGACCTGCAGGCACGCGGTCGATGCTTCTGTTGGACGCGTTTCGCGGCCATCTGAATCCGGAGGTAAAGACAAAGCTTCGTAACATCAATAGCGACGTGGTTGCGATTCCGGGTGGCATGACGCCAGTGCTGCAACCTCTCGACGTTTCAGTCAACAAGCCCTTCAAAGCCAATCTCCGACAGGAGCACGAAGAGTGGGTGCGAAATCCTCACCGGAAGATGACGCCGACGGGAAAGCTGCAGAAAGCGTTCCCATCAACCATCGCAAAGTGGATTTCGGACGCGTGGAAGAGGGTCCAAGTGGACGTTGTGGTCAAATCATTTAAGAAGTGCTCGATCCCAAACAACTTCGACGGAACGGAAGACGACCTGCTGTGGGATACCGAGAGCAGCGGTTCAAACAGGGCGACGAACTCGAGTGGCAGTGATAGTGACTGAGCATCCTGCACTAGCGGTGGATTCAATGTGTGCACCGATTTTTCTTCCGAATGTTTGTAAAATAAAATGTTATTTCTCGAGCCCATCTCGTCGTGATGTCGCAGCAAAAAGAGGGAGGGGGGGGTTATTCTACATGTTTCGAGTCTAAGCACACCCCCTCACTTTGGGCATCGCGATCGTGAAAAAAAGGCGGTGCTTAGAATCGAGTAAATACGGTAGTAACTATTGCTAACAAGATTAACGAAAAAGAAAAGTCGGTACAGGACAGAGCGCTAGTGTCCTGTCTCTGTCCCAACTTTTTTTTTTAGTCTTGTTAGCGCTAGTAACTATAAGACAAACGTACGAGTAATCTGCATGGTAATTTATGCCGATGCGTGTCGTCCGCAAAAGCAGGAGTACAACACCCACGACCAGCCAATCGGGTACGCACGAAATGCGACATCGAGCTACTCTTTTGTCTAATAATAATAACTTTATAATAATAATAATAATAATTTTATTCAGATCAACATACACGACTTGTATGCGACAGCGACGGGATCCTTAGCCGTAGGCTATAGTTGTGGATCCATGGAATTATACGAAGGAAAATAAAGGATTCACACAGGGGCACAATCGTTCTTTGTTTGTTTGTTTGTTTTGTTTTGGACATATAATACGCTACCACAACCCAGTGCATGGGCAACGGGTCTGCATATGAAAGTTCGTACACGTAAGCAGTAGCAACCTTTATATGCAACGGATGATACATTTTTGTAGCACGTTGGGGTTGAGATTAACATCCTTATACTGGCACTTCTTTTTCCCGACCAGGAAGATCGAATAATGTCGGGCAGCGGTTCATTTATTGGCCGGATGTGGCACTTGTAGCAGGAAAAAGCTGCAGAAATGTGTACGACTGCGACGTGGGTTCTGATATAGTGATTGGCGACGAGATGTGCATTCGCTGTTCGCCAACGGTCGAATTCGGTATCAAAAAACAAAACAAAAAAACCTGTAGGAAGAGATCACATTCCACGGCCGTTCCCATCAGAGTGACACAGAAAGCAATATCGGCCACTTCCACGTGCCCGAGGCCGTGTATTCAACCCCCAGACATGACATGACAAGAACTTTATTTGAGTCCTTAGGGACTGAGACCTCGGGGAGCCAAACCGAAGGCTCCCGAAGATCAAGTCGGTGGCTCCGCCCACGATGGAACCGGGAGATCAAGTCCCGCGGCAATGTCGTGGGCCCTCTGGACAGCCTGGAGTTGAATGTTGAGATTGCTGCTCTTGAGAGAGTCCTGCCCTTGTTCTTTCGTGATGGGTGGAGTGGCGTTAAGGGCTGGGCACAGCCAGAGCATGTGGTCAAAGGAGCATGAGTCATGACCACATTTGGGGCACGACTGTGAGTGTTCAGGATCTATCCTGTGAAGAGACCGAGGAGAGGGATATGTACGGGTTTGCAGGAGTCTTAGTGTGGTAGCCTGAGGTTTGTTCAATTTGGGGTGAGGGGGTGGAAATGTCCTCCTGCCTAGTCGATAATGAGAAACAATTTCGTGGAAGGTACTTAATGGATCTTTGTGGATGTTGACCTCGTTCCAAGCCTGGCTACCCGCGACAGCGCGGTGCGTGAAATCGCGCGCTCTCCGGTGGGTCTGCTCGTTAGGAATACATCCAAGCGGGTTAATTGAGCTATCTATATGGGCTGGGAACCACGAGATTTGGTATCCTCCTTCGGTACTCTCTCTAGTCCTTTGTAGTGCTTTGATCACAATACTGTACGCCTGTTCAGATATGAGGGCGGACGAGAAGGATCTAACCGCGGTGCGCGAGTCCGAGAAGATGATAGCGGGAACTTTCGAGCTGTGAAAAGCCAGAGCGATCGCCGCTTCCTCCGCCACATGGACAAACATAGTATAAACAGAGAACCCCCAGAGAACAAGACATTTTAAAGAAGACAAGTGCAAATGACATTAAAGATGGCGAATTGTTGCATACATGATCTCAAGTAGTAGTCACACAATTAAGCATTCGCACTGCGGAGAGCTAAGCCTCGCTTTGTGGTAACACAGCGTCGTACATACAGCGGTCTGAGCGGAACGGACTTTACACTGAAAGCTACAAACACCGATGTACTTTTTTTTTGTCTAATCTCGAACGTCACTAAAGCGCGGCACCAGCCAAGTCGCAGGCTAATACATGGTGTTGCACGCAACTTGAGCCAGACAATAAACATATTCATATGTAGTTGGACCGAACCAAGGTACTAGTTCGATACATTGCAAACATTCCGTACTCAGCATACACTGGCGTTGCATTCCATACCTATAAGATTATGGCCTCTCCTCACACGTAGAACTTTAGTATTCTGCGCTGGTTCTATTTTTCGGACAGCTCCTTTCACGATTTCCTTACACACACAGCATCATTCAAACCCGCAATAAGTAACATACGCATGCGAAACACGCACGTGTGGTTTACACCGCGTTTCCGGCATGAACTACAAGTTGCCAAGCCTTGAACATAATTTAAATATAATCTTAAACAGGTACAAGCATACCATAGGCTTTACATTAAAATAGCATAAATATTTCCAATACATGTAGCCTTATAATACTGTTAACTATCAGGATGCAATGCAGACTGCACAAGTGGTATTACTTTTAATCTCGACTGAAATTCGAATCTATAACATGGTTGGAAATGAATATGTTATAAATCTTTACTGTTGATAAATGTATGAGCTGTCGAAGTCAAATCGGTTTATTTGCGTATCTAAAATATATGCGTGTGTTAGTACATATGTGGAAGAATATGTGCATGTCACCTGTATATATTCAGTATAGTTTTTTTATCATAAATAATCTGTTTCATTTCCGGAATGTCACCACTGCTAAATGTTTTCAGGTTGCCCGAGCCCAGTCAAGCTGTCAAAGAACAGCTTTTTTGCCCAGGTATCCCTACCAGACATATCTATTTTTTCTGCAAAATAATAATGAAATGCTATTTTCCGTCTCTTGGAGATACTCAGATAATTGTTCACATCACGCCAAATTAGATAATTCTGCTTGATTAACATAATAAACTTCTCGAACATTATATCTAGATGAAAAGTGGCAATTACAAAATTGCAGAGCAACATGAAAAACTCCGGATGCAGCTTTCCGTTGCTCAGCACCTGCTACATAACAGTGTTTTTCCGAGTGTGAAAGAATCTCGGGAATACACGCGAGATCCTTTCGAGCGATGCCATAGTCGCAAAGCAACTGCTGCAGGGAAAAGAAGTGTTGATTTGATGTGCGACCACTCCCGTAGTTTCGCCTTGGCCCTGGAGTGCGCTTTAACAATGCAGCTCTGCTTTTTCACGCCCTGCGCAATTTGTCCGCTTGAAATACTTCCATGGTGCCTATTTTTGAGAAATAGCAGAGACGTACAGGGCCGCACCTTGAACTGAAGTTTATCCAGTTTTCCCGGAACCCCTCTCGTGTCGTAGTAGTAGCGTTTCCTTGCCTTCTCACGTCTGCTTTTCCCTATCCCCCCCTCCAAACCCTTTGCATGACAAAGACGTCTTCTCCCCCATCGTCTCTAAAGTTCTATCAACGTCCCCTCTGGACACGCACTTTTGTAATAAGGTAAGCGCTGCAGTTTTTTTGGAATGATTCTGGAGGGGTCACGGATAATGACAGCTGTAAAGAGGGTGGTGCGTTGAAGACTAGGGAGTTCCAGAGGCCATTGTGCACATTCGAAGCGGTGAGGTCCAAAGTAGTTTCACGCATCGCCTTACCTCTCTGCCTCGCTCTGTCATGTATGCATTGCTCTGAGCCATAATCCGACGTGGTGGGCCAGACAGCACCAGTGGGCAAGCTGAAAAAAGAGGCTAAGAAAGCTACCTTTTGAATCAAGTTCTAAAGTATTCTAGATCCTTCTTGGGTACTGGCGCGAACACACACCGGAGACAAGGAAGGACACGGGACGGGCACTCTGTCCCCTCTCCTTCCTTTTTTCTTGTGTGTGTTCGCGCCTAGTACCCAAAAATAATTTTGACCAACTCGCCCAACAAGACGACCTTTTATTCTAGATGTTTTAAAGCAATAAATGGCTTCGTGGCACCCTCAATGTCAATCACGAATTTGTCTGCACAGCAGCAGCGCCTACGTGCTGTCTCGTGTTTCCCTTCTTTCGTGTGTTGTTTTATTCGGCGCCGTCTTTGTAATCCCCACACTAGGCGACAGAGACGTATTGTACCAGGTCATTCATCAGCTTTTAGGAATGTCAAAACGTTGCAGAATAGAGGGGTGTGCACGGTACAGGTCTAATGAAGGCCAAGATACCGAATGAGAACAACACCCCAGTCAAAGGGGCCACAGTACTTTGATCTAAACACGTAAACATTCATACAGGTGCATCAAATGGAGGTCCATTCGAAGTCCGCGTTTCTCCTTTCAAATCTCAAGGGATGAATTTTGAGTCTGGAGGGCGTCCAAAAGAAGAAGAAAAAATCGGAGTAAATACGGAAGTTCAATTTTTTTTCAGATGAAAAGTTACGCAGTTCCCACGCACTGTCCGAATCGATGTAAGTGACGCTTTCTGCACCGGTTGTTTTGATTGACGATAATTAGCGAGGATGTCGGCAGGAAAGCCTAACTTCTGCAAGGCTTAGCGCGTTGATATCAAACGTTAGCGTGAATGCACCACTGCTGTTTGTGTATATATATATATTTATATATATATATATACTAACATGTCGAAAGTGGCATGGCCTTCGTCAGAATCAACGAGGTCACACTTATTCTAACGTTAAGACATAACAAATACAATTTTCGATTTTCGTAAGTGTGCCACTTCATTTGTTCAGCTACCTATGCCCGGAACCTAAGGAACTTAGGTTCCTTTTATATATATATTTATATTAAACAGCCTGTACTATTAGCGCTTACAACATATAGTGTGAAAGCAACTTGCTAAAAAATGCGCAGCCATGCTTCTAAAGATATTTGCTGAAAGCACCATAGCTGAAAGGGTGTCAGTAACTTTGTCTATTGTCAGGTGGGAGCAGCTGGTTGAGAGGTATGCGGACACGGTTAGGCCAATTACTACAGCTTGCATTTTTTCCCACAAGTACCGAGAATTGAGAGAGTTAATTGGAATACCTTCGTGAACTTCAGCCTTTATTTTGTTTCTTCTTTGTGTAGTTGCTGCGCTGAATGATGATGAATGAATTGCTATTAGCCTTTCCTGGAAAAGTTCTCCCCTCCTTGGACGATGAGCGTGTATGTGACTCTCTCTCTCTCTCTCTCTCTCTCTCTCTCTCTGCTGCCGGCATTTCTCCCATTGTTGCTCGAAACACGTCCAGCGATACGTTAATTTTTCAAACCCACTCTCCAAAAACTTGTGACCAATCACGACCCCGAAGGGAGGCCCCACCTACCAGGCTATAAAAGGCACAGTGTGCATCTCGGCGACACTCTTGTCGTCTCTCAGCTTGTCCGACTCAGACTGACGTGACGTCACGCACATCCTCGCTGCGAACAACATTGACGACCTGTGGCTGGCCCCAGACGAAAGCAGTGAGGCGCCCATCATTGCCCCATCGTCTTGCAAGCATTAGCTTCGTCAAAGGCGCGCTCTTCGAACTCGTTTACCACCAACCACCTAGGGAGCCACAACTACCAGAGAGGAACGGAGAATCTGCCCATCGCCGACCCTGCGACCGGACTACCGCTCCAGACGACAACGACTCAGACCGGGCAGACAGGCAACCTGGTTCTCCGTCGCAGCCATCAGGGTCTTCCGAGGATCTCCACGACCACACTTACACCATGGAAGCGACCACGTACACCCTTCGAGGATACGGCTGGCCATTCGTTAACGAGCAACCCATCACCTTCGAGCAGCGGTTGCCGTGGGTGCGCGTCTGCGCGAACTGCAGGGTGGTTGCGGACGATGCGGTGCTGCTTCCCTGCCGTCACACCTTGTGTGGTCGATGCCTCAAAGACGCTTGCGATGGCCACAGCTGCGAACACAGGCACCGTTTCGGCCGGTGTCCCCTCGACGGTGGATACTTCATGGAGGAAGACGCCGTCGACGTGTACTTCCCTCTGGAGAATCTTATGGCCCTGCGGGTGCGCTGTTTCCATGCCGGTCTGGGCTGCCCGTTCAACGGAGTACTTGGGGAACTTCAGCATCACCTGCTGGAATGCATCTTCGGAGTTGGTAGCATCGCTGGCGCCTAGGCCTGGAGTCACCGGTGGATCTAGCCCTGTGCCGCTTACGACGGGCCGCATAGACCACTTCAATTGGGTTGCCTGTGACCACGTGCGCTGAACTTCGAAACAGCGGCCTTTGAAGATATGCCTGTACTGCTCGAGTGCGTAATAAATGTTGTTTGTCCTTTCCCCAATTGTTCCATTATTCGCGTGCCATGCGGTGGTCGGCTGGAAACGGCCAGAACAGCTGCAGCACGTTGATTAGGTTCATACCAGGTGTTTTTTTCCTTCTTTTTTTCTCATCGTCGCCTTTCTTCCCCGTGGCTGTATTTCTGGATGGGCATATCCTTGCAAGTATGTACTAAAACTATATAGTATATAGTAAAACTATATTATATAGTAAAACTAGCAATAAGTGGCCTTATATCGAGCCAGTCTGATGATGTACTAAGTAGTCGCAATGAGCGTATGAGTTTTCCGCGTTAAAAAAAGCTGTAGCTGAAAGTACGTATTACACTCCTTACAATATTTTTGAGGTACGTTACAAGTATACGTCATTGCCTTTATGGATGCAACTGCGAGGTTTCTCTTTTGCATTCTCCAAGATTCAATTTCAGTTGCTTCGCTAATAAGCAATTTTAAGAGGTACACTTATATTTCCCTCGCGTCAACTTCTTCTATTCTCTGGTGCAGCGTGCCTCTTTCGACGCAGCCCCCTCATATGGGCATGATCTTCACTGCAGTAACAACTGCCGCGAGTGCTGTCATCGAAATCCGTATGGTGCCTCTCCGATCCCGCACTATGACAGCGAGTGCTTAATCGCAACATGAGCACAATGATGCAATGACGCTTCTCTACCTATTCACTGAGTGATTGGTGGCTATGCGATCGCTTTGCAGCACTTGACATTTACAAAGATGTCAAAGTCGCAACTGCAATACACAAATTAACAAAATCCGTCCCCAACCAAACCATCGAAGCGCAACTCTACACCTTATGGCAAGTGCCGCTGATTGTTCTTTTAGTCGCCCGCACTTCTCTTTCGCAAACCAGCGTGAGTCACCTTCCTCGTACCTTTTGTTTCTCCACTCAACGCAGTTCTTTCTTGATATTTGTTCAGGAGACGGCTTTAATGACATCCCTACGCAAATCGCTAATATAAACTTAATCGTTGGTAGCGCAAGTTACGGCATCGTATAAGACGTGGCTTTGCTTTACGTTTAAAAGCATTTTCGCAGTTGCTAGTCAAATACACACACTGCGACATTGGTGCTGCTAGATTCCTCTACATCAAGTATATTATGCTGTATAGATGGGGTTCTGCGCCAACTTGATTGAGAATAAACCTACAGCAGCTCGCTTTGATCGCAATCAGTGGCTCTTTGCGCTCAGTGGGTTACAAAAAAGAATTCGTTTCTAGGAACGCGGAAATCTAGAAAAATCATGCGGCAGAAATCAGAACTGTGTGCACTCATTGGTGAAAGTTCTATCTCGACTCGAACTTTACTAATAAGGTAAGCGCTACACTTTCTTCAATGATTGTGGAGGGGTCACGGATAATTACAGCTGTCAACAGGGTGACCCGTAGACGACCAGGTAGCTCGAGAGGGCATTGGCCACATTCGACGCGGTGGGCCCCAAGTAATTCTCGTGTCGCCTTTTCTCTCAGCGTCGTCCATGTCATGCATGCAGTGCTATAGCACCAACTCGACGTGTTGGACCAGACAGCACCAGTGGTAAAGTCGAAAGAACAGGCAAAGAAGGCTTCAATTTGGATCCAGTTCTAAAGTATTCTTGATATTTCTAAGCAATAACTGCCTTCGAGAAGCAGCCAGTCTCAATCATGAATGCATCGGCACAGCAGCTGCGCCATGACTTGTTGTCATTAGCGACACAGGCAAGACATGGGTGCCACGTTCGATATTGTTATCGGCTGTTACTCGTCGAAGTGTCCTAGGTTATTTTCTGCACCGATGGAATCCATTTAATTATCAATCTCGTCCTGTTTCCTCTCTTGTCCGCGTTTATTTTGCGCTGTCTTTTCTCAATGAATTCGCACCAAATAGCTCGCATTCCTACCTTTTAAAGGAAAAAAAGAAGTTACCCCATGCTAGCGATTATTTATTTAGCTGGTAAATTGCTGTATGAAAGCATATTTTGCCTTAGAGCCATTTAATGTGCCCTGGAGGTAGTAAATAAATGTAAAGCTTGACACAAACATGCATTTCCTTTGCATAGGCACTTTTTTTCATGGCTTTCTTCTGCACAATTGACTTAACTATGCTATGCTGTCGCGGCGTTACTATGTTGAAAATAATTTTTTGAGCTTTATCCAGAACGGATGGTGTAGGTCTCCTTCAACACAACGAACTTTTGGCAAACAATCGCCGTAAAGTTTACACACGTAGCCCGGCGGACACAGAAAATCGCGTTATGTAAAGCGGTATGTAAAGGGAGCAAATGGTTATGAGTTTGTTTAGTAGGACAACTCGAACCGCCACTGCTTCAAGGGGCGTTTGTAGCTGTAAAGGTTGACATGCAATACTTCTATGAGTAAGAATCGCAACACCACCCGAAGATGCGACGGCATCATCGCGATCCTTGCGAAACGTAAGATATGTACGGAGAAAGTTTGTGTGTTTAGATTTTAAGTGTGTTTCCTGTAAACACAGCATTTTTGGATTATGTTTGTGGATGAGTTCTTGCAAATCATCAAGGTTTCTAAGGAGACCTCTGATGTTCCATTGGATGATTTGTGTATCCATGTTTGAGGTGAATTGGTGCTGTGTTTACGGAGACGGAGTGGATGCCTTATATTACAGAGCCCTTTCGAGGCCCTGTAATAGGTGTTTTGTTCTTTCTGAAGCGCTCGAGCGATTCTCGACGCTCCTTAGGCGTTTGCTGCGCCCTGGGGACCGGTGTAGTGTCCATTGCCTCGTGTGAGGCGCCGGACAAGCGCTCTTGCGAGCGAGAGGTTTTCAGAGGGAGTCCCGCCTTGGAGGGCAAGACCCCTGCGCCCACCAGCCCGGAGGTCGATGAGGCTCCCTGAGGGATTGGGCTGCGCTGGCCGTTGCCAGCGCTGGAAGGGGCCTCGGAAGTTGGGGCAGCCTCGGCTGCACCCACCTTTGAGGTGGATGGTCCCTTCTCCCCGGTTGACGGAGCAGCGCTAGCTGCAACCGCCGCGGGGGCAGATTGCGTAACTGCCGACTCACTGCCTGTGGGTCGGACAGCCACCGGAGGCCGTTGTGACGCTGCCCCCTTACGCGCCACATCGGCAAAGCTGCTCTTAGACAGGTATAACACCCGCCTACGTGCCTCCTTGAAAGATATATTTTCTTTGACTTTGATTGTCACAATCTCTTTTTCTCTTTTCCAGGACGAACAGGCGCGCGAGTATGCGGCGTGCTCGCCATCACAGTTGACACAATGTGGAGTCTTCTGGCATGTTTCGGAGGAATGTTCAGTGTCACTACACTTGGCACATGTCAGCCGGCCTCGACAGTTCTGTGAACTGTGGCCGAACCTTTGGCACTTAAAGCATCTGAGAGGATTGGGCACGAATGGCCTAACACGAAATTTGATATAACCGGCCTCGATGGACTCGGGGAGGACACTTGAACCGAAAGTGAGTACCAGGTGTTTCGTATTTATCTCTTTACCGTCTCGCCTGATCTTAATTCGCTTAACATTTATGACGTTCTGTTCACTGAAGCCCTCCAAGAGTCATCATGTCATCATCCATCAGCATGTCAGCATGTCATCGTCCGAGACAACGCCGCGGGTGGTGTTCATGGTACGGTGCGGAGTTACTGTTATTTGGGTCTCGCCAAATGAGACAAGTTTCGGCAGTTTCTCGTACTGCTTCTTATCGTGGAGCTCCAAGAGAAGATCACCACTTGTCATTCTCGACGCCTTATATCCTGTTCCAAAAACTTCAGTTAAAGACTTCGGAACAAGGAACGGTGAAATGTTACGCACTAGTTTGTCTGGGTTTTCTGAGTGGATCACATGATATCTAGGAAAATTCTGGACTTGTCGTCCGAAAAACTGAAAGAGATCTTCGGTGCACCCTCGTTTGTGAGGGCGATCAGGGAGTTTAGGAAAAGCGTTTTCCATGAGTACAGTAGGGTTTTCGGCCGCGATGCCGACCACCCACCATGGAGCCCAACAGGGGGACGTGACAGGAGTTCCTGCTAGAGAAACCCTGCCAACGCCAGCCGTACATCGCTGCTATAACCAAATACAGCATAACCAAGGCTGGCTAGCTGCACAAGGTTAACCCTTGCCGCCGGGAAACTAGGAAGTGAGGAGAAGTGATGAGAAGACAGGAAAGATGAAAAAGGCGAGAGAGAAAAACGAAGATTGGAGAGGAGGACAGGAAAAGGCGACTGCCGATTTCCCCCGGGTGGGTCAGTCCGGGGGTGCCGTCTACGTGAAGCCGAGGCCAAAGGGGTGATGATGATGATGTATGTTGTTTTGTGGCGCAAGGGCCAGGTTTGGCCAAAGAGCGCCATGACTGGTGGTAGTGTTAAGGATGTATTATGGAAGATGCGACTTGGCTGTAAAGTGGCCTAAAATAGTCGCAGTAAAGTGCGTAAAATCTATGTACTATAAAATTATGGCGATGACTAATGATGAATACTATGAACATTAAAATCCATCGTAGAAGAATGATGCACAATAAAAATATATAGGATGGTAAAATTACTTAAAGCACTGCTGCCTCGCCAGAGCCCTTGAAACACAAGGGCCTAGAGGCATGTGCTATACTAAAGAGCTATCGCGGCGGTATCCTCTGAAGAGAGGACCCGCTACGAACATGTGGGCTAAAAACATGCAAGACAACATCTTTCAGAAAACTTAGGACTGCGTTGGTGTCAAATAAAGGTTCTGGGCCGAGTAACATAACGGGATGAAGGGGGATGCGCTGCCGGTATGCTAAGGGAAAATGTTTCTTTCTTTCGTATTCGGCTTCCCGACACTCCAAGAGGACGTGGAGGACGGTCAGCCTGTCCCCGCATCTACCGCAAGTTGGAGGATCATTTCCAGTGAGTAAAAAGTTATGTGTGCCGAAAGTGTGTCCTATCCTTAGACGGCAGAATAGGACATCTGTCCGGCGGGATTTTGTTACGGGAGGCCAGAAACCTAATTGTGGCTTGATTACATGCAGTTTATTGTTTGTTTCCATGTCCCACGAGCGTTGCCAGTAGTTCCGCAGTTTTCTGCGCAAGTAGGGCCTCAGATCTGTGACAGGGACTGCTGCGGTAGGATTTACAGAATACGATGCAACTGATGTGGCCATCTTGTCCGCCAGAACATTGCCTTCAATGGCCCTATGACCGGGCACCCAGCATATGATGACATGCTGGTTACATATATACGTTTTACATAGGACGGAATAGAGTTCGTTGATGACTGGGTTTTTGTGCTTAGAAAATGACATCAAGGCCTTCACAACACTGAGGGAGTCCGTATATATAACTGATTTCTGGAGTTGTGATTTATTTATATGCTTTACGGCCGACAGCAGTGCGTAGGCCTCAGCCGTAAAGATACTAGTTTCCGGATGCAGTACGTCGGATTCCGAGAAGGATAGACCGACGGCTGCATAGGACACCCCGTCGTGTGACTTCGATGCGTCTGTATAGAACTCCGTGCAGGAGTATTTGTGCTGGAGTTCCCGGAAATGCATTAGGATTTCAATCTCTGGGGCGTGTTTTGTAACTTGCATGAAAGATATATCACATTGTATGAGCTGCCACTCCCAAGGAGGTAGCAGCTTGGCTGGATGCATTAGGCGAAGCTCGAGGAGTGGAATGTGCATTTCTTCACTAAGCTCCCTCACACGCAGCGAGAAAGGCTGTCTTACGGAGGGACGATTGCGAAAGAGTGTAGCATATGTCATGTCATGAATGGTATTAAAACAGGGATGTTGAGGATTTGCGTGGATTTTCAGAAAATATCTGTGGCTGGTGTATGTTCTCTGGATATGAAGAGACCACTCATTCGATTCTGCATATAAACTTTGTATGGGACTCGTTCGGAATGCGCCAGTGGCCAGACGGATTCCTAGATGGTGGACTGGGTCTAGCATCCTTAGTGCGCTTGGGGCGGCAGAGTGGTAAATCACGGCGCCATAGTCTAGTCGTGATCGAATGAGGCTTTTATAGAGATTCATTAAGCACTTCCTGTCACTACCCCACGTAGTCTGGGATAGAAGTTTGATTATGTTCATTGTTTTTAGACACTTTTCTTTGAGATGTTTAATGTGGGGGACGAAGGTGAGTCTGTAGTCAAGTATGACACCTAGAAATTTGTGTTCTTTGTTTACAGGTATCTGTTGTCCACGCAGTTCTATGCAAGGATCTGGGATAAGTCCTCTCTTTCTTGTAAAAAGAACACAAGAGCTTTTGTTAGGATTGATCTTAAACCCATTCTTGTCTGCCCACATTGACACTTTGTTCAGGCCATGCTGTACCTGTCTCTCGCAGACTGCGAGGTTACAGGATTTGAAAGCTATTTGAATGTCGTCCACGTAGACAGAGTAAAAGATGGCGGGTGGTAGTGAAGCACGAAGCGTATTCATCTTCACGATAAATAGCGTGCAGCTGAGCACGCCTCCTTGGGGTACACCCGTTTCTTGCCTAAAAGGACGTGAGAGTGCATTGCCGACTTTTACCCGGAAGGTACGATTTGACAGATAGCTTTTTATTATATTAAACATATTACCGTGGATGCCCATTTCTGATAAGTCTCTTAAGATTCCGTAACGCCACGTCGTATCGTACGCCTTCTCCATATCAAGGAATATGGATAAGAAGAATTGTTTGTGTACAAATGCGTCCCGGATATTTGCTTCTACACGTACAAGGTGGTCGGTTGTGGAGCGTCCTTCTCGGAAGCCGCACTGATAAGGATCAAGAATTTTGCTCTGTTCAAGGAAAAAGATGAGTCGCCGATTTATCATTTTTTCGAACACCTTACAAAGGCAACTTGTGAGGGCTATCGGGCGGTAACTTGCCACTGAGGAAGGGTCTTTGCCTTGTTTCAAAACAGGGACTACAATGGCTTCCTTCCACGCGGTTGGAAGGTACCCTGCATCCCAGATGGTGTTGAAAAGTGTAAGTAGTGTAAGTTGCGTGTCATTGTGTAAGTTTTTGAGCATTTCATATAAGATTCTATCAGATCCTGGTGCGGAACTCTTGCATGCGCTCAAGGCCGCTTTCAACTCGGCAGCACTCAATGGACAATTATATGGTTCATTCTGTCGGCATTTATTGATGAGTGGCTTGCATTCTTCTATTTCTTTATATTTCAGAAAGGATTGCGAGTAATGGTTGGCACTTGACACGCTCTCAAAGTGCTCCCCAAGTGAGTCCGCCTGATCTTGTAGGGTATCACCTTCTGTGTTTACCAAAGGGAGTGCATGTGCTTGTCGCCCTCTTATCCTATTGACCCTGTTCCAGGCTTTCGCCTCATCTCTGAACGAGTTAATACTTGATAGAAACTTCTGCCAACTTTCTCGTCTGGCCTGTCGGCGGGTTCGCCTGCCTTCGGATTTTACTTTTTTAAAGTTGACTAGATTTTCTGCAGTGGGAGAAGCGCGTAGCAACCCCCACGCCCTGTTCTGTTTTTTACGAGCGATCCTACAATCGTCGTTCCACCATGGGACGCGCCGTTTGCAGGCCAAGCCTTTTACTTCTGATATGCATTTATATGCGACATCTATTATGAATGCTGTAAAAAACTCGACTGCAGCGTCAATTCCTAACGAAGACAGGTCAGCCCATGAGATACTGGTTAGAGATCGAAATTTCTCCCAATCAGCTGTCTCAATCTTCCACCTAGGAGCATATGGTGGATATTCGTTTTCTTTATATGATATTAGCAGTATAGGGAAGTGGTCGCTACCGTAAGGGTTGTCGGTAACTTCCCATTCGAGTTCAGGCAGTACAGACGGGGAGACTATACTAAGATCTATTGACGAAAAGGATCGGTTTGCAAGAGAGTAATATGTGGGCTCTTTCTTATTGAGAAGGCACGCTCCAGAAGAGAAAAGGAACTGTTCAACAAGGCGACCTCGCGCATCTATACGAGAGTCGCCCCACAGGGAGCTGTGCGCATTGAAATCGCCAAGAACAGCATAAGGTTCTGGCAATTGATCGATCAAGGAGTGAAATTCATGTTTGTTCAGTTGGTAATGCGGGGGTATGTAAAGGGAGCAAATGGTGATGAGTTTGTTTAGTAGGACAACTCGAACCGCCACTGCTTCAAGGGGCGTTTGTAGCTGTAAATTTTGACATGCAATGCTTCTATGAGTAAGAATCGCAACACCACCCGATGATGCGACGGCATCATCGCGATCTTTGCGAAACGTAAGATACGTACGGAGAAAGTTTGTGTGTTTAGATTTTAAGTGAGTTTCCTGTAAACACAGCACTTTTGGATTATGTTTGTGGATGAGTTCTTGCAAATCATCAAGGTTTCTAAGGAGACCTCTGATGTTCCATTGGATGATTTGTGTATCCATGTTTAAGGTGAATTTGGTGCTGTGTTTACGGAGACGGAGTGGATGCCTTATATTACAGAGCCCTTTCGAGGCCCTGTAATAGGTGTTTTGTTCTTTCTGAAGCGTTCGAGCGATTCTCGACGCTCCTTAGGCGTTTGGTGCGCCTTGGGGTCAGGTGTAATGTCCATTGCCTCGTGTGAGGCGCCGGACAAGCGCTCTTGCGAGCGAGATGTTTTCAGAGGGTGTCCCGCCTTGGAGGGCAAGACCCCTGCGCCCACCAGCCCGGAGGTCGATGGGGTTCCCTGAGGGATTTGGCTGCGCTGGACGTTGCCAGCGCTGGAAGGGGCCTCGGAGGTTGGGGCAGCCTCGGCTGCACCCACCTTTGGGGTGGATGGTCCCTTCTCCTCGGTTGACGGAGCAGCGCTAGCTGCAACCGCCGCGGGGGCAGATTGCGTAACTGCCGACTCACTGCCTGTGGGTCGGACAGCCACCGGAGGCCGTTGTGACGCTGCCCCCTTACGCGCCACATCGGCAAAGCTGCTCTTAGACAGGTATAACACCCGCCTACGTGCCTCCTTGAAAGATATATTTTCTTTGACTTTGATTGTCACAATCTCTTTTTCTCTTTTCCAGGACGAACAGGCGCGCGAGTATGCGGCGTGCTCGCCATCACAGTTGACACAATGTGGAGTCTTCTGGCATGTTTCGGAGGAATGTTCAGTGTCACTACACTTGGCACATGTCAGCCGGCCTCGACAGTTCTGTGAACTGTGGCCGAACCTTTGGCACTTAAAGCATCTGAGAGGATTGGGCACGAATGGCCTAACACGAAATTTGATATAACCGGCCTCGATGGACTCGGGGAGGACACTTGAACCGAAAGTGAGTACCAGGTGTTTCGTATTTATCTCTTTACCGTCTCGCCTGATCTTAATTCGCTTAACATTTATGACGTTCTGTTCACTGAAGCCCTCCAAGAGTCATCATGTCATCATCCATCAGCATGTCAGCATGTCATCGTCCGAGACAACGCCGCGGGTGGTGTTCATGGTACGGTGCGGAGTTACTGTTATTTGGGTCTCGCCAAATGAGACAAGTTTCGGCAGTTTCTCGTACTGCTTCTTATCGTGGAGCTCCAAGAGAAGATCACCACTTGTCATTCTCGACGCCTTATATCCTGTTCCAAAAACTTCAGTTAAAGACTTCGGAACAAGGAACGGTGAAATGTTACGCACTAGTTTGTCTGGGTTTTCTGAGTGGATCACATGATATCTAGGAAAATTCTGGACTTGTCGTCCGAAAAACTGAAAGAGATCTTCGGTGCACCCTCGTTTGTGAGGGCGATCAGGGAGTTTAGGAAAAGCGTTTTCCATGAGTACAGTAGGGTTTTCGGCCGCGATGCCGACCACCCACCATGGAGCCCAACAGGGGGACGTGACAGGAGTTCCTGCTAGAGAAACCCTGCCAACGCCAGCCGTACATCGCTGCTATAACCAAATACAGCATAACCAAGGCTGGCTAGCTGCACAAGGTTAACCCTTGCCGCCGGGAAACTAGGAAGTGAGGAGAAGTGATGAGAAGACAGGAAAGATGAAAAAGGCGAGAGAGAAAAACGAAGATTGGAGAGGAGGACAGGAAAAGGCGACTGCCGATTTCCCCCGGGTGGGTCAGTCCGGGGGTGCCGTCTACGTGAAGCCGAGGCCAAAGGGGTGTGTTGCCGCCGCCGAGGGGCCGTAAAGGTCCAAACACCCGGCATTGGCTCAACCCCCAGGATCCCCTTTTCCCCGGACACGGCTAAGCCGCGCACGGCTACACGCGGGAGGATCCAACCCTCGTGTGCTCGGGTCCGTGGTGTCGCAACACACCAAACGCCTGCTTGCGCAGACGCCCCTGCTGGGAAGCTGATCTGTCGTCGATCTGCTTTCTCTAAAGCCACATTGATATGGATCTAATTTCTTGTTAATTTCTCGATAATGTACCAGGCGACTGTTTACTATCTTCTCAAAAACTTTGCATAAGCAGCTCGTCAAAGCTATAGGCCTATAACTATTTGCCAAAGAAGGGTCCTTACCCGATTTCAATATAGGAATTATGATGGCCTCTTTCCAAGCAGAGAGAATTTGTCCGGACGACCATATAGAATTGTAAAGACAAAGAAGTGTTTTTTGTATTTCAGGCGGCAGATGTTCTAGCATTTCATATAAGATGCGGTCAGAACCGGGGGCAGATTTGTTGCAGCTGTTTAGGGCTGCCTGAAGCTCTGCCATGCAAAAAGGTCTATTGTATGCCTCGCATTTTGTGCTTTTCCGGTCTAGTGGCTTTCCTTCTATTTGCTTTTTGTACCTTTGGAATGTTTCAGAATAGTGCGACGAGCTGGATATCTGTTCGAAATGTGCGCCAAGAAAGTTCGCCTGGTCTTCCATGCTGTCGCCTTGAGTATTCACCAAAGGCAACGAGTAAGGCTGTCGACCGTTTATTCTGTTCACTCTGTTCCAAACCTTTGTTTCATCAGTGTATGAGTTAATTCCCGATATATACTTTCTCCAACTCTCTCTTCTAGCTTGTCGCCGCGTTCTCCGACCCTGGGATTTGACCTGCTTGAAATTAACTAGATTTTCTGCTGTCGGAGAATCCCGAAGTAAAGCCCATGCCTTGTTTTGCTTCTTTGGCGCTTTTCGACACTCATCGTTCCACCACGGAAGACGGCGTTTTGTGGACAATCCACTTGTTACAGGGATACATTTGGAGGAGGTGTCAAGGAGAAAAACCGTAAAATATTCAACCGCAGCGTCTATGCTTAAAGCACACATGTCGTCCCAGGATAAAGTAGCAAGATTTTTGAACTTTTCCCAGTCAGCTGAGTCAGTTCTCCATCGAGGTAGTTGTGGAAGGCATTCATTAGACATTGGTGTGCTTAGAACCACAGGGAAATGGTCACTCCCGTAAGGGTTTGTAATAACTTTCCATTTAAAGTGGGGTAGAAGAGTTGGAGATGCAATGCTAAGATCTATTGAGGAGTATGTTTTGTTTGCCAGATTGTAATACGTGGGCTCCTTCCCATTCAAAAGACATGCCCCTGAAGAAAAAAGGAATTGTTCAATCAGGCGACCTCTCGCGTCGCAGCGCGAGTCGCCCCATAGGTTGCTGTGTGCATTTAAATCTCGAAGCACAAGATATGGTTCGGGTAACTGATCTATTAATGTTTGGAATTCTTGTTTGTGAAGCTGAAAATGCGGCGGTATGTAGAAAGAGCAAATGGTTATCAGTTTATTTAAAAGTACAGCACGAACGGCCACTGCCTCAAGGGGTGTTCGTAGCCGTAGGTGTTGACAGGCTATAGATTTGTCAGCTATGATGGCTACGCCGCCGCACGATGCGAGGGCATCATCGCGATCCTTCCGAAAAATAACATACTGACATAGGAAGTTTTTATGATTAGATTTCAAGTGAGTCTCTTGGACACACAGCACTTTTGGAGTTTGTTCTTTAAGGATTTCCTGGACATCGTCGAGGTTGCAAAGCAGGCCTCTGATATTCCACTGAATAATTAGTGTATCCATATTAAAATAAATGTTGTGCTATGTGTCAAGGAGAATGGATTTTATTTAGCTTACAGCGCCCTTTTGAGGCCCTGTAATTGGAGTTTTGTCTTTCCTGGAGCGGTCGACAAAGTCGCGCCGCTCCTTAGGCGTCAACTGCGCCTTCTGACTGGGTGTTGTGTCCATAGCCTCTTGAGAGGCACTGGACACGCGCTCTTGCGAGCGGTGTGTTTTCCGCGAAGGCCTTGTCTCTGAAGACAAGGCCTTGGAGCGCACCGTCCTGGTGGTTGATGGGCTTGTCTTGACCTCGGAGCTGGGCTGACTGGTGCCAGCACCAGCAGAGGCCTCCACTGTGGACAATTTCGGGAGAGGTAGGGCAGCCTTCGCTGCTCCCACCGTGGGGGCGGGTGGCGTTGCCGCACGCTCGCTATGCGTGGCGCTGGCGTCCGCCAAGTGCCGTTGTGGTACTGCCCCCCGACGTACCACTTCGGCGAAAGATGTGCTCTGTGCAAATGTTGGTGAGATGCGCTGTCTTGCTTCTCTGAAAGTTATGTTTTCTTTTACCTTTATCGTAATTATTTCTTTTTCTTTTTTCCAGACTGCGCATGATCGAGAATATGCAGGGTGGCCACCGTTACAGTTACTACAACGGGGCTCAGCCTTACAGTCATCTGCAGAGTGATCATTGGCGCCGCATTTCGCACATGTTAGCCGCCCTCGGCAGCTCTGGGAAGCGTGGCCAAATCTTTGGCATTTAAAACAGCGTCGCGGGTTGGGGATGTATGGTGGTACTCTGATTTTGATATATCCAGTTTCTAATGTCTCTGGTAGCGTGCTAGAGCCAAAGGTGACTATCAGGTGTTTAGTTGGCAGCTCCTTGTTCTCCCGTCTGATCTTTATTCGTTGTACGTTTATTACATTTTCATCCTTCCAGGAGTTCTTCATCGGTCAAGTCCATCAAGTCGATGTCAGAGATTACCCCTTTGGCCGTGTTCATGGTTCGATGTGCTGTTACACTGACAGGGATGTCTCCAAGTTGTACAAGGTTCGTTAGCTTGTCGTGCTGTGCTTTGTCTTTTAGTTCAAGTAATAGGTCCCCACTGGCCAGCTTGGTGATTTTATAGCCGCCTCCAATGGTCTCTGTGAGATACTTCGCCACAATGAATGGTGAAATCGTTCTTGCATTCTTGTCAGGTTTATCACTGTGTACAACTTGAAATTTCGGGAAAGTCTGGGTGGGTTTGAGAGAAAACTGAAATGTAGCATCGGTGCGCCCCCTTTTAGAGGGACGATCGGATGAAAAAGGGTTGGAAGTTCCCATGAAATATGTTGAGTTTTCAGCGACAACCCCAGTCACCCACCACCAAGCCCAACAAGGGGACACGGCAAGGTATGTGGTGAAACAAGCCCTGCCATGCCAACTGTACGTCGTCGCTATAACCACATATGTTATAACCAAGGTAGGTCATACCACACTAGGTTAACCCTCGCCGCCAGGAATGTTGGAAATTATCAGAAGGAGAAGAAGACAGGAAAGACTAAAAGAGAGAGGGAAAGACGAAGATGTGCGAAAAGAGAGACAGAAAAGGGCGACTGCCGATTTCCCCCAGGTGGGTCAGCCTGGAGGTGCCGTCTATGTGAAGCCGAGGCCGAAGAGGTGTGTTGCCTCCGCCGGGGGCCTTAAAGGTCCAGACACCCAGCATCGGCTTAACCCCCAGGATCCCCCTTTCCCCAGACACGGCTAAGCCGCGCACGGCTACACGCGGGCGGGGCCAACCCTCGTGTGCTCGGGTCCGTGGTGTCGCAACCCACCAAACGCCTGCTGACGCAGACGCCCCTGCGGGGATAAATGCAATCGAATGAACCACCCACGCAGTATTTTTCGTGAAGCATATTACAATATCTGCACAGCACTTTTTCACATTTGTATTCAGGAAACACGACAGTGTTATTGCTTGCTGCCGAAGGATACTGATATCTGTTTGTGCATTGAACAACTGCAGCTATATATATATATGTCATACATGCATACATACATACATACAAACATACATACATGAAGGCAATTTCAAATAGGTGGGCCTTACTTGTTCCTTTTTTTAATTTAAAGGATTTGTCATTCCTGTTCGTACATGCCTTCCGCCTTTAAACGCCTGTCAGGACTTACACCATATGGTGCAATAGCAACGAGCTAAAATATGTGCAACCATGCTTTTAAAGACATTAGCTCGAAGCAGCGTAGCTGAAAGGCTGTCAATGACTTATTCTATTGTCAGGTGGGAGCAGTGTGAAGAATGGAATGCGGACGAGGGCTGGCCAGTGACTGTAGCTTGTATTCCTTTTACCCCAAGTACCGAGAATTGAGCGAGTTAGAATATCTTCGTGAGCTGGGAGCGTCTCTGTTTCGTCTTTGTGTACTTGCGATGACAGCTGATGAATAAATTCCATTTTGCCTACTCTGGAAAAATGCACCCCTCCTTTGACCTTGAGAGTGGAAGTCTCTCTCTCTCTCTGCTGCCGGCATGTCTCCCGCTCTCGCCACAAAGACGTCCTGAGATTGGAGAATTCTTTAACCCCCTCACCAGCAATTTGCAACCAATCACGACCAAGAATGGAAGCCACACCTGCCAGGCTGTAAAAGAAACAGTGTCCATCTCGGCAGCATTCTTCTCAGCTCTCAGTGCATCCGAGTCGGACCTTCGCGTAGTCACGCACTTGCTCGCCGCAAACAACCTTGCCGACCTGCGCCTGGCCGCAGACGAAGCCCGTGAGACGCCCATCATTCCCGGATCGTCTTGCAAGCATCAGCATCGTGAAAGGCGTGCTGTTCAAACTCGGCCACCACCAAGCAAGCGCCCAGACACCGACAACTACCAGAGATGAACGCAGAAGCTTTCCATCGCCGAACGAGCAATCGCACGGCCGCTCGAGAGAGCTACGGCTCAAACTACGGAGACGGGCAACCTGGCTCTCCTTTGCAGCCATCCGGGTCTTCTGAGGATCGCCCGGATGCCACTTACACCCTGGAAGGGTTCAACTGCCCATTTGTGAACGAGCGTCCCATCACCTTCGTGAAGCCGCTGTCCTGGGTGCGCGTCTGCGTGAGATGCACGGCGGTTGCGGCCGATACTGCGCTGCTTCCCTGCGGTCACACCTTGTGTGATTGGTGCCTTGACGACATTTCCGATTGTGGGACAAATGCGGCTCGGCAGGAGGGCGACAGTTTCGAAGACAGGCCCCGTGACGGCTCGTGTCCCCTGGACAGTGAACCCTTTGTGGAGGCCGACCTCGTGGTTCTGCACTTCCCAGTGCGGCATCTTCTGAAACTTCCGGTGCGCTGTTTCCATGCCGCCTTGGGCTGCCCGTTCGTCGGAAAACTTGCAGAACTTCAGGTTCACCAGCGGGAATGCCTCTTCAGAACCGAGACCTTCGTGCTGATGCCTCGGTGTGGGTAGCATCGTCCTCGCCTAGGCCTGGAATCACCGCTGGATCAGTCAGCACTGTGCCGCTCACGACAGGCCGCACAGACCGCTGCCATTACATAGCCTGTGACAACGTGCGCTGAACTTCAAAGCAGCTGCCTTTGAAGATATGCCTGTACTGCTCAAATTCCTGATAAAAATTATTGTTTCTCATTTTCTGAATTGCTCGATTATTTGCGTGCCATGCGGCGGTCGGTTGGAAACGGCCTGAACAGCTGCATCACGTTGATTAGGCATAGACCAGGTGTTTCTTTCATTATTTTTTCTGAATTAGCATTTACAAGAGAATGTGGCTAGGAGTTTAGCGAACGCAGGCTTTATGCCACGTGGCTGGGTTCCTAGACGGGTATGCACTTGTCAGTATATAGTAAAGCTATCGTAAAACTAGCAATAACTGGCTTTACATCGAGCCAGTCTGATGACCTAATAAGTAGTGGCAGGGAGCGTATACGCGTTTTCCCCGTTAAAGAAAAGCTGTGGCTAAAGGTACGTCCGACACTGTCTCCAACATTTTATAGAGGTACGTTAGGCGTATTCGGCATTGTCTTTCTCGAAACAAGTGTGAGCTTTCTCCTTGATTTTTTCCATGTTTCGACTTCAGATACTTCGCAAATAATCAATATTAAATATAAGTTAGCCTCGCGTCACCGTCTATGCTGTGGTGCAGCAGGCCTGTTTCGTTGCAGCCCGCTTACACGGAGTTGTTCGTCACTGCAGTGACCCCTGCCACGTGTGCTCCCATGGCGTTGAAGCGTACTTGCCAAGGAAAATAACAACGCAATCCATATGGCGCGTCCCCGAACACATACTATGACAACGCGTGCTTATCGCAACTAGAGCGGAATGATGCAATGAAGTTCCGCTACCTATGGACTAAGTGAGTGGTGGAAATTCGAATCCGTTGCAGCATTTGGCATTTACAAAGATGTCAAAAATCGAAACTACATTACAGAAATTAACAAAATCCTTGACGACCCAAAGCAGACAAGCGCAACTCTTCTCTGTACGGTAAATTCCGCTCAGTGTTATTCAATTAAGTCACCCGCACTTCTCGTTCGGAAACAAGCGTTTGTTTCCTTCGTTGCAACGTTTGCTTTTTCGCTCAGAGCAGTTCGTTCTTGACGCTTCTTCGGGAGACTGCTTTGACCAGATCCCTACGCAAATTGCTAATCTAAACTTAAACGTTGTCAGCGTGAAATACGGCGTAGTATAAGACGTGGCTAAGTTTTACGTTTAAAACCATTTTCGCCCTCGCCAGTTAAATACACCCACACGTGACATTGATTCTGCAAGCGTCGTCTACATGAAATACATTATTCTGTGCGGACGGGGTTCTGCTCAAATTGATGGAGAACAGTCGTACAGTATGGTATTCATTGGCTGTACCAATGGGAGGGCTCAGTTTTTTAATGAAACATGTAGCGGCTGTTTGTGCTAAGTGCGTTACAATGAAGGTTAGGGTTCGACTTACGTAAAGAGCACTAGAATTCGCTTCTAGGAATGGCGAAATATGCAAAAATCAAGCGGGAGAAATTGGAGCAGATTGCACTGTGTATTTTTATGACAACACAGAAGCTATTGCAATTTGATGATGATGTGTGTTGTTTTGTGGCGCAAGGGCCAGGTTTGGCCAAAGAGCGCCATGACTGGTGGTAGTGTTAAGGATGTATTATGGAAGATGTGACTTGGCTGTAAAGTGCGTAAAATCTACGTGCTATAAAATTATGGCGATGACTGATGACGAATACTATGAACTTTAAAATCCATCGTAAAAGAATGATGCAATGTTTAAAATATGCGAGACTTTAAATTGCTTACAGCACTACTGCCTCGCCAGAGCCCTTGAACCATAAGGGCCTAGAGGCACGTGCTATTCAGAATAATTATCGCAGCGGCATCCTCTGGAGAGAGGACCCGCTACGAACATGTGGGGCTAAAAACATGCAAGACAACATCTTTCAGAAAGCTTAGTACTGCGTTGGTGTGAAATAAAGGTTTTGGGCCTAGTAACATTACTGGATGAAGGGGGATGTGCTGGCGGTATGCTACGGGAAAATGTTTCTTTCGTTCAGATTCGGCTTTCCGACACTCCAGTAAGACGTGGAGGACGGTCAGCCTCTCCCCGCATCTACCACAGGTTGGAGGCTCGTTTCCCGTGAGTAAAAAGTTATGTGTGCCGAAAGTGTGTCCTATTCTTAGACGGCAGAATAGGACATCTGTCCGGCGGGATTTTGTTACGGGAGGCCAGAAACCTAATTGTGGCTTGATTACATGCAGTTTATTGTATGTTTCCATGTGCCACGAGCGTTGCCAGTAGTTCCGCAGTTTTCTGCGCAAGTAGGGCCTCAGATCTGTGACAGGGACTGCTGCGGTAGGATTTACAGAATACGATGCAACTGATGTGGCCATCTGGTCCGCCAGAACATTGCCTTCAATGGCCCTATGACCGGGCACCCAGCATATGATGACATGCTGGTTACATATATACGTTTTACATAGGACGGAATAGAGTTCGTTGATGACTGGGTTTTTGTGCTTAGAAAATGACATCAAGGCCTTCACAACACTGAGGGAGTCCGTATATATAACTGATTTCTGGAGTTGTGATTTATTTATATGCTTTACGGCCGACAGCAGTGCGTAGGCCTCAGCCGTAAAGATACTAGTTTCCGGATGCAGTACGTCGGATTCCGAGAAGGATAGACCGACGGCTGCATAGGACACCCCGTCGTGTGACTTCGATGCGTCTGTGTAGAACTCCGTGCAGGAGTATTTGTGCTGGAGTTCCCGGAAATGCATTAGGATTTCAATCTCTGGAGCGTGTTTTGTAACTTGCATGAAAAATATATCACATTGTATGAGCTGCCACTCCCACGGAGGCAGTAGCTTGACTGGATGCATTAGGGGAAGCTCGAGGAGTGGAACGTGCATTTCTTCACTAAGCTCCCTCACACGCAGCGAGAAAGGCTGTCTTACGGAAGGACGATTGCGAAAGAGTGTAGCATATGTCATGTCATTAATGGTATTAAAACAGGGATGTTGAGGATTTGAGTGGACTTTCAGAAAATATGTTTGGCTCATGTATGTTCTCTGAAGATGAAGTGACCACTCATTTGATTCTGCATATAAACTTTGTATGGGACTTGTTCTGAAAGCGCCTGTGGCCAGTCGGATTCCTAGATGGTGGACAGGGTCCAGCATTTTTAGTGCGCTCGGGGCGGCAGAGTGATAAATCACAGCACCATAGTCTAATCGTGATCGAATGAGGCTTTTATAGAGTTTCAATAAACACTTCCTGTCACTACCCCACGTAGTGTGGGATAGAAGTTTGATTATGTTCATTGTTTTTAGACACTTTTCTTTAAGATGTTTAATGTGGGGGACGAAAGTGAGTCTGTAGTCAAGTATGGCACCTAGAAATTTGTGTTCTTTGTTTACAGGTATCTGTTGTCCACACACTTCTAAGCAGGGATCTGGAACCAGGCCTCTCTTCCTTGTAAACAAAACACAAGAACTCTTGTGAGGATTGATTTTGAATCCATTTTTCTCTGCCCACCCTGACACCTTGTTCAAACCATGCTGTACCTGTCTCTCGCAGACGGCGAGGTTACAGGACTTGAAAGCTATTTGAATGTCATCGACGTAGACAGAGTAAAAGATGGCGGGTGGTAATGAAGCTCGAAGCGTGTTCATCTTCACGATAAAGAGCGTGCAGCTGAGAACGCCTCCTTGGGGTACACCCGTTTCTTGCGTAAAAGGCCGTGAGAGTGCATTGCCGACTTTTACCCGGAAGGTACGATTTGACAAATAGCTTTTTATTATATTAAGCATATTACCGTGGATGCCCATTTCTGACAGGTCTCTTAAGATTCCGTAACGCCACGTCGTGTCATACGCCTTTTCCATATCGAGAAATATCGATAGGAAGAACTGTTTATGTATAAATGCGTCCCGGATATTTCCTTCAACACGTACGAGATGATCGGTTGTGGACCGCCCTTCTCGGAAGCCGCACTGATACGGATCAAGCATTTTGCTCATTTCAAGGAAATGGATGAGTCACCGATTAATCATTTTTTCAAATACCTTACAAAGGCAACTCGTGAGGGCGATCGGGCGGTAACTTACCACTAAGGAAGGATCTTTGCCTTGTTTTAAAACAGGAACCACAACGGCTTCTTTCCATGCAGTTGGGAGGTATCCTGCAGCCCAAATGGTGTTGAAAAGTGTGAGTAGTGTGACTTGGGTATCACTGGGTAGGTTTTTGATCATTTCATACATGAGTCTGTCTGATCCAGGTGCAGAGCTCTTGCATGAGCTCAAGGCAGCTCTGAACTCGGCAATACTGAAAGGGCAGTTGTACGATTCATTTTGTAGACATTTTCCTTTGAGTGGCTTACATTCTTCTATTTGTTTATACTTTAGGAAGGATTTCGAATAATGTTTTGAACTTGACACACTCTCAAAGTGTTCGCCAAGTGAGTCTGCCTGATGTTGCAGCGTATCACCCTGTGTGTTTACGAGAGGGAGTGAATATGTTTGTCTGCCTCTAATTCTATTTACGCGGTTCCAGACTTTCGCCTCATCTGTAAACGAGTTGATGTTCGATAAAAACTTTTGCCAACTCTCTCTTCTGGCCTGTCGGCGGGTTCTCCTGCCTTGAGACTTAACTTTCTTGAAGTTAACAAGATTCTCTGCCGTGGGCGAAGCACGTAGCAACCCCCACGCCTTGTTTTGATTCCTACGTGCGACTCTACATTCATCGTTCCACCACGGGACATGCCGTTTGCATGCCGAGCCACTTACTTCACGTATGCATTTACATGCGGCATCCATTATAAAGGCTGTGAAGTCTTCCACAGCATCGATTTCTAAAGAACACATGTCATCCCATGATATACTAGTTAAATTTCGGAATTCCTCCCAGTCTGCTGTGTCAATCTTCCACCTAGGAGCCTGTGGTAGATATTCATTTTCTTTAAGTGTTCTTAATAGTATGGGGAAGTGGTCGCTTCCGTAGGGATTATTTGTAACTTCCCATTCGAGTTCGGGCAGTATAGACGCGGAAACTATACTAAGATCTATTGACGAAAAGGTTCTGTTTGCAAGAGAGTAATATGTGGGTTCTTTCTTATTGAGAAGGCACGCTCCAGAAGAAAAAAGGAACTGCTCAAAGAGACGACCTCGCGCATCAATACGAGAGTCTCCCCACAAGCTGCTGTGTGCATTGAAATCGCCAAGAACAAGATAAGGTTCTGGCAATTGATCTATCAAGGACTGAAATTCATGTTTGTTTAGTTGGTAATGCGGGGGTACGTAAATCGAACAAATAGTGATGAGTTTGTTCAGCAGGACAACTCGAACCGCTACTGCTTCGAGGGCCGTTCGTAGCTGTAAACATTGACACGCTATGCTTTTTTGAATTACAATGGCAACACCGCCAGATGATGCCATAGCATCATCGCGATCTTTGCGGAAAGTAATGTGCTGTCGAAGAAAATTAGTGTGTTTTGGTTTTAGGTGTGTTTCCTGTAGACACAGCACTTTTGGATTGTGTTTTTGAATGAGCTCTTGCACGTCATCAAGGTTTCAGAGAAGACCTCTGACGTTCCATTGAATTATTTGTGTATCCATATTGGGTGATAATATGTGCTGTGTGTACAGAAACAGAAGTAGTGTTTATGGAAATTACAGTGATTAAATTACAGAGCCCTTTCGAGGCCCTGTAACGGCAGTTTTGCCCTTTCTGGAGCGTTCGAGTGAACCTCGCCGCTCCTTAGGCGCTTGGCGCCCCTGGAGGATAGGTGTAGTGTCCATTGCCTCTTGTGAGGCGCCGGACACCTGCTCTTGCGAGCGAGAAGTCACCAGGGAGAGTCTCGCCTTGGAGGGCAAGACCCCTGCGCCCACCAGCCCGGAGGTCGATGGGGTTCCCTGGGGGATTTGGCTGCGCTGGACGTTGCCAGCGCTGGAAGGGGCCTCGGAGGTTGGGGCAGCCTCGGCTGCACCCACCTTTGGGGTGGATGGTCCCTTCTCCTCGGTTGACGGAGCAGCGCTAGCTGCAACCGCCGCGGGGGCAGATGGCGTAACTGCCGACACACTGCTTGAGGGTCGGACAGCCGCCGGAGGCCGTTGTGACGCTGCCCCCTGACGCGCCACATCGGCAAATGTTTTCTTGGGCAGGTATGATACCCGCCTTCGTGCCTCTTTGAACGAAATATTGTCTTTTACTTTTATAGTTACAATTTCTTTTTCCTTTTTCCATGAGGGGCACGACCGCGAGTACGCGGCGTGATCCCCGTCACAGTTTACACAGTGGAGAGAGTTATTACATGCTTCAGTGGCGTGTTCAAGGGCACTACATTTCGCACATGTTTGGCGGCCTCGGCAGCTCTGCGAGCTGTGGCCGAAACGCTGGCATTTGAAACACCTTAGGGGGTTCGGTACATATGGTCTGACACGGAGCTTGATGTACCCGGCCTCTACAGACTCGGGCAGAATACTTGAACCGAATGTGAGTATTAGGTGCTTCGTTTGAATTTCTTTACCATCCCTTCTGATCTTAATTCTTCTGACATTGACAACTTTCTGCTCACTGAAGCCCTCCAAGAGCTCAGCTTCTGTCAGCTGGAGCAAATCGTCATCAGAAACAACGCCGCGGGTGGTGTTCAGAGTGCGGTGAGGAGTTACTGTCAATGGAACATCCCCAAATGACACTAGACTGGGCAACTTTTCGTATTGTTTCTGGTCATGTAGTTCTAACAGGAGATCGCCACTTGCCAGCCTTGATACCTTGTAGCCTGGACCAAGGACATCAGTTAAGGACTCGGAAACTAGAAAAGGGGAGATATTTCGTACTTGCTTATCGGATTTTTCAGAGTGGATGACATGATACCGTGGGAAGTTGGGTCTTTCACGACCAAAGAACTTGAACACATCTTCGGTGCGCCCTCTTTTGTGAGGGCGATCAAGGAGGGGAGGGAAGGAACTAGCCATAGAATAATGTAATTTTCGGCGATAACGCCAACCACCTACCGTGGAGCCCTACAAGGGGACGTTACAGGGACTGTAAAAACAGGTCCTGCAAACGCCAGCTGTACGTTATCACTATACCCAAATATGAGATAACCTAGGTTGGTTATTCACACAAGGTTAACCCTTGCTGCCTGGAAAAATTGGAAGTAAACGGAAGCTAGGAGAAGACAGGAAAGGTGGAAAGTGAGAGAAAGACAAGGCTGGAGGGAGAGAGAGACACGAAAAGGCAACTACCGATTTCCCCCGGGTGGGTCAGTCCGGGGGTGCCGTCTGCGTGAAGCCGAGGCCAAAGGGGTGTGTTGTCTCCGCCGGGGGGCCTTATAGGTCCGAACACCCGGCATCGGCTCAACCCCCAGGATCCTCTTTTCCCCGGACACGGCTAAGCCGCGCACGGCTACACGCGGGAGGGTCCGACCCTCGTGTGCTCGGGTCTGTGGTGTCGCAACGCACCAAACGCCTGCTGACGCAGACGCCCCTGCGGGGCTATTGCAATTTGGCAGTTTTGTTAACGATGCGGTAATACATCTGATTGCCACGCTGGGAACCCAGGCTGCATACGAAATTACTGGATGCCTTGTTTTTTTCGCCGACTTTCTTGGTTTGATCGTTTCCCTTGCGAGACGAAACACTTTTCGCCACACACATCTGACAAGTCAAGACGCCATAAAGCATGTAGGACACACTGCGACAAGCGCTGGTGCTTCCGGTCATGGTTTGATTAAGTTTCTGCCACCGCTCATAAGTGCGCTACAGAGAACGTGTAGAAACAGCCCAATAAAGTACGTAGGAGCCCAGGGCGCATTAGACTTGGCTGTCGAGCTGCATTGAAGACGCGTCACAAAGACTGCCGAAAAAAATGCTGGGAGAAAAGAAAAACAATTCAACTGAGGAAATAAAATTATGTATATCCCACGCACTCTGGGAATTGGTGTAAGCGAAGCTTTCTGTTTTGCTTACCATGAGTGACGAATAATCAGCGGTGATGCTGACGGATAATGCTTAATTTCATCAACTGTCAGTCCAACACGACAGGGCTGAGTTGATATTTAACGTTACGTTGAGTGCACCACTGCTTTTTGTGCGCGTACAGAACGCACAGTGAGAGGTCTTTGCTTGAGGCATTGTTGTGCGCCATGTTTCGTAACCTCAGAGGGTATACAGCATTGTCATTGCCTGACATGACACATCACATCGTAGCAGAAGTAATAAATTTGATTTGGATTACGCGGCTGTACGTGTGAAAACGATAATTGGATTATAAGGCATGATTTTCTGGCGGGCTGCCGATTAATTTTGACATTGTGGTATTTTTTAACTTGTTCTAAAATCTAAGTGGAACTCCGCTTTCTATTTCGCTCCTGACGAAATGCGGCTGCCAACCGACCTTAACAAATCCGCGACCCCGAGCGATGCCATAGTCGCAAAGCTACTGCGGCGTGTTTGCGTGCGCAGTTGCATTATTCACTGTGTTTATATTCTTATGGTGTATATTATCCGTGCGTATTTGTAGTATTTTTCATTGTTAGAACTAATTTAAGGCTTTTTTGTTGCCATTTTTTGTATTTATCTACGCTTCATTTCTAAGAGGAGTTCCCTTTTCCGCGACGTGCTATGGCACCTCCTTCTGAATATGTACACCGCAATGCGTGTATTTAATTTCAAATGTCCACATGCCCGAAATTTGGATTCATGACATTAGCGTCCACATTTCATTTCACTGTCCACATTTCAAGACAGAGCTCCATGTTTCGAAGTATGTAACTTTTAAGACGTTCCTTAAGTTCCCTTCACCGACTGAAGCATCTTCAATAGCGCAGTAACAGCTTTTGAAATTAACAATACATGTACGAAGCAGAGGAGGCCGCTGTGATGGTGGCTTTCCTTGTCGGGGTACTACATAAGAAAACGAGATCGGCAACACTTACGCACACTTCTGACCACACGCACTCTGCGTAAAACGAACACATTTGGCGTCGAGCAAAGAGGCGACGCATCGCGCATATAGATGACGATTTATATGTTGAGAACACACTTCGTAATAGCAAGAACACAACTCGGACGTCGGAGTCACCACGATGCATAGCAGCCGGCAAAGAGAGGCAAATTTGTAGAGCACCTTCCGAAACCAACAATCTAATTGTTTCCTTTACGATACGTCTCACGTAGTCCTTTTTTTCCGGGTTTCAAAGAAAGCCCCGAAATATGAAAAAAAAACACGTGGCGGAGCGTTTTCCCACGGGTATCGTGTGCAATCAGTGCGTTTTCCCACGGCATTCAGTGCAGGCTTCAGTTCACTGAGGCTTGCACTGAATGCACGCTTGTACACGCTTGAATGCACACTTGAATGCACGCTTGCACTGAGTGCACACTGAATGCACACTGAATGCACTCTTCTGTGCAAGCTCTCAGTTCACTGAGGCTTGCACAGAACTGGTTTACTCGTGCCATATGAATACGCGCTCATAAAATAAAGTGAAATACTCGTGCTTACCAGCTGTCATTATTAAAGCAGAACACCTTTGCAGAACTGGAATTCCCGGTGTTGGAACACCGCACAGCCGCGGAACACATGTGATGCTTCGTTCAGCCGCCGTCGTCTAATGCTTGGTTGACTTTTGTTGCGTGTTCCACTCGTTGCACGCCTGATCGAGCTTCTGTGTCTTGTCTTTCCCATCTTCGCACTTGGAACGACAACCAAAGCGAATGAACAACCGCAATCCGATTTTTTATATCGCTGAGCGAGTGGCAAGGGTGAGCGAAGGTAAGTTGGTAAGGATGAGCGGAGGTAAGCTTGAAGGACGCACAAAGACAAGCACTTGCTGCGCTTCGCGCGATTTAAAATTCACAGAAAGAAAATTACAAAAAAATAAGTTCGGATGTCCGGCAACAGCTTGGAGCGTGCATGTCGCTTGAAACCGAGATTGGCACTCTCCTTCCGAGGGTCGGCTACGACAAGCGATCAGATAGTGAGTAGATTTACCATTTCATGCTGAGACACACCGGTTGTCTTCGTTGAATTAAAACCGATATACGCAAAATAGGTTACGACACATACACACACCGCGGCTGATAATTCGGGTCACATCTTTGCACCCACGAGGGAGATTTCCGCGTACTGCACTTTTCGATGCATCGAAAGGCTTCCCTGACGATCTTATATGAACGGACATTGCGTATATTTCGCAAAGTATGGTCTAAAACATCTCGAAATCGTTCCGCAGCACGCGATACCAGTACTTTCAAGCAGCGCCGCACCGGATCACACAAGTCAGAGAGGAGGAAAGGCTCGCCACGCACCCTTTCCGCCTCGCTCAATGAAAAGGTCTATAGGGGCCTCCGTTTAGGGTAGTAAACCGGAATGGCTTCTGTTAGCCTCCTTACATATATAGAGGTCTTTCGATCTCCTTCAACCGAATACTTCTGCGATCTCATTTCATTTTGGTGTTGTTGTGTTTATTTACTTTCTGGCTTTTGCTCCGCAATGCCTTTCGTTGCTTACATAGGAAATTCGCACGTGAATGGTAAATCCATGGATCAAGTCACTTCTGAACCAATAATGTTGGTAGCTGGGACACAGGGATTAAGGCAGGGTATTTCCCCTTCATATCCTCGAACAGGGAAGAAGTATTTTCGCTGCAAACATATATGCATCCTTTAGGTGTTTAATTGGTACTTATGAACATAATATGGGAAATAATTTGATTTTCCGCAAACACAGGTAACAGTCGAGCGGTAATTGCCAATTACTGAAACGTATATTACCGTTCGAGTTTCATTAGCTGTCTTTTTCTCGCTCTATCAAGATGTTTTACTGGCTTCCTATACCGCGGCTGTCGTCTTTCACTGCACAAGCATTTTCACGAGACGACCACGATGACGATGGCGAAAGCTCGAAGATATGACATTCCGGAAGCATGAAGGTAAACTTGTAGCACAACGTAGCGACTCTATATGACATATCATATGCAGAATAAAAAAAAAGCACAACATCTTGCGCCCGTTCCACGACGTGATGCATCGTAAAAGAAAGGTATATCATTTTGCTGTAAAGTGAAATCTCGAAGAAGCGGCTTCTAAAGTCGGTGTGCAAATAGGTTCGCCAGGTATTGCTATTTCTTCGGGAAGATTATGAGTTTGCCTCTCCAAGGTCAGACCTATGTAGCAATGGCTGGTCCTCCCTCAAAGAAAGGAGACACACGGCCAACGTGAACTATGCGATCTTCTTTTTTTTTGTAGCTATCGCGTTCATGTTTTTCCAGTTTCCCTCAAGTTCCCTATGGACTTAGCGTTTTACATGCACCCAGTTTTACATACTCCCAGTCGATCTTGAAAATCTGGAAAGCCGTCCTTCAGGCCATACATTCTGTGTTATGGTGGTAATAGGTGTGCTGCAGAAATGAGAACAACCCGTTGTAACAGATATTGAATAAAAAACAAAATAGAACCGCTTATTTGGTCACCAGCTGAATAGAATGCATAAAAATGTTACCCTTCTCGGACTCAAGAACACAAATTAAATTAAACTATTTGGGTTTTACGTGCGAAAACTACTTTCTCATTATGAGGCACGCCGTGGAGCACTCCAGAAATTTCGACCACCTGGGGTTTTTTAACGTGCACCTAAATCTAAGTACACGGGCGCTTTCGCATTTCGCTCCCATCGGAATGCAGCCACCATGGCCGGGATTCGATCCCCCGACCTCGTGCTCAGCAGCCTGACATCATAGCCACTGAACAACCACGGCGGGTGAACCCAAGAAATTGAAAAATACCTTGTGGAAGGTCCCTCTCTTAAGTGGTGTTGTGAAAACAATGTGTGCAACAGCTAACGAATGATAACTATATAAATTGTGAGCATTAAGCACTGTTACTTCTTAAACATACAACGCATCAGAAATTAAAAAAAGAATTGTGGTAGCTAACTTTCGGTAATTCACAAAGATGCTGCTAGAAAACAAATACAGTCGACAAAAGTAAATTTTTTTCTTTAATAAACGTACAACACAACGTAGCTCGTTTGCACACAAATAGCGATAGAAGACCACTAGAGTATACACGAAATAAAATATTGCTTCAATAAATGTGAAAGTCTAGGTAGTGCTAGAAATGCTGTCTGCTGAATTTGTGTACTCTCGTTTAGTGAAACCAGTATTAAGTCTGCAGAAAGAGTAAAGAAGTCAAATCAGGATTCGTTAGGAAGGCTATGTCGTAGTAATAAATAGTTCGTATAAAAATACACTTACAAAATCTTTTTTTTTGTCTGTGTAGCCATTCTCTGTGTCTTGCGATGAAGACAGTAGATGGATAATGTGAACGCATCCATGCATTTATTATTTCGCTCGTTCCTGTTATCAGCAAGAGCCTATAACTAAGGCGGGGATGAACCGGACGCTTAGGGCCACTTTCCTCATTATTACTTTTTTACTGCTTATGATCACGAAGCCTTTATTGTCACCAAACATTGGGAAAGAAAGAAATGAAGAGGAGAGGCAGGGAGGTTAACAAGATATCAGTCTCCGGTTTGCTACCCTACAGTGGGGATGGGAAACAGTGGTTAGAAAGAGGACAGAGAAGAAGGCGTTAAAACAACAACAACAAAAAAAACAAAGAAACATACTTGCAAGCTGAGACATACCGTATTTTCGCGATTCTAACCCTCCCCTCCGATTCTAAGCACCCCCCCCTCTATTTGCGAGAAAAAGTTAGGAAAAAAGTTTGCTTGCGAATCTAAGCACCCCCCTATTCGTTAGGAAGACCGCGTAGCCAAGGCCGCCAAACGCGCTTGCTTACTCTAGAATCATTGCTCAGCGGACCTGCAGGCACGCGGTCGATGCTTCTGTTGGACGCGTTTCGCGGCCATGTGACTCCGGAGGTAAAGACAAAGCTTCGTAACATCAATAGCGACGTGGTTGTGATTCCGGGTGGCATGACGCCAGTGCTGCAACCTCTCGACGTTTCAGTCAACAAGCCCTTCAAAGCCAATCTCCGACAGGAGCACGAAGAGTGGGTGCGAAATCCTGACCGGAAGAAGACGCCGACGGGAAAGCTGCAGAAAGCGTTCCCATCAACCATCGCAACGTGGATTTCGGACGCGTGGAAGAGGGTGCAAGTGGACGTTGTGGTCAAATAATTTAAGAAGTGCTCGATCCCAAACAACTTCGACGGAACGGAAGACGACCTGCTGTGGGATACCGAGAGCAGCGGTTCAAACAAGGCGATGAACTCGAGTGGCAGTGTTAGAGACTGAGCATCCTACACAAGCGGTGGATTCATCGTCTACACCGATTTTTCTTCCGAATGTTTGTAAAATAAAATGTTATTTCTCGAGCCCATCTCGTCGTGATGTCGCAGCGAAAAGAGGGAGGGGGAGGGGGTTATTCTAGATTTTTCGAATCTAAGCACCCCCCCCTCACTTTGGGCATCGCGATCGTGAAAAAAAGGCGGTGCTTAGAATCGAGTAAATACGGCAGTAACTAGTGCTAACAAGATTAACGAAAAAGAAAAGTCGGTACAGGACAGAGCGCTAGTGCCCTGTCTCTGTCCCAACTTATTTTTTTAGTCTTGTTAGCGCTAGTAACTATACGACAAACGTACGAGTAATCTGCATGGTAATTTATGCCGATGCGTGTCGTCCGCAGAAGCAGGAGTACAACACTGACCACCAACCAATGGGCTACGCACGAAATGCGACATCGAGCTACTCTTTTGTCTAATAATAATAACTTTATAATAATAATAATTTTATTCAGATCAATATGCACGACTTGTATGCGACAGGGACGGGACCCTTAGCCATAGGCTATAGTTGTGGATCCATGGAATTATACGAAGGAAAATAAAGGATTCACACACGGGCACAATCGTTCTTTGTTTGTTTGTTTGTTGTGTTTTGGACATATATTACGCTACCACAGCCCAGTGCATGAGCAACGGGTCTGCTTATGAAAGTTCGTACACGTAAGCAGGAGCAACCTTTAATAATATTTGGGGTTTTACGTGCCAAAACCACTTTCTGATTATCAGGCAGGCCGTAGTGGAGGACTCCGGAAATTTCGACCACCTCCGGAAATAGCCACTGAGCAACCACGGCGGGTCAGGAGCAACCTTTATATGCAACGCATGATACATTTTTGTAGCACGTTGGGGTTGAGATTAACATCCTTACACTGGCACTTCTTTTTCCCGACCAGGAAGGTCGAATAATATCGGGCAACGGCTCATTTATTGGCCGGATGTGGCACTTGTAGCAGGAAAAAGCTGCAGAAATGTGTACGACTGTGACGTGGATTCTGATATAGTGATTGGTGACGAGATGTGCGGTCACTGCTCGTCATCGGTCGAATTCGGTATGAAAAAATAAAAAAAAAACATGTAGGAAACGCTCACATTCCACGGCCGTTCCCATCAGAGTGACACGAAAGCAATATCGGTCACTTCCACGTGCCCGAGGCCATATATTCAACCACCAGAGAACAAGATATTTTAAAGAAGACAAGCGCGAATGACATTAAAGATGGCGAATTGTTGCATACGTGATCTCAAGTAGTGGTCACACAATTAAGCATTCGCACTGCGGAGAGCTAAGCCTCGCTTTGCGGTAACACAGCGTCGTACATACAGCGGTCTGAGCGGAACGGACTTTACACTGAAAGCTGAAAACACCGATGTACTACTTTTTTTTGTCTAATGTCGAACGTCACTAAAGCGCGGCACCAGCCAAGTCGCAGGCTAATACATGGTGTTGCACGTAACTTGAGCCAGACAATAAACATATTCAAATGTAGTTGGACTGAACCAAGGTAATGCCCCGTTCACACTGAGACATTCGGCGTCTGGAGCGGCGCCCAGTTCGGCGGAACCCAGTTCGGCGGCGGCGAGATCCGCCGGAAAAGCCCCTTCCGCGCCGATCGCTCCCGTACCGATTTTTGCGGCAGCTGCCGCCGGATTGCCTCGCCGCTGCGCGGCGCTGACCAATCGGGGAGCGCGAAACAGAACTTCCAAAGATGGCGGCCGAGTCTCACGTCATGTCGCCGCCGTCTCTTCGGCGAATGCTTCTGCGCGTCATGCATCGCCAGAAAGGTGCTTGCCAACAGGCCGAGCAGTACTGCTTCTTCTTGCTCGGGGTTCATCATTGTCTTTCCAAGTAATGGTGGAGACGCGCAACATAACACACGAACTCGACGCGAGCGCAGACAACTGCGCAATTTCGAGCCACGCGAACATCCGGGACATCTCGCGCTTGATTGGAGGTTAGCACTTTATGGGGCAGATGGCGCTGTATGTCTTTCCGGCGGCGCGGTCCGCAAGCAGTGTGAACTACGCGATGTTCGGCGGCAGGAGAATTCCATTCGCTGTAGACGCCGGATTCCTCAGTGTGAACGTACCATAATAGTTCTATACATTGCAAACATTCAGTACTTAGCACACACTGGCGTTGCATTCCATACCTATAAGATTATAGCCTCTCCTCACACGTAGAACTTTCGTATTCTGCGCTGGTTCTATATTTCGTACAGCTCCTTTCACGATTTCCTTACAAACACAGCATCATTCAAACCCGCAATAAGTAACATACGCATGCGAAACACGGACGTGTGGTTTACACCGCGTTTCCGGCATGAACTACAAGTTGCCAAGCCTTGAACATAATTTAAATATAATCTTAAACAGGTACAAGCATACCATAGGCTTTACATTAAAATAGCTTAAATATTTCCAAAACATGTAGCCTTACAATACTGTTAACTATCAGGATGCAATGCAGACTGCACAAGTGGTATTACTTTCAATCTCGACTGAAATTCGAATCTATAATATTGTTGGAAATGAATATGTTATAAATTTTTACTGTTGATATATGTATGAGCTGTCGAAGTCAAATCGGTTTATTTGCGTATTTACAATATATGCGTGTGTTAGTACATATGCGGTAGAATATGTGCATGTCACCTGTATATATTCAGTACAGTTTTTTTTTCGTAAATAATCTGTTTCATCTCCGGAATGTCGCCACTGCTGAAAGTTTTCAGGTTGCCGGAGCCCAGTCAAGCTGTCAAAGAACACCTTTTTGCCCAGGCATCCCTACCAGAAATATATATTTTTTCTGCAAAATAATAATGAAATGAAATGCTATTTTCCGTCTCTTGGAGATACTCAGTGAATTGTTCACATCACGCCAAATTAGATCATTCTTCTTGATTAACATAATAAACTTCTCGAACATTATAACTAGATGAAAAGTGGCAATTACAAAATTGCAGAGCAACATGAAAAACTCCCGATGCAGCTTTCTGTTGTTCAGCACCTGCTACATAAAAGTCTTTTTCCGAGTGCGAAAGAGTCTCGCGAATTCACGCGAGATTATTTCGAGCGATGCCGTAGCCGCAAAGCAATTGCTGCGGGCAAAAAAAGTGTTGATTTGATGTGCGACCGCTCCCGTAGTGTCGCCTTGAGCCTGCAGTGCGCTTCAACAATGCAGCTCTGCTTCTTCACGCCCTGCGTAAGTTGTCCGCTTGACATACTTCCGTGGTGCCTATTTTTGAGAAATAGCAGAGACGTACAGGGCCGCACCTTGAACTGAAGTTAATCCAGTTTTCCCGGAACCCTTCTCGTGTCGTAGTAGTAGCGTTTCCTTGCCTTCTCACGTCTGCTTTTCCCTATCCCCCCCTCCAACCCCCTTGCATGACAAAGGCGTCTTCTCCCCCATCGTCTCTAAAGTTCTATCAACGTCCTCTCTGGACACGCACTTTTGTAATAAGGTAAGCGCTGCAGTTTCTGGAATGATTCTGAAGGGGTCACGGATAATGACAGCTGTAAAGAGGGTGGTGCGTTGACGACTAGGGAGTTCCAGAGGCCACTGTGCACATTCGACGCGGTGAGGTCCAAAGTAGTTTCACGCATCGCCTTACCTCTCTGCCTCGCTCTGTCATGTGTGCAATGCTCTGGGCCATATTCCGACGTGGTGGGCCAGACAGCACCAGTGGGAAAGCTGAAAGACGAGGCAAAGAAAGCTACCGTTTGAATCAAGTTCTAAAGTATTCTAGATCCTTCTTGGTAATGGCGCCAACACACACCAGAAACAAGGAACGAGACGGGACAAGCGCTCTGTCCCCTCTCCTTCCTTTTTTGTTGTGTGTCTTCGCGCCTAGTACCCAAAAAGAATTGTGAACAACTCGCCCAACAAGACGACATTTTATTCTAGATGTTTTAAAGCAATAAATGGCTTCGCGGCACCCTCAATGTCAATCACGAATTTGTCTGCACAGCAGCTCCGCCATGACCAGCTGCCATCAGCAACAGACTATTTTGTTATCCGCTGTTACTCGTAGAAGCGCCCTCGGTTATTTTCTGCCACAATCGAAATAATTTCCATATCAATCTCGTCCTGTTTCCTCCCTTGTCCGTACTTATTTTGCGCGGTCTTTTCTCCATTTATTCGCACCAACTAGCTCGCATTCATACCTTTTAAAGGAAAAAAAGAAGTTGCCTCATCCTAACGATTACTTATTTAGCTGGTAAATTACTGTATGAAAAGATATTTTGCCTTAGAGCCATTTAATATGCGCTGGATGTAGTAAATAAATGTAAAGCTTGACACAAGCACGCATTTCCTTTGCATAAGCACTTTTTTCGTGGCTTTCTTCTGCACCGCTGACTTAAAGACGCCGCGCTGGGTATGCTGTCGCAGTGTTTCCATGGTGAAAACAATTCTTTGAGCTTTATCCAGAACGTATGGTGTAGGTCTCCTTAACACAAAGAACTTGTGGCAAACAATCGCCGTAATGTTTACACACCTAGTCAGGCGGCCACAGAAAATCATGCTTCGACAGTTCAGGGAAAGGGAGGAGTACACAGCGCTGTACCCCCGCAGTTGTAAATGTTTTTACGGTAGGCGGTTGTCCATGGAATGCGTCCTTAAAGCATGACCGACAAGACCTGCCCCCCCCCCCTCCCCCTCCATTATTGTGGGACACTCTAGCCCCGTCCCGTTTCACTCTTCACAGTGACCCACGTCGAGCAATAGTACCTTATTATTAATTTATTAACTCATTATTATAATATGTTAGCAATATTAACAATATTAGGTACACAAAGCTCTTTTTCAACGAAAAACGTCCTGTTTACAGGCATTTCTGCCTCGAATGCGGTATGATGATGATGATGATGTGTGTTGTTTTGTGGCGCAAGGGCCAGGTTTGGCCAAAGAGCGCCATGACTGGTGGTAGTGTTAAGGATGTATTATGGAAGATGTGACTTGGCTGTAAGGTGGCCTAAAAATAGTCGCTGTAAAGTGCGTAAAATCTATGTACTATAAAATTATGGCGATGACTAATGGCGAATACTGTGAACATTAAAATCCATCGTTGAATGATGCAAAATAAAAATATATAGAATGGTAAAATTACTTGGAGCACTGCTGCCTCTCCAGAGCCCTTGAAACACAAGGGCCTAGAGGCATGTGCTATATATACTAAAGAGCTATCGCAGCGGCATCCTCTGAGAGAGGACCCGCTACGAACATGTAGGGCTAAAAACATGCAAGACAACATCTTTCAGGAAACTTAGAACTGCATTCGTGTCAAATAAAGGTTCTGGGCCGAGTAACATAACAGGGTGAAGGGGGATGCGCTGCCGGTATGCTAAGGGAAAATGCTTCTTCCTTTCATGTTCGGCTTCCCGACACTCCAGGAGGACGTGGAGGACGGTCAGCCTCTCACCGCATCTACCGCAGGTTGGAGGCTCGTTTCCCGTGAGTAAAAAGTTATGTGTGCCAAAAGTGTGTCCTATTCTTAACCGACAGAATAGGACATCTGTCCGGCGGGATTTTGTTACAGGAGGCCAGAAACCTAATTGTGGCTTTATTACATGCAGTTTATTATTTATTTCTTCGTCCCACATACGTTGCCAGTGGCTTCGTAGTTTCCTTCTTAAGAAAGGCTTCAGGTCTGTGACAGGGACCGAAGCAGTAGGATTATCTGCATGCAATGAGATTGATGTGGCCATCTGGTCAGCTAGAACGTTTCCCTCGATGCCCCTATGTCCAGGCACCCAGCATATGATCACATGTTGGTTAGACATATATGATTTGCACAGTGCGGAGTAGAGTTCATTAAATACTGGATTTTTGTGATTGCAGAAAGACATCAAGGCCTTCACAACACTGAGGGAGTCCGTATATATAACTGATTTCTGGAGTTTTTATTTATTTATATGCTTTACGGCCGACAGCAGTGCGTAGGCCTCAGCCGTAAAGATACTAGTTTCCGGGTGCAGTACGTCGGGTTCCGAGAAGGATGGACCGACGGCTGCATAGGACACCCCGTCGCGTGACTTCGATGCGTCTGTGTAGAACTCCGTGCAGGAGTATTTGTGTTGGAGTTCCCAGAAATGCATCTTGATTTCAATCTCTGGAGCATGCTTTGTGACTTCCACGAAAGATATATCACATTGTATGAGCTGCCACTCCCAAGGAGGTAGCAGCTTGACTGGATGCATTAGGCGAAGCTCGAGGAGTGGAACGTGCATTTCTTCGCTAAGCTCCCTCACACGCAGCGAGAAAGGCTGTCTTACAGACGGACGATTGCGAAAGAGTGTAGCACATGTCATGTCATTGATGGTATTAAAACAGGGATGTTGGGGGTTTGAGTGGACTTTCAGAAAATATGTATGGCTAATGTATGTTCTCTGCAGAGGAAGTGACCACTCATTTGATTCTACATATAGACTTTGTATGGGACTCGTTCTGAAAGCGCCAGTGGCCAGTCGGATTCCTAGATGGTGGACCGGGTCTAGCATCCTTAGTGCGCTTGGGGCGGCAGAGTGGTAAATCACGGCGCCATAGTCTAGTCGTGATCGAATGAGGCTTTTATAGAGATTCATTAAGCACTTCCTGTCACTACCCCACGTAGTCTGGGATAAAAGCTTGATTATGTTCATTGTTTTTAGACACTTTTCTTTGAGATGTTTAATGTGGGGGACGAAGGTGAGTCTGTAGTCAAGTATGACACCTAGAAATTTGTGTTCTTTGTTTACAGGTATCTGTTGTCCACGCAGTTCTATGCAGGGATCTGGAACCAGGCCTCTCTTTCTTGTAAAAAGAACACAAGAGCTTTTGTTAGGATTGATCTTAAACCCATTCTTGTCTGCCCACATTGACACTTTGTTCAGGCCATGCTGTACCTGTCTCTCGCAGACTGCAAGGTTACAAGATTTGAAAGCTATTTGAATGTCGTCCACGTAGACAGAGTAAAAGATGGCGGGTGGTAGTGAAGCACGAAGCGTATTCATTTTCACGATAAATAGCGTGCAGGTGAGCACGCCTCCTTGGGGTACACCCGTTTCTTGCGTAAAAGGACGTGAGAGTGCATTGCCGACTTTTACCCGGAAGGCACGATTTGACAGATAGCTTTTTATTATATTAAACATATTACCGTGGATGCCCATTTCTGACAAGTCTCTTAAGATTCCGTAACGCCACGTCGTATCGTACGCCTTCTCCATATCGAGGAATATGGATAAGAAGAATTGTTTGTGTACAAATGCGTCCCGGATATTTGCTTCTACACGTACAAGGTGGTCAGTTGTGGAGCGCCCTTCTCGGAAGCCGTACTGATAAGGATCAAGCATTTTGCTCTGTTCAAGGAAAAAGATGAGTCGCCGATTTATCATTTTTTCAAACACCTTACAAATGCAACTTGTGAGGGCTATTGGGCGGTAACTTGCCACTGAGGAAGGGTCTTTTCCTTGTTTCAAAACAGGGACCACAATGGCTTCCTTCCACACAATTGGAAGGTACCCTGCATCCCAGATGGTGTTGAAAAGTGTGAGTAGTGTAACTTGCGTATCCGGGTGTAAATTTTTGAGCATTTCATACATGATTCGATCCGATCCTGGTGCGGAGCTCTTGCATGCGCTCAAGGCAGCTCTCAATTCAGCAATACCAAAAGGACGGTTGTAAGGCTCATTCTCTCGACCTTTTCTTGTTAATGGCTTACGTTCTTCTGTTTGTTTGGATTTGAGAAAGGATTGTGTATAATTTGTTTCACTTGACACGCTCTCAAAATATTCCCCAAGTGAGTCTGCCTGGTCTTGCAGTGTATCGCCCTGTGTGTTTACCAGGGGGAGTGAATGTGTTTCCCGCCCTCTTATCCTATTAACTCTGTTCCAGGCTTTGGCCTCATCCTTAAAGGAGTTAATGCTCGATAAAAACTTGTGCCAGCTTTCTCTTCTGGCCTGCCGGCGGGTTCTCCTACTTTGGGATTTTATTTTTTTAAAGTTGACTAGATTCTCTGTGGTGGGAGAAGCTCGCAGCAACCCCCACGCCTTGTTCTGATTCTTACGGGCGGTCCGACATTCACTGTTCCACCACGGTACACGTGGTTTGCATGCCAAACCACTTACTTCGGATATGCATCTTGATGCGGCATCTATTATGAATGCTGTAAGATAATCCACAGCAGCATCAATTTCTAAGGAAGACAGGTCAGCCCATGAGATCCTAGAGAGAGTTCGAAATTTCTGCCAGTCGGCTGTGTCTATCTTCCACCTTGGAGTTTGTGGAGGATATTTGTTTTCTTTAGATGTTCTTATCAGTATGGGGAAGTGGTCGCTCCCATAAGGATTGTTCATAACTTCCCATACGAGTTCAGGCAGTATACATGGGGAAACTAGGCTGAGGTCAATTGATGAAAATGTTCTGTTGGCGAGAGAATAATATGTGGGTGCCTTCTTATTCAGCAGGCATGCACCAGAAGAGAATAGGAACTGTTCAACAAGACGACCTCGCGCATCTATACGAGAGTCACCCCACAGGCTGTTGTGCGCATTGAAATCCCCAAGTACAACGTAAGGTTCTGGCAATTCATCGATGAAGGACTGAAATTCATGTTTGCTCAGTTTGTAGTGTGGGGGTATATAAATTGAGCAAATAGTGATAAGTTTGTTTAGCAGAACAGCTCGCACTGCCACTGCTTCAAGGGGCGTTCGTAGCTGTAAAGGTTGACATGCTATACTTTTATGGGTGAGAATCGCCACACCACCCGATGATGCGACGGCATCATCGCGATCTTTGCGAAAAGTTATGTACTGTCGGAGAAAGTTTGTGTGTTTGGATTTTAAGTGTGTTTCCTGTAAACACAGCACTTTTGGATTGTGTTGGTGGAGGATTTCCTGCACATCATCAAGGTTTCTAAGAAGACCTCGGACATTGAACTGAATTATTTGTGTATCCATTTTTAAAGTAAGTTGGTGCTGTGTGTACGGAAACTGAAAGATGTCTTAGATTACAGAGCTCTTTCGAGGCCCTCTAATCGGGGTTTTGCCCTTTCTGGAGCGTTCGAGGGAGCCTCGCCGCTCCTTAGGCGCTTGGCGCGCCGTGAGGAAAGGTGTAGTGTCCATTGCCTCGTGTGAGGCGCCGGACACGTGCTCTTGCGAGCGAGAAGTTACTAGAGAGGGTCCCGCCTTGGAGGGCAAGACCCCTGCGCCCACCAGCCCGGAGGTCGATGAGGCTCCCTGAGGGATTTAGCTGCGCCGGCTGTTGCCAGCGCAGGAAGGGGCCGGGGAGGCCGGGGCAACCTCGGCTGCGCCAACCTTCGGGGTCGATGATCCCTCATTCAGGGTTGACGGAGCAGCGCTAGCTGCAACCGCCGTGGGGGCAGATGGCGTAGCTGCCGACTCACTGCCTGTGGGTCGGACAGTCGCCGGAGGCCGTTGTGACGCTGCCCCCTGACGCGCCACTTCGGCAAAGCTTTTCTTTGGCAAGTATGCTACCCGCCTGCGTGCCTCTTTGAATGATATGTTTTCCTTTACTTTGATTGTGACTATGTCTTTCTCTTTTTTCCAGGACGGGCACGACCGCGAGTATGCGGCGTGCTCGCCTTCACAGTTTACACAATGGAGAGTGTTCACGCAAGCTTCAGAAGTATGTTCGTGTGCACTGCACTTCGCACAGGTTTGACGGCCTCGGCAGCTCTGCGAACTGTGACCGAAGCGTTGGCATTTGAAACATCTAAGCGGATTTGGCACATATGGCCTAACACGGAGCTTGATGTACCCGGCCTCTACAGACTCGGGCAGAATACTTGAGCCGAAAGTCAATATAAGGTGTTTGGTCTTGATTTCTTTGCTGTCACGCCTGATCTTAATTCTTTTAACATTGATAACGTTCTGGTCACTGAAGCCCTCCAAGAGTTCATCCTCCGTGAGCTCCAGCAAGTCATCGTCCGAGACAACACCGCGGCTTGTGTTCATGGTACGGTGCGGGGTTACTGTTATTTGGGTCTCGCCAAATGCGACAAGTTTCGGCAGCTTTTCATACTGCTTCTGGTTTTGGAGCTCCAAAAGGAGATCGCCACTTGACATTCTCGACACCTTATATCCTGTACCGAGAACTTCGGTCAAAGACTTGGAAACAAGGAACGGTGAAATGGATCGCACTAGTTTGTCTGGCTTTTCTGAGTGAATGACGTGGAATCGAGGAAAGTTGTGGACTTGTCGTCCGAAAAATTGAAAGAGGTCTTCGGTGCGCCCTCGTTTCTGAGGGCGATCAGGAAGATTGGGGAAAGAGGTTTCCATGAAAATGTATAAAAATTCGGCAACAGCGCCGACCACCCACCACGGAGCCCAACGAGGGGACGCGGCAGAGCTTGCACGCAAGTCTGCACGACGCCAGCCGTACGCCGCCACTATAACCAAATATGGTGTACCCAAGGTTGGATAACCACACAGGGTTAACCCTTGCCGCCGAGGAGAATGAAGTAAATGGAAGAGAGAAGAAGACAGGAAAGATAAAAAAGTAAGAGATAAAGATAAAGATTCGAGAGGAAGAGATAGGAATAGGCGACTGCCGATTTCCCCCGGGTGGGTCAGTCCGGAGGTGCCGTCTATGTGAAGCAGAGGCCAAAGGGGTGTGTTGCCTCCGCCGGGGGGCCTTATAGGTCCGAACACCCGGCATCGGCTCAACCCCCAGGATCCCCTTTTCCCCAGACACGGCTAAGCCGCGCACGGCTACACGCGGGAGGGTCCAACCCTCGTGTGCTCGGGTCCGTGGTGTCGCCACACACCAAACGCCTGCTGACGCAGACGCCCCTGCGGGGAATGCGGTATGCCTACCCTTTCTCTTGGCCACCAAAGAGGAAGCACAAACACAAATGCATTTGCACTTACTCCGAATTTCTTGTTCTTGAAATAGACCAAGCCCAACCCTTGTTAGCCCAGAGATGCATTGTTGTCAATGAATAGCATTTAGCAGTTCCAAACCCTCTCTGTGTAATTGGGTGTGAACCATTGTGGGGTGGTAAAGGCGGAGCTGGTGAATGGAGATAATACATCCTTATGCCAGTGTGTGGTCGAACTTATTTTCCCAACATTAGCAACCTGAGGCCCCCTCCACTCAATAAATGAAAATACATTTTTGCACTTTTAAAATCGACACCCGGACACAACGACTTGCCACGCGAGTAATTCCCACGTCATTCAGTTTTATTCGAGAAACTTAAGAACAGCGTTGCATCACACCGGATATTACAGAGGTATTTGAAACGGCAGAAATAAATGTTTTCAAATGGGACCCGTCAACCTTGAACAGCTGGCACAAGCATTTGCTATAAAGATTTGATTATATGAGTGCGGCACGATATACATTTCAGACTGTTTAGTGCACGACAGTCATTACCACGTGACCAGGATGGGCAAGCGTCCCTGCGTTCCAATAAAACCACGCGCACAACAATACAAGCCAACAAACGTTAAGCATATCGAGCGAAATTTATCACGGTTGCCAGGCAAGGCTGCTCCGCGACGAGACACTCTCGTCACCAGGTGCGGACCGACGTTCCCCTTTCCCAACCAGAAAGGAAGGGCGAGCAGGAAGCCGTTCCGAGAATCACACCGAAATGTACTTTCTTCATAGTTCCCCACACTAGGCGAGAGAGACGAATTGTACCATGTCATTCATCAGCTTTTAGGAATGTCAAACCGTTGCAGAATAGAGGGGTGTGCACGGTACAGGTATAATACATGCCAAGATACCGAATGAGAACAACACCCCAGTCAAAGGGGCCACAGTACTTTGATCTAAACACGTAAACATTCATACAGGTGCATCAAATGGAGGTCCATTCGAAGTCCGCGTTTGTCCTTTCAAATCTCAAGGGATGAATTTTGAGCCTGGAGGGCGTCCAAAAGAAGAAAAAAAAATCGGAATAAATACGGAAGTGCAATTTTTTTTCAGATGAAAAGTTACGCAGTTCCCACGCACTGTCCGAATCGATGTGAGCGACGCTTTCTGCACCGGTTGTTTTGATTGACGATAATTAGCGAGGATGTCGGCAGCGAAACCCTAACTTCTGCAACGCTTAGCGCGTTGATATCAAACGTTAGCTTGAGTGCACCACTGCTGTTTATATATATATATATATATATATATATATATATATATATATATATATATATATATATATATACTAACATTTCGAAAGTGGCATGTCCTTCGTCAGAATCAATGATGATGATGAGTGGTGTTTAATGGCGCAAGGGCCAGGTTTGGCCAAAGAGCGCCATGACAGGTGGTAATGTTTACGATGTGTTGTGGGTGACGTGCCTAATGAACTCATCATGGTAGGTGAGATATGGCTGTAAAAGGGCCTAAAACTTCCGCGGTAAGTGGAGTAGAATACATAGGTGCTAAAATAATGATGATGACTAGGGTGTGATATGGGCTATGGCATTGGACTTTCGTTAAAACATGATGCAATAAAACTTAACACTGACAAGAGAGTTTCAAGAGAGCCCTTGAATGCAGGGCTGTTAGTCGTGTGCTTAAAAGTTACCTGGCCAGATGATTTTCAGTGTGTCCGTTTCGGCTAAAAACTCTAAGACTGTTTGCAGGTTAAAAAGAGGTTCATCGCTAAGAAAAAATGCAGGGTGAAGGGGTAAATTCTCGCGATATGCAGCAGGGAAATACTTTTTCCTCTCTGTTTCTATTGCAGGGCACTCAATAAGAGCATGGAGGACAGTGAGATTATAGCCGCACTTAGCACAAGTTGGAGGATCGCCCCCAGTCAAGAGATGAGAGTGGGTGCCGTATGTGTGGCCTATCCTTAATCGGCAGAGAAGTACTTCCTTGTACCTTGCTATTTTCCCATTTATCCAGTTCCCCAGTTTTGGCTTTATTATATGAAGCTTGTTCATTTTTTGTGTATCCCATTCGCCCTGCCAGTGATTCCTCAATTTACTGCGTAGAAAGGGTTTTAGGTCTGTGGCAGGGATGGGGATATTTGAATCTGCATCGCTAAAAATTACTGACCTAGCACTTTCGTCAGCAGCTTCGTTGCCTTTTATACCTTTGTGACCAGGTACCCAGCATATTATAATCGATTGATTGCACATATATGCGGAACATAACAAGCTATACAGCTCATTAAAAACCGAGTTCTTATGCTTTTGTAAGCTAATTAGGGCTCTCACTACACTTAATGAGTCTGTGAAGACAATAGCCTTGGCGATATTTTTTAGCCGTATGTGTTGAATAGCCTTAAGTATGGCGTATGCTTCTGCTGTAAAGATACTGGTGTGTGGGTTTAGTGGTCCAGATGTTGAAAGTGAGGGTCCCAGAGCTGCGTAAGCAACACCAGTTGGAGACTTCGAAGCATCTGTGTAAAATTCATCACATGAGTACTTTTCCTTGAGTTCTATAAAATGCGAATATATGTGTGCCTCCGGGGCTCGTTTCGATATTTCTAAGAAAGAGATGTCGCATTGGATAGACTGCCACTCCCAAGGCGGTGGAAGCCGTGTAGGAGCCATTAAGTCATTGTGTAAAAGAGGGACCCCCGTTTTTTCTGATAGTGCTTCCAACCGGAGGGACAGGGGAGGCCTAGTGGCTGGGCGGTTACGAAACAGCCTAGCAGTGGACAGGTCACATATAGTGAAATGACAAGGATGTTTAACATCTGACCTAACTTTAAGGGCGTAGGAGAAAGTTAAATATGTCCTTTGGTAGTGCAACGACCATTCGTTTGACTCGACGTAGAGGCTTTGCACAGGGCTAGTCCTAAAGGCGCCTGTAGCAAGGCGGATACCTAAGTGGTGAATGGGATCAAGCATTTTCAGAGCACTAGGTCCGGCAGAATTGTAGACTATTGCTCCGTAGTCAAGGCGAGTTAATATTAGACTTTTGTAGAGCTTTAAAAGGCACCGCCTGTCGCTTCCCCAAGATGTACGTGACAAGAGCTTCAGCAAGTTCATAGACTTGAGGCACTTTGATTTCAGGTACTTCAAGTGTGGTACAAAAGTCAGCTTACTATCTAAAAGGATTCCGAGAAATTTGTGTTCATAGCTCACAGATAGCCGTTCTCCATTTAGATCTATTGCGGGGTCCGCCATTATGCCTCTCTTGTTAGAAAATAGGACGCATGTACTTTTGTGTGGGTTTAGTTTGAAACCGTTTTGGTCCGCCCACTTAGATAATTTATTTATGCAAAGCTGTACTTGTCGCTCGCAGATACTTAGGTTACATGATTTGAAGCCTATCTGGATGTCATCCACATATACGGAATAAAACATTGTATGTGGTATGGCAGTCTGGATCGAATTCATTTTGACAATAAAAAGAGTGCAGCTCAGCACACCACCTTGTGGAACACCGGCCTCTTGCGTAAATGGACGAGACAGAACGTTACCAACTCTAACACGGAACGTCCGATTGGAGAGGTAACTCTGAATCACGTTCAGCAAGTTGCCTCGAACTCCCATTTCAGACAGGTCACGGAGAATTCCATAGCGCCAGGTTGTGTCGTATGCCTTTTCCATATCTAAAAATACTGACAGGAAGAACTGTTTGCGGACAAAGGCATCACGGATATTTGTCTCGATGCGGACAAGGTGATCTGTTGTGGATCTGCGCTCCCTAAAACCGCACTGTAAGGGATCGAGTATTTTGTTGCTTTCAAGAAAATGGATGAGGCGACGGTTAATCATCTTTTCAAATAATTTGCATAGACAACTAGTGAGAGCTATAGGTCTATAACTGTTGGGTGAGGAAGGGTCCTTGCCCTCTTTGAGAATAGGGATTACGATTGCTTCTTTCCAGACAGAAGGAATGTATCCGGCAGAGAACATGGAATTGAAGAGTGACAGCAGTGTTTTTGGGGTTTCAGGGTGTAAGTGTCTAATCATCTCATACATTATTCTGTCACTTCCTGGAGCGGACTTGTTGCAACAGTTCAGTGAGGCTTGGAACTCAGCCATTCCAAATGGACGATTGTATACTTCATTGGAAGTGCCTTTCCCACCCAGTGTCATCTGTTCTGCTTGTCGCCGTAATTTTAGGAATGTATCTGTGTAATGAGATGTACTGGAAATGTGTTCGAAATGTGCTCCTAGACAGTCAGCCTGGTCCTGAAGAGTATCTGTTTGCGTGTTTACTAATGGTAGGGGATGAGTATCGCGGCCTTTTATTTTGTTTACTCTGTTCCAAGCTTTTCTTTCGTCTGTATATGAATTAATACTAGAGATGTATTTCTGCCAGCTTTCCCTTTTGGCAAGGCGGCGCGTCCTTCTACCTTCTGATTTTATTTTCTTGAAGCTGATCAAGTTCTCGGTAGTTGGGCAGTCGCGAAGGCAACCCCAAGCCTTATTTTGAATTTTGCGGGCTTCCCTACACTGCTCATTCCACCAAGGAATGCGTCGTTTAGAGGGTGATCCATTCGTTTGAGGGATACATATTGATGCAGCTTCTGTTATAAACGCCGTCAAATATGACACTCTATCATCGATTGAGAGAGTACAGATGTCATCCAAGGTCAAATGTGTCAGCTCTCTGTATCGTTTCCAGTCAGCACAGTCGACCTTCCAACGGGGCAGATGTGGAGAAAACTTATCGCTTTTTGTTAATTTTAAAACAATTGGGAAATGGTCACTCCCATATGGATTTTTGATCACGTTCCACTCCAGGTAGGGCACTAATGTACTTGATGTTATGCTTAAGTCAATGGATGAGAACGTTTTGTTGGCCACGCTGTAGAATGTGGGTTCTTTCTTGTTTAGTATGCATGCATTGGAAGATAAAAGGAAGTTTTCTAATAAGCGCCCTCTCGTATCACAACGTGAACCTCCCCAGAGGGTGTTATGTGCATTTAAATCGCCTACTAGAATGTAAGGTTCTGGGAGTTCTGCAATAAAGCTCTCGAATTCTGTTCTGGAAAGTTGATGGCTCGGAGGAATGTAGAGAGAGCAAACAGTAACTAGCTTATC